>NC_134455.1:305346146-305971146 GCF_047948215.1 Lycorma delicatula
AGAGTTATTACTGAAAATAAATAAGTTTATAATGCGGGCAGTCAACATGCTACTTGAATGAAATTAACATTCGTCATGATATTACTTTAAAAAAAAAAAATCCCTTTCGAAACGCCGGAAGGCGGAAGTGGATTTCACCGGTGCTGAGTAGGGTATAAAAAAGATTTCCACCTTAAAGTTAAGAAAAACTTCAAATTTACTCAATACGACAATGATTGCATGTGAAAAAAATTTATTATGTTTAGCTTACGACAAGTCCCATCTTCTTACAATTCCAGCAATATTTTGTTCATCCCTTGCTGTAAGGGATCATATCAAAATTTATTTCAGACAAAAGTTTTATATAATATCTAGAGGAATAACGTCCATTTTAAATCGATTCGATACTGTTCTTCTTAAGGAAGGTATGATTTTTTTGTCTTCGAAACCCCATTTTGGAACTCCCTGGGCCAGTGGTTGGTGATATAAAAAAAAATTACTTTAATACGTTTCAGGCCCTTGTCCAAAGAATAGTAGAAACTTTAAACCATTGATTCCCAAAGTGGTCCAGGTGGACCCCCAGGGGTCCACGGGAGACTCGACGGGGGTCTACATTGGCGTGACAAAAAAATGGAGGTTCACAATTCGTAAGCGGGGGTCCACGAAAATTCATCTGGTTTCGATAGTGAAGAACTAAAATGTTGGCTTGACTTTGCGTATCAATCTAAGCCGATTATGTTTTCAGAAGCTCAGCGACTGTTACTTGTAAAAACTTGCATATTCCATATTCAGTACAACGAACGTGTCGAGACTTGCAAAGCGCCGCCGCCGCCGTCCGCAACGCTTGTTCAGACGTGCAAAAGGGACGAAATACGACTTGTGGTGTGTGTGCTAGCAATCTTGCATGAACTTGTTTGATTCTTCACTAATATAAACACGATTGCCGAGGAATAACGGATTACTCATGCCGATTACTCATGATGCCGAGGATTACTCATTTGTTTCCGGATTTCGAAAAGAAAAGTAAAGTGAATAGATGTTAGCGTTTGCCAGTGTCGGAAAAAGTAGTAAGTTCTTACCTGCTTTTTTTTTATACTTACTTTTATTTTATTTATTGTTTATTTATTTATTTGACAATTTATTGTACACCTCAGTAAGCAAAAACTTCACAAATTACAAAAAATACGTAGGTACAAAAGGCGAGGCTTATTCCTAAAAGAAATCTCTTCCGTTTAAGGATTTATTAATTTTTGGTCTAAATTTTTTTCAGATATATAAAAAAAACTATTGGAATCGACTTAAAAACTGATCCTGAACATACCATTTCCCGGTTGTAACCCTTATTCTGCAACACGTTGTATATTTTCATAAATTGTACCTGTCTTTACATACTCGTAACGTGTATCAAAGTAATAAATAAATGATTAAAATCGCAGAGTTGTGATATCAAAATATTGGTTATTTAAAAGTATTTTCTATAGAATTTACAGAAATATATCAAAATATAGTTAATGAAAAAATGTTTTACATCACATTAAAATCGGTTCAGCCATTTTCATAAAACTTTATTATGGATCTTACCGATTTATTGCTTTTAATAATTAGAATCAGTTTGCCGCTGGCACTTTATTTCACTGCAATAATTAATTAATCCTATTCTGTTAAAATAGTCATATTCTGTTAAGTAAGACAGCCTTGAGATTACTAAAACAAAGTTTTTTTTTTTTTTGTTTACCGGTAGATAACTGATACGAAACATGGCTGAATCTAAGAAGAAATGTCGACTGTACAGTGTTTATTATTTAAAATTTGGATTTCTTCCATCAAAGGCAGACAAGCGATTGCCTATATGCCTTTTGTGCAGCAAAATTTTGAGCAATGACTCTATGAAACCATCGACGCTCGACGATCATCTAAGAAGGTGTCATCCTGATAAAATAGGTAAAGATTTGAAATATTTTCAAACATTGAAATACTTGAAATACATTGAAATATTTCATTACTTATAGCGAAATCTGGAAAACCGCACACCATTGGAGAACAGTTAATTTTACCCGCTGTTGAAGAAGTTTTTAAAACTGTTCTGCACAAATCTCCATTTGACATACTCAAAAGAATTCCTTTTGAGTAACAACACTGTACAAAGACGTATTGATGAAATGAGCTCTGATATTGAAAGTTTCTTGTGTAATTATCTGCAAACAACTCATTTTTCTATTCAACTGGACGAGTCAACTTTACCTGGTAATGAAGCATTATTATTGGCATATGTTCGATTTGTTATGGCCGAAGAAATTCATGAAGAGCTACTATTCGCGAAAACTTTGGAGACGGACACTAAAGGTGAATCAATATTTAATGTCCTGAGTGATTTTTTTAACGAAAAATCAATTCCATTCACAAACGTCATTTCGGTGGCAACAGATGGAGCTCCTGCCATGGTCGGGCGATATCCTGGGTTTATAAGTCATCTTAAAAGAATTATACCAGAGGTAACTGCAATTCACTGTGTTATTCACCGACAACACCTAGTAGCGAAGAATCTGAGTGATAGATTGCACCAACTGCTTCAACTTGGAATTAATGCTGTTAAAAAGATAAGAAGCAATGCATTGAATACGCGTTTATTTGCCCAATTGTGCGATGAAAATGATGAAGACTTCCAACGATTGCTCTTACATACTGAAGTACGCTGGTTGTCGAAAGGTGCATGTTTAACAAGATTTTACTCACTTTTTGAATCAGTTTTAGAGTTTCTGGAAGGTAAAGATTCAGATTTAAAAGAAAACCTGATCACTTTGAAAGCTGACATCGCGTATTTGACAGATTTGTTCAAAAAATTTAATGACATTAACTTACAATTACAAGGGGACAGTCTCAATTTAATAAAAACAAAGGATGTAATTTCAGCTTTTCTTGGAAAATTGAAATTTATGAAGCAAAATATAAGTCGGCGCGTATTTTCCCAGTTTTCAAACTTGTCACAGGTAGAATGCCTTGATGAGGATATTCAGACATACGTTCAATATTTAATTGCCCTGCATGATGACTTCAAAATCAGATTTGAAGATATTCTGACGATGGAAATACCACCATGGATCTTAAATCCATTTGATGAAACAGAAGTGGAGAATGTGATATTACAAGAGAAGCTACTCGAGCTTAGTACTAATGAGGAGCTGAAGGTGAAATTTAAAAGAGAGTATCAAACATTTTGGCTGCAGGCAGAAATACTAGAAAAATATCCTGGACTGTGGGGAATTGCGAGAAAGCATTTGATAGCGTTTCCCTCGTCATATCTTGTCAAAAAAAGTTTGAGTGTCATTACAAACCTTTTATCAAAAAAAAAAGGAGCAGATTCAATATCACAGAACGGGGAGATTTGCGCTTATTCCTAACAAAACTGAAGCCAAATATTGATAATTTGCTGTCAATCCATCAAGTACCATCCCTCCCATTAAAATTGTAACTATTTTGTGATTGTCATTGTAGAAGTTACACTACGTTATTAATTTTTAATTTTAATTAAATTACGACAATTTTATTTTATTACATTGCAATATGATAACAATAATAATAGTGTAATGATTACATATTTTAATAAATGCAACACAAAAAATATACTATTTTTCTTTTGCTTTTTACTACTCTTAATGGGAAGTTTTCTAAATAAAATAAGTGAGAATTGATTGCTTTCTTGTGCTGTGAGTAGATGTCAAAAATGTAAAGTTGGATGGAAGCAATTTTTTGATCGGCCAACTTTACTTTTTTGACATCTACTCACAGCACAGTCAATCAAAAATTAACCAATATCAATTTTCACTTTTTTTCGAAAATTTTTGCCGTAACGCAAATTTTCATAGTTAGATCTTTTTTTTTTTTTTGTCTTCAGTCATTTGACTGGTTTGATGCAGCTCTCCAAGATTCCCTATCTAGTGCTAGTCGTTTCATTTCAGTATACCCTCTACACCCTACATCCCTAACAATTTGTTTTACATACTCCAAAAGTGGCCTGCCTACACAATTTTTCCCTTCTACCTGTCCTTCCAAAATTAAAGCGACTATTCCAGGATGCCTTAGTATGTGGCCTATAAGTCTGTCTCTTCTTTTAACTATATTTTTCCAAATGCTTCTTTCTTCATCTATTTGCCGCAATACCTCCTCATTTGTCAGTTTATCCACCCATCTGATTTTTAACATTCTCCTATAGCACCACATTTCAAAAGCTTCTAACCTTTTCTTCTCAGATACTCCGATTGTCCAAGTTTCACTTCCATATAAAGCGACACTCCAAACATACACTTTCAAAAATCTTTTCCTGACATTTAAATTAATTTTTGATGTAAACAACTTATATTTCTTACTGAAGGCTCGTTTAGCTTGTGCTATTCGGCATTTTATATCGCTCCTGCTTCGTCCATCTTTAGTAATTCTACTTCCCAAATAACAAAATTCTTCTACCTCCATAATCTTTTCTCCTCCTATTTTCACATTCAGTGGTCCATCTTTGTTATTTCTACTACATTTCATTACTTTTGTTTTGTTCTTGTTTATTTTCATGCGATAGTTCTTGCGTAGGACTTCATCTATGCCGTTCATTGTTTCTTCTAAATCCTTTTTATTCTCGGCTAGAATTACTATATCATCAGCAAATCGTAGCATCTTTATCTTTTCACCTTGTACTGTTACTCCGAATCTAAATTGTTCTTTAACATCATTAACTGCTAGTTCCATGTAAAGATTAAAAAGTAATGGAGATAGAGAACATCCTTGTCGGACTCCCTTTCTTATTATGGCTTCTTTCTTATGTTCTTCAATTGCTACTGTTGCTGTTTGGTTCCTGTACATGTTAGCAATTGTTCTTCTATCTCTGTATTTGAACCCTAATTTTTTTAAAATGCTGAACATTTTATTCCAGTCTACGTTATCGAATGCCTTTTCTAGGTCTATAAACGCCAAGTATGTTGGTTTGTTTTTCTTTAATCTTCCTTCTACTATTAATCTGAGGCCTAAAATTGCTTCCCTTGTCCCTATACTTTTCCTGAAACCAAATTGGTCTTCTCCTAACACTTCCTCCACTCTCCTCTCAATTCTTCTGTATAGAATTCTAGTTAAGATTTTTGATGCATGACTAGTTAAACTAATTGTTCTGTATTCTTTACATTTATCTGCCCCTGCTTTCTTTGGTATCATTACTATAACACTTTTTTTGAAGTCTGATGGAAATTCCCCTTTTTCATAAATATTACACACCAGTTTGTATAATCTATCAATCGCCTCCTCCCTTGCACTGCGCAGTAATTCTACAGGTATTCCGTCTATTCCAGGAGCCTTTCTGCCATTTAAATCTTTTAATGCTCTCTTAAATTCAGATCTCAGTATTGTTTCTCCCATTTCATCCTCCTCAACTTCCTCTTCTTCCTCTATAAAACCATTTTCTAATTCATTTCCTCCGTATAACTCTTCAATATATTCCACCCATCTATCGACTTTACCTTTCGTATTATATATAGGTGTACCATCTTTGTTTAACACATTATTACATTTTAATTTATGTACCCCAAAATTTTCCTTATTTTTCCTGTATGCTCCGTCTATTTTACCAATGTTCATTTCTCTTTCCACTTCTGAACACTTTTCTTTAATCCACTCTTCTTTCGCCAGTTTGCACTTCCTGTTTATAGCATTTCTTAATTGCCGATAGTTCCTTTTACTTTCTTCATCACTAGCATTCTTATATTTTCTACGTTCATCCATCAGCTGCAATATATCGTCTGAAACCCAAGGTTTTCTACCAGTTCTCTTTATTCCGCCTAAGTTTGCTTCTGCTGATTTAAGAATTTCCTTTTTAACATTCTCCCATTCTTCTTCTACATTTTCTATCTTATCTTTTTTACTCAGACCTCTTGCGATGTCCTCCTCAAAAATCTTCTTTACCTCCTCTTCCTCAAGCTTCTCTAAATTCCACCGATTCATCTGACACCTTTTCTTCAGGTTTTTAAACCCCAATCTACATTTCATTATCACCAAATTATGGTCGCTATCAATGTCTGCTCCATGGTAAGTTTTGCAGTCCACGAGTTGATTTCTAAATCTTTGCTTAACCATGATATAATCTATCTGATACCTTGCAGTATCGCCTGGCTTTTTCCAAGTGTATATTCTTCTATTATGATTTTTAAATTGGGTGTTGGCAATTACTAAATTATACTTCGTGCAAAACTCTATAAGTCGGTCCCCTCTTTCATTCCTTTTGCCCAGCCCGTATTCACCCACTATATTTCCTTCCTTGCCTTTTCCAATGCTTGCATTCCAATCTCCAACTATTATTAAATTTTCATCTCCTTTTACGTGTTTAATTGCTTCATCAATCTCTTCGTATACACATTCTACCTCATCATCATCATGGGCGCTTGTAGGCATATAGACGTTAACAATCGTTGTCGGTTTAGGTTTTGAATTTATCCTTATTACAAGGATTATTCCTCCTCTATGAATCATGAGACCTTGCCGTTGGTGAGGGGGCTTGAGTGCTCAGGGATACAGAGTAGCTGGACCGAAGGTGCAACCATATCGGAGAGGTATCTGTTGAGAGCCAGACTAAGGAATGATTCCTGAAAGAGGGCAGCAGCTCTTTCAGTAGTTGTTAGGGGCGTAAATCAGTTAGATCTAATCATCAAATTTTCCGTCGACTGGAAATATGGTAGAAATGTAGCTGCAGGGGTCCACCGAACCAGCAAAATTTTGAAAGTGGTCTATGAGAAAAATAAGTTTGGGAACCTCTGCTTTAAACGAATTCGATATTTTACTTAATAAGAAAGTTATAGCAATATTTTATTTTTTCAAAAAAGCCCTCCCATTTTCATTCCCATGGTCCAATTTTGGCTATTAAAAAATATACTGAGATTTTGGAACGAGTTATTTTTATGGAATAATTTGAAAGTGACTGGCTCAAAATTACGGCAGTTATCATGTACACAAGAAAGTGAAATCTCTTATATAAAAGAGAAACGTACAACCAAAACTATTAGAGGTAGAGACTTGAAATTTTTATGGTACCTTCGTATCTTTAAGCAGGCGTGCATTAAGAAAGGATTTTGCGAAATTTTGATTTTAAGAGGTTCAAATCGATAAAAAACTAAATTTCGTGTTGACAGCGTTAACTGTTGGACGTAAAAGCAACGTACGCTATACTAAATATTTTATGATTCCATTGCAATGTTTCAGACATGTATGTCTGCTATAAACTAAAAAACTACTGTACCGATTTACGCGGGGGGAAAAAGGGAGAAAGGAAAAAATTCGGAAAAGAGAAATAGGGAAAATCTAAAAAGGTAAAAGGGAAGAAGGGGAAAATGGAAAAAAGAAATAAAGGGAAAAACGGGGTAAACGGAGAAAAGGAAAAACGGAAAAGGAAATGGTAAGGAAAAAGAGAAAAAAGGAAGGGGAAAAGGGAAATGGGAGAAGAGGAAGAGGAAAGGGTAGTAAGGAAAAGAGAAACGAGAGAAGGAAAGTGAAACAGGAAGGGAGAGCGAAACAAGCCATGACCCTCTGATCGTGACGGGAAGCGCAAGTAACCATAGAGTACGGGCAAACCGCGATGGGGATGCTAGATTTGGGATTGTAATAAATTTTTTGTTTATCTTTATTGAACTTTTATATTGAACTATTTTAATTCACTCGTAAAATTCATTGGTCTAACAAATATAGTGCAATTTTCTTATCTTCCTTTTTTAGTGTTTCTTTAAGATTTGGTCAACAATAAAAATAATAAAAATTTTTATCCACCGTTTTATCAGTATTTAATGAAAATCTAAACATAATATTGTTGTGTAAATATTTTTTATTTATAAAAAAATAATTTTCCTATTAAAAAAGCATTTCGGGTGAAGCAACATCTATATTGTGGGCGAATTCGCGACGGGGTACGCTATTATATAAATATAAATATTTATACTTTTGAGCTGACGGTGATACCAATTACTTCATTTATAATACACCAAAACTGTTGTTTTTGGGTCTGGGGGATGTGAAACGCCAAGACATGTTGAAATTTTCCAGAAGTCGAATCATGATACCCATTAAAACAGGTAGCTAGATTTCTTATGAAATCTATCTAAAAGCTCATTAAAAATTATACGTTAAACAATCAATATACGAGTAGAAACAATTATACGATTTTTTAACAATTTAAAACTCAGGTTATTTTTAAGAGAAGCAAATCCGGATATAAAACTTACCAATCATATCTCGTTAGATACTAATATAATATTTGAATTAACTTTTAATGAATTGATTAGAAGATAAAGTTTGCCTGATTTCTGGATTAATAAACCATGAAACAATAAAATATAAATTTTTCTAAAAATGTTTGTAAAGCAAACTAATGTTACACGTAACTGTAATGAATAATTTACAGATAATACTTTAATTTTAATTTATCCATTAATTTCCCTTCATCGTTTTATACATAGCAACAAAAAAAAAAAAACATAATTATTTAGTTATTACCAAGGATATGTTTACTCATGTAAATTTGCTTCATACATACATACTTACGGCTTTTATGTCAAACTGATGGACAAGTCGGAAATTTAATCCTCAAAAGAATTAAGTATTCTGTGTCAAAATGCTCTTCTACGTTAGTATATTCTAAACAGGTTTTATGCCAGTTCTGAAGAGTTGTAATCCTAGCTGTCTCAACCAGTCATCACTAAAAAGTAGTAATATATCTGTATATTTAATGGTTTACATAGATAATTAAGCCCAATTAGAAGAGAAATATATAAAATAATCTGTTTGTGGTTTAAAATAAAAATTATACTTATTAAAAATACCTAAGAGTTTAATTAAACATAATTAAAATTTCAAAGAGAAACGCTCAAGAATAGCGCATAAAAAAAGGAAATTTATAAGTACATTGTTTCTTCGAACGTTCATGTACATCATCATTAAATATATAAAAAAATTAATTAATGATTGAAAAGCAAAACATAAAAATAAAAACAAATAGATTCACGAAAATCCAATTCAAACTTTAATATTAAAATTTTGTTAATAGTATTTGTAGGATAACAGTAATTATGACAAATTTATATATTATAATAACTAAAATTTATCCTTAAATCATACGATGTTGAAAAAATAAATTATTTATGGAGGTAAATTTGATAAGGAAACACGAATAATGAGATTATTTGCTCATCACATTAAATAGTACGTTGATTTTCCATTACAATAATAATTACTCTTTTGTGCCGGACAACATAGCTAGGGAGTAGTTTCTCATATTCTAAATAAGCGCTATGAAATTAATTTTAACGAGTTAAGAATTGAGTAGAAGGACTGGATCATTCAATATAAAAGAATGATTGTGTAGGGAAAACGATATTTTATAAAATAAGATAACAGCAATTGAAAAAGAAGGAAAATACCGTGTATTTCAAAATTAATATTGGGGTTTTAGTTATATAATTTGATTAAGCTTTACGTACATTGATAAATTATACATGAGAAGAAAGAGAAACAAACAGTTGTTTCTATATGAGAGCACTATTCGTCAAAGGGCACACATCCAGCTGATAGAAAAGTTCATCCCATACTTTAATCAGCAAGTCTGGAGTAATTGATATGATAGCTGCTTCCATTCTGTGTCTCAAGTTTGGTCAGTCAGCTAGTAACGGTGGCAAATACACCTGATCCTTTATAAACTCTCAAAGAAAAAAGTCGCACGGGATCAGATTTGGTGAACGTGGAGGCCATGGCTAACAAGTCTTTTTATCTGCTCCCCGGCGACCAACCAGTGGTAGGGGAGAATTTCATTCAACCGATTACGTACAGAGTTATGCCGGTGAGGAGGCGCACTATCTTGTTATCAAATAAAGTCCTTTGGTTCATATTGCAGTTGAGGAAAAAGCCACAGTAGTAGCAAAGCCTAGGATTTCCTAGGACTATGCATAGAAGACTTTCTTACACGTTCAAGATTGTCTTCACATACACTGGATCGTCTTACACTATTCCCGTTTACAAATACAGTTGGTCGTTTCAAATGGTTTATACCGTTTGCAGATGTTATTGTTACTCGGTGGATCATAACAGACCTTCAAACGTAATGCACGATGAACGGTGATTACAGATTCACACTTTACAAACTGCTAAACACAGAACGCTTTCTGTTTGGGGGGGGGGGGGGTCACCATCTTTGCTACTAGCACTTTCAAGCAGAAGGTACAACAAACAATCTATTCGTTTGCATATATTTAAAACTTTGAAGTGCACCTTCATTTTTTGTTTAGTTAATCAGTATATGTAAAACTTTAGAAATATTCCATAGCTTTTAAACCCTGATATTCAATTTGAAACGCACGATATTCAAGAAAGCAAAACAAAATTAAACACTTTACAAAAATATATTTTCAAAACTTTCGCATCCGTTAGTATATACTACTAATTACGTCTGTAAGATCAAATCTACCTTTTTTTGTGAAAAGAAAAGAAAATTACGTAATACAAGGTATTACGAGTATAACTCATACAAGTTATTTGTATGTTGTTCTTCTATGATTTTTTTATTTAAATTACTTAAATATATGCGGATTTTAGATGTTAAAGTTTTTTTACGATCGCCATTGAGTTCTGATTCCTATTGCAATTAAGGAATATCTTTCCAATAATACTAGTTTGAAAATATAATTTATATTGATAATGGTTATGGACGCAGAACTGAGAAAATTTCAGGTTTTTATAACTTGAATTTGATATCAATTCAAAAATTTTTAAATATGAAACAAAGGTTTAAGCTGAAACGACAAAAAAAAATGTTTTGCAATCAAAAAAAATAGATAAAGACTTAACAAAAATTCCAAGTAAATGAATAATTTGAAATGTGGCCAAGTTAATGAAAAAAGTTCAAGAATTTGTTTAATAGCTCTTTTAAATATAGTATTATTTCTAACCCCCGATCGTAGCGAAGCGAAAAAGGAGGTTGCGTGTTTCACCTATGTAGTGTACGTTCACGATTTTCTCGGTAGCTATTGCAGCTATCGACTTGGTTCTTTCACAGAATTGTCATTTTCCGCCGATGGTCTGAGCTACGAATATCATAAATATATATTTTTTTTATTTTATTATATTTTTTAATTCTTGATATTTTACTTCGTTTTTTTAACGTCGGAGTTATTTAAATGTTAAATTTTCCAAATATTCAAGACGGTTTGTTATCTTGAAATAATACGGAATTTTAATTGTTTAATTTAAATTAATATTCAGCAGTTATATAAACACTTTATTTCTTGAAATATTTTGTACTGAACGTTTTTTAAAATCAATTTATATTTAAAGATCCCCAGCTACAGGCATTTTAGCCAATAAGCTTATTGTGCAGTCATAAGACAGAAATGAATTCCTGAGTCAAATCGCAATCAATCCGAGTACCACGTACACTAAGTTTGCACTGACAGGTCTCAGCATTGTCGGCTTGCAGAATCTTTTTTTTTTCTTTTAGTCTCCGGAACCACTGTAGGCTATATTTCAGAGAATAAATGAGGACAATATGTATGAATGTAAACGAAATGTAGTCTTGTACAGTCTCAGATCGACCATTGCTAAGATGTGTAGTTATTTGAAACCCAACCACCAAGAAACACCGGTATCTACGACCTAGTAATAAAATCCGTATAAAATCTTTACTAGGATTTACTAGGACCTCAGAACTCTCGACTTCAAAACCAGTTGGTTTGCGATGACGAATTCGCCTCTAAACCAACCCGTTGGGTAGGCTTGGAGAATCTTTTTCTTAGTAATGCTTAACTGCAGAGGATGAGATGAATGATTTATAGCGTGTGTGAAAAATGCCATGCCTGACCGGGATTCGAACCCGGGACCTCCGGGTGAAAGCCCGACACGCTACCACTCACGCCAAGGAGGCCGGCTAGGCTTAGAGAATTTAGCTGGGTCAAACTAGCTCCAGCATAACCAATAATAAGAAAGAATGTCAAAAGGATAAGGATAAGGGGTAGGGTATTAAAAAACAATGATCTAACTTTGTAGAAATTGTAACTCAAGAACTCCTTTGGGCAGGCAGCAACACTAGTACATTGTTAAAAAGTGTTTAATTTTGTTTTGGTTTTTTGTAACGTCATGAGCAATTGGTATTGTTATTCATGTTTCCTTATCAAAATGTACCTCTATAACATCGTTTAATTCTGCAACGAAAATTTCTTTTACAGGAATTTATGAGCCATTCAAGAACATTGAATGAGTTCTAAGGAACAACCTTAACCATCCGCGGAATTGTATGACGTAAATAAATATTTAACTGAAAAACATTCTTTTTTTTACTGAACAATTTTTTTTATTACTTTTGATTATGAAACAATAATGTATTATCCTAGGCTTAAATGCTCGTAAGATTTATTTCATGGTAATTATATGTAAACTTAATTTAATAAATCGTATTTAATTATAATATTATTGGAAGATACCAAAACTCAAAATAATTTCGCACAAGCAGATTTGAAGTTCTTATATATATATATATATATATATATATATAAGAAAAGAATAACAGAAAAGAAGGCTGAGATTGTTAAATGAGTTAATTTTAGTTTTCATTGAAATTACTCGTGATCGTGAAATAATTAACTCACATAAACTAGTAGCAACGACAAATTGTTTATACAACAAAAAAAAATCAATTAATTTGTTTTAAAGAGAAGAATAGATAAAGCTTGAAAACAGTTTATCGAGAACAGGTCTTGGTAAAAATAAATATAAAAATCAGTGAGGATTGTAAGTAACTTATCAGTAATAAAATCCATTAATGAAGGAAAAACAACTTCCTTTTACACCTTTACTCAATCTATTATACTTCAATAATAGTAAAGAGATTTGTGAACTGATGGTTAAAAAATGTAACAGATCACTTAAATCAAATATTGTTTGATTCACTCTGTGAAATTATAATAATAAAAAAAATCTACTGCTGAGATTTAATAATTAAAATTTTAGCATTTTTGATTCTGTAATTAAACAGATTCTACTAACTACTTTATCATATTGTACATTTTACATATCCTTAACTGAATAGAAGAAAATTATAATGTGTCCTTTCATGATAGATAAAATACAATAATTTATCAATTACAAAGCAAACATTTATGTATTTATTTATCCTCCTATTGCTGTATAATCTACTTTTCATCAGAAAAGAATTCTGATGATTGCGATTCGTATAAAGTAATTGCTATACAAAGAGCATTAACTTCTACAGATTTACTTTTTTAAAGAAAAATTATGTTCAGAAGTGCTTGTGGTGAACTGTGGGTCTGTATCATTTGTAAAGCTATATATCTTTCCCGTTTTCAAGAGTTTGATGAACAGATATGAAACATTATGTTTGGCTTATTGTACAAGGTAAAAGTGAAACCACTTCTGTCCTCACTGTAAGCCTGGTGTGATGATTGTTTTGAGAGAACGGCTTTGAGGTTTGGAGAGCGACTAGTACTTCATTTCAAGACACTTCAACTCACGTACGTGGTTGCTGTTTAATATTTTTGAGTCCTGATTTGTGGTAAAGACTATCCATAATTTATTTATTTTATTTTATCTACATCCTTTTCTTTAGAATTTTGTCATTCCTGGCTTTGTAATCTAATTATCATCTGTTTTCGATTTTCATTCAAATTTTCTCATATGAAACAACATATATTAATTCCATCAATAAATCTTACGAATAATTTTCAGTTCGACTGCAAATTATACTTGTAATCTCTTGGTTTTCCCTTTATTTCTTAGTTTCATGGTTCAAAGATTAGAGACATGAAGTAATTATTTTATGAAAAAGATTTTTTAGAAATTTTTGTGAAAATTAATTTTATTTATTTTCTATTTGAAAATAAACCATAAACAAAGAAGCCAAAATAAAAGAAACAAATTAATAATATATTTGTAATGTTGGCCACTATAAGGTGTCTTGGTTAATATGGTCTATAACACATCAGTTAATAGACGTAGTAATAAATTGTTTTTATTATTTTTAATATTGGAAGGACAGGTAGAAGGGAAAAATTGTGTAGGCAGGCCACGTTTGGAATATGTAAAACAAATTGTAAGGAATGTAGGATGTAGAGGGTATACTGAAATGAAACGACTAGCACTAGATAGGGAATCTTGGAGAGCTGCATCAAACCAGTCAAATGACGGAAGGCAAAAAAAAAAAAAAATTGTTTTCAAATATTTTTGTTTTTCTTATTTTTACGCATCTTGCGGCATATTATTTATTTTTTATCTTTTTAAGTAACCCTATTCATTCATTTAGCATAACAATATTGATATTTTCTGTTTTTTTTTTTTTTTTAAATAAATCAATAATAAAATTTTTCATTTTGCCATTAATTCATAGCCAAAATAATCATCTTGTATCATTGTTGATAAGTATGACGCTTAATTACTCGCTTCATAATAACGGGAGAAAACTGAATGTGTTCTTATTCTGTTTCATAATCACAGTTTTGTTAAACTATACATTATCATTTTATTACTAAATTTTTATTTAAAAACTAAAGAATATTTAAAGTACCCTTATTTGATTACTTTCTAATCGAATATGAGTTTTAAGTTTAAAAAAGGAAACTTTAAAATATGTCGAATATTTTCTTTAAACTACGTCTTTGCTGAATTTGGAAGTCTATAAATTATTGTTCTTTATTTTGTTTTTCTTGCAAGTTAGGAAAATTTACTTACATAATTATTAAAAGTAACAATTATCAAGAAAGGAATGACTGATATAAAAACATTTAAAAAAGTAATATTATGTATTATGGAGAAAAAATGTACTTTCAATAATGATACAAAGTTACGATATGTACAAAGAATAAATAGGTTGATTGCGGTAGACAGCTGCTTATAAACAATGACTGATTAATAATTTTAATTTAGGGAGCGTTAACGTAGCATGAACAGCAATGG
Organism: Lycorma delicatula; assembly: GCF_047948215.1. Classification (NCBI taxonomy): domain Eukaryota; kingdom Metazoa; phylum Arthropoda; class Insecta; order Hemiptera; family Fulgoridae; genus Lycorma; species Lycorma delicatula. The sequence goes on from NC_134455.1 coordinate 305,361,093, forward strand.
TACGAAATGTTTAGTAAAAAATTTATTTACAAACGTTAATTTATCAGCGATGTAATAATCTATATTCTGTACAATCTACTAATAAATAATGAAACATTCTTAAAAAATAATCATGCCAACCAGAAATACATAGTACTAGCAAATTGATCAATTAAAAAAATAATTAGATTTTTAAAAATTGTAAGTACTATAAAAGTGAGGTTATATACCTTTAGAATTTTTCTCGCATGAGGTATAGGTCGAGTTAGAAAAAAGTGCTGAATACTAGATCATGGATAGCGGCGTTCTTCGGTGGTTGGGTTTCAATTAACCACGCATCTCAGGAATGATCGACATGAGACTGTACAAGACTACACTTCATTTGCATTCATACATATTATCCTAATTCATCCTATGAAGCACTACCTTAGTGATTCCGGAGGATAAAACAGAAAAAAGAGAGATAAAAAGTATTAAAAAATAGAGTTCTTTTCTTTATGCATTCTTCAGTATTTTGAAGAGAAATTTCGGTAACGAAATGAAAATTCAAAATTTGGGAAGTAACCTAACGCCCACATTTTTAACGATTATTATATGTCAATTTATTGGTGTGTATTCATTAAGTTACTTAATACAATATGGTTTTTCAAAAATGCCTGCGTGTTTATTACAAGATGAAAATCTGATGCGGACAGCAAATGATTTCCTTGTACGCCTATTAAATTATGTATTCACATTTTTCGTTGTGCTTAATTTAAACTTATTTCATTTGAAAGTGAGATACGATCCTCCAATTCTTTAAAAAAGTGGAGTGTTACACAACTGCTTAAATATTAGTTTTAATCGACATCATATATTTATGCAATTATTTATTCAACAATCTTACCTGATGTATTAGGTTAGAGTAAAAGTCCTTGATTACTCTGTAAATAAATTGTTTAGCAAATTATCCAGTAATAAAAACTGATTATTATACACCGTAAGGTCAAAATTAATATTAGTAACCAGTATACAGGAGTTCACTAAACGGAATAGTTTAATTATTATTAACTGTTATTTATACGACACACTAGAAATCTTGTGCATATTGTGTACAAGTGAAAAAAAATTCAATAATCACTTTAAATTGAATACAATTCAAAAATGATTTTATTTTTCTGTCAAATCATTAAATAAAATTAATTTAAAAAAAAAATAAATATACAATTTTTATAAGAATTTGCTAAGAAAGTCCAAAAGCAATACGATTCTAAATTACAATTTTCAATTAATTAAAGTAATCAGATATTTCACAAAATCTATTGTTTTTATTTTATTTTACTTATAATTTTTATTTCACTAATAATTTTTTTTTCATTCTTTTATTATCAATGAATTATTATTTATCATATTTTTTTTTACAATCACGGGTTAATAATTATTAAATCAATACATTTAAATTAAAAAAAGAAAAGTTAAAAAAAAAGCAAAAGGAAATGAAGTTTGATTCGAACCGATGTTCCTTCCCTTTAAGATCCAAATATTTCATTAATTAATTTTAATTTAATTAACTAATTAATTCTAATTTCGATTGAAATCAAAATGGGAGTTGCACAACTAGATGTTACAACAGCACTAAATCCAAAATTTTAACACCTTACGGCTAATTGTTTTTGAATTATGCGAGATACATGCGTACATATACATGCAGATGTCACGCCGAAACGACTAAAAATGGATTCAGGGATGGTAAAAATGGATATTTCCATTGAAATATGAAAACTGAAATGTTTCGCGATCACAATACTTCCTTTACTTCGTACAAGGAAGTAAAAAGCCGGTAACATTTCCGGCTTTTCACTTGACAGATTTTTATTTCAAATTAATAGGATTATAAAATACTAATGAATTAATTATGCAGTGCTTAGGCTGAGTGCAGAAATATTAGAATATTAATAAAACAAAGAATTTGGGTTCGATTTTACTTCCTTGAAAGAAGTAAAGGAATTATTGTGCCCGGGAAAAATTTCGGTTTTCAGATTTCAACGGAAATACCCAGTTTGACCACCCCTGAATCCATTTTGACTAGTTTCAGCGTTATATCTGAACGTACATATGTATCTTGTATAACTCAAAAACGATTAACCGTAGCACTCACTGCAGTAACATCTAGTTGTGCACCTCCCCTTTTGATTGCAATCGACTGAACCAAAAGTATCCAAAAAAATTGGATTTTTCACTTTTTCTTAACTGCAGTAATAAGCCCTCATTGAGAGCTTTGCGGCGATGTATCATAAGTGATACTTACTTTCAATGGTTCCAGAGTTATAGCCAAATGAAATTTTAATTAATGGATCATTTGGATCTTATAAGGAAAAGGCACATTGGTTCGAATCAGACTTTATCTTCTTTTTTTAACTTTTTTTTTAAATTTATATATATTAATTTATTAACAATTATTAGCCTCTGATTGTAAAAATTTTTACGATAAATAACAATTCAATAATAGCAAGACAAAAACTATATACTTGTACTTTTCATTTTAAAAAAATGTGTAAATGTAATTTAATAGGTGTACAAGGAAGTCATTTGGTGTCTACATCAGACTTTTTTATATATGGGGCATTGACGGAATTAAATTATGAACAAAATTAAAGAGAGTGAAGGTTCCCTATTTTTAATTTTGACTTTTTATAGTAGTAATAGAAAACTGAGGTTTAATTAGATGACAGTTTAGTATTTTATAAAGTAATTTGTATTTCAAGTTTTAAATTGATCTAGAGATATTCTACATGATTTTTAAACAGTTTTTGCCTCAGATCTGGAATAAACCTTCAAATTTTTTTGAAAAATATTTGAACCGAAAAGAGCAAAGAACAAATACATATATTTAAACTTTAAGAGGTGGGAATCGAAAAAAAAATTGGATTATTTATATATGCATTGTTTGTAACAAATTTGCTTTAACAGATTTTTCTGTAAAATCTCTCTGAAAATAATGTAATTTGTTTTTTCCCAACATATTCCACCCCTTAACAAATTTTAGAAAAAAATAATGTGACCAATGACCCATATATAAAAATATTCAAACTAAATTTGAAAAAATCCCTTTGGTTAATGCCGAGGTATAAGATCAAAAGCAGAGCGATGCACATACATATAAATGTTTTCTTTTTATATAGATGCTCTAGTTGGAACGTATAGATTTGAAAAAAACTCGATCCCTCAATTTTCAATGATCACCATACTTTTCTCTATCTGTATCTATTCTTGTTATATTCACAGGGAAAGTAAAACAACTCGGACATAAACCATAAAATAAAGGTTTAAAAAAATATTTATAAATAATAAACACAGACATAATTTATTTTAGTTTTATTTTAAAAAATACACAACTCTTACACAAATACAACCAAAAAATAAAAATAGTAAAATACACATTTATTCGATAATAAATCTAACATTCCCTCTTATAACTCATTATAAACAATAATAAGATTTAATAGTTACTACTCAAATTCATACACAATAATCTGAAAAGAATTTAATTTCAACATTACAAATAATTACTTATTTATTTAACAAATAATATGGTCATTTCAACAATAAATATATACAAACAGTTATAATTACAAATTTTATCTATATATAAAAAAAATAGTCTATATTAATAAAATATAAATATTTTGAATGATTGTACTCGCTTTAAAATAATATTGTAATAAAACAACGACGGATAAAATATATAATGTCAGACAGTATTATATATAAATTTAACAGATTGTATAATTAGTTACTATTTTTACTAAGAAATGTTTGAGCATAATATCCAAAGTAAATATTATTTGAAAATAACTAGGTAAGGAATATTATTAATAACAGTTATTAAAGAGTTACGTTAGTGTTTTTAAACACCCAGTAGTCCGTAACAACGTTGGCAATAGCTTTCTCTCAGTTATAGTACACCCGGTGCGCTATTACATATTTTTCTTAAGGCGAAGAAAGTATGAACTCGTGATACCAGCCAGGTGGACGGAGTCTAGAACAAGCAGTCCATGTGGCTGACTGTTACAATATGTCTTATCTTATGAAAGAAACAAATATTCCGTAAATTAAATAAAACTCTACACTTAAAATTTATCTTGCACTAATATTACAATAGAATACGAATAATTATTAAAAAAATAAAAAGAGACGTATTTTAAACTAATTTTTACATAAAATTTAAAAAAAAGAACATTAATAATGAAAGAACCAGTTAACCAATCTTCTTAACTTGAATAAAATAATTGTTTTGTGGTAATTTCAAGGGGTTAAAACAACATATCGAATTGTTGTTTATCTTTTATTTAATTTTTTTTTAATCAAAAATAAAACACATGTTCTAAAATTAGATTTTTGTTATAAAAAAGGAAAAAACTCAAATTTAGTTTAATTATAAACTAAATCCGAGTTATAACGAATAAATATCATATTTGGTTCAGTGGTTCTCCAGTTATAAGCAGCCAAATATAACCAGATCAAATAAATAAAAAAAATCTCTGAAGATCTATTATTACCTTGAACCCATTAAGTATATAAAGTAATTTTCTGAACAAGTTAAATATTTTCTTATGTGTGCTTAAGTTATGTAAATTTTATAACATTTTTTTTTTTTAATTTACATATTTTGTGACTAACATCTAATAACCCAGATTACAAGTTTTAACGAAAATATTATTTTTAAGTAATATTTCAATAAAATTACCGTAACTTCGTTATATTTCATCATACCGGCTATTGGTATACTATCAATCAGTTGTGATACTTGAGTACTAAAAACATAACCACTCTCCTTTCAACGTGGCAGATAATATTATTACGATTTCTATCAACCGTTCTCTTACGAAATAAACAAGAAGAATAACACTATCATCACTTGTGTGAATATTTATTACAGAATGAAATGAATGAATAATGATACACTATGCCTCTCTATAAATAATAGTTACATGTAATACCATGGATATGTTCATAAAATCACGCATCCGAGAAAGTATGCAAAAACAACATTTATTAAAACAGTTTTACTACGAATCTATACATATAACAAAAAGTTATTTTTATGTAATAAAGTATTTAAAATATGTAGGATAACTTACTTTATATAGGAACTTGAAATGAATTTATTTTTAAATTTTGATATATATAGGCCTAATGTAGTAAACAAATAATTTGCTTATATGACGGCGTATATTTATATTTAATAGACATATTCCTTACCTGTGTAATAAAAAATATTAGGCTTACATTCCAGTAAAAAGGAAATCATTTTACACTAAAATTATGAAATAAAAATAAATACAAATATTATTCATACTTAAAGATTAAAACTATAACTCAAATTTCTGTACAGATTTACTTGTTTGTATTACTAATAAATATGAACTATATATTATTTCTTTTTTAAATAAATGAACTAATAACATGAAAAAAGTATTATTATTCACTACATAAATAATTTTCTTTAAGTATTTATTATTATAGGCAATAACTATGTATTATTAAAAGAAAACAAAATTAAGAAAAGTAAACTTACTAAAAATATAACTATAAAATATTAAATTTTAAAGAAAAAATATATATTGTTCATTATGAACTACTTGACTCTTACTTCTCTGGTAAGCTAAAAATTTAATTTCAGGAAATCTAATCGTTACACCAATATAAATAGATTTTATAAATTATTTTGATAAATAAATCATTAAGTATCGTGTTTTTTAAAACTGAAAATTATTTCAAAAATGTTATTTATTCTTTTAATCATTATTTCATATAAGTGGTACCACATAATTAATTATAAATGTGCAAGTATAAAAATATCTTCAACCATATTTTTTTTTCTATTTTTATTGAAGATAATTAAAGATTATGAAATATAATCATACATTGCTTGTAAAAGCAAACAATGTTTTTAATGATTAAAAATTGTGTGGAATTTTTTTTCATATCAACGAAATCTTTTTTTAAAACATTATTAAAAATATAATTGTATATTACGAAGAAAAAAGATTTTTTTGATCTATAAGTTTTTTATGCTTCTTTGTTTATATTTGAGCAATGTTGACATTTAGTTAATAACTTTTAAAAAAATGTGTTGTTGATTGCCTATCGACTGTAAAAGACGGCGTTATCATAAAAAAAAACCCACTCAAAAAAACAAAAAAATGAATCTATTTCTGCATTTACCACACCGTTATATTGAACATTATTTTCAATATATTAAGATTTTCTCTGATGATTAGCTGTGATGATTATTCAGTTATAATGATACATATTTATTATTTTTTTTATTGTTACAAAACTTATTTACAGTCTGTTGCATTTACATAAACCTTTACTAAATTGGAACACATCCCCAATCACAAATTTACAAGTCCTCAGCGAAATTCCTCAAAAATGACACACTATGATAACTGAAGCAATGATGAGTAAGGGTAATTTTATTTATTTATTATTATATGACAAAAAAAAAAAAATATTAAGAAAATTTCAAATATATTGGAAAATACCGGGATAAGATTGCCATCTCACATATTTTTATAAAAATGGAAATAAAACAAAATTTCTTTATTCATAGCCTTTCAGTAGATAGATTCTTTGTTTCAGGAAAAAACGTATAAGTAATTTTATCAGTATTTCATAAATAGTTTTTCTTTCTTTCTGTGTTAAGCCTCCGGAATCACCGTTAGGTATTACTTCAGGATGAATGCGGATGATATATATGAATGTAAATGTAATCTTGTAGTCTCAGGTCGATCGTTTCTGAGACGTGTGGTTAATTGAAACCCAGCCACCAAAGAACACCGATATCTACGATCTGGTATTCAAATCCGTATAAAAGTAACTGCCTTTACTAGGATTTGAACCTTAGAACTCTTGACTTAAATAAATAGAAAATCTTTTTTTTATTAAAACAGAATTAGTAACAATAAAAATATAAATAAAAATGTTTAAAATTGAATGGGATATATGGAAATGATTTTTAATTAATTTAATTAAATACCAGATAACTAAAACAGTTTGAAGAAAATATATTATAATATGTAACAACTAGAAGTTTTATTTAATGCAAGTTACAAAAGATTAGCAAAGAAAAAACAGAAGAACAATATATAACGTAATAATAATAACCATAATAATAATGAAGTTATAAATAAGATGTTATAACTGCAAACTTTGTAGTAAATATAACTACGAATTCTGAAATTGGAACGCCATCATCTGGTGTTAAAATAACTGCTACAAGGTATTGCGTTCATTGTAAATCAATATAAAGCAAAAAATTAATAAATATAACGCATTGAGAAATGCATTGGTTTTACAGAGATACGTTTCGCGTTTTCATACGAACATATTATTGTATTGTTAATGAGTTAACACATAAAATGTATCGAACGAATCACTGTCGTGATCCCGAGATATTTCCATGCAAACTTAGTGTAGTAATTTGCTTTTTAATCTTAGGTTTTTATTTTGTTATTTAACGACAAATTTATGACAATTTGAAACTGATAATATTATTATAAACTCAAAACTATTATTACTGGAATATAATAAAATACATTCATTATAATATGTGTTAAACAAAAATGAGTACAAATTTCTATCATTATATAAATCAAAAATGTAAAAAGAGAAAACATCAAGTAAAATTTATACATGTATACTAATATTACAAAACGTTTGATGGCAATCCGCATATGAATGTGTGATATACAAGAGTAATTCTATTTTCTTTTTTCTTCTTATTTTTTTATGAAATGACAGAAAGAAAAATTAAACCCACCGGGTTTGTCTAGTGGTAAAAGTCGTTGCCGTAAATCAGCTGATGTCGAAGTCGAGGGTTCTTAGGCCATTGACATCTGGGCGGCTGATAGGAAAACGATATACAATTATAATACTGATTTTATGCACAACCTTAAATACACATATATAAATACATATGTATATATTTTTATAAATAATTTCAAAAACTGTAATGTAGTAATATAAATAATTTTTTTCTTTACTACCCAATAGGCTTTTACCAACTTTAGAAAAAGGATAATTCCAAATAATTATTTGATTATGCGGAGTCAAAGCTAATAAATAAACCAGAAAAATGCATTTATTGAACAAATTTTTAAACTAGAGTTTATTTTTAAAAAAATCAGTTTGTTAGCATGCACAAAGACACATACTAAATACAACAAACACCACGCACGAATGTCATCTTAAAAAAAAATAAGACAAAAAGGTGAGTATAAAAAAGCATGGATGTTCTAACAGCAGCCTTGCTAGATAGCACGAATAGAAGAAACATCATGACAAAGGCCTATTCATAGGCAAGGAGCAGTAACCCCGCCACAGGAATGCTCTTAGTTCCGTCTGTGATACAATCAGCTGGGCTTCCCTACGGCCACAAACCCAACACATTGTACAGCCATCGACATCAACCTAGCTTTCGCTCGATTGTACCATCTTGATAGTATAAACGTAACTGCATCGTGTACAACTTACAACTACTTATTATTATTTATACTTTTATAATGTTAAATTTCATTGACATGAATAATTAATTGTTTAGTATATGAAAGTTGATAATATTACATATATAGACTCTTTTTTTAATAAAGAAAAATATAAACAAATTAAATAAATTACATATCATCACTTAAATGATAAAAATTAATCGGATTACATTATAAACTTTACTGATTTTCTTTCTGAATCATTTGTAACAAAACCTATAAATTATTTTAAAATAAATTCTATATGAATGCATCTATGATTTAACTTAAAAATAAAACTAATTTTCTTTGTGACATTTATAACAGATAAGGTAAATGTAGAAAAGTAAAGTAGAGTGAATTAAACTAAAGCCCTTTAGTTTCATTAAATACGTGGATTAGAGTAAATAGTTCTATTTATTAACTAAAATGTGTATTACTAAACAAAGAGATTGTGGTGTGAAAAAATGCAACGAATATATAAATTTAAGTTTTTAGTTATAAATATTGAATGAACCTTTATGACATTCTGATAATGTATAACGTTTATGATTTTACAGAAAAAAATGATTAAAGAAAGAAGTGAAGAAAAAAGAGATATGTATAATTTTTTAGAGTGCCATAAATTAAGACAGAAACTAGGATGTATCTTGCTGCTTTTACATAATAATTTAATTGTAGAAGAAGTAGTAAACCAAAACATCTAAAATAAAAAATTGGTAGAGGAGTTATCAGGTCAGGGGAATTTAAAAATATTAAGTTTCGATGATGAATTTATTACTTTGAGAGAAAACTTTTATTGCATATTTAAATTGAAAAGGATGGCTGTGTTTCTCAAATTTTATGATTTCGTGTTTTCTAAGGCTACATGGACCAATGACATCTAGGCGGCTGATAGAAAAACGATATACGCTAATAGTAATGATTTTTTGCATAACCACAAGATTCACAGTCTTTTCAGTGGCGTGGGATTAGTGGAATATATTTCAGATTAGCGAGTAAAGTTTAGATTAGCGAGTTTTATTAATCAAATGGAGTAAATTTTATTTTAACAGTATTAAATTGCATAGAAATATGTAATTATAATTCTTCTAAATTTGTATCTTAACATAAAATAAGAAATTTGAATAAAATTGTTATAATTTAAACGTTTTAAAATTAAAAGTTGACGCAGATTAAAATCAGTATAATATTATGAATCCTCATGTTAATGTTCCAATTAATTATTTACTATGTTATTTAATGACGTCAGAATTAAATTCACTGTTGGATTGAAAATAAAAATAATTCGTATTATAACTCTAGAACAGAAATGAATCCTTTAAGATCTGAAACACTTTTCATAGCTGGTAGTAAAACCATATAATCTATACGTTACAAATTTAATTCGTCTAAATACAATAGCATACATATCATTACATCTGAAGGCAAACTGATCGACAGATTATGTCAACAACAAGAAGATATAACTTCAATCTTTAAGAGAAAGCTATTCCACCATTATCTCAACTTCGAAATAGAAGCACCAGCTTTCCCGAAAAAAGTATCATTCGTAATCAAGAAATAATTAATTATCCTGTTGTCAAATGAATCTAAATAAAAATAGAATGTGTCATTAACCTAATTCCTAACCAGAATTTTTATTAAGCAAACTTTTAAGAAAATTAGCAAAACTGAACTTTCAAAGACTTATAACCAACCAGAGAAATTTTTAAATAAATCTACCAAATCGTTCTACAGTTGTAAGTAAGGTTATTGCAAATAAAAGTTGTATTCGATGTCATTTAGTATTGATATAATGACGCAATTAACAGCGATCACAAATATTTTGAAGGATTTCTATTGGTGGAAGAGATTAAGCAAAGGAACAATTACTATATTATTTACGTTGTTCATACAGTCACTTAAAATATTAATTTAAATTTGTCTACAAGGTTTATAAAAAATGATACTCCTTGCGTTGATGAATTCTAACAAACCAAATGGAGAGGTATTCTCTATTATATTATTGACCTTCAAATAAAATGACATTCTTTTCTGTCGTCAAAGAAATGTGATGAATATCTGTCTAGCAATTCTTTGACGCTACCCAGTATGGATATATAGACGGTGACTCATATATAGGTTATTGGAGTATTTCTATAGAAATTCGAATTGATTACAGTATACTTTGCTTGAAGCAGGTAATCTCTTATGAACATGTTAACATCCTCACTTTACTAGTTGCACCCTGTCATAGGGAAGATAATGATTTTTCTAAGTAAGAAGGCTGTCATAACAGCAATCAGAAAGTAATGACGATTTCTTCCGTTTTATTCTCATTTCAATCATAAAATTTTCTTTTAAATTTAAACATAGGACGATCTATATAATATATAATACATGCATTTATATACGTTTCATTAATATACTTCCATCTCTGAAATAATATGAGGCAACCTGTAGCGGATGAAAAATATCTATTATGATCGGGATTAAAACTCAGTACCTTTCTGATGAAAGGCTGAGAAGCTATCACCACTTCATTATGAAGAAAATTGTTAAATAATAGATATAGGATGAATGAATAAAAAAATATTGAAAAAAAATTAAAAAGAAGGATTCATCGTTTGGTGGAGAAATCCATTTTGAAAGAAAAAAAGGATTATACAATTTTACAGAAAGTCAGACTAATGAGAAGTTAAAATTTTTACACAAGTGAAACATATTAAAATACGTAAATATATATTACTTAGATACTCAATTTGTAAATTGTCTACGAAGTGAAGAGGATATTAATTGCTGACTTTTATTCAGACTTTACTGAAAGATTTTATTCAGAAGAAATAGCTATAAAACTAAAAGAATTGGAAAGAAATTCCTTTAAATATTTATTTAGGACATTGGGTTTACCAGCATAGCAAAGACAATAGGGAATCCAGGGAAAAGAATATAGAATATACATCTAGGAGAATATTGAAAATTAGGTGGGTTCATAAGGTACGAACTGAAGACATTTTGAGGTGAAAATGTAAGGGAGAAGTTTGAATCCCAATTTGATAGAATAGTACAAGACGTGGGTCTTATATGTATAATTTATTAATATATGCAATATAAATTCATATATGTGTTCATATATGTATTATTAATTTTTATTAAGTGAAACGTAGATTTTCAGAACTGTCAATACATAAGCAAAGGTTTTGAAAGGATTATAATTATTATTTTATGTATTAAATCAAAGTTCTGAAAACTTAGTTTAATAGAGAAGTATTTTTTAAACAAAACGTTTTATTGACGAGGAATACCAAAAATTAATTCAATAATTTTTTATATAGTAGTAGATATAAATATAAAAAAGAATTAATAACATTATATGATTTTTTAACTAATTTTTTTCTTGAAAATTCAGAGCACATCTTTTCGACTGTGCAAACAGAAGACTACGAAAAATATTCAATAAAATCAATCAGCAGTTAAAATTTGAAAAAAAAAATAGGTATTTTTAATTATTATAAATAAGATAAAATGAATATACTATAAACATTTTTCAAGTCAAAGTTAGATCTTCAGCACATTTACAATAAAACATCTTATTTACATAACATAAATCCATGGATAAATACTATCTGATATGTTGCACAAACGAAAATTCATAACATTGTAAATATAATAATTATTATTATATATATAACAAACTATACAATGTAAAAACAATGAGCTTATACAATTAAAACTGGAACTTTCTGATCACCGAGTCAAACATTTTACACATAATTACCTCAGAAATTATTTAAGTAAAAATTATTATTAAAATGCACCGATAAAACTCACAATTATAGTTTTACACAAGTTTATATTGTTATAGTGCTGGGAACCTTCCTGCACAATGAGATCTCCACTTAAATCACAATTTTACACATTAATCACAAATGAAGACCACAAAATAGTCAACAATTTTTTATCAAAACAACAGTTAGTTAAACAACTGCAAAATAAATGTTATTGCACGTCTTCGACTTCTTAAAAAACGATTTTGCAATAATTAAAATTTCGAAGAACATTATCTTTGGGGATAGATTATTTATTATCATATACATTGTACCTCTGTCGTATTTTAAAATTGACAACAACATTCTTTGCTAACGACGCATTATTTCTTCTATACTGAAACCTTGTTTTTTAACAGGAGGCTGTTGTTGGGGTGGAGGTGGCGGTGGTTTAGGAGGAAGAGTGGTTCTAGTAATTGTGAGTGTGGAAGAAACTCTACGCGGTGATGAGGACCGTAGAATATCTGGCGGTTCAGGAAGACGTCGACGGAAGATTCCGAGTCCTAATGCAGCCGGATCTTGATTAGATTGACTACTGGTTATAGTTGCAGATGGAGCGTGAAGATCCCTCCTTACTTGAACCTGAGGGTGAGCATTTGGTGGACGCATCGTGTAAGAACTAGATGTTGAAGCGTCTTGGTGATGACATTTTGTCGAATTAGGTGAAGGTGATCTTTTCCTTTGTATAGATGATGGAGACTGTCGTCGGAATATCGGCACTGGTGACGGTGAATGTCGTTTTAATAACTGCACTGGAGATTGTGACTGTCGTCTGTAAAGTGGAATGGGTGAAGCGGTTTGTCTGCGATATAGTGGCAGCGGAGAAGGTGACTGTCTTCGGCTGTGACCGGGCTGTGGAGAGGAACATCGGGTATTTGGGAGAGGCGATGGGGACTGCCTACGGAACAACGGAATAGGAGATGGCGATTGCCGACGATAAGTCGGTAACGGCGATGGAGATTGACGACGTACTGTAGTATTGGGTGAAGGCGAACTCCTTCGGAACGGTTGCGTAAAATTTTCTGGTGGCATGACGCAACGTTCTGATGAAGGAGCTCTTGAATTCTCATCCGATGACCTGCTTCCTGATGGCGAATTTCCTGAAATGAGATCTCTATGAAGATTTTCTGGAGCGTTTCCACCTAGAGGAGGCGAGTCGGATAAAACATCAGGAGGAACGTCACCGACAGCGTGTGTTAAGGCATGACGTCTCAAATCGCAGTTACGACGGAATACCTTACCGCAGGAATTACACTCGTAAGGCTTGTGATCCGTATGAGTTAAAAGGTGAGTCTTCAAGTTGGATCTCTGATTAAAACTCCGGCTACAAACTGGACACTTGTGAGGTGATTCTTCTAAATGAAGGATCTTGTGCACTGCAAGTGTACGGCTCTGGCAGAATCCTTTACCACATTCACCGCATTTGAATGGTTTCTCTTTTGAATGAATGTACCTGGAAAACAAAGAAATCATATATTATTTAGTAACTAACAATAAAAATTGTTAAAAAAAATCACTAAAAATATTTGTATCCAAATTATAAATCGTTCTATAATATCAAGTAAAGCTATTCGCATAAGTCTGTAACAGAAGTTTAATTCTACTAAAACCACACCCTTTGTCATAGAAATTATTTTTTGCAATAGATTAATAAAGTTTTAGTTATTATTTGCATTCAACTACAATAAAGTTTACACTTAAATAAATGCATTAATTTTACAAATATTGATTGTGTACGTTTAACTTTTGTTTGCCTTAATATAAGATTCGTTCAAGGCTTGTATCATAGTTAATGAGTTAAAGCTCAAGGAAAATCAAACATTACCATGGTAAAAAAAGTAAATAAACAAAATAATACGAAACGCCTGATAATATACCCTGTTTTAACAATTATCTCTTATGAAGAAAGAAAATAATTTTTTTATTTAAGCAACACAGCAAAACTACCTTACATTTTATGCTATAACACAATACATTATTTTAAATTGTATATTTATTCATAGACGGCAAGTTATTAGATAAAAGAAAAAACTAAAGACAAAAAATATTTTAAATTATGGAAATAACGACAGTTACAATACGTGATAATGAGAAGCCTAATAAAAATAATGTATTCATAAACGGGTATACGTAACAAACTGTTGATTATTTAGCATTTGAAAGAAGTAACTGCGGAAAACACATATTAGGAAGGAGGAGCCCATTGTTTCCGTTTCAAAGGTCACCTATTGTAAGAAGTAAACAAGTAACCTGAAGTATGGGAACCAAGAGATAATTGAGATAATTGGGCATTGGACTTGAAAAAAGTCTTCAACATTGCTTTGCAATCTTTAAATAAACTGCTGTACTTTTCTAGCATGAACGTTCGTTCTCCTTAAAGATTTCCGTTATAACTCTTAAGTAATAGTGTTAGTTGCATGACTGCTGACACTTGTATTCTGTAACGTAATGGACTTCCAGTAAATATATAAACATTTAACTTCAGCAGCTTGAATACTCATTAAAAATATAAAGAAAAAAGTGTTAAAACGATCAGTAGTAGACGTTTATTGTTTTATTTTATACACGTAAGTTGTTGATAAATTTTTTTTTATATGATAATTTCCTAGAGTAGGCTAGAAACCCGTCAGTAGTTTAGTTGTTAATGTCTAGTTTCAAATCAACCAGCCATGACATAATAACTATAACGGAATCTAACCACCAGAAAACGGCCAAACGATAAAATGGATGTCTAAATCCTGTTGATACACTAGATTCGATTTACATCTAGATCCTGTAGGATTACAAAATAGCTGCGAAATAGTTTGTCAGCGATAAGTACCTTATAATGGTTTTAAGTGGACGATCAACAGATGGTCAAGAAAATTCTCGTATTCTAGAAGTTTATGAATATTAAAAAAATTCCGTATCTGAAAACACGTCAAGAAATCTGTTTCGTCGTTCAAATATATTCGAACTGCTGTAAAAAATGAATATCGTAAAATTATGAAATATATTTAGGCATTTATTGTCGTAGCATACCTCATAAGGATATATAAGAGTATAAATGAAATGTAGTCTTGTACAGTCTCAGGTCAACCGTTCCTAAAATGTATGGTTAATTGACCCAACCGCCAAAGAACACCAGTATCCACGACCTAGTATTCAAATCCGTATAAAAGTAAATACCTTTACTAAAATTTGAACCTTAGAACTCTCGACTTCAAAATCAGTTTATTTGCGATGGCGAGTTCATCCCGTAGAACAACCTTTTCACAAGTTCGCGTATAAATATTTTTCTCAAAACGGTAAACAAGGCGTTATTTTATACTAATTTATATTTATTTCTCCATTTTTTATTTATTGTTAAATTAAAGGAAAGTGTTTAACTTCTTTATTGTTAAATAATTATGTTTATTATTTTTATCAGCTATTAATATTACTGGTGATTAAAATTACCGCAAGTAAAGGAAATGTATTTAATTCAACAAAAAACCGGTATTTTTAACAGATTTTTATATTACATTAATTTATAGGTTAATATTCATAATGAGAGATAACAGAAAAGTTCATAATATGATGAATGGTTAAATATTTCTGAATGCTATTCTATTTACTCATATATTTATTTAAATCCAGTTTTTCATTAACTGAATTTATTTCAAGCTGATGACTGACCACCATGTATTTGCATAATGGTTGAATTTTTTTTTAACTCAATATCTACACTTTGATCTTAGCGAAGAAGCCGAGAAGCGACATTAACTGAATAACTACTGTATTTAAATATCAAATAATAGATTTTATTTATTTATTTTACAAAGATTACCGACTTACATCAAGTAAGACCATATGGTAAGCGATATAAAATTTCCAAAATAATTTTCAATTCATAAAAAAAATATTTAGTTCCAGGAATCTGAGATCATTTGCGTGTCCCAGAGCACTGATTTGAATAGGTGAGGAATTCGTTTTCGTTTTAAGAACATTGTAACAAGAGAAGATTTATGCACAATAGTTCCACAAAAAGTGCACATCTCGTCACGCAATGTCTGCACGCCATCAACTTCATGGTAATCAACTCTTCAATAGGTATACAAATTTGTTTTAATCATTTCATAACACCGACACTTTAAAATAGTAGTATATAATCCACATTATATGTACACGTTTTGAATGACTACTTTTGATATAAGTAGTCTGGGTAGTTATTATACTGCATCACATAATTTTTAACGATTTCGTTTAGCAAATTCAAAATCATTGAATAATAGATTCATTGTAGAACAACGATATGCAATGTATAAGAAAATGATATTTAATAAAAATAATCTTAATTCATTATTGAAATAATACTAGGTGAAAAAAATTAAGAAAAAAATGACAATTAATGATTCCGACAATTATTTTACCAATTTCTAATTGGTAAAATAATTGTCGGAATCTTACCAAAACTCCCTCTATCATTTACGTTTTCCCCGGCCCGGGACCGTTTTCGTAATACATCAGTCTGAAACATGCTGTCTCTTGCCTTAGCCTCTATGGGTCCGCAAAGCGCCCCTTCTTACTTCTCAGAATCCGTTTGACGTTAACCGAATCCCAAGCCATCTTGTTCATCAACATTGCTTGGACAATGTTGTGTGGAGAGAGTTCCCTAACTCCGAATACAATGCCCTTTGCTCCGGAGTATTAAAAAAAATTAACCTTATCGCATATTCGACTTATCCAGAATCTTTAATGAGACGACTGATCCACTTTTCTGTTACTGCGCCATCTTATCTCTGTTGCCACCTGTCTCCATCTTCCGCTAGCAACCGTGCTAAGCTACTACTGCTCTGCTAGTCAGCTGGCTGAGCTGATTTCCTTACGTTCCGGAGGGAGGAGGTAGTTAGATCATCCCAATCACTACCAAAACAGTGGTTCAGACTGCGTCCTGTATGGACATACGATCTTCAGAATCCCTCTAATGTACAAAGGCCAACCGGCCTCCGTGGCACGAGTGCTAGCGTCTTGGCGTTTGAAGGTCACGGGTTCGAATCCCGGAGAGAAGACATGGCATTTTCACACGCTACAAAATTGTCATTTCATCTCATCTACTGAAGCAATACCTAACGGTGGTCCTGGAGGTTAAAAGAAAAAATGAACAAAGGCCGTACAGATGCGGTACTTTCCTAACCGCCAATGACTACGCCAACATCTAAGCCCAGTAGAGAAAAATGGAATGTGTTGTGGACATCTATAGCTTACTAAAAGCCTACTCACTTTGGTCATCTTTTTTTTTTCTTTTTCTGCTTACCCTCCGAAATCATCGTAAGGTGGTCTATCCTTCAGAGATAAACGAGATGATATGTATGAATTTAAATGAATTGTAGTCTTGTCCATTTTTAGGTCGACCATTCCTGAAATGTGTGATTAATTGGAACCCAACAACCAAAGAACACCAGTATTCAAGATTTAGTATTCAAATCGATATAAAATAAACTGCTTTACTAGAATTTGGACCTCAGAACTCTCGACTATAAGCTGATTTGCCATGACGAGTTAACCACTAGACTACCAATTCGGTGGGCTGGTCTTTTTTTTCTTTTAGTCTCCTGAACTATTTATGTTATAGCCCGCAGCCCGCAGTTTTAGAAAGAAAATACATTTGCTATCAGTAACATTAGTTGTTTCTTTTAGCATTGTAGACACTGACCAAGAATTTTACTAGTAACATAAAAGAAAAAAAATTATCAAACTTTCATTAAAAAAAAAATCAAAAAGTACCAGTCTTTAGATTTAGTCTAGTCTTAGATTTAGATTTTCTCATCAATTTATGAATTTACAGCTACTTTTGCAAGATATGTTAAAATTCGTTTTTAATTGAGAATATTTCAAATATATACATATACATTGAATTTGTATTATTTTGATCTACTTGTTGAATTAAATAATCACTGTGAAAAAATTTAAGAAAAAAGTTTACACGTTTTATCGAAAAAATGGGCAGAATAGTATCATACCGATTGACCTTACTTTTATTCGAGTTTTATATTATTTTTTGGTAATTCCTTTTCATACACGAACAATCTAAAACAGTAACCAATGAAAATAGAAATAATTGAATAAAGAAAAACATGAAAATAAGAAATGTACGCTGTATGTTATTGAGTACTAATATATAATTTAATGGTAAAAGGGAGAAGTGGGAAATACATCTTTTCAAAAATGTTACTGAAACTGGAATAGAAAAAGCCAGAAGAGAGAAAAATCGTTGTGAAGAATCCATAAAGCTGGTAAGAAATGACCAAAGGCAATTTTTTAGCAACGCGACGAACCCTCTTAGGCTTGAGAAACCCAAAATTAACTGAAATCAGTAGTGAATATCTCAAAAAAAAAATACTACACATCATCGATGATAAATAATTTCAAACGTTAATAATTTTCTTCTACGTCACGCCAGATTTACTTATATTAATTTATTTAGTTTTTTTACGGAAACTAAACTAGTTTTTTTACCTATTAAAAAAGAAGAAAAAAACAGTTGCTCAATACAGTGTGAAAACTTTCCGGTGGCTTATAAGGTATTATAATAATGTAAGTGTCTAGTAGTCTTCTTTTTATAGCTACTTTGTAATATGTTGGAGGAAATAATTTATTTTATTATCCTTTTGGAAGGTAATATCCCCGACCATCTTGTCTGCTACCTGCTAGAAATCTTCATCTGCAACCTTAACGACGAACAATATGTTTTACAAACCCTAGTTTTCCATTCAAATTGATTTATTTATAGCAACAACATTTTTGTTTTTTAGACGATAAAAGGAAAAAATGGAGGAAGAATTTATAATATATTACCCTAATATATTATATTTATAATATATTATAATATACATATATAATTATAATATATACTAAAGTAAAATCAGGTTTTTCTGATTACTTTTTATATATACAGATAAAAATATGGAGGTTTGGTTTAAAAGAATAAAAAGCGCTCTTTTAACTTGCACATTTTGGTTTAATATATAATTTACTAAAGGCAGTTTAAATAACACTGACTAACCGTGGACCGACTAGTTTATAATTTAAAGTAATCATTTTTTTATACTATTATTCATTTTGCTGATGTTTGCCGTTTCAAGTTGAATTTGTAGTTGCAATCATGAATACTTTTTGCCTTTAAATAAATTGAGAGCATGCAAATTATAGTATCATTTATCTTTGACAGTTCTGTAAGTATGCGAAAGTATTATTTTTTATATTACATGTATAATAATTACTGCATTACAATTATACCGTATAATTTCTAACCTACATTGTACTTTGCAGTCGATTCTTTCTATTATGAAAGTAAAACTGGCATTGAACTCTGTGTTTATATTCGATTAAATAAATAAAATCGCCTCATTATTTTAATATGTAAACTCATTTTATTTCTTATAGATGTCATAAAATTCAATTTTTTAAATGCTTCCACCATTACCTTACTTGTTTTCTTAAGATATTTCAATGCTATTCAAATTTTTATTTCACACAAATAGTTTAATGGATTTCTATAATTTTCGAAATATTATTTTATAGTGCTTTAAAATGTAACGTTCTTTTCTATAAGAACATTATCTTCCGTTTTAGCCACTCTGTAAATAATGTCTTAATTTTTCCCTCTGTAATAGTTTTATTACGTAATAATTATACTTCTGGAAGTTAGAGGATGTAAAAGAATGTTTATACATTAGCATTATGGTGCATCGTAATAGTATTTACCTTTAGATTCATTAATTTTATTTTATTAAGGTAATTTTAATCTCTCAGCTAGAAATAAATTTACATTTTTTAACCTCATTTTTAGTTCGAAGAAACAAATAATAATCTCATTTAACTTTCTTCTTAACAAAACATTTATTTTTGAACTGCAAGTCATGAGTGAAAGATTTTTCAATAAGAATTATATCATTTTTTAAATGTTTACTTCATCGTGATTTTTGATCCAATAAAAATGCTACGTTGATTCTCATAAATTGAATTCACAATACTTGATTCTCATTATAACTGTAGATTTCTATTTAAATTTTATTAAAAATATGTGCACAAAATACTAATTTTTAAATATTCCGAGATAGGAAATTTTAACTCCATTTGTTATACTCCTTTCCCGATTAATCCTTCTGCAACCCCAAAAGAAATTTACGAAAAAATTACTTCTGTAAGCATTTTAATATAATGCGAATTTTTTATTAAATTAAAGCTAAATATAAAATTGATTATTACGAAAATTATAAAGTTTTTTATTAAAATGTTAGTTTTTTACTAAAAATTCAAAAAAAAAATACAACCTTGCTTTTTGTTGCAAACAAGTTTTAAATTTGCTAAAAATTAAAAACCTGACTGCCAAAAAAAAAAAGTTCGCCACCTAGTTGTCGAAATCGGAAACTTCTGGGCACGGTTTTTGAAATTCCAATTTGATTTTCAAAAAGTGTATTCTGAATCCATGAGGCGTACTGGTGACAAACATTGCTCAACAGTATAGGATAATTACTAACACAGAACTATTAAAGAACGTGGGGATGGCAATTTTGTATATATAAACGAATAATTTTTTTCAATTTTTTAAAAATTTATTTAAACAAATAAAGCCAATTTATTTAGACATTTGAACGTAGCCGGCCCGTTTTGTCAGAATCTGGACCCTCATGGCTCAGATCGGCCCAGGGGAACACCGGAGCCAACTCAGGGGCTTCTCAGGGCCTCCCGGGGCCACGTAGCCTACGCTAGGCCCGCAGAGCTCGCTTCACTCGCCATTCCCGTCTACCCAGAGAGCCCCGCCTCCTGGAATATTTATCCTCTTGATTGTGAGAATAATACTGATAATGAACAATAACGTATTCAGGCTTTATGGAAAAATGAAAAAGAAATTAAATTATAAAAGACAGAATAATAGTATAGTAACTAAAGTAGACACAACTTTGACGAAGAAAAATTCATAACTTATTTCTCTGCCATGGAGGCAGAAATACAATAATAAAGTAAAAGGATTAATCTTTGTTTTATTTAATGAATATCTTTAATTTACAATTTTTCCCTCCTTGCTGGTGAACAAATAATGAATAATTTAACCTTACGGGATTTAGGACCTCGGTCAATGGCTTAAAATCTTCCATGGTATAACAAAAATGTACCCTGAAAAATTTGAAAGCAATTGATTAGTTAGTTTTCTGAGATGAAATATGTCTAACTAAAATCCTTCTCATTTATGACAAGAAACACGGGTAATCATTTGGTTACGATTGATCGAGTTTTTGTTTTGTTTATCCCGAACAAACAAAACCCCTCTTCGTCTTTATATAATAGTGTAAATATATATATATATATATATATATTTATATAGCCAGGACACTCCTGGCTATATAAAATAACTCCTGTATACTCTATAATATATATGATATTTTAAAGAAACAAAAGATAAAATCTATATTACAAGAGATTATAGAATGCGCGTTGAGCTTAAATTAAGTATATAAAAAAAATAATGGTGAAATTTCTATATTTTTAATAAACGAACATCCAATAATAGTTTATATTACATCCATTTGTTGTCTGTAGAGTAAAATTAATAAATTTGTTATTACTAGTAGCCTTACTATTTTCATTATTTTATCGTAGCCCAATTTAGCGATTATTTTCAAATCTATTAAATTTTCAATCTATAAAAATTTTGATTAAAACGTTTAATAACCATGTAGTACAAATTTTATTTTTATTGCTACAAATTTATACATGAAAAAAAAGTTAAACCAAAATTCTGTTATGAGAAACTATTGATATTGATTTATCGCACATTTATTCAATAATGCATTAAATATGAAAAACCACATTTAAAAGCTACGTGTATTTTATATGGTACTTGGAATAATACATTTCTGGCTAAAATTATTTTTAATGGTTAAATCAAACGCTTATTTATTTCTTATGAAGAATGGAAATAAACAACTCATCTAGATTTGTTTACTACTTATACAGAAGAGTAGAATATAACATGAAAAATTTCACCGTAACATTAGTTCATATGTAGATTTATTTACACTCTCATGGAAGAAAGTGATTATTAGAATTTTTGTTTCATTCCTTCTTTGACTGTACTTAATGGCTTTTTTGTCGTAATAAGAGAAATTAAATATATCTAACATTATCCATATGTACTAATAAAAATAAGAAAATAATCTTGTAACTATGCTGGTGAAAATACCTACCAAGGTATTCAGAAACCTTTTAAGAAAATTTTCATATTTTTTGAACTTTTTTAGTCTCACAAGATATATAATTCTTGAAAAAAGTGAGATTACTTTTTCTAAATTGTTTGAGAAGGTTATATAATCATCCACATACTCAGCAATAACACTGATTAGTACTGAACACAATAAATGTAACAATAGTATAAAAAATGAAGCAGTAAAAGGGATTAGTTATGAGGTCAGTTTTTAGGAATAATATGATAAATTTTGCTTCACTGTTGATCAAAATATTTAATTTGCAAATTTTAATGTAGAAATTAAGAACATTTGTATTAGGTATATGGTCAGGTTGATGTATATTTGTAAAGTTCTTCTACAGTTACGATTTTTAAGCTTAATTCCATTGCTTCATAGAATAAAAATAACTAGGATTTCAAGAAACAGGTTATAATTTATTAAAAACGTCTAAATAATAAAATGAGGAATCTGCGAGATGAACCGTGAACAAGTAATGAATTACTAAAACAGAGATAAGATTAATTTTTATTGGCTGTTGAAATTTGATATCCAGTAATAATTTTTTATCAATTTACTATATATATAGTAAAAATATAATGTATATATATATATATATATATATATATATATATATATATATACATACATATTTATTAATAATATTCTTCATAATTACAAATAGAAAATTTATTGAAGTAAGATTTTATTTAGATATTAGAAAAAAAGTAACTTGAAAGGTATTCCTGTATTATTGGCTGTTGAAATTTGAAATCCTGTAATAATTTTATCAATTAGACCTTAGGAACAATATTCAGTAAAAGTTTATTATATAAGAGTATATTAAATTTTTACTATATATATATAGTAAAAATATAATGTATATATATATATATATATATCCATTATGTGTGTGTGTGTATATATATATATATATATATGTATATACACACACATATTTATTAATAATATTCTTCATAATTATAAATAGTAGAAAATTTATTGAAGTAAGATTTTACTATGGTATTAGAAAAAAAGTAACTTGATGAAAGGTATTCCTTATTTTAGAAAGAAAGTTATTTATTTTATATATTAGTTTTGTTCCCAAGAAAGTCAATAGAGTTTCAACATGCATTATACGACAGAATCCAAATTAATTAAAACACACCGAAAATTGATAAGCGTATGTGTTTTGAAGTTAAACCTGTCACTTTAGACAAGAGAAAGGATTTTTGTGTTTTAAATACTGTATAATAGATGACTTGATACAGATATACTAATTGTTGGACATAAATGTAAGCAATCAAGGAAAAAATATTTAATTAAACAATAAAATAACTTAAATGTACGTTTAGGAATCGATTTCACTGATCATTTTAACAAGGATTCGTTAAATTAAATGAATTCAATATTATAGAAAAAAACTGTTATTCATTTGATCATCTCACCGGCATTAACATTTTGAAATGAAATTACTTTTCCTAGCGTTTAATTAAAGACTATTGTGAGACGCCTGCTGGGCATTGATTTAATTCAGATCGAATAGGAAGGCAGCCGGGCGGCGGTTGGTCGACCAGGTTTCAATTTCCAGCTAGGAGGCCGCTTCGGACCGGTTCCCGCGCACTGTTGCCAAGTTTAACAACCAGTTCCCTCTATCCGAGATTTAAAAAATGATGACTATAACTACACTTCCTTTTGCCCGACACATTTGAATTATAGACGGCAAGTTCGTATCAAAATGTTAATGGCTTCATGCAGATCATCGGACTGCTTATCGACCTTCGCTAATACCAGATTCAACATCTCGGATTCACGTGTTATAATTTAAATCTTTGAAATCACTAAGTAACTCGATTTGCATAATTTATTAGATTTTAGAATAAATGTAAAATCTGATGACACATCATGCGATAGTAAGAAGTACCTAATGATGTCAATTAAGCCGTATTTACGGCGATTGAAATTTGCGATTATTAACCGTCCGTGAAGTTCAACAGTATTTATGATAATTAGAAATGCAAAACACAACACCCTACATAAACTAAATAATGTATGAGTAATAAACACTAGATAATTACAGTTTCCAAACAATAGAATAATAATAAATAAATAATTTAACTATCAATAACCACCTACAAAACATCAATAAAATATAAAATTAATAAGTTCCTTAGCGTATATTTATATGAAATCTACGATTTTAAAGAAAAAAAAGCTACGATTTATTTATAATTTCTTTACTATTTATTTTTTTCGTTTTTCACTGAAGATAGATTACATGTATTTAAATTTGCAATACAATTTATGACTTTAAAACAAATCTTAAATTTCTTTGAAATAATAATTTAACTTATCTTTATCATCCTATAAATTGCCAGATCTAATTAAATTGCCAGTTCTCATTTAATGAGCATGGTATAATAATATATATATCAGTAAAATTGATATTTCTATTTAAAAACAGATGAATAAACACGTAACACTTAACTCTTATCATATCTAACATTTCTGCCTTTATTCTATTCAGATTATTACATAAAATTGAATGAGCATTTGATTTCCCGATTTATTATATTCTAGTTAATATTGAAAAAATCGCAAATAGGATATTCATCTGTTCAAATATTTAATCAGTTTAAATAAAGTTAAAATATTCATTTTATTGTTATTATTGAACTGTATATATATATATAAAATAATTAAAGTAGTACTAATAAATAATAAGAAAGTTTTATAAATAAATATTAAATAATTATAATAAATTCTAATTTAAAAATATTTCAGTATTTTTAATAGTAAAACAGGTCTTCTTGCCAATTGTAATTTAATTAAACACGTATGATTAAATTTATGTAATTTATATTCTTTACTATTAAAAGCATGACATTTTTCTATGAGTTATTGTAACTTTAATTATCTTAATTTTTTTTTAAATATTCAAAATTAAATTTAGCCATTCAGTCGTGTTCGATCCCTGGCGATTTCACAAGCGTTGATGTTTTTGCCATTGGAATTTTCCTAGTGAGTTTTACGGGTGATTTGCCTTCCCAGTCTGGTTAATTGAAACCCAACCATCAAAGAACAACGGAATCCAGAATCTAGCATTCAAA
The DNA here is from genome assembly GCF_047948215.1 of Lycorma delicatula. Taxonomy (NCBI): domain Eukaryota; kingdom Metazoa; phylum Arthropoda; class Insecta; order Hemiptera; family Fulgoridae; genus Lycorma; species Lycorma delicatula. Next base: position 305,386,706 of record NC_134455.1, read on the forward strand.
TCCATATAAAAGCAACTAACTGCCTTTACAAGGACTTGAAACTTGGAACATTCGACTTCAAAAATAAGCTGATTTTGCGATGAGGTGTTTAACCACTAGACTAACCCGGCGGTTTTCAAAATATGGGGTTTCAAAATATAGGTAATTTAAATAAGAGAGTAGGATTTTTTGTAGAAATTAATTAACAATAAATTTGTTACAGATATTTTAAATTTTTAATTAAAAATAAAAATAGAAAGACATTTTATTGGAAAATTAAAAATTTAGATAAATTTTTTATCAGTAACATGTTTATATTATGTTTGTTATAAATAAATAATAAATACTGTTTATTTATTGTTAAAACAAAACAAGTAGATTATACAGATCGTATTAAAAGAATATGTTACCTCAAAAACTGATGATTAAAATAAAAATTACATAAATAATTTTAGGATAAAGATTTGCTATTACAACATAAAAGCTTCAATTAACATAAATATACACATTTAAAAATTAATTTTAAAAAAAGCTATTTTACTGGTATTTTTTTGAAAAAATACCAAATTATTGATAATAAGAATTAGTATTTTTATATGAGTAATGCTCCTTTAAAATACACAAAAAACGATAAAACAAAATATTAAATATTTATAGCGATATAAACAATAAACTAATAAAAATTTTAATGTTACATATGAAAAAAAGCTTTTAATATAAAATACTCATCACAGTTTGTAATAAGTGCAAAAATATATTTTAAATTCACAAAAGTAAATATTTAAAAATTACCCAGTTCTGAATTTCTACTTCATTGTTCAGTTAAAAAAAGAACTAGCATATCAAAAACATAATTTCTTTATATTATACACCAAGATAAATTAAATACTTTAATAAAAATATTAAGATTTTGATGAATCTACTAAAAACATAATCCACTTACCAATTTTTACCAAGTTTTAGTAAATTACTTTAATTTAACCAAACAAAATTAATTTACTTCTTAAGAAAAGGGACACTCAGTTTTGTCTTTCATTCGGCTTAAATTAAAGCCTCTATCAACAACCGGTCAGTCAGTGATCATATAAAATAAACTATTAACTTGTAATATAGAGTTTGCAGCATGATATTGATGTATAAAAAATACACACACACACACACACACACACACACACAAAACACACTCACAAGAATATCAGTTAACTCCCCTTTATTAACATTTTTAATGGAATAATTTGTTATACATGTAAAAAAAGAAAGATCTGATTGAGTTGTATTAAAAGAATCTTATTAGAAAAGCGTTGATTTTAATTTTCACAACACTATTATAGTACAATACCTGAATGTTGTCAAGTTTATATTTTTTTCAGGTTATTAAAATATTTGTATATCTTGCATAATAAATATAAATAACAACTTATATTTTATAGTCGTAATTATTGTACAACGAGCAAGAGCAACATTTAGGTTATACGTTTCCAGAATAAGTTGTCGTGAATCATTACAGAGGCGACGCGGTTAGCATGGCACGTAGAATTTCACAACTATTTGTAATTGCTTTATGTCCTCGAGGAAATCAAACGATTCGATTATATTATAAACTATGGCTAGATAATCATGTGAGCCATCTAGCGCTAAATCTCCTAGACCACAGTGAGAATGTCCGGCGATTCAAACGGTTTCACGTGCTGGACCTGGGGGAGTCTGAGTGACTCTTGGGATGGGATGACATCCTTTAAGTGATGAACATCTTTTCTACACCTTGATGAAGTGCCTAAAATCCTTATATAAGCTAATTAAGTTACCGTTTTATTTTTATTTTACTTTGTCTTGTAATAGTATTTGATTTTTTGTTGTTAATTCTACGAACTTTAGTACTTAATTAGAGTAAATTTATGCAAATGAATCCGATTTTTGTAAAAGCTCTCGGGTATTCATTGGAAAGCCTTCTTCAAGTGCTTACTAAAATTCTACTTACTTATGAACCGAATGTAAATAAACGAATTGTGATACAAACAAACAAACAAATTATTACAGCAGCTTCGTGTCATATTATTATAGCATGATTGTAATTGAAAATATTGTTCTTACAATTTTGACAGAGAACTAAACATATTCAAACTTTAGTTTCTTTTTTTTTTTAATAATGTATTTTTATATTTAAAAATAGCATAATAGTCCTGAATAACTAATAAAATCAGTTAATATTGAAATAACATTTCAATTTTAGGTAATATTTAAAATGTTTTAGGTAATAATAAACTGATTATCTCACATTAGATAATCAGATGTTATGATAGAAAATAATCACAACGAAATAATCAATACTTTTAAGGTTTTAAATTATTTTAAAAGACCAGGAACTAAACACATAATTTTTTTTACAACATGAGTTACCTGGTCAATAAATTTACCGTTTCATTAATAATCATTTAAACATTTTTTGTATATGTAAAGTTCTTTTTTAATCCATTGATTGGCCGAGTTAATTGCATCCTTAAGATATTTTTTTGCTCTTTCTCTGTGTTGTTACAAGAATCGGGTTAAAGTCAAATATAGGTAAATAATTTTTACAAGTTTTGAATGAGGATTTTATTGAATTGTTTTAGTCGTTAGGGTTCCATTACCAACAAATTTAAAAACCCGTTGATTTTAAATTGATAAAACAACTGATAAATTTTTACAGGCATACTAACAGGCAAAAAAATTTAAAAAAACATCAAAAGCAGAAATAATTGCTATTGTTTTAAAAAAGTTATTACTATATATATATTAAATAAGTATATTTTAAGAAAATTATTCGTAAATCCTTGATTAAAATATTTTAACAATAATAGTAGAAACAGAATCTATAATTATACATAATAAATTAGATTTTTTGAGGGTATATAATTAAATATATTTCTTATGAAGATAATAGAAAAACAATCAATATTGATTAAAAAAATCCCTTTCAGGACGCCGGAAAGGGAAGGTAGATTTCACCGGTGATAAGTTGCTAAGTAGGGGATAAAAAAGATTTCCACCTTAAAATTAAGAAAAAGTTCAAATTTACTCAATACGACAATGGTTGCATGTGAAAAAACGTTTCAGATGTTTAGCATACCACAAGCTCCATCTTCTTACAATTCCAGCATATTTTGGTCATCCCTTGCCGTTAGGGCTGGTCGTAATCAAAAATTGTTACAAACAAAGGTTTTAGGTAATGTTTACAGAACTCCACCACTTTAAACCGATTCGATACTGTGCTTGTTAAGGAAAGTATACTTTTTTTTGTCTTTGAAACCCCATTTTTTCAGCCCCTGGTTGGTGATATCAAAACACTACTGAATAAGTTTTAGGTCCTTATCCAAAGAATAGTAAAAACTTAAACGAATTCGATATTTTACTTAATAAAAAAGTTATAGCGATATTTTGTTTTTTCAAAAAAGCCCCCCCCCATTTCCACCCCCATAGTCCGATTTTGCCCATTAAAAGACTCGTCAGAGATTTTCTGTCGTTATATTTTATGTATCAATTCGAAAGTGATTGGCGCAAAATTTCGGGAGTTATCGTGTCCACAAGAAATTGAAATATATATATATTTAAATGTATATGTAAACTTTTGAACTGACAGTTGTTTTAGGGTCTGGTAGATGTGAAATGGGAAGAAATTTTGAAATTTTACGGAAGTCGAATCACGGTACCCATTACAATAGCTCTTTTATAATCTACCTAAAATTATTCAAATATCGACCAAAGTTAGAAATAGAACTATTTTATTAATTTCTATTATGCTACCAATATATATTTATTCTTACACATATTTTTTTTGTTTGTATTATATCACTAAAATAAACTTACAAACTTTTATTTCATGGATTTATTTTTTGTGCTGGTGTTAACGCTGCAGATACAGAATTTCTATATAATCCAGAAGCGTAACGAAAATCTAAACCAGTTTTACATATGTAGGTATATAAATACTTTTTAACAATATAAATAATACGTTAGTCAGTATCATTTCTTAAAAATTAACGCAGTAGAATAGATCAGATTTTAATAAAATATATTCAGTTTCATTTGAAAATTAGAATTATTATTTTAATCAAAGATTGTATAAAAAACAAAAAATTTGTTACTAATGATTTCTTATTTTAAAATTATAGTAATAACAGATTTTCCGGTCACGATAGCGGAATGGTAGCGTCTGGGCCTTTCAACCAGCAATCCCGGGTTTGAATCCCAGTCAGGCTTGACGCTATAAAATTCCATTTCCGTATTCCATCTCACAAAACTCTCTGTATTAAATTAATTCATAAAGAAACAAGAATCATATGATTTTTAACAAACTGAAATATTAGACATTTTTAGGTAGTAGCTAATAAATAGTATTGTGTTAGAATGTTATTTAATAAAATTTTACGGTAAGCGTAAAATATCTTTTAAAAAGTTTAATTTAAAGTAAAATCATGTGTAAAAATTAATACGTTTATAGGAAATCCTAATTACAAAATAAATTTTGCCTCGATATTTCATTTATAGAATAAAAACTAGTATATACCAAGTAACTACTGAATAATTTTTATTAATTACTACCTAAGAAGAAGGAGAGAAACGACTAAAAGTAAAAATACCCATAAAAAGAGGAAATAAGTCTAATAATAAAGTATGGTTGGTTGATCGTAATTAAAATGTTTAAGAAATATTAATTACTGGAAGAATAAAAATCTTACCGCATAGTTTTCAAAGGTTATTAAGATATATATCGACAGTTAATTTATAACTGATAAAAGTATAAATAGTACGAACGGTAAAGAAAGACAAAAAAAAACCTAAGAAATTAAGTACTCAGAATTAATATTTATCCATTTTTAAAATAGGAGTGAAATATTTTAAACAATATTTTATGGAAAAAAAAAAATAATAAAATTACGGCATGTTGGAATACCATATTATTTATTTATTTTTTTGCAGAGCTCAAAACATTCTTCTAATTTCTTTTCATGGCAGTAGCATTTCAAAACACACATATAAAAACTGATTTTATTGTATTTTATCAGGCGATATGATCGTTTATTCTTATATTTAATATCACCGAGTGATTAAAACCATTATCTGCGGTCATTTAAAAAAAAAAAAAAAACTGATCACGAAAGTTTAGGTGTTCAACCAAAGCGGTGGCATGATTTGTCCTAACGGTATCCAAGCTATCTTACTCTGAATCTGCGGCTATGCCAAACCGGCTAGCCGCAGTGTCACGAACAGGTGAACTGATGGTGCAGTGCGGTGGAAGAAGGAACAAAGCGGGGACCGATAATACTGGGGGGTCGCGGGGATTCTTATAACTCGTAGCATGTCGGCAGACAGCAGCGGCGGCGGCGGCAGCGTTGGCAGCGACTGCACTGGTAGAGGCCGACTAGCTCGGTTCTCATTAAAACCGATTATTCATGCCCGGCTAGGTGACACGAGATTTCTAATTGCTCCCCTCAGAAGCTCCATTGTTCCTTCTGACTTCATTTACATTGAATGGACCGACAGGAATTATTGTCTCTAATACTGTTAACTATTACTTCTGATAATTGCAATCGGTGACATTGCTTACGTTATAATATACGACTCGACGACTCCTTTCACCAAGTGTGTATTACTAAAAGCACACGCATTAAATTTTCATACTTTAGCATAATTATTATTCTATAAATATTATTATAATTATTAAATTCCGAGTAACTAAACAAAACTCTCTATTATTAAAATTTACAAATAATTAATAATTAAAGTAGATAATTACCAACAATTAGCATATTAAAATTGGAAAAGGAATAAATATTGCAAACACTTTTTAAAAGAATTATTTTAAAAACGTTTAAAGAGAAATGTTCAAAAAAGTAATCTAATGCAGAGGTTTTAGGAATTTTTTAAATTTAGAATTTCAACGATAATTTTTACGTTAAAACGTACAATTCAATAATTTTGATTTCTATCCGTTTCTATTCGTCGTAAAATTAATGTTTTTGTGATGACCTCTTTATTAATCTTTTTATACTTTATTACACATATCTCGTAACTTAATTTTCATAAGATTAATATTTACTAAAAAGAAATAACAATAAAATACACTATCAAAAAAAGTGTCTTATTTACTCAGAAAATTGTGATAATTAATAATTAATTAACTTTGATTTTCATACTTCTAAATTAAAAAAAAAAATTTGAAGTAGCCAACTTGTAAAATTTCTAAATATATTTTGTATTTAAATAAAATTATTAAAATTTATTGATTACAGAATTGTTGTAGGTACATTTAACATTTTAAGATTGATGAACGATTACTTGAGAACGATTTTTATATACATTAAACGAATGATTTAATGTTTGCGACAAAAAAATATAATACAGTCGTAATTTTCTAACCAAAAGATTAGTTTTCAAAAAAAAAAATTATCATGACGGATATCGACTGCTTTGGTCATTTTGCCCTATGAGAATGGAAATTTGTAGAGTATGAATAATGCCTGACCGGGATTTGAAACCAGGATCTCTGTATGAAAGGCCGAGACGCTACCACTTCGCTACAAAGATCGGCAGTTATTGATAAATTATAATATAAAACGTAAAATCTTGATCTAAATTATAACTTTATTCTCTATTTTCCAATGGTTTCTTAAATTTGTGAATGAATGCATTACGTTTATGAATTAGTAATAAGATGAAATTGAACATGGTATAAAAACAAAATACCAAAACCTAACCGGGATTTGAACCAGGAGCCTTTGCTAAAATTATTATTATCTTACAAATAAACACACAGACGTACTATGCTGAATAGAAATGACTAAGCATAAGTATCATTTTTATTTACACTTTGGAATATCAGAAGCGTCGACAAATACTGTTGTTAATGATTATGGAAAATACTCAATTGAGATTATTTCAAAACTTGATCATGTGCAGTACTTAAAGTTGTTTAAGCAAATAATATTACTTTTGCTTATAATTGATGCGTTTTATTATTAGAACTGACTTTTTTTTCCTATAAAGGCTGAAATATTTTTATTTATAACGAATAATTTTTTAAAGATTAATAATTTGAATTTTACAACTATATAAAATAAAAAATTATTTTGGAATATTATTTTAAGCCATTAGGATTTTCAGTATTCTATTTTTTCAAATTTTTGTGAATAATAAGGAATACATATCTTATAGATTATTAGTATGTTATTTTTTTCTCTTTTCAAAAAATAAAATTTTGAAGATGAAATTTACAGAAGAGATAAATAATTAGTGATAAAGTCATTTTACTCTAATTTATAAATCAAAATTACAAATTCTGAACAAAAAAAGAGAACTAGTATCTATACGATGAAAATTTCGTTGAGTTCAGGTATCGTGTGATGCAAATACGATTTATAAACTTTAAAAAAAAATTGCAGTATTTTTTAAAAATAGGCAAATTGAAAACTACTATTGAGAATTGGAGATAATAAAATTATTAATGATAAATTATAATACGTAAAATCTTGATTCATTTATAACTTATGTATATTATCTATTTTCCGATGCTTTTTTAAAACTGTGAATGAATGTATTACATTAATGAATTAATAACGATGAAATTCATCAAGGTATAAAAACAAAATACCAAAACGTACCTGAAATTTGAACCAGGAGCCTTTGGTAAAATAGCCGATTCTTCAAATAATTGAACTACTAAAATTACTAAATAATTTATTTTTAGTTTAAGATAATTTAAAAAAATAAATACTTTTAAAGAAGACAGTAGAATTTCATTATGTTACGCAATTTTTAACATTTTATATTATATTATAATGACTACTTATAAGAAAAGAAAAAAAACCTCCAAACAGGTATCAGAACATATCATTTATGTAGACATCCGATCTGATTATAAAAATCACCTTGTATTTTGAGGAGAAGAAACCTGAGGGCTTCTTTTCTGTATAGAAGAAACCTGAAGCCTCAGCGAAGTTGAAAGAGTAGCGACTAAGAAATCTACTGAAAAAGATCAAGGTGAAGAAGTGAAGAAAAAACTGCTTGTACTGTAATTACATTTTTCCGTATAAGTAAAATATAATAATTATTAAAAAAAGCACAACAATAAAAGAGCCTACTATTACATTCAAAATAACACACAGCTTATAAATTAATTCCTGAATAATTTTTTTTCTATAAAAAACGCTTCTAAACTAACAGGTATATATATTTATTATACCATTTTACTTACTGTTTCTAAGCATAACCTAATCTTCTTAATAACATTTAGCCATGTCATATATTAATATAATATAAACGAAGAACTTATTTCTTTATTCTGACATTCAGTTTAACTATATTAACATAAATTCGGATTATTTTTACTTATTTTTATTCTAATACCCACTGAACTATGAAAAGAAGCATATTTCGTAATATATTTATCCTTACTTATAAAATAACTTGATACTCTATAATACCGGTTGTGAGACATTAATAAAAATTATATAAATGTATAATCATTTCAAATTTTTATTTTAGTAGTGATTTTCCAGTAGTAAATTAAAATAAGTAAACGATATATACATAAATATGGATTAAAAAACATCTAAAAAAGTTTTAAAATAAAGAAATTTGAATCAATTCAGTAAATCATTATGGTTTTTTCAATAATGAAAACAATTATTGGGTAAACCGAAGTAATTCAGTTAAGGTAAGGGGGAACCCCAAAGATTCTCATAAAATCAACACTTTTTTTCGTTAAAATATAAAATTTTTAAACATATTACAACCTTAAAATATTAAAAACACAATTTTAAATATAAAATTTCACTCATTACTTTATGCTATAAATACCAGATATTTTCTGTTTTCTCTATTTTTTCTTTCTTGGTTTTTCCATTTTCATTTGAATTTTTTGCTCCATTGGATTTTACACAACCAAACAGGAAGGAGAAATTTACAACTACAAAAATTCATTACCATCCGCTACGAAAAGTTATAAAACCAGTGTTTACAAATCTAGCTGGTCCAAAGCTGTTGTGTAACTGTTTGCATAGACAAACGCAAATACCAAATCAGGCATTCAGTGCTGTCATTTGGAGTAAACTACCTAAAACTACATTTGTTAAAATTGATGTATTTAGTACAGATGTACTAAATTTACATATATCAATGGATGTATGGAAAGAGGAAATGTTCTTAAACAGTTTGGTATTAAATTAGCTTTCAACACTGGAAAACTGTTAAAGGAAATTATGCTTTAAGAAATTAAAGTAAAATAATTAAAATTTATTAAAAGAACTTAGAAAAGGGGTTAGAAACGGAAGATAGAAGATGAAGAAAAGCAAGATCCAGATGATCCTGACTACTGAGCTGGTATGCATTAATAAGGATATATTTTCCCTTAAATCTCCGAAAATTCAATTCTAACTATAATAGTAAAATATTATTGTACAAGATCTGCTGGAATTGCATCGTATTCAAATGATACGGCGATTTAAGCAGTTGACGATTTCCGGATTGTAGCTCAGTGAAGTTTCAGCTGGCGTTGGATGCAATCAGTGGCTGCAGAAGTGGAAGATTAAAGTCAATCCCATGACATTTTAACAACGTTACCTTTGCGATTGAAAAAGGAGACCGCTTTTCAGTTTACTTGGATAACGTTGAATTCTACATATAACTAGTGTGAAGTACCTTGGCTTACACCTAGATCGACATTTGACGTGGAAAGGTCATGTATTTGAGAAGAAGCAGATTGACCAGAAATTCAATCGTATACATCGGCTAATGGGTAAGGGTTCCCAATCGTCTCTAACAAAGTCCTTTGATATAAAACTTTCTTGAAACCGATATGGATGTATGGGATTCAGCTTTGAGGGACGACTTGTGATAGTAATATTAATGCGATCTAAAGGTCACAAAACAAGATATGAGGAATGTGACCCAGCGGTTCGTCAGGAATTCTGAAATACATGAATAATTGGGGATCCCGTATTGGCGGGATGAAAGTGACCGTTTCAGTTCAAAATACATGGTTAAACTAAACAGACATGTAAAACCCTTGCTTTGAACCTGCTAGACAATGGTAATGACATTAGTTGCTTGAAAAGGGTTTATGTGCTTTCCCTTATTGATGGCCATTGAAAGTACTCAATTTTGATGTTTTTTTCTGGTATCATTTCTTGTTACGATTTTCTTTTTTTTATAAATTTTTATTTACAATTCTTTTTAACGCTATTGCTGTTTATTATTGTTTAAAGATGTTTTCATTCTTTCATTTATCTACCGGTGTTTGTCTTCTATTTGATTAAAACATTTTGTCCGTAGATTGGACAAGTTGTAGAATCCAGAGGTGATAGTTGAACTTACTTACGACCGCTAGTGGTTTCGTCTGAAGAAGCCGATTGTTAATTTTTGTTTCACAGCAAAAAAGTTTAATTTTTCAAAAACTACTAGTCACGGGTAAATGAAATTTATTCCTATACTATGATATAATCATTGATATTTTTTAATGCTCATAGGTTTAAAAATAAGTTTTTTGTTTATCTTCATAGTTGCAAAAATGTCATCGTTTTTTAAAAAATCATTTTTTAAAAAACATAAATTTATTCTTCAGTAAATTTAAAAAAAAATTCCCATAAATGGTACAAAACTAGACGTTTAAAATAGTGAATTTTTTTCTTTGTATGATTTACCATTTTTAATGCTCCTTAATAAGGAAAAAAATACGTTGTCAAGAAATGTGGTATCACATTTCCTTAAACTGGATCACGTTCAGAGTATTTAACTTTACGCCTATTGAGACAATAAACCAAACTAATATTATTAAAGGCAAGAGCATTAAATTTAATAGATTTACCCATATGCTTATACTTTACCATATGATTCGTTTTTGCTTACCACTTCACCAGTTCGGAATTGTTTTCAGTAAATATATTAGTTGTGATTTTTTCTCTTCCATTTTTTTTTCTTTTTAAAGATGATTAATAAAAGCTTTATGTTTAGGTATGGAAATACGGAAAATAAACTATTTTTTAGCGTATGAAAAATGTTTTTTGATCGGATTCGAACCCGGGACTTTCCGTACGAATTGGCTGATATGCTAATTTTCTGTCATGGTGGTCACTTATATAAGGCTGAATGTAGTAGTTATTCAAATTTAGATGTATATGTATTTTTTTTTAAACTGATTAATTTTTTAATTATGTTATAGAAATTACTAGTTTATATGTATAAAAATAACACTACATCGTTAGTTTAGAGAAAAATCCAGTTTCAGAGTTAATTTTTTTCTTAATAATATTAATCGTCAATAATGTTTTTTCCTTGATCTCGAATAATTTTATTAATCTTATATGACGAAAATTTCTCACTGGTAGTTCTAATCATTTATTAGAATGGCAGTGCTAGTCTAAATAGTGAAAAACGATATTTTTTGCACGCTGCTAATGAATATAAATACTTTACGTTTTTTATTCTTAAGAGAAGAAACTTCTTGCGGATACTTTTTTGTACAAATTTTATCGAAGAAAATAAGTAAATATTAATGTTTTTGAAGGAAGAGTCTAAAGACCAATTATCACGACTATAAACACCTTCGCTTCCTGTAATATAGAATTTTCATAAAAAAAAACCTTTTCTCTTTCATAATATTATCGACGGAGTTTCCCAAAATCCATTCTTAATGGGTACTCTTTTTGTAAAACACAATGCATTTTCAAAATTCCCCATCTATATTAAGTAGTCCGAGATGCACGTCTATGAGTCAGTCGACACTTTGTTTTATACATAAATAGATTATTAAGCGAAAAGTTTTAAACATGTTAATACAAATAAATTAAATCCCTAACTATTACTGAATTAAATAGTTGTTACTTCATTATGGTGCATAAATATCTAAAAAATAAAAATACCCTCATGAACTTTTCACTTTTTTATTTTTATTATTTTTTGCTTTTAAGATAATCAAAACATTACAAATACTGTATTTTAAAACAAACAGGCTTTGTTAAGATTAAATATTAATATAAATTTATATAAAGAATGCTTAGTCCTAAATTATGTTTAAGGACATCAATGTAATGAAATAAGAACTTCTGAATATAAATAAATATTTTTATAACTATAATAATGAATTCGAATCGCTACATAATTGTATTTATAATGTAAGGAAGAACAATTATAATAATCTCAGCTATTATCTATTTAATTTTACAGGTATTAGAAGACGGCTAATCTCTTTGAATCGAATTTTTATATTAATCCTTTACCTTAAATGATCATAATAAAAATAATTTTAAACCAATTATCCTTGACTGCATTAAGGAAAACGGTTTTCTTCAATCTGATTTCATATAAATTTAGTTAAATCATAATTTTTCTTATTTACCTTTTGTAGTATGTAATTATTTTAATCTGTTGCTGTAATTAATACTGTTGTAATCTTAAACTAGAAAAATCTTATTTACGACTATAACCAACAGGTTTTCTTTTGTTAGTTGTTGCATAGTTCTCCTTTTGTACATTTTCTAATTTAATGATTTTTTTTAAATTTATAATTATGTAATGATAATCTGTTAACCATCAATTACGGCAAATAATTAAATCTAATTTCATGATAATGAAATAAATTACTATATTAGATTTTACATAATCTAATCATTATGTTTATTAATTTTAAAATTTGTTGGGCTAGTATAAAATTATAAATTTTTAGTACTAATTATAACAATGAAATAATGTCAGAAACAAAAATGGAATTGATTTTTGATGATTTTCCTGATAGTTAATTTGTTCAAGGTTATCATAAAAAAGAAAAAAAAAAACTAAAGGATCTATTTTTAGTAAATTCAAATAATAAAAAAAAATTATTAATAATAATAATAATAATATAGTTCTAATCATCATTAGTTTTTAATTTTTTTTGCAATTTTTATGTCATATAAAAAAAAAAATACGATAGATTTGAAATAATATAGAATGTATCAGACATAAGATTTCTAAACTTAGGTACAAATCTGTAAATTAAAACAATATTAATTAATATTGTTTTATAAGAGCAGAGTCAGAAATTTGTTGTCTTATTTCATTAATATATTTTATTCAGAAATATATGCAGGTCAAATTTAAAACTTGAAATTTCAATGGTGTCTTTAACTGGTGAAAATAATATTTTACTAATTTAAACGAAAAAATTACATTTTATCAATATGAAAAATGCTTTTCCATAACTCACGAATTATTATTTCGTCTTATAATTTTTTTCCTTTTGGTTTTTCTTAAGCAGAAACTGAGATAGAATTTACAACACAACAAGAAAAAGAAAGTTACAATTTTACGGCCATTTGTACAGAATGGATCCACAAAGACTTACAAAAGAAATCTTTGATAGATTTAACGAAGCAAAAGCTTAACTTACATGGTCCTCGGAAGTCTATAAAGACATTAAAAAATTAAACGTAAACCAAAACACAGTACAAGACCGCGATCAATTTAGAAAACTTATAAAAAACGGTAGACTCCCAGAAAAAGCTACAAGATGAGGCATAAAATGGATTGAAGGAAGAAAACGAGAACAAAGTCATAGAATGAGAGAATACTGGAAGAATAAAAAGAATAATTCTCTTAGACTTTATATGGTCCCTATAAAAAAAAATCAGAAAACGAAAAATTATTTAAGATAAAAAGAGTTACTCTTATAAACAGATGTTTAATAATATAAAATAGATAACTTTAAATAAACAACAATTTAATTAAAAACATTTTTTAAACGTAATGTTTTTTATGTAAAAATCCTATTTCTTAGACTAATAGAACAAACACGAAATATTAATATAAGTGGTAACTAGGAATCATATTTCTAAGAAGTCCATAATGTGAGAATAAATTTTCAAAAAATTTTGGTATTAATGCTTAAATATTTTACCTATTCTATCCATCGATTCTTCAAAATCAATATATTGAAAATATGAAAAATATAAACCCAGATTTTACCAAAATTTGTTGGTATGAATTACGAATTTGTAATTTTTATTTTATAAAATAATTACAGAACTAAAATTTTTATGAAACTAAAACTCCGTTTACAAATTTAGAACAATTTGATTCATATATTTTTAAATTTATAAACGAAAATATATAAACAGTAAATAGTTATAATATTTATACTTTAGTTACAAAAAATAGCTAGAAATTTATTTTGATTTATTTTAAGCAAATGAATAAACTGTTTTACTTAAATAATAAATATTTGTATCGATCAGCTATCAACCCCATCTCTGCAGATAGACAACCTTTAAAATTTCTAACAAATTGAACGGAAATTAAATAATTATATTACGTGCGTAAACATATAGATCAGCAACTTATTGCTGATGTTGGAGAAAGACGTTTGAATCAACACTTATGATTTATTTAATAGAACTAAATTGTAGTCTAATATTAATCTCATGTATATAAGCCTTGCAATAATTTCTGGTAATTTGTTGTAATTAATACTAATTATTCATTTATCAGTATCATTTAAAAAAATATTCATAACAAACCAATAAAAAATAACTACATTATTGTATTACACATACAATTTATTCAAATGAAATTTTTTGAAATATTTTCGATGGATAAAATTTTAATAAGAAAAACGAGTAAATATTAAATTCAGCATCGAATGAGTATTTGAATTTTTACAAACATTTACCATTTTGAGAATTAGAATATTTGAAATATAATGATCTATTCTTAAATAAAAGATTTCTCTTTGTCTAAATGACACTATGAGGAAAATTATATGGCCGTTTTATTGTCAAAATTGGCCACAAACTTTTTTTTATAAAATTTCCTAAAATTAATAAAAAAATAAGAAAAGGTCATTTAAAAGACACTTTCTGTAATGTACGATAAAATAGTTTCGCAGGACCAAAATGATCTTTACAAATTTCATTCTACTATTTTTATCGTATGGAATTTATAGTCTTCAAATTGTCATTACCGTAGTAAACAAATAAATAAAAATAAATAATATTTACATTTTTTTCAGTTTTTTTTATATGAAAATGAGAAAACAGGTTTCTTTAATCAAAGAAGAAATCTACTAAAACAAATTCATTTATTTATTGTATATTTTGAGATATTTTATTAAATCCTTAAATTTTTCTAAGAAATCAAAATACATATTGTATACATACATTTAATGTACATAATACATTATTTTGTTTTAAATACAGATTCTTGACATAAATTAAAGAAAAAAATATCGTCAGATAATATTTTATAAGATAGTGACAATTTAGATCCGGCCATTTTTCCTGGTTATCAGGACGAGAGGACAAGGTCTTTCATGAATATTAAGTACCCCATTCATTGTTGTTACGAAGTGGCAGGAGGGGGAGAATGCATGACACTGACAAGGAAGCCCCCCGTAGCGTAAGGTTATCCAATTAGCATACCAGTGTGTTCATCTTGTAGGCCCCACAATTAATGTGATTGTTTGTCATACATCTTTGCTACTGCTGTATTTCGACTTATATACCGGCTGCAACCACTCTTTCTTCAAATGCATATTCATCTCGATTTATGCGATTATGCTATATCGTATTACATAAAAATTATTGTTATTTTTTTTCAGGATGCTTCTCTTATGTTAATACCAAAATTTATTATTATTACTCTATACACAAATCACTTTTTTTATTTACTTACGTGATCTTTTATGCTTGATTTAGTTTATTTTTACATGTATTATCGTGAAATTCCTGATGGCAATGAATTTATCTAATAACTATAAAACAGTAATCTAAGATCACTCATTAACTTTTTTTCCGTATTTTTATTACTTTCTTTTAATAATTTAACTTACGCATACAGGCATAACAATGCAAACGGTACGTAAACGAAATCATCATCATTTTATCATCGTTAATCTAATGACTTATATCAAACAACTTTGCATATATCTATATACTGTATTAAACAAGCAAGACTCAATTTCATTATCCGGATGACATGCACTACTTGAATTCTAGATTGGATATATAATCCTTAGATATTCAATCCAAATACTGTTGTTATTAACCTCTGTAATGTCCATTCTATTGAGAATATAAATATCTTTCTTAAGTTTGGAACAGGATTGTCTATTAGTGCAGTAACATTAAAGAATACATTAAACCTGAAAATAAATATTTAATTGAAACTCATTTCCCGACGTCATACAATGGCAAAATTTTACACAGCCATGTAAGCCACAATACAATATTCAGTTGTTAATATCATATATTTTTATAATTTATATATATATATATATATATATATATATATATATATATATATATATATATATATATATATATATATGAATATGTCTATGCATAATGCAAGGGTAACATCTTGAGGAATCAATTGATTTTGGCTGTTGAATCAGTATGAGTGGAATTAGGTGGCTGTTGCAGCTATAATTTTAATATAACTGGTGTAAATTTACCATCTAAAATAATGTACACTAATCGCCTGATTTTGTTATAAATAAATGGTATCATTTCTTATAATTAAAACTAATTATCCAGGGTATAAAACAGAATAAAACTGCATATAAATATTTTTTGCAAAATATGATAATTTCATTTAATTATAACAAAAGTTAAAGAACAAGATGCTATCCTTAAAACATGCTTTTCTTAAAAATTAAATAAATAAATAAAAAACAAAAATTAACAGTAAAACAATCATACTAAAGAGTAAAAATTTATATATTTTAATGAAAATTACCAGTAATTTTCTTGAAAACAAATTTATCTTTTACTTTTTAATACAAATTGTTTTGCTTTGCTTTGTTTGGTTGTTTTTTTTTTTTTTAATATCATGTTTTACAAAAGAAAAAAAATCTTATAAAAATTAAAAAAAAAATAAACTTACAAATAAAGGAAAGAGGACGCCAATTTTTTACATTAAAAAAAAAAAATTCTTGATGTGGACATCAACATGACTTCCTTGTACGCCTACTAAATTACATTACACATTTTTAAAAGTAATAAAATTTTATTTCACTAATAATTTCTGATTTTTTTCATATTTTGTTTTTATTGTTATTATTAAATTATTATTTATTGCAAAACGGTTTTTACAATCAGAGGTTAATAATTATTAATAAATCAATATATTTCAATAAAAATAAAAAATAAAAGGAGATGGAGGCTGATTCGAACCGATGTCCCTTCCCCTTGCAACATCCAAGTATTTCATTAATTAAAATTTTATTTCGCTTTAAATCTGGAATCAATGAAAATAAATACCACTTATGATATATTTTTGAAAAGCTCTCAATGAGGGCTTATTACTGTAGTTAGGAAAAAATAGAAAATTCAATTTTTTTCAGATTTTGGGCTTTTTTGGATACTTTTAATATAGTCGTTTGCAATCAAAAGAGGCGGTGCAAAACTAGGTGTTACAACAATCCTAAATCCAAAATTTCAGTATCCTACGGCTAATCGTTTTTGAGTTATACACACGTACGTACAGACGTCACGTCGAAACTAGTCAAACTGGATATTTCTGTTAAAATCTGAAAACCGTGATTTTTCGCGATTACAATAATCACTTACTTGTACTTGTACGAAATAAAGTTCCTTTATTTCGTACAAGTAAAAATCATTTCCCTTAAAATGAGAAATTTTCAAAAATGTATTCAGTAAATTAGAAAAGTATTTCTAGAATTCTAGTACTAGGGGTAAACCGACGTACAGCTGTTAAAAAAAATTAGTAATTTTATTTTCGAAGCGCTTAGCTAATGCCGAATGTAAGCTATCATTGATCAGATTAAAAAATAAATTTATTCAAATATAAACACTTATCCACATAGCAATACTATAATAAAAGAGTATTTTATAAATTAGAATACAGTCTATTTTATTTTATTTTTATTTATTACGAGAAAGCATTCATTTACATTTTATAGAAAATTTATTTCTCGTAATGGCATAATGACTATGAATAAAGCGTTTTTAATCTACAAAAGTCATTGTGTTATATAATTTTTTTTAGTCTTTTTTAAAGGTATGATTGGTAGAGATACTAGAAGCACTACATTTGTTCTTTCTAAGAGTAATGATGTATACTATCAGTTAATTTTTATGAACAGAGTAAAGGTATCGATTTTAGAGGTGAACATCACTTACATTTAAAATTATAATTTAAATTTTTATTGTATATTATTTTTCAAAGGCTAATAATAAATATAAGATTAAAATAAATGAAGTAAATTTGTTAATAAATGTTGACAAAACGATTTTTATTGGAAGATTTGGCATTCAGACATATAGCTTAATGAATAAAGCAAAATGAGAACTCCTTACTTTCCTAGGTAAGCCTGGCATTTGATTCGTTTATTCTTAAGAATAGGAGTGAATTATGACTTGTTACTTAGTGTTCGGGAGCGATATTTCGCCTACAACCTTTACTGTTATGACCTTTAACATAAATGCAGCTCATTAGTTTTAGTATTTTTTTATACAGCAGCCTACTTAAAGTAGTAGTCAAATCTACAATACTGAAATCTCTCCCTACATCTTTTTACTTCTTAATATACACATGTATACGAATATAATAACATCCGAACAAGTAAAATGCTCGTAGATTTATGATAATCTAACCCAATGAAATTTTTCAACGATTTTGAAATTGGAATAACGAATATCAGTTTAAATCTTTGATTTCATCTATAATGAATAAGATTTTAAATGATGTGATATAAAAAGTTTATGTTAATTACAGGCTACAATAAAGAAGTAAGTTTTGCAATGTAACATGCGAACAATTTTTGTATAATGAAAGCGCAATGAAATATTCTGCTCCTTTATTCCTTTGTAAAAAATAATTAAGTTACATATAAAAAAATCCGTTCGTAGAAGACAAGTCATTGAACTAATGATTGTAAATTAACAAAAGGATCCCTTTGTATATTTTGATTTTAATTTAAAGTTGAATGAAAGAAACAATGAGTATATTAGCCTAAGGCCGATTTGAACCGGGGTCGGTACTCCTTCTGTTGCAGACATGACAATAGTAGTCAACATCTGTGATATTGAGCATCTTAACCCTCCACCTCTTTACTGTAGAAGAAATATTAAAATTTTAACATTAAAATTAATTTTCCTTATATATATATATATATATATATATATATATATATATATATATATATAGAAATATTATATTACCCTCTAAAATACTTAGGGATCAATATTTTTTCTTGCTAATGTAAATGGCATTTAATTAAAAACCAATCGAATAAATTATTTGGCAAGATTATCAGAAAAACAGAATTGTTAGTTATGTAACACATTAATGGCAAATATTTTTTACATCATTGGCAGAATATTTTAATATTTTTAGAAGATAATAAAATTATTAGTTAGTAATATCTATAAGTTCATGAAATTACTCGTAGCACTTTATATCACGTCAATCAATCAATGAAGGAAACAAGGCCTTATGGCCTCTTATGGCCTCATATGGCCAAGGCCAAGGCCTCATATGGCCATCAAAACTACAATGGAGACCGATTTTTACAGGTATTTATAATAAAAATTCGTAATCTAACTTTAATGTTAACGTAACTTTAAGGAAGTTTTTACTGTTACCCAGTAAATACATAAAGAAATTTTTAGTTAAAATTGGATAATTAATTCGATAAAGAATTTAAATTTATAATAAAAATGAATTTTTCTATCAAATATGACCTTAATTAAATCTACAGTGGCTTTTTTAACATGAAATAAGTAAAACTTAGCCAGTAAAGGATGAAGATGCAATAAAAATCACCAAATATAATGAATTCTCTAAACTTTAACATAATATTCAGAACGTAGCCATTCATGAAAATAAATTTAGTACCTCGTCGGAGATCATTATCTATGTAATATTTAAAAGCACTTCTTTGTAATATAAAGTGGATGTTTGAAAGTCCTTTATTCAGTTTACCACTTTATCTTTTGTATTTTTGTTACTGTTGTGGTTTTGTTGTTTATTAAGTTTTAAAAACATAATGTATTCGAAATTTATTAAAGAATAAATAATCTCTAAAGTACAAATTGTATTATTTCATCACGTAACATAATAATTAGTTTAAGTATAATTTAAAGTATTCTCCATAATATCGTAATTAAATTTTTCAATTAATCTTTTGTGAGTTTCGACTTTCTGCCTAAAACTTAAAATTGAGTAGATAGGCATAAGAGAATCCGGACATAATAACGAATTTAAAATGAAAGGTAGGATTTAAAGTAAGGAAAAGTTGATAACTGGTTTCACCTTTTAAGGTTAGCAAAAGATAAATCTCATTATTCCACATTATAATGTAATTATTTTTAGAATAAAAATCTAATTTCTATCACAATCAGATTATGAGATACAAGGGATATGTGAAATCTAAGTTTTATCCAATATCACTATTTTAGATAGTTTAAAGGGAAAATCCAACAATTTTTTCATGGAATCTTAAAGTAATTGTCTATGTTGGATTTAGAATTTATTTTTAAATACATTCAGAGTCTATAATTTAATTTCTAATACAAGTTAATTAGTAATACAAATTTAGCAAATACTTTTAGAGATCGTTTTAAGGAAAATGCGTAAAATTCCAAAATATTCGCGGCAAATTTTACTGTTGTATCGCAACTGGAATGAAACACATTAGTTTTTAAAAAATGGATTGCATTCCTATTTCCCCCCTTAGGTTGAGTCAAAATACAAGCGCCGTTTGTTTACCGTCTCGGCACCTTAATATCAGTGTTATACTAGAAAAGTATTTCGTATTTTTGAGGTGTTAATTTCCTCTTACAATATAATTTGAACAGGATTTTAAAGGCGTATCACACGTGAAAAGCATCCTTAATTTGATTTTTCATTTTATTTTTTATAAAAATAGATTAATATTACAATATACTTTAAGCATTTTTGTTTTTACCTATTATTAAACTATTACAAAAAAGGTCAATAAAACAGATTTTTTACATTGAATTATAAATATTAAAATACAATATATTACTTTTTCCCTCGTTAATCAGCTAAATTAGTTACGGTCACTTATAGAAAAAGCGTACATTAATTAGTTTTTTACGTAAATGTTTTTAGGTAGATTTCATAAGAAATCTACATATTGTAATGGGTGCCATGATTCAACTTCCCAAAAATTTTGAAATATCTTCGTGTTTCACATCCTCCAGACCCCAAAACCACCGTCAATTCAAAATTTTATATTTATATTTATAAATATAAATTATATAATATAAATATTATATAATTTTTTCCTTTTTTACTTGCTTTTCTTTAACTCTTAATGTTTTTTCATGTTTGTCTTCAAATCTTGCATCCTTGATGAAGTTTTGCACAGTTACTAAGGTTGGTCGGCAGTACAATATTCAACCGTTACTTTTGCAAACGTTCATACAGAAGTAAATTAAGGATGGAAATTAAGGGTGCGAGTGTAAAAAATTGAAAAATCTGCAAAACGGCTATGCGGGTTTATTGGGGTCGCAGATGACAAATCCGATAGCCGTTTGACATTAAAAAAAATTATATAAACTTGGTTCGGCAGTTTTTGTGGTTTCGAATTTGATAATATTTCGTCATTACTCATAATATATATAAATACAGATAATTTTTGGCGGGAAGTATGTTGAGACACAGCTCCTGACGGTTCACTCGGTTCTGTACCATTCACACAGCTCCTAGTAATGATACATTATCAGAGATTGAATGAGAAATCTTTTATAAAAACTTTTGCCAAAAATTGTGATAGTTAATTAAGTAAAGGAAATAAAAAATGCACTATATAACTTCACTAGTTGGTTGTTTTGTGTAATAAATATTGATTGAAAATTTGTTTGATATTTTATAAATATATTAGAAATTTTAATATATGATGCTGTCTTTTGAAATCCTACTAATTAAACTCATGTTATGTATAATATAATAATTTGAATAAAGTAATACTAAATACTATAAAGCCAGTTTTTAAAAATTTTGAAATATTTTTGTAATATTATTTATGCAAGTGACACATATAATGCGTTTGAGGACAAGAAGTGCTAATAAAGTCCTGTTTTCTCTAATAGCCTACAATATATTTATTATACAATAAATTCCTCTTTGAAACGAAGTAAGTATCTTTCTGGGCGGAATATCCCCCTGCATTTTAATAAACTTGGAATACTGAAGTGTGGCTACGTATTTTGTTCAGAAAAAATGCATAAAGAACCACGTCACTCAAATTTTCTAGTAACTGGCTTGGATGGCTTATATTCTTGAGAATTGTTATTCCGTTTTGGAATGATTTATGATTCATATCAGATCAGAATCAATCGTTACGTTTAAGGTATCCAACGTCACATGTAAATAAAATTGCAATAATACACAGTCCAGATAATATATTTTTTCAACTTTGTAGGTCTCAAAACGTTATTTTTATACAAGTTACTTTCATTAGAATTATTTGTAAAATTGTGCCATCCAGGGAAAAAAGATGTTCAGACTGTCGTTTAAGTGGCAAGTTTTAAACCGATCTGAAATAATAAACATGTACTAAGCAGCAAAGACACAAACGATGAATATAAATAAATAATAGTTGAAATAATGAACTGCTTATGATATATAGCAGAACAAAGTACGGCTTATGATATATCGTTGAAAAGCTCTCAACGAGGGCTTATTATTACAGTTACGAAAAAGTCCAAAAGTTCAAATTTTTTTGATTTTGGGGGCCTTTTTGGACAATTTTGGTTCAGTCGATTCCAATTAAAAGAGGAGGTGCATAACTAAATTTTACAAAACTCCTAAATCTAAAATTTCAACATCCTACGGCTAATAATTGTTGAGTTATGCGAAATACATAAGTACGCACGTACAGACGTCACGCTGAAACTAGTCAAAATGGATTCAGAGATGGTCGAAATGCATATTTTTGTTGAAATCCAAAAAAAGGAAATTTTTCTCGATAGCAATACTTCCTTTACTTCGTACAAGGAAGAAAAAATAAAACTTGATATTTCTGTCACACATTTTAGTGATTATATTCTCTTAAATATTATAGTTCATATCGCTTGTATGGCGGATGATAAGTTCAAAGTGGACTAATTTCATATAAGTAAATTATTTCTATCTATTATATAAGAATAATTTAAATTTATAATTAAACCTTTATCGCTCCATTAAGCTCGAAACTACAAAAAGTTTAAAACGTTTACAAGAAGGATAATAGTTAGAATTAATAAATAAAATTAAAAAGTTATCTAAATTTAACAGAACGTCATTTTTAAATGAAATGTTAATTTAAATGAAAGCATATATAAATTATAGAAATATTTTATAAATATAATTCATTTTTATTGAACTCTAAAAATACAACAAAGATTATAATGAACGTTTATGTAATAAATGAATTGATAAAAAGCACAGGGCTAGATGTAACATTATTTAGTTGGATGCATACAAAGAATAATCACTTTTTGCATTTTTCTAAGTTTTCTCTTTTTATATATCCATATTGTATTCGAATAAAAATACATGAATCTGTAATTGCAACTAGTTAATTAAAACAGAAAATTTCGTTCTATTTCTTTTGGTTTAGTTTATAATAAAATAGTAATTATAGTTTACTGAATACAAGTTTATTTTATCACTCGAGCGAGATCATAAATATTAGTCTTGGTTGAACGCAATCATTCATTTTCATTATCAACTCAAGATGTTTGAATGCGTCAGACTACATCTATTGTATGCAGAAGCTACTGAGAAAAGAGCATGATTATAAGGTGAGTTGCGCGTGTACCTTGTGCGTGGTAAGAAACGAGAAACAAACGGTGGAAACTATTAAACTATATCGGTTGGCTTTGTGTTTGTTTCCTTTATATTATAGACAGTCATAAAAATACGGTAGTAAGAAAATTACTTTTAACTTTAAATGAATTCTCATTTAGAATATCTATAATTATTTCTATTAGTGAATCGACAATGGGAACGTTTTACGGCTGATTCTGGTGAATTAGAGACCCATCGCTAACAATAGGATGTTCTATTGTTTCTCTTAACATTTGAAACACATGCAATGTACTCGTACTTATTGTGTAACGTATAAAAGCAATGATTACTTAAAAATATTTTCAGTAAATTAAATCGTTAAAATCATTGTTATTTGTCACGAAATTCAATGCGATTAAAAAGCACACGACAACAAAAGTAATACTGTTTTTAAAAAATCAATAAAATACTAAAACGATGTAGAAATATTACAAAATTTTAAAGACATTTTACAATTAGGCCAATGTGTATTAAAACCAAAATCCATCGTTAAAAACAGACTGTACAGTTAAATAATAAAATGTATAATAGCTGAAGCCAAGCTGCACCTAAGTTATGTTGTTCTATTTATTTTTATTTTTTTTGAGAATTGTAGTTACTAGCTTGTAAACCAGTTAAAATATAACCAAAATAAAAAGAATTAAAAGATTATGTAATTAAAAATAACTCGGTTAAATAAAATTTAGAATTCAAATCTATAATTCAAAATAAACCATTGTAATTAGTAAATCGCAAAATCACAACTGTTTTTTATAATAGGAAGTATAGAATAATTTTAGCTTCTTAGCAAAAGAAGAAAATTATTTTTTATTAAAATTAAAACGAAATGAATATCAAACTATTATTCTTAAGTAAACTGAATATTTAGATGTAAATATTAAAATTAAGTTTGACCCATTCACGCCTGTTTTTAAAAACTAGAGAGGCTATTCTTCATACGAGACGAACGGATTGGGTTTCTTACCAGGAATGGATCGAAGAGAAACTGACTGACCCGTTTCCCCTGGGATATTGGTTACGCGACGTACCTTTTGACGTCGGTCATGCAGGAGGGAGTATGGCGGTCTACACCTGATGATTTTCACTCAGCAAGAGACAATACCTATCCGAGGAAAGTGGCAGAACTAATTGTCTCGAAGCGGTGTCTTCGGCGGCATTGGCAGCGTTTCAGAAGGCCAGAAGATAGGACTCTTCTTAATAGGTCGGCGTGGAGGCTGAAGAGGTTGTTGAGGATTATCAGGGACTAGACACTCAAAGAGTACATAGGAAATCTTTCTCAGCTGATTGGGGACGGATGCTCCTTATGGAAGGCTACAAAGGGACTGCAACGATCATCAGGAACGCTCCCCGCCTTAGAGAGGCGTACTGGATCGTGGGCGAGGACTGACAGAGAAAAGGCCGATCTGTTTGCTTCAAAACTAGAGGTAACGTTCCGACCCCACGATGCTGAGGGCCCCGGTGATGTGGATGTTTACGATTTCCTTGAAAGCCTGATGCCAATCAGCTTCCCGATAAATCGATCACGGCAAGGAAGATACTGAACTTAGTCAACCAAGGAAGACGATTAAGGAAAGCCCCAGGCTTTGGCATAGTGACGCAAAAAAGGCTTGTAATGTTACCCCTTAAAGGCATCAAGTGCATTAGAAATTTGTTTAACGCTGTTCTGCGGACGTCTTACTTCCCAGCGGAATGGAAGGTGTCGCAGGTGGCGATGATTTTGAGGCCAGGGAAGCCTGCACAGGAAGTTTCTTCTTACAGACCAATTAGCCTGTTACCAGTCTTATCTAAATTGTTTGAGAAGCTACTACTACACAGGCTTAGGCCCGTGTTGGAGAGTAAGGGGATAATTCCGGACCATCAGTTTGGGTTCAGGTGTAGCCTTTCTACAATCGAACAATCCAATAGAGTCATCAGAGTCATTAATGGGTGTCTGGAGGAGCAGAAATTCTGATCGGCGGCGTTCTTAGACATCCAACAGGCCTTTGATAAGGTACGGATTCCTGGCTTACTCTACAAGTTAACGCTACAACTTCCTCAACCCTACTTCCTAGTCTTGAGATTGGATCGGGTGTCCCTCAGGGCTCTGTGTTGTATTCCATATTCGCTGTGGATATTCCGATCTTGGATGGAAGCATCGTCGCCACGTTCGCTGATGACACTGCTATCTTGGCCGTTGACCTAGCCTCGCAGACCCTACAAATGGCACTGCATCGTGTGTGCATGTGGCAGAAAAAGTGGAGGTTAAGTTTAATCGGGGTAAGTCGAGACACGTCACATTTTCCATGCGGAGAGGTGACTGTCCCGGTGTGTACTTCGATGGTGATTTGATCTCCCAAACGGAGACTGTGCGCTATCTGTGAGACTTCACCTGGATCGGCGTATGACCTGCAAGTGTCACGTGAGGATGACGAGGAAATAGCTAAACGCAAGGTATAGGGAACTTCATTGGCTGCTACGGAGGGACTCAAGCCTCACGTTATCAAACAAGATCTTAATTTACAAGACTATCCTTCGCCCAATCTGGACGTACGGTGTGGAATTGTGTGGAACGGTTAGTACTAGTAATGTGGAAATTAAACAACGATTTCAGAACAAAGTAGCGAGAGTAATTGCCGAAGCTCCATGGTTCACGCGGAATGATGAGATCAGGATTATCTGGAGCTCCCGTCGGTTCGTGAGATTGCATGACAGCGCAATGTCAAATACCTGCAGAGGCTTGAGAATCATGTAAATCGCTTTACAATCAATCTACTCGATAACAGCATAGACGTCCGACGGTTGAAACGAACCATGTACTCGACTTAGGATCTGCGTAACAGTTTGGAATCTAACACCGTCAAGTTTAGTGGTGTTGTATCTAATTTGTTAATAATTCTTTTTCTTTTTTATTTGTTATTAATGTTTGTTTTGTGGACTATAGGGTGCTGAAATTATTGGTTTGTGATTTATGACTGAGCTTGAAATTTCATATTTGACTTTAAGTTTGCTTACAACTGTTTATTGTGTATTATTTATTTTGGGGGTTCTTTAAGGACCTTCTTATCACGTGATTTTGTCAAGAAACTTACTTATGGCTCCGCGGAAGAACCGATTGTAATTATAATTGTTATTGAGCAAAAAAATTTTTTCCGTATGATTTTTGGCAAATTTTTCTTCTCTGAACAACTTTTAATTGAGGTATTAATATGAAATATTTTATCATTTTCAGAATTTCTCTTATTAATCACCAAGTTCTTTTTTAAATTCATAAATTTCGTTTTCATGAAATATATCACTATGATAATTAATTTTAAATATTACATATAAATATCTAAACCGTTTAATTTAATCAAAATTTTCTTAAAAATATATTTTCCTTGCACAAATTTTGATTCGCAAGTAAAATTAATAAAATGTTTTTATAGTTTGATTCCTTTCCTGACTCAAATGTAGAGTAATGGAAAATGCACAACTGTAGTGGATGAAAAATTCATGCTTGTCTTGAATTCGGACCTAAAATGTTTCGAATGAAACACTGATGTGAATCACCAGTGAAACTATATAGACTATTATTATATGATTATGAAATTAACGGATTATTATTGATTACAAACTAAAATATTGCTAATAATGTTTAATGAATAAGAACAGTGTTAAAATTTTTAATTTCCTGCCATCTTAACTCTAGAGTTATGCTACGGTGCAAGAAGTAATAGGTCAAAGAATACGGGGTGGGTTTTTGTAATTCTTGGCGTTTCATAACCCAGGTATGCCAAAAAACAAAAAAAGTGGGGGTAATATTCGCATTTAGGCTTTTTAAAGCTCAATAATTATTGACTAAATCAATGATTTAAAAAAAAATGTTTTATGGAAAATGGAATATATATGTAAGGCAGTTTGTGAGTAAAATTTTGGAGTCAATAACTCCAGGGGTGGGGCTAGATAGATATTAAGGGTCAGTTTTCTCAAAATTTTAAGTTCCACCAATTTTTATAATCCCACTTTATATCAAGCTTAGTATAAGCGTGTATGCTTATCTTACGATTTAAGAAAAAAATTGCTCCAAGTTCCCCCTTCCTCAAAAATCGTAAAGGCTTCTTTTTTTTCATTTATTGCATTTTTTTATATCCTACTATGTTAATTTTTATTTTTTTTGTCTTCCTAGGCTTAGTAGTAGGGCAAGTGGCTCCAAAAAAATACTTTGGGAGCAATATTGGGTTTTGAGGAGCCCTTCAATTTTTTTGAAATTATTTTCGGTTTACTTTCACGGTATACATTTTTTCTATGTACGCATAAATAATCAATCCCAAGGAAGTATTACAGCTTTGTAGTCAGCATTAATTTAATTTCTAAGAAAACTGATAAAGCACATATTTTGTGGTGTGCAACAAAAAATTAAGAAATGATGCTGTCATTTCAGATCTGATAATACAATTTTTATATTTACAATATAAAATAAAAAATGTATGGTATTAAAAATCTTTTGATTGCAGATCAGAAAAATTCTTTTGATAATTGATTTTTAGAAAAAAATTATTTTCGGAATAGTTTAGAAGCTGCAAACAAATTTACAGTTTAAGGAGTATTGATGTAGGTTCATTAATATATTTCATGTTTCCACTTCATAAAAATAAGTCACAAAAACGTAATTCTTTCTCATTAAATCCAAAAATGTCCTTCATGATCATACTCTTTGAAGAAAGAGAAAATCGTTGAAGATTTCATTTAATAGAATATTTTTACTAAAAATAGTGTTACTGGACAGTGAGTGAGACCGGACATTAAATAAAGTATATTAAAAATATTTGTTAAAATGATTTAAATTATTTTTGAAATTACACTTTTTTTAACTGTCAATCATTTTTTTACTGGCAAAAATTTATCAAAGTTAAAAATAAATATGTTTTTACCATGCTATACACTGAAATACTACACTGTAGGAAATAACTGGTAAACATTTGCATAACTTTAAAGTAATTATATTCAAATAATTTTATTTCAAGGTGATTTGTAAAATCAAGAAACCGTTCAAAATTATTTGCAAAACATTTTACTTAAAAAATGTTTAAATTATTCGATTATTTTATCGTAAGTAGATATGAATAAAATATATGGAATATTAAAACAATAAATCGTTTTGAATATTAAGTATGAACTAAAATTGAATATTGTTCTCCATATGGTAGCAGTGTAAAAATATTTTTAAAAATCACAACTAATGTTACAATGCCTGGGTCTCAGAAATGGTAAATATAGAATTATAACCTATGGTTAGATTGGGCATTTAACACTTATTTTTTAAAGATAATATAAGGAATTTGTGATACGTAGAGAAAACTAAAAGAAAAATTAATACAAGAAGAATCTTGTTCATAATAAATATAAAAGATCTAAGGAATTTGGTGATAGCCTGAAAACTGTCCACAGAATTAGTTAATCAGAAACGAGTTTTAAAAAAATTTCCGTAATAAATAGAATTCAGATAGTTGAGAAACTTATTTTATAAATAGAACATGAATACCTTTACAAGTTCATTGTCTACAATGACAAGTTTAATTATATAAAATTTAAAAATGCTTTGTAAATTTTCCTGTAGTATGAATATCAAGTGTTTATCCCTCCTAAAATTTTATTCAGGGAGGTGATATCGATTTGATTATTTTAAGGTTCATGGATATCTATCATTCTTGTGATTAATCTTATCTTATTTAAACCTATACAGGAGTATTATATATTAGGCTGTGTTGGGCAATCCGAGTTCGAGGTTTCAGTGGTTTAGATATGTTTACGCTAACATTAATTAACCTTACGATTGGGATTTTTTCAAACAATATATATATATATATAACTATTCTATGAACGCTATTAGACAAACTCGTTTTGTAATGGTTCGTTTTTTAACTACTTTCTTTTTATATACTATTTGCTATATCTACTAATGATGATCAGTCGAAATAGCCTCTAGTTTTACATTTTAAGTGAACTTTTTTGTAACAGTTTTTAAGCGTGTTTTTTAATTTCCTGTTTATTTCAATACGATTTTAATAACATTTTCATTGTATTTTATAATACACAATTTAATATTTTATTCACAAAAATTAGTTATAAAGATAAGCAGTTCATTAAATATTACAACATTTAATCAAACGTTTTTATTACGATTATAAATAGAAAATACACTAGCAAAAATAAAGAAAATCTATTTTTTTATTAAAATTGTAAGCATATTTTTTTGTGAATTGAAAGATTTAATTTAATTTAACGGTGATATATGTATCTATTATTGATTTTATTTTACGTTAAAATCTTTTATTACCGAAATTACTTACTTTTTATAAGTATCACGATTAAGAAACTTGAAACGGATTTTATAATCTTATTTTTTTTAGAAATGTATCACTGAATTTAGAAATTTATTCCCCAAATCGTTGTTTCAAATTATACGTGGATATATTTAATACTGAATTACAGACAATAAGTTTTAATTAATGTCAGAAATTTTAATTTTTTCATGCCACAATATAATAAAAATAATTTATATTTTTTAGCCTTTTTCTTGAAAGTATCAAAAGTAAATAATGTTAGTCTAGAATTTAGTTTTATTAAAATCTGTATTACCGTATTTTGCATCGCTTTATATCATAAACGATACAATATTTATGTGTTCAATGGATGTATTTTATGGAGGTTGTGTGCTTATTTAACATATGATTCTGCAACAAATGCTACTTGGAGAGCTAAACCGCTTTCATAAGTCTCGGTTAGAACCCCAGCTGTTCTATGAAGGAGCCAGTCACGAATGTTAATCACGTACTTGGGTGGGGCTTAGTAAAATTTAATCTTACGCAGAGGTAAAATTAAGACTCGGTAAACATACGACCTTTTAAATTGAATATGATGGAACATTTATATATTTAAAAATATTTAATAACTTTAAAATGACAACCTTAAATAAACAACTTTTGAAACTTTTATATTACTTTTCGTAACAATAAACACTTAGTATGAGTAACAACCAGAAAAATGCATTTAGAATAGCTGCAAAAAATACTTTCAAGGCGTTGAATTCTAATTTTTTTATAGAGCGAATTCTGGTCTATAACTAATTCTCTTTTCCAAATTAGAGAAACGACACATTTAAGATTTATCTTATTGATTAAATTAGTAGAAAATT
Organism: Lycorma delicatula; assembly: GCF_047948215.1. Lineage (NCBI taxonomy): Eukaryota > Metazoa > Arthropoda > Insecta > Hemiptera > Fulgoridae > Lycorma > Lycorma delicatula. Next base: position 305,417,667 of record NC_134455.1, read on the forward strand.
GAAGACGATAACTGAAGCCGGCTTCCCAACTTAAAATATATTATGTTGTTAAAAAGTTTAGTTTTATTAAGTTGGTAGAGTAATCTTATGAAACAAACACATTTTTTAAATTGTGATCTCAGTAATGAAAAAATATTTTTTGCACGTGTTTCTTTGGAATACTTTTTATGATACTACAAATCAATTTTGACTGTACACTAATATTTTTCCTCCATTGACTACGTTTCAAGTGTATTGATAGGTATATAAAAGAATGTTACGAAAGACGTTTTATTTACTTTATTTTTTATTAAAAGTTTGGCTAAAATCGTTCGACAGATTAATAAAATCTTAACTTTGGTTATATCTGTAGTGTGTAGATGGGTGTTCTAGCACATACTCTAAAGATTAAGAAAATGAGGTGATCTTCGGGGAATTTCCCCAAATATCTATTATTTTTTATTACGATATTAATTGAATAAATAAAATGTAACAAAAAAAATAGATTTAAATTAATGATGTAAGATTTGTGAACACTTCGAAGTTAAGTATCATTTTTAAGAAATTTAAGGAAAAGAAAAATATATTTTATTAAATGTAAATATTCATAAATTTTAACAGTTCCCAATTTCTTTTTTGTAGTTACATCTGTATAATAAATATATTTGACTTAAATATGGGTGAATATCGTTTTTACTAAAAGTTTTCGACCGAAACAAATCGTTTATACATTTTTATCATCGTCCGGAACAAACATAATACAATGTTAGAAAAGAAAACATATTTCAATAATCATTAAATAGTCGAATACAGATGTACGGTCTTAAGAAACAACAAGATATTCGATAGCATCATCTTATTGTTTCCTAGAATATCTCGGATGTTAGCTCCTAATTTAAATTTCCGATGCAGTACCACATAACACACGCAGTCCACAAGAATATGGTTAAAGCGTTGAACAAAGCATTTGTAGATGTTGAAAAACCATTTGATAATATTATAAAATGTTTAAATTTTTTAGAAAAATCAAGTGAAGTATAGAAAAAGATTATTTTAGCTTCTCTAAGAATTAAATAGTTTTAATAATAAGAGCAAATAACGAAAAAAGGCAAGCTGCAGCACTGAAAAGAATGAGAAAAGTGTATAATCTATTCTCTTAACATTTTATTTGTTATAGAAAAAGAAATTAAAAAATAAAAATATCAAAATGAAGTAAAAATATGTAAATAAGAAAAAATATAAGATTTTAGATTTGCTGACAATATTTTACTTTTAGATGTAACTCAAGATAAATTACAAAAAATATTTTAATAGGAAGGAAATTTATTTTGAAAATAATAAATAATAAAACAACGATTTTTAAAACACTAAAGAAATCTATGAAAAGAAAAACTTATGCTTTTGAAATGTGATGTATTGATGTGAATTTTCAATATTATAAAATTATACAGATTAATGAAGTGGAAAAAGAAGAGGTATTGAGAAATAAATATAAATATGAAGACGAACTGAGAAAAAATTATGAACCAGATATTGATAAAAAAGATTAGGTTAATAGTCATATATTAAGACACTCAGATCTTGTGATAATTTTAAATGGAAGGAAGTGTAGAGAATAGTAGCAGTAAAGGAAAACTGGTAATGGAATGTATGAAACAAAAAACTGAGAATGTAAAAGATAAAAATATAAATGTTTATGCTAAAAGAAGATTATTAAAAACTATACAAAAAAAAAACAAAAAAGCAAACGCATTAAATAAAAAAAAATATATATATATATATAAAAAGTAACTAATTTACAGTGAGATAATTTTGTCGCATACATCATTTGTCTTGAGCACCCTGACGTTGAGTATCCAAGAATAAGAGATGAATTTCATTAGCCCTGATGTCCTATGAAGGGCTTCAAAAAAATACGGTGCAAAGGGTTTTGAACCTGCTTTCAGGAAAATGGTGAACATTTCCAACACTTGCTGTAAGATATTACCAGCTGTGCTTAACTACAATCCATGAATCAAAACAAATGTATTTACGTATTATAGTTCACACTGGAATTATAGTGCGTAGTATCATGATGAAATGTTCGTACTACACACACACACATATATATATATATATATATATACACACATATATGTATAACCTACCAACCTACACTTATGATACATATGTGTAGGTTTTTATTATGTTTGGGGAAAAAACATCAGTTTTAGTTACATGTATAAATAAATCCTTAAATAAATTTTAACATATACTTTCTTTTTTCATTATTAAAAGAATATATAACAAAAAGAAAGAATAAACTAATAAGAAGTCTTCAATACAATGCAATTAAAACAAAATTTGAGTGAATTGATGAAGCGTATAAAAATGGTATGCTATTAAATATTAAAAACCCAATCTTTTCAAACATTATCTGAAAATTTTCTCTCAGAAATTTACGATTATTATTTAAAATGAATTTTAAAAACTCGAATAAGTATCCTTGTTTTTAAACATAAAATTTTTAACTAAAATTATTCAAATATTTGTACAATGGGTTCGTGTATAAATATAAAAATTTTATTTTGTATCACAGAAATACCGATTAAATCAACTTTTTGAGTCAAGGATATTACAATATTTATACGATTCACATACATAACAAATTAGTATGATAAAAAAAAAACAAAAACAAATAATTACAATTGAAAAAACCAAAGAGATTTTTATGTTCTAAAATAGGAGATCTTTCTTAAAGATGTAGAGAAATGTAGAATTAAATGGGGAAAAGATGAAACACTCTGAAACAAATTCCAACGCGTAGTACACCACGGCATGTACGAAGTACCACAATCCATCAAGGATTAATCCCACCTTAGTTGATTATTTTAAAATTCCTTTTCACTTCAGTAAAGTTGGTAATTCATGCATTTATATTCTAACAATTTCCTAAAATGAATCATTCACATTCCTTACTAAAAAAAAGTAATGGATTAAAATTTTGGTTTATTTATTCCTTGATTACCGTAATTAAATATGAATAAATTTTAAATGAAACAAACAAGGAAAAGAAACAAAAAAAAATGGTTTTAAACGATCAGTTGGAAGATTAGTTTAAGCCATTTTGTTGTATAAGATTCGGATTCAAATCAACATCAACTGAACGGAGCCCATTCGTATAACAGGAGTAAATAAATTGAAAATGAAATAAATATCAGTTAAAATCGGTTAACTGGACAACTAGGATAAAATTTTTGAAACTGTTTTAGGTATGATCTTCAAGGTTCACTGTTGATTGTTAATTGGACTTATTGCATATTTTTAAGGAGTATAAATTAGATCTCAGTATTAAACATGATTTCACTCGAGTAATACTTTTTTCTTGTAGGGAAAAAAATCTCTACTGTAAAAGAGAAACAAAAACTCTGTTACGACGCAAAACATATCATTATTCATTTATTTATTTTTTTTTTTTTAAGAAAAACGCTAATGTAGAAAACGAATAATTAATAAAAAGAGATAAATATTAAAAATAACACGACAGTAAAAAAAAAAATTTCTAATTGCTCTTTGTTATCGAATATTAGTAATAAAGGATAATTAAAGAACATATCGGTGATAATTTTATATATAGTATTTTTAAATAGTAAAATCTAAAAAAAAAAAAAAAAAAAAAAAAAAAATAGTTATTTATTTAAATATATATTATACGTGTGTGCAATATATATATATATTGCCTATGACACTCCCGGTAACGTAAGGATTCCAACGTTGAGTCATACATTTAAATCTGTTCAGACGTTGAGCTGCTATGGTTGAACATACATACACCATAAGTACATTACATTCGTTTTTGGGCAGTTGTGCAAAAATATTAGTATTAAAATATATTAAAGTATTATTTAAATATATATACTGTAGAAGTATATTGTAAAGTGTATTTATTGTATTACAAAATACAATAGATATACTTGGAGGGGATCGGATCTTAAATTAGATTTTAATATGACTATTAACTTTATTGAATAAAGCAAACTTTTTTAAGTTAAGTGAAATAAAATAATCTAAATGCCCGGGATTTCTCTGGGTGCCAGTTCTGCTACCCAGAATTAAAAAAAAAAAAAGTGTATTTATAAAAGTTTTTTTTTCTTTCAAAAATTAGTTATTTTAATTCTTGTCCTTCTGAAAACGTTTACTGAAATATATAACCGAGTTACTCATAAAAAAAATCTTCTCAGAAGATAGTAAAAGGGCGTCCATAAAGATTTTATAATCTCAAAAATATTTTTATGAAAGTTAATTAAAATTTTATTACTTTATTTTTTTTTTAAATTAGTAGACCTCCTTGGTGAAAAGATAGTGTTACAGCCTTTAATATGGAAAAATCCAGCTTCAATCTCCAGTCGGTCTTTGTATTTTTATACCCTGTACACAAGTTTAAAGATTAAGTCGGAGAATTAAATAAAACAAAAAAAATTTATAAACTTCAAAAATTTTTATAATAATATATTCTGCTGATAATTTTTTTTCTGAATAATAATTACAATTACAATCGGCTCTGCTGCGGAACCATAAGTAAGTTTCCTGACAAAAGTACATGATAATAGGGTCGTTAAGGAAGCCCGAGAATAAGTAATATATAATAAATAATTTGCAAGTAAACTTAAAGTCCAATATAAAATTTCAAGCTCAGTCATAAATCACAAAACATAAATTTCAATAATACAGAATAAAAATAAAAAGGAAAAAGAGGAATAAAAAGAAAGAGAAGTAACAAAGAGATTAGATACGACATCACTAAACTTGACGGTATCAGGTTCCAAACTGTTACGCATATCCTAAGTCGAGTAACTGGACACGTCTCAACCGTCGGACGTCCCTGCTGTTATCGAGTACATTAATTAAAAAGTGGTTTGCATGATTCTCAAGCCTCTGCAAGTATTTGGCACTGCGCTACTGTGCAATCTCACGAATCGACGGGAGCTCCAGATAATCGTGAATCTCATCATTCCGCGTGAACCATGGCGCTTTGGCAATCACTACTTTGTTCTGGAATTGTTGTATAATTTCCACATTACTAGTATTAGTTGTTGTTATTATTAGTATTATTGTTTAATTTGTGGATACCGGTGTTCTTTGGTGGTTGGGTTTCAATTAATCACACATCTCAGGAATGGTCGAACTGAGAATGTACAAGACTACACTTCTACACTCATACATATCATCCTCATTCATCCTCTGAAGAATTATCTAAACGGTAGTTACCGGAGGCTAAACAGGAAACAAGAGAGAGAGTATTAGCTGTTCCACACCGCAATTCTACACAATTCATACACCGCAATTCTAGTATTAGTGTGCAATTCTACACCGTTCCTTGGTAAAATTGTCTTATATTGGTAACGTGAGGCCTGAGTTCTTCCGTAGCAGCCAATGAAGTTCCCTGTACCTTAAGTTCAGCTTTTTCCTCTTCATCCTCACGTGATACCTCTAGGTCAAACGCCGATCCAGGTGAAGTCCCAGGTACCACACAGCCTCCGTTTGCAGGATCAAGATACCATCGAAGTACACACCGGAAGGAAATTTGAAAACGGTTTTGTTTTGTATAAATTCATCCTTTTTTATGGTGATTTTTTTTTATATATCATTAAAAGAAAATTCTTAATTGTTTTCTTTATTTTTTTCTCAAGAGCCTTCTGGTCCCGTAAATCCAAAAATATATTTTTTATCCTTGAATAGACTGTGCTAGTACAGGTTTCAAGTAAAAATATTGTAAAATGAAGCAATTTTAATTATATAAAGTTCTACGCTATAAATTTCATTCTGTAAATTTCTTCAAACCAAATTCTGTCATCCCAAAAATACACAGTTAAATAATCTCATAATATGATAAAATAATAGGTATTTTAGTTCAATTTTTTTTTATATTAAAGTTAAAAAAAAAATAAAACGCTATCTTCAAATTTACTAACAAATATGAAAATAATCGTATTGTAAAGCAGTCAAATTTTCTATTAAATCTCAGATACATTTACAAAATGATCACCCAATTTGATAAATTAAATAAATTTACGTTCAGCCATTTAGTTAATTGTTACATAACCCGATTAAATCAGTGATATAAAACGAAATTATACCAAGAATAGATATATTAAATACGAATGCTTCCGGTTTAGTCTTACTATACTCGTTTAATCATGAAGTTATTCGGATAAGTTTCCTAATATATAAAAGTTTAATAAATCGGTAGAAAAAAATTAATATCGGCTCAGCAGTACTTATTTTTTAAGTGAATATAGCTACAAAGAAACCTATAAAGGTACGGAATTTATAAGGTATGTGTGTACAAACACACATGCACACACACACACACACACACACACACACACATGTATATACTAATTGGACTAATAAAAAGCATATCCAGGTAATAATATATAACTTATGTATATCGACGTAATTTTTTTTAAAACTTTGTTATTTTTAGTTGATTACTATGAAATCAGTACAGTTATTCACGTCAAGAAATAATACAGCACAGTAAAAAATAAACTACAGATCAGTATTAGATAATAAATAATGCAATGAAATATTAGGGTGGGCAGCTTTACATAATAATGTGTAGTTGAACTAAAAAAAGGAAAACATATTTATTACTGTCAGAACACTGATTTTTAAAAACATTTTGTTATTAGTATTATATAATAATCAGTCTGTGTAGATCTTTTCTTTTTCCCCAAGGATACTTTTATAAAAAAGCTATATCATATAGCTATTAAAAACAATAAAATAGAAAGATGTTATGTTCTAAAACTAACTTATATTCTGACACAACAGTTATGGAAAAGATTTAGAATTTAAATAAATTTATAATAGATACATAATACATATCAGAAGAATACATAGTTCTTACTGAAATATTGTGTAAAATAGTTTTTAATTAACTATTACATTATTTAAAATATATAAATTTTAATTATTAAATGAATGTAGAGGAAACTATATAAATAGAGGAAACAATTAAATATCAAGCTTAGGTTGTTGAACTGGTTATTAGGAAGAAGGTCCGTGTTATCATTAAATAACGAACTTTGTGGTACAAGGCGTTTTTAAAGCAATATGGGATGTAAATTTAGGGTACGCCGAGCAAGCAACAGCATCATCGACTTCATCCAAAGGTTCTAAACGAAGTGCTGAAGAACATATCGGAGGCGTCATGGTTTACGAAAAACAAGGAGATCCACGGTGGCCGAGGGATGCCATCTATTCGTGAAGAAATCCACCGGCCAAGTTCAAAGTACGTACTTAAACTTAACGCGTACGAAAACCATGTGGCTGGTAACCTTTTTGGTAATAGTGAAGATGTGAGACCACTAAAGAGGCTATTGGTGGCAATTAAAGAGGGTATTGGATCTAGAGACTGACGTGCGATGAATGTGATCCTTTTGTTACTGCATTTTTTTCTGACTCTACTTATAAATTATTTTAATTTAGTAATCTGATTTTGTTTGTTTTGTTGTTTATGAATTTTTTAAGTTTTACGGTTTTGACTTTCTTTCCTCTATGTGACCAGTGTTAATTAGTTGTTCTTAATTAGTTGTTTTTTTTTATTCATGTGTAACTTGTGACAAATTTTTTTACACTCAATTGCTTGTTCGGATTTTTTAACCGTTTAACTTTATTGTTCTCGATACTTATGTTATATTATTTTACCGTTTAACTTTTTTTTTTTAATTTTTAACAGTTAATTTTTGAATTGTTTGTTCTTTGTTAGGCTTATTTATATCTTTATTCGTTGTATGTTTGACTATATTGTAATTTATTTAAACTTTTATTGTGTTGTCTTGAAAGTTATCACGTGATGCCTCTCTTTCACGGCTGTACAATTTACACGTAGTTTCATTGATCAGAAAACTGATTGTAAAGCAACACAAAAAAAAAGGTTTTGATCTTCTACATTTCTAACAAATCAGTAAAAAATTAACCAATAATGAAAATTCTCTGCAACGTACAAGTATTAAAAATTGTAGATCCATCTTTCAACCTCAAATTCATCATAAATGCTTCGCTGTAGTACACACAATTAAGATTATACTATACTTTATTTAGTGTTAAAAAGTTAACAAGCATAATAAAGGCCGTAATAAAGAGAAATATTATAGTGTCATTATGAAAATAAAAGTAATGGATAACTGAACGGTTTTTTATGATGTTAAAATTAACGTTGTAAAGAACTTATTTTCCATTATAATGCATATAATTGAACATTTATTTAAACGTCATTTTATTTGTTGCTGATTTATATCAAATGATGATTTATAATTTTTGAGGCAATTCTGTTGAATGTTTACAATTTCTTTTTTTACAAGATAACTGCTACGATTTACACGACGAAAAGCTAAATATTTCTTCAATTCGTGTTAAGTGTGGCTCAGATAATTACCGCTAGCCTCTCAAACTGTCCGGGGCACGAATGGTAATGAGTCCGCCTTTCATCCAGAGGTCTCGGGTTTGAATCCCGGTCAGGCATGGCATTTTCAAACAATGAACTAAAGCCTCTCCAAACTGTATAGTTTTAATTTCGGTTGAACTATTTATTTTTTCAGGCAGATGGGTCCTCGATACAGACCCCCGAGTATCATTTCTAGATTCTAATTAACAATTTATTTTACCTGACAATTCATACATGTATCAAACTAGAGTCTATTTCCACGAACTCAGCTGCCTGTAGGATTCAAATCAAGAAAGACGGTCAAGTTATAAGATATTTAATGCAACTTTCTTGATTATCATACGAATAGATTAGTAAATTTTTCCTCTCAATGTCATTTTAACACTGATAAATAATTTTTTTTTTTGAGTTAAGTTCGATTTAAATTAATATAATCTAAGTTTAGTATCAAAATTACTAATTTACATCATAAAGAGAAAAATGTTAAAAATCGAATTCTTTAGACAGTTGTTTCTTTAAAACATTTATATCACGACCTTAAACTGTATCATCTATTTACTAGTAAATAAATTTCAGTAAATGTTTAACAATAATATGTTACTATTTCAACAGCTGAAGAGCCGAGGAGACACAACTGGTAGAACTGGCTACATTATGTCATATCAAGATGTATTTCTCTATTCTAACAAAATAAAGAAAGTCTTTACGAAATTGTTTCGTTATCTAGATTTAAAAACCTTCCTTTTCGTAATTTAGAGTAAATGAAACTGTTAGATATTTGTAGCCTTCAAAAAAGAACGAATTTACGAGTATAACAAAAAGTATGCAACATCTCCCTGTTTAACTCAAAAGATTTTACACAAAAAATATTTAAAAACTGAAAATTCAATTAAACATCGTTAAAAAAGTTTTGTCTGGTTGGTAATATTCCATTTAATTAATTAATACGGGTTTTATTATAAAAATTTAAAAAATATTTTAATATTATGATTTATTCGTATTCTTGCAAGAAGGAACATTTTTAAGTTGACTATAAGTTTGAATAACAAAATGTATAGTTTTTTTTATTTACTACCCTGATATATAAATAATTAGATTACTATCAAATGTAATTATACAATAATAATAGATTATTTAATCTAGGATAAATTCATTTTTGAATTTAAAGAGACATGGAAGAAAAAACGTTTTAGATAAAGAAGGAAATGAGAATAATATGCACTGAGAGGAAAACCTGGTGTGAAAGGGAAGAAGAATTTTCTAATTTGAATTGGAATTATAAGCGGTTTGAAATACACAAGCATAAAATTAAACCACTTACAGTGACACATATTTCAAAAGTTAACATCATATTAACAAAAAATTGTGTAACAAAAAGTCGTCTTGGGACAATAAAAAATAATAAATAAATTTTCTGTCGAAAAGCAAACGCAATATTTAAACATTTTTTACAGAATATTGATCATTTACTATTGAAATAAACAGGATAAGGAAGGTAATTTTTTGATGGTTATTTCCATTTCATTTAAAATTAATTTTATTATGTATGGTAGCACTTGTGATTCATAAAGGTATTGAGCACAATTCCATGATTACTTCTGAAAATAAATTATTTACATACCGTAAATTCTATCATTATTTAATAAGAAAAAGCAAGTAAATTACTTGTCAATATCTTTTATTATAACTACTACCATTTCGAACACCTTAGTATATATAAATTAAATAAATTTCAAACAGTAATATATAGTGTTTCCCTAAGAAATATATATAGAGATGTTTATTATCCCCTCCATACTAAAATGTTCTAATAGAACATAATTTAAAATGGAAATATAGTTATTAATAGAGATGTTACCAAAAATTGATTTCCCAGTAACTTTAAACGGATATATTTAACTGGTAAAAGTAATATAATCGTATTAAATTATTACTAAACTCATTATTTGCAAAATATTTTATTGTTAAATTCACGTGATATTTTTAATAATATTTTGAATGTTACAACTAGTTCTTTATAGACATTAGGTATTTCCTTAATTTTGGGCATTGCAACACTTAAAAATATTAAAAAAGTACAAATAATAACAATAAATTTCTTAAACATCGAAATAAACTGCAAATTTAAAAATATTCTGTAACTAACACATAATAATGCTGCTGTTTCTTTTAGCGTAACAGAATTATCAAGAAAATGATATGTTAGTGTTTTGCATTACACGTATTAGTATAATGTACGGAAACAAAAGGAGATAAGAAGCAATGGAATATTCATATATATATATGTATGTATACAATAACTTGCATGAATGCACAATTAAGTGTAACTGATGACCCATTGGAGTCGTATGATTTCTGTGTATTGTGGTTTTAAAGCACAATGCACCCTGTTTGTCACGGAGCAAGCGGTGATTGGGGCCATTCACAGTCGTAAGCACGTGACACAGGTTCAGGATTTATCGCGCTTTTGTTCTCTAGAACGGACTCCTGGCTGGCAGTACTGTATTACCATACAATGCCGATGCGCCGACAACGCCGCCGTTGTTCCCGACCGTCGAATACTGCTGCCGCTTCTGATCACTAGACTCCTTACTGCTGCCCACCCGTCTTATAGAAAATTTTCACGTTTCCATTTTTATATAACTAATACAGATAAATATATATTTTAAACAATGAAATACACGACGTGATTCCGTAAAATAAGATAACATACAAGAAGTTTAAACTTAAAATAAAGAAAATTATCATCACGAACAAAAGTTGAAGTTTAGTAGAAAAATAAATAGAAATATAACACGAACTGTTTATCCTAGTATTATTAAATTAAACAACCGCAATTGTATTAATAATTTTATTAACCTTTACAACTTAATTATTCTTATAAATAATGCTGTTGAAAAAAAAATTATTTTTTTAAAACAGACTTAAAGCAAAAAAAGAAGTTTATTTATTTTCCATATTAAATGTGCAAAGTGAATGAGCATTAAAATATCTAATGTATAATGCCACAAAAAAGAGTACAGGGATTTTTTTTTCGGGGGGTAGCTTGATGATATCACCACATAAGCTTGAAGCTTGTGCGCGGGATGTGATATGGAAGTGGAATTTTGTACCTTTTTAAAAATGCCATGCCAGACCTGGGTTCGAACCTCTGAATGAAAGGCCGAGACAATACCACTTCGCCACGGAAATCGTTGCTTTATATAAGATTTATCACTATTTCTTATGATTATGACATTTTATAAAACATTTGAGGTTAAGAGCTACAGTTATTTTCTATAAGAGTAATGATGTTAATTATACGACAACATTTAAAAGATTAAAGGTGTTACTAATAGAGCTGTACAACATTAGTATTTCGATGAATATGACATTTTAATACGCAACAACATATTCGAATAAGTGAAAAAAGGCAACACGGAGCCACTTCACTCTTCACTTTTGTTACCCTCATATGTATGCTGGTTATTTTTTCTTGGGAACGATCATATTGGTTTTTTTTTACAATGACTCATGTGACCTTTATGGTTTATCACGTAACAAAAAAAAAAACAACGTAGCGCTTAGCGCTTGAATGATTGAACAAATAACGAATTTGTTTTATCAAGATCTCTGGCATATTTTATAAGAAAAACTTAATTTATTAGTTGAATTAAGTTAATTTAAATTACAAACTTCATTACATTGTTAGGTTATGTTCATATTGTATATATAATTTATATTTTAAGTTAACAAAGCTGAATGCAACCCTTTCGGCTACTATAAAATACTCATACAGCAGTATAAAAGGGTATAAGAGGTCATGTTAGTTGTTACAGGTCAATTCTTTTCTCTTTTCCCCCTCTCTGTAGCGTAATAATTATATTATAAAAACACATAGTTTTTATAAACATATGTTACATAACATTAATCTACTTCCAACGTTAACTAATCTTTTATGATCATAAGACTACAGGCAATTGGTTTCACAATTACTGTTCTATTAGAGAGAAAACAATACATTATCATTCGTTTGTAGTCTCCTAAATAATTCATATTTATATCAAATGTTATTTTCTTTTACCAATCACTAACTTTAAATTTACTTCTTAACTCTGAAAAAGTATATTACGTCTTTTACTATTAAGTCATTCTTAATGAAAACATTCGACAATACGGCTAGAGAAATCTTTTACGAGTACAAGCATAAATTTTTATATTTACTCTATTTGTGATGAAGAAGTAGATTACCAGATTATTTATTTGTTTAACTCATAATAATAATAATAATAATAATAATAATAATAATAATAATAAGAATAATAATAATAATAATAATAATAATAAAAGTAATTAATTAATTTTGACCATAATTTTTAATACAGGTTATTGAAGTAAATCAATTATAAATTTAATTTCAACATTACTGCTATCTTATGCAACACATGTTACGAAGTCTAATATATAAGCGATTATGAATATTATATTTCTGCAAACTGTGAATTCTGATCTATTACAGTCTTAAATAACCGTAAAAACAGACTTTTAATCAATAAGTCTGTATTAATTTGTATTATATGTTATAAACTGTAGATAATACTGGAACTATAAAATTTAAAATATGATTTTTTTTGTTTAAGCAATTATATAAGAAATGTCGAACATATAAATTTCGTTTTAGAAGTAAAAACTAGATTATCGTAAAACAAGGTCTGAAAATAATATAGGAAAAACGCTCTTTATTGTGAAATTAAATGTTATTTTATTTAATTTTACAAGTATTTTGACCTATTTTTTTTACCAACGTGTCACTAATAAGATGAATTAAAAATTACAAAAACATATGAACCTTATGAAAAAAATCAAAATGGGATCTTCAGTGTACGAGGCATTTAGTCGAACCATTCAGATTTATTGTTATTTAAATATAGTTTTTCGTGCTATGATTCAAATAAAGTAATTATGTCAAAATGAATTTGTAAATATTCTACAAACTGATATTGTAATCAAACCAACAGGATCAAGTTCGACAACCCTATAATATCTAAAACTTATTTATTATTTCAAAAGAAAATCTATTCCGTCCTAGAAATCAGCTTTTAAAACACTTATACAACTTATATATTTATCTAATAGAGTTTATCTATTTATGAAACATATGATTGTTTTTTGATAATTTTTTTTGGTGTATATCTTTATTTACAACCAGTTTCCTGAACGACAAAACTATAAGTAATAATGAAGTGAAAGGGAAGCATTCAGTGATACAATTCAAGACAATATAAAAGGTTTAAACGAAGAACAGTAAAATAAAAAGTATAACGAATAAAAATATAACTAAGCGTAAAAAAGTACAGACAATTCAACAATTAATTGTTAAGAAGAAAATAAAAATTAAATGGTAACATAACTTAACATAGGAATAGTCAACAATAATATGAATCGGCTAACAAAACAGAGTCAACAATTAAGCATAAAATAATTGTCACAAGTCATATATGAGAAACAAAGAAGACATAACAAATTAACTCTGGTCACATATAAGAAACAAAGTCGAAACCACAAAATTTAAACAATTCATAAACTACAAAACAAAAGAATTTAACTAAATTAAAATAATTCATAAATATTATCAGCAAAATTTCAGTAAGAAAAGAATAATATTCAACGCACAACATCCTCCAGATTCAATACGTGCTGCCTCTTCAGTCATCTCCGTCTTCACTATTATTCAAAAGTTTAACAGGCAGATGGTTTTCGTACGCGTTAAACTTAAATACATAATTTGAACTTAGCTGGTGAATTTCTTCACAAATAGATGGCATCCCAAGGTAATCGTGGATATCCTCGTTCCTTGCAAACCATGGCGCCTCCGAAATGTTCCTCAGCACTTTGCTCTGGAACCTTTGAATGAAGTCGATATTGCTGTTGCTTGCCGTACCCAAAATTTGTATCCCATATTGCTTTACAAACACCTTGTACAACAAAGTTCGTTATTTAATGATAACACGGACTCTCTTCTTAATAACCGGTACTCTTTAAGCTTGATATTTAATTCTTTTCTCTTTTCTCTCACGTGAATTTTTTTCGGTTAAGTGGTATAGAAAATTTTAATAGATACAAGAACTTTGACATTAAAATATCTTAATTTCCATTTTAATCTAAGTTTTAAGTACTACGATGCGGGAGACACGATGTAGTTGTAATTAGATTACACAAGATATAATATTATAATCTCATGATAATTAGATTTACAAACATTAAATTATTGTTTTTCTTTTGCTTTAAAATTACAACAAAAAAATCATAAATAGATAATTCTAACTGTAGTCTTGATATAAAAATACAAATTCTTTATTACATTCAGGTTCGATGCAGATTTAAATCACAATTAAAAATGTATTGCACATATTTTGTTCCATGCATGGTATATACTTTATGTTTCAATTCCACTAAAAATTGGGAGTGAACTGTTTCTATATAAAAATAATTTAAATAATAAGTATAAGCTATCATTAATTGTTTTCAAAATCTCAAGTTTAAGCTAAATTAAAACATTTTCATGCCATATAGTATTTATTTTCAAATTAAAATATTGATTTGATTACAACTATTTTAAAAAATAATTCTGAAACGGAATACTTTGCTCACAGAAATTTTAAATAATTGTTATCGACTTAACTTAAAAAATATTAATATCCTTCACAGACTCAGTTTAAAAAAATATGATTGCAGTCACTAATTAATAACTTTACAGGATTCTATTACATACAGAAATTAGAATAAAATTATAATAATTTTAACTAATTAATATGTATGTTAATATAAGATTTCTCCAACAAACATTTAACATACAGAACAAATTTTCCAGTATTTATTTCAACCCGTAATCAAAGAAGTTTAAAACTGAAATAAAAAGAAGAACTGTTAAGAGTAAAAAATGAATAAAAATTTTATTGAAACTAAAATATATATAATAGCATTGAAACATAAATATAAAATTACTTCTTAAACCAGTGCGCATGGAATTAAGTGTTAAAAACGAGTTACAAGATTTAAATAAATATAGAGGAGAAATTAAAACTCATTTTCATAAAACCTTTTACGAAAAAATAATCTTTTTAATGATCTTCTACAATTCAGTTTGTATATTTTTACGTTTTGTAAATGGGAAAGTTAAAAGAAAACAATATACTAAAACATCTAAAATGGAAAATAAAAAAAATCATAATTTTTTAAAAATATTAGAACTCATTTTCCAATTAGCACGATAAACAAACCTTGTTTGTTGATAAACGAACTTTATATGAATTACGTTTTGCATCTTTAACACCACGAATCAGGAAATATAAAGCTAAAAATTATTATTTACTGTGGCATTATGTGTATGATTTACAGCCGGTATGGTTGGACAAGTGAAATTAAATCGCTTATAAATAATTTCGAGAAACATTTAGGATCTGGATAAATCCATAAAATTATACGATAAATATTAAGTATAACATAAAACTATGGAAGTATGTATCATTCTAATACTGAATACTCTGACATATTGAAAAAGAATTCTGAATGATGAGGGAACCATTTCACATAAAAACTTCAAGAACGTATCAAAAGTTGAATACTCAAAAGAATAATTCTTTTGACATTAACAAAAAAAAGATACTAATATAAGTTAAAACATCTGCAGATTTGAAAGGAATGAATCCACATTTCAAAAGAAATTAAATGAGAATGATTCGTGCACAAAGCGGAGAAAAGGTATAATCACAGAGCAGGAACAGCAGACGTGAGGAGGCCGCGTACTACAGCACGGCGTGTTGTTACAGCTCCTGATGACGCAGTTGAGAATGTTATATTCCACGATCAGAATTTTTCGCACTGCAGGTGTGCGTCGGCTTGGAATATTGCCGCGGGTTTTAGAACCTGGAATATTGCCTCGGGTTTTAGAACTTTTTAACTAATCTTATCAACTTGGATTAATAAAAAAAGTTTAGTTTATTTGTAGAATATCTTAATAAGAACGATTTATTTAACTAGTTTCAAAATAGATAATTCATAATTCAGTTCAATAAAAAAATAATAAATTTTATTTTAATTAAAATAAGAAGAAGAAGAATGCGTTTTAAATAGAGTATTAACAAAAGTTTTTATTTGTAATATATTTCATTAATATTAATCTAAGAAAAATAATGAGTAAAAACTGTACCTAGTTAATTTATATGCTCACATAAAAGTGATATTTAAGTAAATAAAAGTAATTATGATTAAAAAAGTAAGTTTTTTAAGCATCAGAACGATTTGACTACGTATAATTATTTGCAAAAAAAACACTGCAGACTTAAGTTAAGCATTATAAAGCATTTAGTCTGTAAAGAAAAAATAAATTTTGTATCTTTTATTTTTTCAATCGTTTAATTTTATAAGCAAGAGCTCAGGTTCTTCCAACAAATTTATGTAGAATTTTGTATTTAATCGTTTTCTGTATTTCAATAGCAAAATTGGAATTAATTTTTTTAAATGCCAGCCATTATGAAAAATTAATTTAAAAATTAAATAATATGTCAAATTTTGAAGAAATTAAAAAAAAAATTTATTCTTCAATGACATCAATGATTTTTTACATTCATTGTAACCCAACGTTAAAATCTCCATTCGTTTTTTTGGAAAAATCTATTTCACCAATTAAAGAAGAGAATAAGATAAATTAATTTTAAATAACACACACACACACACACATATATATATATATATGTATAGATTTTTCAGATGAATATTTTGTTTGTAATATTTTACTAAACCCCCAGAATACATGGTAAAATTATTCTGTAAAAAACCAAGATGATGGATGAATTTAAAGGTAATAATTAAAGTGAACTCTATTATTAAATCTTTTCCCCAGTTAAATTGTTTTCTTTTTCAATTTTTTTTTTAAACTAAAATACAAAAATTTTAATTTCTATTAATTTAAAATGATTTATTAAAGATATTTTATGTAGTACATCAAAATAACTAAAGTCATTCTAGAGCACTGTATATTCTACATATAAATTAATAATTAACACGAAATAAGGTTCGTTGTTTTCAAAATAAATCTTTTTTTGTCCATAATGTTATTTATTATTCATATACTAATCCGGTAGAAATGTAGAAAGATGATTAGATACATAAAATATTGATTTTATTTTACAAAATTTTGTAGTTAGAAATTTATCGGTTATAATTTCACTTCGATGTCTAAACTAACAGTTTTTAAATGAGCAAAGACAAAACTCATTCTATTAGATTTGAATTTAATTAACAATCAAATAGGAAAACTAGGTTACAAATATATCAGTACAGCTACATATATAATACTAATTATACGCAATGAACTGCAATCAAGAATCATAAGATTAGCCAAACAGTTTATAGCCTGCCTTAGTAGTCATTTTTATGACAAATTCGTGTTCATAAAAGCATGTTGAAATTATTAAACATCGTTTATTTTGCATACTTCTTGTTAATAAAAATAAAATTAAAAATACAAATTGGCAAACAGATGCCAATAAAATTTATGTCATTTTATTAAACAATCTTTATATTACAATTAGTCGAGAACGAATTATTGCAATACAACGGCGTCTAAAGATATAAAATAGATTGTTAACGGATAGCTGGTTCGACCGGCTATCTCAGGAACTTTAACTTTGTCTCAAATGTTATTTATTTTCCAATGTTAATTAAAGATTAAGAGATAGGGTGTTCTCATCAGGTGAACATTGTTCTACCCGAAGCAATTGGCAATGTCGATCGGTCTTATGTATGATTTATACTAAATATGAGGTATATTTTACGGTCATTGATAAAAATCTATCGTAATGGAATGTTTATGTGGAGCTGTGATGCTGCGGGGAACCGAGCTGGAGCAGAACACAGTCAGAGCAGACGCTCGCCCCGCCTGTCCAAGGTTAACTGGTGTCCACTGTCGCTGACTCGTTCCACACAACACAACCGAACGCTCAGCCTCAATTTTTAGCTTCAACTTCTCCGATACACACATACACAGACACACAATACAACACAATCTCTCGCTATACCCGCTTCAACCTTAGCTTCCACTCACTTCATCCTTCCTCTTAATCCCTTCGACTCACCATCCATCCTCGACAGACCTTAATTACCGACCCTACTCCGTCACATACCTTTCTAACTCCGCTGTAGCTACTACCCCTTCCTTTCAGAAAAAAAATTACTACAAAACATCAACTAGTACAAAATAGTACCGCCAGTATATAATAATAATAATTTATTAATCAAAACAAAAATAAGAAATTTAACGTTATTACAAAACGTAATCTTGTATTTGTTAGAAAATATTTCTTTAAATTAATACAGAAAAAAACAAAAAATCGTATGATCGTTTAATTATGTTTGTATTATATTAATATGAATTAATAGGCGAAGAAGAAAAAAAATCAAATATTGATTTATTTATTTTTAGCATCTTTGTAAATTTTAGATGTAAATCATTATAGTTTAAGTACCAGAAATAATTTTATGTCTTCGTAAAGCATATGTGTTGCACTATGTTGCACGCTATGCTATAAAATGCTAGAAAACCAATGAAACTGATATTAAAAAAAAAGTGAATAAATTTAAACAAACGCATTTCCTGATTGTCTGATTGTAGATATTGTGGTTAACGCCTTGTTACTGTTAAAGTTTAATATCACTAAAAAAAAGGAATTTAACTTTTTAAAATTAATATGCAAATAGTAAAATTAATTAGATAAAATTTTATGTTATGTTCAATTCTGTTCAAATTATACTCATTTTTTTAAAAACTATTGTATATCAGAGTTTTAGATTTTCGCTAAATAATTTAAATCCGTTACATTTCCTTTTAAAAAATATCAATCAAAGACATTTTACCAGTATCTCAAACTGTTTTTCCAACCAAAGAAATATTCCAGAATAGGAGAATAGTAAGAGTAGTAAATCTCTTGATTTTTTATTTGTAATTCAAATATTTTTAAATGTATGTATTAGAGCTGAATTAAGTAATGGGTAATAGTGATATTATAAACAATGAATATCTCTGATTAGCACTTCCTAAAAAGCGTATTTCTTTTAACAAATCAATAGCCTGAAAATATTAGTAACTTCATTATTTAAAGAACCAGTCGTTGTAAGTAGTGCTGTAAGATGGACATTATAAGAGATAATAAATAAAAGAAATAAAGTCTAGAAAATAAACTACATTATCAATCAAGTAAACTCTTTTCAAATTTCTTGACTCATTCGGACGAGGAAGAAGGATTTTCTGCTTTTTAATAACTACATATATATAGAAAGATCTAGAAAGACCCGTTTTTACCAGGATTTTAACTATAAGTTGCTGACTTCTGTCGGGTTTTTCATTAATTTTTGAAGAATGTAAAACATATTCTAAAAATGGGAACTCCAATCAGCCGAAATCATTTACACTATACATGTTTGGAATACGTCTTTCTAGAGATTTAATATTTCTAATCAGCCAGAAAGGATCTAGCATTCATAAAAATATACAGAAATGAATAGGCTACGGCAATTTTTAATAATGCAGAGTAACTTATATGACTTAAGTATCTTGGAGACTTATAACCATTCGATTTAATAATATTAATAAGAGAGGGAATTTTTATAAGAAAAATTTATCTTTCTTACGAAAAATTAAGTATTTTCTCACGAAAAATTAAATTCTCATTACGTTACAATAATAATTTATATTTTCCGACTGAAAAAGCTAACATTATATATTTATATTGTTTCCATCAAATAAATAAAATTATAATTCTACTACTTGTATTATTATTAATAAAATTATGACCTCAATGATAGATACATACTATACATATAATAAATTATTCAATGACATCCACTTGTGAAAGTTGTATTTAGACTAAGTGTAGGCTAAACGACGTTGCACACGCATTCACATCTCATCAATTTATCTTTCCCAAATCATTTAACAAATTATACTTGTTATTTTGCCGAAATTTCAACTATAACAAAAGTAAATAGAAGAATATTATAGATAAATTTCTAAGTAATTCATTTTTCTTGTTTAATTTATTTATTTTAAGGAACCACAATAATTTTAAGGTGGTGTATCAATAATACATTTTACGATCATTTTAAGAGTTTGTTTTTTTTTCTACAGAAAAAGAAGATTAGGAAAATTTCTATCTTACAACACTTCTCAGTTTTCTATAAGTCCTTTCTAATGTTATATTTCTGAGAAGATAACATAATAAAAATAAAATAATGTCAGAAATATTAAAACACTAGAAGTGTTTCTTAACAAAGTTTTAGTAATTAGAATTAAAAACTGTTCATAAGCGAGCAAAAATAAAGATTTTACATAATATTAGAAAAAGTTGTATAAGTTGATTAAAAATGTAAGGAGGTTTTATAGTTAAAATAATATGTTTAAAGAATTGCAAAATATTTCCAGAAATTTTAAAAGAAATTATAAAACAATGTTCGATTTGGTACTAGAAAATTTATTTTAATAACAAAACATTAAAGTGTATAATTTTGTGAAAAGGATTATTTTTTATTTTCGTGTATTCATCATTTTGAAATAAAATGATGTAAAGAGAATGAAACTATTACAGGAAACTTGATATTAAAGACTAGTTTTTGTAGGAAATTCCTAATTAGGAAGGAGGCTTCCATTTATGCAATAACCTTTCGAAAAAAAATATTTTAGAACAAGTTTACATATACGTAATTATTAGTAGATTATTAATCGTTTTACTACAAATTATTTAGTAGAAAGTAAATTATCAGGCTACTTATAAAGTAAATCAGTTATTATATTCTCTTTAATTAGTTTCAAAAGCTTTTTAAATACACGTACACATTATCTGTGTAGAAAACATGTTTTGCATGATAAAATAAATGATAACAATTTTGTTACTTTGAATAGACAATTTGAAAACAATATAATTTCAAGTAAATGTTAAATAATATATATCACACTACTATAAAAAGAGACAACGTCTTTTACGTTTGTTCTCGACAACCGCGAAAACTAAAATATGGTTATAAAAAAATAATAATAATAAAATTTGGCTGAAATATGTGGTCACGTAATGGTTATTACGTGATTTTAACTATAGTTATTTGACTACACACCCGGAATTTTTATCACAAATAGTAGTGATAATTACCACAATCATCATCCTCACTACTGGATAAATCATAAATAGAATTAACGTGTAAATAAATAATCTGGATAACGGGTAATAGATGGGGCCTAGGGCAGATAAACGAAGACTGATACTATCAGCTGCCCATTCAGTGTTATTATATGCTTTACCGGCCTGGCATGAGGCACTTCAGTGGAAAAGGAACGTTCAGAGGCTATCCTCTTTCCAAAGGAGGCAGTACTAAAAATTACATCTGCATATAAAACGGTTTCTACGAAGGCGGTAGAGGTATTGGCAAGTGTACCACCTATAATCCTCAGAGCTTATCAGCTGGTCAAAGCTCGTGAAGGCATGACAAAGGTAGAAGCATGTGAGCTGCTTGCCACTGAATGACAGGCCGAGTGGGAAGCCTCAAATAAAGGTATGTGGACAAAGAGGATAATACCCAGTATAAAGTCATGATTCAAAAGAAAGCGAGCGTTCACTTGACCGGACTTGGTAAATTTGGTACATACCTTCTTCGATTCGGGTTAAGGGATTCTCCATGGTGTATATACTGAGGGGAAGAAGATTCTTCTAAGTACATCTTTACCTGTCTGAGATGGATTCAGATGAGAGAAGAACTAGAACTTGACCGGTTAAACTCAGAAGACCGTCGCTTACACGCTCAGTGGGCAGAAAGAATGGAATGTTGCCGAGAAATATACTGTGGAGATAGTAAAAAGCAAGGAGAGAGATCATCCTTCAATGAATACGTATGATACACATCATCCGTAAATGGGGTAAAGACTAGATCTTGGACAGATGACGAAGCCCTGAAGAACACTCCCCCGAGTACCGTGGAGGTGGAGTAGAACAATGCAAAGTCCTCTGAGGGAGGCAGAAGAACATACTCGGTTGGCGAGGGGGAAAGGATAGCTCCCTTCGGACCGTCGTTGGTCTGTGTTTGAGGTGATGAGGCACGAATACTAAATCCCCTGAACGCGATGGCGTGGTCGCGCGATGCTTAACTGCCGGTCCGGCCCCGGGAGTGGAAGGTTACTGAGAGAGGAGGTTTAGTCGGTAGGGCGCAGCCACACATACTTACTCTTAATAACATCTTGCGGAACCTATTAGCGAGTCCGATACTCAGTACGTAAATGGTATTCCTTCCACTAGACTCACCGAAAAAAAAAAAAACAATAAATAAATAACCTGCTTCCTTTACTAGGTTTAATGTCATTGTCTGTGTAGATATATATTGTCTACACCGATCATTCTTTCTGTGAATATCGATTTCTTTAGAGTTATTCGTTGATATAATGTCTATAGAATATCAATTTGTATCCTCATTGTAACATACGTAAACAAATAAATAATTTGGTAACAAAATTATAAAGAATGACGACTATAAATATAATTAAAGACTGTAAAGTATTCATCCAAATTAATCTGTTTCATCCGTTAAATTATGAATAGCGATAACTCTAGTTATGTAGTACCAGCCTTTCTCAAACTTTAGTATATTTTTTTTAAAACCAGAAATAAAAAATAATGCAAAACAAACTAAGCATCGGTGTTGTGTTAACAACACCGATGCACAGATGAATAAAGAAAACAGAGGTTCAATACAGAACACGAATAACAATACAGAAAAAACAATACAATTAAAAATAAATCAGATACGGTTCAATAGTTTAATGTCCAAAGAATTTTAGCCCAAAAAAGGGTTATAAAATATGTAAATAAATTAAAATAAATAAAGGAAAATAAAAAGGTACTAAAAATGAAATAAAAATCGACCAGAAAATTTTTCAATTTTATACGATGAATTATTTTGGGGGTTCCTTAAGGACCTTCTTATCACGTGCTTTTGTCAGGAAACTTACTTAATGCTCCGCAGGAGAGCCGATTGTAATTATAATTGTTATTGAGCAAAAAAAATATGATGAATGTATGCATATTCAATTTTTAAAACAAGATACCGAGTTTAAGGTTTTTATAAACTTCATAGTATTTTTCCCATGCTCTCAGGTAGGAAATAAACACAAAACGGAAACTACCGAATGTCATAGAAAATTACCACCTGAGAGTACTGAAGATATTAGATTACTAGAACTGAAAAACTTTAAAAACAGTTATAAAAGTATTAACTGTTAAATCATTACAAAAAAATTTAATTATTTAAGAGTATAAGTAGGAATGTATGAAGGAATGCCCGCCAAAAAAAAACAAAAAAAAAAAAAAAACAATTGTAACCTAACAAGTAGTTATAGATTAATTCCTGAAATTTATATAAAATATATTTTAATGGTCGACATAAAATCAATTACATATATATATTGCGATTTATTCAGATTAAAAAAAAGATATTGAAAAACATGAAAGAAGAATACAATTTATCTACCATAAAATAATTTATTACTTTATTAATTACAAAATTCAAGTTTTACTGAACATGAATCAAGACAGAATATCTTAAAATAATAATAATTAGGATAAAAGTATGAAAACTTATATATTGAGTAAAAATATTTACAAAAAAAGGAATCAAAATAAAAAAATCATTAACCGAAAAGGATCGAGACAACGGACTGTAAGTAATTAGTGAATATGGAAACAAAAAGAATAATATTGTTAGTTCAATAATTATGTGGAATATTTATGTACAATATATATAAAAAAATTATGTATAATATTTATATGGAACAAAAAATTAATTAATTGTATCGATTAAAAGAAGATAGATTAGTTAATTGTTTATATCATGTGATGAGAGGAGAATATTTAACAAAATTGAATTCATAATGATTGATTACTTGAAGTAAAAATAGTCGTTGTTGAAAGATAAAATTACAGGTCATCTGAAAGAAAATATGAAAATTACTGATTAATAAAATAAATAGTAAGAAATGACGGAAATTAGTAGTCTGAAAGATCTGCCTTAGGGTACAATATTTAATAACTAGTTTTGAGACCCTAAAATTATTATTTACCGAATAACCATTCAACAGGTGAAAACGCATTATAATATCATTTGTTTTGATGGAAATATGAGAAAAGGAGATAAAAGTGAACTACTTTTCAGTAAGAAAAGAAAATAGACATTTTTAATATTAATAAAATGATAAAAATATAATCTGTAAAAAATAATCCATAGAGTAATATGATAAAGTTAATTACTCATCCTGTATTATAGACTACATAAATAACGAAACTAAATATATAATTTAATAAATAAAATACGAATATTTTTTAATTTATTAAAATACAAGCCTCTTAAAACAAGAAAATTAATACAAGAGCTTCAATTAATTTTTCTAAAAATTGTGATTTATGTTAGATTTTAATAGATCTTTAATACGTATAAACGAGTATTAAAAGAGTCGCCTAATTTACAATATTAAAATGATGTCATAATAATATTTATCGGTACTGGTTTATAATTGGATACATAAGATCAAATGTTCCTTTAGGATATTTATTTGCGCTATTAAAATTATAGATATTAAAAAAAAGACCCTAAAGAAACAGGGCTGAAGGAATCATATGCTTTACATTAGGCACTATAAATATGTCATGGGAAAATTTTATCGGGGCACAATATAATACGGTGGAGGAGGTATTTCTGGCGGCTGTAATGCTTCGTAATAGAGCCAGTGAATTAAGAGGAGGGGAGGTAGAATGTTGCTCTCGTTCTTTACGCCATGGAATGTTGTTCCCCCTCCCCAAACAACATTACTCTTAACTCTTGCCACCACGCCACAGGTAGACCGGGTTGCCGGGCACTTGCACACCCGTGTCACGCCTGCACGCTTGCTCGCTGTGATAGTCAACCGGACCGACCGTAGTACATATTACTACTACACACATGCATGTAACCGACCCACTCTGTAAACAAACTCTGTAACAGCTCACTGCAAGCTCTCTTACATAGCAACTTCTCCTACTTTATTCTAAACACATTGTTTAATAATGAAATACCTCAATATATATCGACTATTTCAAACCGATAAAATTATTAACTAATATAACAACGAACGGTTCTATATATTACGTTGAAATGCCTCCAACATTTACTTAATCGTTTCCACGCGTTCATTAGATATCATGCTTAAAAAAATAATTTAAGTAGCTTTGATTTAAGAGCAACAGTCCCAGATATTATAGGAATTAGGATTTTATCCCGTCGACGGTAATATTATACCTTTTAATAGAATTATTTTGTATTCACTTATAGGTGGTGCATAGGTTTTATGTAGATATATTTATCAGGAAACATTAAACATTGTTAATTATTTTTAGGAAAATTATAACTATAAAAAAAATCCGTTTTATGGTTAAAATACTGAAACTATATTTAAAATAATTTATATTTATTTGTAATAAAAAATCGCTCCGTTCTGATTTAAAATAAAGAATAGGATAAAATTATTTTCATGTAAAAACTAGCAATACGCCCGTACCATCCTACGGATTTTATTATGAACTATATTTTTCAACTGTAAGTAATTTGTAATAATTCGAACATTTTAATTGCTATGGACATGAAAAAAGTAATATTCATTAACTAATTTATTTATTTTGACATGATTGTAAAGAGAATGAAAATTTTAATTTTAATAATTCTTCTTAGATATGTTTATTTAAAAAAAAAATTAACCTTATTCCAACTCAAAAAAAAGAATTTTAAAAAAGGAGACTGTAATTTTTTGTGTCCTACATTAATAAATCAAATCATTAAGTCCAAATTTTTTATGTTTTACCAATCGAGAAAGTAAAACTAAAATATTTACAACGTCAATTTTAGATCAACAGAAATTAGATTGGATTACAAGATAGTTCAGATATTTTTAGGAAAATTTGTAAATCAACCTTTCCTTTATATTCACGTTGTAGGACCTGTGTGTTGATATGATTCCTTTAACATAACTACAAATGTTATATGTATTTTCCTCTTTTATACTTATTTCGTTTTGGAATATCAAATTTATAGTGATAGTTTAGTTGGAGCTAAATATGTTAGGATCTTAAAAAAAATATGTTTTCAAAATTTTCTGTTCAATATCTACTGATCCCTCTTCTTATAAATAACTATTCAAAATTTGAAATACAAAGTTCATCAGATGGTAAACAAATACAAACATGATAAGTTAGGTTCATTCCTTATTTATTCATTTGCACTTCATTAGTCAAACTAATTTAATCATTCATTTTTATTTATTATCTCTTTATTGATATTAAAGGAAAAAATCGAATACCCAAATTTTCGAAAATGTAATAAAATCTAATAATGTTGTTATTGAGTTTTTCACTCCTTTCCAACTCTTTATAAGTTAATAAGCGAGTTTTACATTTATTTATTTATGATTATTATGTTTGTATATGATTACTATATTACACTTAACTTATACTGATATAATTTATTACGTATTAAGGTAGTCATAAGTGGTTATGCTAAGCTTAATGGTTAAGTTCAGCTTTGTTGAAATTATGAAAGTGGATATATATATATATATATATATATATATATATATATATATATATTCTATGTATACCGGAAGGGTTACAACAACTTTGAGGTTATTTTTATTTCCTTCACTAATTCATTAAAATAAAGATAATTAATAATAATTTCTATTATTAGTAATAGAACAAGAACAGAATTATCATATTACATAATTTTACGATCCACCTTAATAATAAAATGATTATTAACTGTTTTGAACAAATAAGGTGTCATTTTGTTCAAAATAAAAAGCTTAACATTTTACTTAATATAATTTAAATAAAGCTAATATTTAAGTATCTAACATTTTATTAATAGCCGCTTTTTTTCATTTTTTAGAAGTTGTCTTTCAAATTTATTTATTTTTTAGCTGTTTGTATTGGTTACTTTTACACCAAAATTACACCAAATTAGTTGGAGCTAAATATGTTAGGCCCTTAAAAAAAATATGTTTTCAAAATTTTCTGTTCAATATCTACTGATTCCTCTTCTTATAAATAACTATTCAAAATTTGAAATACAAAGTTCATCAGATGGTAAACAAATACAAAAGAATGAATTAAGAATGAATCTTAATTCATTCTTAAGATTAACATTTTTATTAAAAACCTGAAAATGGCGATCAGACAGAAAATCAAGAGAAATAAAGCATTTGTCTAGATGAATTTTTTTTGTATTTTGATTTTGCGAGTCAGTGCCTGTGTGTGTGTTTATATATATATATATAACGGAGAGTGTAACAGTATACTTCTTTCATTCAGATTATTTTCTATACAACATCAAAATAACCATAGAGAGTATAAGGCTATAAAATACAACCGATTCACATAACAAATTTTCAATAGATATCCCAGTACTACATAATTTTTAAATACAAAATATAATCAAACTTGTTAATATTTTCGCCTGTGTTTTATAATCTTAAATTAATCGTTTTTTAGACTTTTTTTTTTTAATTTCATCACTAAATATTAAAAATTATTAACCTTGTTTACCATATTTTTTTTATCAATTGATGACTGCTTATTTAGAATATAAAGTATATTCACTTTTCAATGGAGAGAACGTTTACTGAAATCAACAAATTTTTCTCCGTGTTATGAGGTACAATATTTAAAAAAAAAATATTATTAGACTGTAATTCGTGAATAGCCTTACACCAACAAATAACGTTAAATACTCACGGGTCACAGATTCTCTTTACGAAAAACGTTTTTTTACAATGACGGATATTAAATCTGTTGAATTACATTTCATGTCAAATTCTTAGCTTTTACAACAAAGTATTTTTTCTGCGTTACTAAACTGGTTTTACGCTATTTTTATTTCAAAGGATTTATTATTTTTTCAACATTAGTAAAAGTTAATGAAAGGAACACAAACAAACACACGACGTCCCCTAACAATTGTATGAAATACTAACTGAACCTGATACGGTAACAAGCGTGGGTGTCGAACTGTGTGGGCATGCGAACAGACCCGTCAGATAAGATTATCATTAGGCATGACTTATTGAAACCATAACACATTATTCACATAAATACATTCTTTATTTACTTTTAGTGTACGGTTTAAATGAATTTATGGTAGAAGGCTGGCGAAAGAGATATGAATGGAGGGCGAATCAACCAATCAAGAGACAGATGAAAAAAAATAGATATATGTATATGTTTACATAAATGAACTTTATTTAACTATTTCCTTTAATAAAATGTTCGCTTTAGCTTACCTCGTATCTTTGATAACAAAATATCTCGGCTTTTATGGAATATCAATGTATTTAAAAAACACTAGAAAAGATCTTCTGAAATTTCCTGGTAAATAACTAAAGTAATCAAACTACATCCTCTGTTCCTAATAAAATTTAAAAGTAATTTTCCATACAGAAATTTTTTTTTAAATTATGGAGATTAGTTTCTCTACCTAGTTAAAGCTTATAAAAATTCAAATAAATTCAACACTTGCAATGGACGCTACTCTGTTAATTTTGTTGTTAAATATACCTTATATTAAAAAGTGTTTAGCTTTAACAAAAAAACCTGATATAAAAAACTTCATACTTTTTTGATAATGTTTCAAAACTGTCACTAATAGAATTTTATTTATTTATTTATTTTCTCAATAACAATTATAATTACAATCGGCTTTCCTCCGGAGCCATAAGTAAGTTTCCTGACAAAAGCACGTGAATCCTAGGAAATAAGGAATCCCCAAAACAAATAATACACAATAAATATTTGCAAGCAAACTTAAAGTCAATCTTATTTAAAATTTATTTAAAACTTTAGAATTTTATTTAAAAAAAAAAACGTAGATTTCCAATGAAAAACTATTTAATAGAATTTCATTTGTACTAATAAACAGTTTTCAGTTTTCTATTTAAAAAGAAAAAAAATTAAAAAAAAGAGTTTACAAAACTCAAATTTCGATGATTTTCTTGTTTTTTATACGTTTTCAAAATGCTACATATTTTGATAATGTGAAAAAAAACGCTAACAGAAAAAAAAATTCATTAAGTTCAATTTCAGTAAGCCATAATACTCTTTCAATGTTTTGTCATTTCTTTTTCATATTGTTAATTATTTATTGAATTAATCCTCTTTACAAGCCGTCACTGCACAAATTTTATGACTTTTGGTTAAACCATTCCTGAAGTATAGAATAAAAGTCTACTAGCGTACAATAGAACTTTTTGTTTTATGTATTACATCATTTGTTTTAAGTTGTTTTATACCTTCTTCAATCATTCCTATGCCGCGCTAAATTTTTTACTTGAGCATATTTACTTCATACGTAATTATCTGGGTTTTTTTTGTTCAATCCTCATAGCTTCTCCCTTCTATAAATCCCGCGATCTAAAACATAAAAATAGTCTAACAGCGTAATTTGTCTGCAAGATCCTTTTGCGTACATTTTAAGATCTCTTTATTTCAAATATTACTGATTCATTTAATTTTTTTAAAATTATTCTATAAACTACATTTCAAAAGCATTTTTCCTTGATTGTGTTTTCATCTTCACACTGCAGTAAATACATTTTAGAGCTATCAGGAACTTTTACAGATTATAAATAACTCTACTACAAAAATTAAATACATATTAAATATTAATTTGTATTTTTAAATTAGTTAATGAAGAAAGTAATGATAAAATTTTATTATAAAATAAAAAAAATAAAATTTTGTTCCTTCGGTTTTTTTAATAATTTATGCAATTTTACATCCTGTTTATACATTTATACTTATTTTTATCTCATAATTTCTTTTTGCTTGATGATGTCACATAAGCCTGAAGCTTGTGGGATATGGAAAATGGAACTTGGTAGCGTATGAAAAATGACAATGCCTAATTTACTGAATGGATTTTTAGTTATATTACCAATATATCAGTCATTTAATGGAAACTTATTTTTCATCAAAGAGTTTGTTGTTGACCATGACCCAGTCGATTAAAATAATATTGTTTAATTAGTTGCCATCCTAAAATATTTTATCAAAATGGAAAAAATTTATGTTGTTAATAAATTATTATACTGATTTCATTGAATCTGTTGTTAGACCTCAATAAAGTCTTTATTTACGTATATTGTAAGTTTTATTCAACCGATATAATCTGCGAAGTATTGGAGAAGCATATCAAATCTTGTTCATTACCACATTAACTATAGACATTTAACTTTTTCTTTTAAATCAAACAATGTAATACTTAGAGGATTTTATCAAATAATCTTGAAGAATTTACATTTAATAATAAAATGGCAGATGTCTGTTTTTTACAATAAATTTTCAGTATTCAGAAACTAGCAATGACAAGAAAATATACTTAGACAGTATATTTACAGAATTTAATTTATAAAATTACCAACTCACTCTAGATTGTTCCTCATTTATATCTTCATAAACAATATTTTACTCAAAAGCTCAGTTGTTTCTGTTGTTTTTTTTTTTTTTTTGTATATTTCTATCAATTAAAAATGCTTTACTGCACCTTAGGATATAAAAAAACGTTTTTTAGATAGCCTTCATATTCAAGTTGACCTCAATAAACGTTCTCAATTTAACCGTTTTCTTATATTAGAAACATAAAACCTAAACCTTATAAAATCTGTTCAGCATCCTACTTTATCTGTTCAGAATTACAAATACTTTACTACGACTGTCCAAAACATTTTGCACTAAGCGCGATTAGGATGGTGTTGTATCTTTTTTATGTTTTAATTAATGCTTTAATTCCTTAATTAAGGATGTTAAGCCGAATATTGTTGAATATAAACAAACTTTTAATATACCATAATATCCTTAGAATTTTCCGTAGGTATTTTGTTTAGAATTTCAATACTTAAGTTACTCGATTTAACCTAAAGTTGAATTCTAGAGCAAGGCTTTCAAAATGAAATTGTATACAGTCACCTTTATTCATTTCAGAGTGAACACTGTTTTCCAATCAACCGTTACATACTTCACAACAACAAATCGAGTCTTATTCTTAATTTTCATATTTGAAAATTAAGAATAAGCGGGTGAATATTCAAATACTTGGAAATTTTTGACTACTACAACCGTTACCTAGCATCACGGAAAGGTACACTAAGTTACGAAGAGTATATATAGCATGGATTCACATTTGTTTGTATTAACCCTAACATTCCATTTCTTCAATCGATCTTTAAAACAAAGTAAATAAATAATCTTCTAAATAATGTGAAGGTAGTTTTGTCTCCTTCACCGCAGCCAGAGTTGCGGTATCATAAACAAAAGTTCAGATTGCCAATAACCAGGTTTCTTCTTTATTAACGTTTACCATGTATTTATTTTTTCTTTTATTGACTGGGGACTCAAATCGTATTTACAATCAGTTTGTAAACTTCAATTTCAATTGAAATGCTTGGATATGATTCCTGATAATTGATCATGTCTTGTCGTATTCCTTAAAACCAGGACAGTGCCCCTATGCGCCTTACAGTTCGGATGGTTGGTCGTATATATAGAGTAACCCTTAAGACGAAGATAGTTTTAATCGGTAAAGTGAGTTTCGCCGAATAGGAGATTATCTAGCAATTCTGTGAAGATAAAAGTTTCTAAATCTTGTTTGTTGGCAGCAAGACCATTAATGTTCCAGGTAGCTTTTCTAAGATACCTAGCCATTGACAAATTATGGCTATCAGCTTGCTGAGTAAGCCTTTCAGGCTTCCAATATTTTGTACGAAAAACTATTTTTTATGTCGATTTCTGTAATGTGGCTCGGGATCCTCACGGGCATTTCGTTTCACAACTGCGGCGATCCAAGATTATTTTCTGATTGTGTGTGGGGATCCCTAGACATCTCTTGGCCTAAAGAAACCTGGCGTTGTTCAGATTAAACTTTGAAGTCGACTCTTTTTTTCTAAGTCCGTACGAACTAGCATTTCTCTTGGAGCGTAGCATTTTCTGACTGCTTTATCTTCAGGATCTCCTTATAGACTCTACAACCTCTAAAATTTGCCGGATGATCTGAATGGAAAAGTGCAAAAACAGTAGGATTATTTCGGTCTTTCAAGGACAGTCAGCAGTCTTGACCTTCTGCACACTCCACTGTATGCGGAACCGCTTATAGTTATTCTTTGGATTGTTGATGACCGTATTTTTGACATCTCATGTATTGGGCTAGACCCGCAGCTCTTCTGGGTATCTCGAATGTGACGCTACAGTTATATATACATATATATATGATATATTTGGTAAATTGAATATTTCCTTGCTGTTCTCATCCTCAAGTTTCACGAAGAAATTAGACAACGGTTCTTTTGGGACGCGATGACGGGCGTTTATTATACTTCGTACTCTGTATTCTCGTTCTTTGATTCTATTCTTGATGACTTAAATCGGGATTGAGAAGTGAAGCTTTCTCAGTACTATTTGAAAGGCACGCTCGTCCTTTCGCGTAAATGTGTGTCCGATTAGGTTGTACTCTTGAACCAACAATATTATTTTTTTTGCAAACGTCAATCCTTTTCGGTATTACACGTAACTGTTAGGTACTGAATTTTTATATAGCGTTTGCTTTGGAGACGGCTGACTCTATCAGATTGTAGAGACGCAACACATCTGTGATTTCATATATAACAATCGGAGGTAGTTTGATGACCTCCTTCCGGTATGTATCATCCCAGTAGTAAGATGGTAAGATCCCAGCGACCTCACTGATAGTCCGCGTCGGTTTCGGCTTAAACTGCATCGGGATCGTTTGCCATGATGGAACATCTGACTGGGGACTAAGTCATCAACGATACCTTTGCTATTCGAGTCATCCAGGTTGCTAACAGTATTGTATTGAATAAGTTTACGCCAAGATAACTTCCTAGGGAATCTATCCGAAGTTGTTAAGATTCATGTTTTCTACCAAATAAAAATAGGTAGTTCCACCAGTCATA
Organism: Lycorma delicatula; assembly: GCF_047948215.1. NCBI lineage: Eukaryota > Metazoa > Arthropoda > Insecta > Hemiptera > Fulgoridae > Lycorma > Lycorma delicatula. The sequence goes on from NC_134455.1 coordinate 305,451,131, forward strand.
ATTTCACTGGTGTCAAATCGATCCATTGAACAACTGACCCACGTTTAAATTTTGTTAGGTTGTGGGGATAACCCACCAACTATTTACAAACTAAAAACCTAATAACTAATCAAGATTAATATTAATAATATTATAATACCATTCCAAACTAAACTTAATTTTCACAGATGTTTATAAGCACTCATAAAAAAATTAAAATAATTAGTAATAGAAAACAGTTTTTATGCACTACAATCATGAATAACAGCTGTTATATACAATTTAATCTAATTTATTTTTTTAACGCTTTTATTTTATAGTTCATCAACAATTGAAGTCACTAGCGACTTCAATGCAATGTAAATGAACCGGTAAATGTGCAGTCTTGAACAAACTCAGACTGACCGTTTCTGAAAATACTAGATCGTAGATACCGGAGTTCTTTGGTGGTTGGGTTTCAATTAACCACACATCTCAGGAATGGTCGACCTGATACTGTACAAGACTGTACTTCAGTTACATTCATACATATCATCCTCATTCATCTTCTAATGTAATACCTTGCGGCGGTGGTTCAAGAGGCTAAACAGAAACAGAAAAAAGGGGGCCTAAATTTAATTTGAAGAAGAATTTTTTTTAATTAAAAATTATATATTTTAAGAAGTAAATTTATAAATGACAGTTTTTTTGTGCATAATTGGGGATTATTATATCATACTAATTTTTGGGCCATAATTTATGAAATTAATTGAAAAATTTAAAGTAGAATAACAACATGCATATAGCACAAAATAAATTTTAAATTTTAATAATAATGAAACTGTTTTTTTAAAGTAATAAAAAAGTTTTTTTTTTTTTTAATTCTTTTAAATGACAAATTTTTAAAGTTAATTTTAATTAAAGGTTAGTGTTTTGTTGGTAGTTGTTTTTAATTTTTCCCTCGATCAAAATTTGAGAGTTATAGAATTTAAAAATTATAAATTTTTACTTTTAGTTTACGTTATTTACAGCCGCTTTTAATAATTTTTTTATTAATTTAATTCTTGGAGATGCATTTCACATGGAGTTGACGTTTTGTTTATTTTAAAACAAGTTTTTACTCTTTTTATAGTAAGATAAATCATCCTTACACATAATGAATTTATGTGTGTTCTGAATGCATATAAATGTACTTTTATACTTATCTTAATTTTGTTATTTAAGTCATGCAACAAAAAATTCTGAGTGATATTAAAACGTGTATGATAGTTTATTTCAATCTCGGAACTGTTATTTAAGTAAATGTGTTAGATAAATGCAAGTTATAACAAATAAATGAATGTTTATGTATTACATTCATCAGTAAACATATTTTCTTGCATAAATTATGCAGTAAAGTTGTCATTTTCTTTTTCAGTTGCAGTAAAGTTAAGTAATAAGTAACATTTTGAATTAAATAAGTAACAATTTATTTTTTTAATATATTTTTTAAATGCAGCAGCATTACGATTGCAAATTAAATTAGTTAACACGATCAGGCGTAGCTAATAGTACATCGCATTAATAGGACACGATTCTAACCCGATTCATGTCAAGTTTCATACATTCTCATTCTTTATGTTTATTCTTTGTAAATTATGTTTATGAATAAACTTACTGAAAAATAAATTAGTTAATAAATAAGATAAACAGGTTGGTAAATATAAACCTAGTTTATTTTATAAAATACTATTTTTTCAAATCGATGAAGAAAATTTATGAAATAGTTACAATTTAAACGAAACATTTATATTTTTTGATAGATTATAGCTTTAGTAGCGATAAATAACGATTAAAAAATTAAGACATCGTATTAATAAATAAAATAGAACAAAAGATATGTTGTACTAACTGAAATCATATATTAAATTGCTGATTGAAACAAAAAGAATATATATAATATATATTTCTACAACGTCATAAATGTATATTTCTTACATGTATTTAGAGCAATTTTTTCGCTTCTAATTGAATTTGAATACTGAAATAATTTTAGTATGAAGGCTTACTGAAAGATATTTATAAAATTATTTAGTTTGATAACATATGATTAAAAATCGGAATTAGTAAAATTAAATTTATAAGACCTTCTAAAAAAAGTAAAACTAATCAATTTTGTAACTACGAAAAATTACGCAACTTAAAAAGTTTTAATATAAGTAAAAATAACGTTGTTGAATTAAGTGGCCAATTGATGGTATAAATTAAATTATTCGGAAATTTTTTCTTTAATCCCTTAACTCATAATTTAAAAGTCATCCGAAAATTAGACGTCTATATCTTAGTTATATGAAAGAATCTAATTTATTAGTCATCTGAATAAAATTTAAAGCCCTGTATAACTCTTCACACATTGTTAAAAATATTTTCCTAGGTAAAAATCTTAAATTCATTCCAGTATCTACTCAGTACTTTCTCAACTGTTATAATATAATGTAAAATAGGCTTAAATGGGTGGATTAAAATATTGGATAACCGGATTTATCTCTGCTAACTAATGTTTTGCGTTCCACGAGTCAAAAATTGTAAAAAAAAAATTGTATAGATAAAATCAAACTACGACGAAATTTTATAGGAATGGATATGATACTTTGCTGGTCATCTCTGAAACTGCTTATGGTATAGTCATGAAATTTGATGGTAACTTTCTTAAATATAACATTAATATATATATTTTTTTAAATAAAAATATTAACAGTTTTTTATAAACAACTGAACCGATTTTAACGAAACTAAATCGATAATATTGTTTGAACCCTGATTTATATTTTCACTAGTTTGTTTTTACCTCAAGTCTCTTAAAATATTATCAGAATATGCATGAATGTATGTGTCTATGTTTGTCGTTCGGGAATGTATCTCTTAGTCTATTTTTGTTTAATACCTTTGTAAAAGTCGAACGTAAAATCAAGAAATTTGAGATAGTCATACATTTGTAGGAGGCAATGATGTTAAACTTTTATAATATTTTGAGATTGGGTGTAGAAATTCCCCTTTGCATCATGGTGGTACTTAATACCGATGAGAAAGTTTTGCAACTACGTTGTCAGTTTTTTGTATGTTTTTACTGTCGCTGATAAACAATTTCACAAAAGTATGTTTTTTTTTTTTTTATTTTATATAAACTATTCCACTCATTACATTCCTATTATCATTACATTTTGAGGAAGAAAAAAGAAAAATTCCAATAAACCAAAAATCAATAAAATTGTATATTTTTGATCAGGACTCCAACTTTATACTCTTAAAATAAGTTATACAGATTTAAGGGAAGATTATTATAAAATTTATTTATAAAATAATTTTAATAATGAATAATTTAATTATTTATAATTAATTATTATTTAATTATATTAAATTATAATAATATTTATAATTATTTATTTTACTTATAAAATAAAAATAAACGTAGGAACTGTAGTCAGATCAACATATTTTCGGAAAACAATGACAATGGTTGAAATCCACTAAATAATATGATAACGATTAGGAACCTATCCCACCTCAAATAAATTTCCTTCCTTCTAGTTTCAAGGATACTTCTATATTGCTTTTTCTTGAAATACGTTTAATTCAGCCACTTAAGGTACGGTTAAAAGTATAAAAAACAAATAATTCAAAAATCAAGTTATTAAAAAAGATCGAATGAATAAATGAAATTACTTACAAAAATTTAAGTAAATTTCTGTTATAAATTAATTTTTATTCTTATATCTGCGATTATTAGAGTTCAAAAAATTTGAAGAAAAGTTAAGAATTAAAATATAAAGTAACTGATAAAAGTAAAATATTATTAATAGAAAATTCCAAGAGTAAACCAACAGCATAAAATAATTTGATAAAGTCTTCAAAAAATTTAATAAAAAAAAAAAAAAAATCTCTCAACGTTTTGAATTTGATATCAAATTCAAACAACCAAAAAGCTACTTGCTAATCTTTAAAAATTTGATTTTCGGCTTCTAAAATAAAAATATATTACAATCTTTTAAATAAACGAATGATTTTATCTTTAATGAATTTCCTACTGATGTAATCTATAAGAAGCTACGCAAGACAAAAGGAAGTTTCTCTGTTAAATTTAAAAGAATCATTAAGAATCGTTGTATCTGATAGTAAAAAATAATCGTCTTTTTTGGAAGACGATAAAATGTATCCTAATGAAAAATAATGAAATTAATATAGGAAAATGATAAACAGACTTCTTAATTAAAAAATGTATAATACTAATTATTGTATTTCAAAATAGTTATTTGTTTTTAAATAATAGAAAAATACACAATATTTTTGTGTATAATAATTAATAATTTTTACCGAATTCAAATGCAAATTTTCAAATAAAATAACAAAGTAAAATAATATTCTTCATAGAATATCTATAGAAGTAACATACACCGAAATAATAAATAAAATAGAACAAAAGATAAGTTATAATAGCTGAAAGCATATACTAAATTGCCGATTGTAAAAAAAAGAGTTTTACATATATTATTGTAGATGGTGAAAGGATTACAGAGAGTGACAGTAAGATACGAAAGAAGTGCGCGTATGAGTAAGGTACGGTTAATATTTTGAACAATGGAGGGATCGAACAAACGAACGGATCATAGACTATAGTATAGCGTCGTAGCCTCTGCACGATTTCTCCACGAAGCCGCTGAAAGTTGTCCCTGGCCGTCCGGATCCAGGGCACCTGACAGGACGCCGTTATACTCCCTCCACGTTTTTACTCCAGTTTGTTCTTCACACTATGATTTTAGCTTCTAAGAAACCGTTTAGCAGCTTGACGTTACATGAAACCTCCGATATCACTTGGAACGCTAAGCTTTCATTTTACAAAAGGTGCAAACGCTAAGTTATCACGTTACATTAAACGGAACATTACATTTAAACCGCTTTTATTTAATGCCGACTCAACTAAATTATCGCATTTCATGAAGATTCATTAAAATTTTTATCTTATAAAGTAAAATTAAGAATTTATCTACAAAATTCTTGGGATATGTTACATTTTTATTTCCTCTTACTGTTGTGAAATTACCTAATTATTAAACCGGAATAAAATTATTAAGTATTAAACGTTATTTTTATTTCGGTTTCTGTATGTAGCTGATAATTAATTATGTGTTTATTATTCTGAATAAGAAAGAACTGTGACTTTTAGCGTAGTTGTTTGTAAGTAAAAAGAACATCATTATTATTAATATTATTGTTATTTCAGTTTACCATTCCAAACTTGAAATTAAAATCTACATTAACTAAATACCTACATGAATATATACATATATATGCAAATACATATTCGAAGAAATATAACTAAAGATGTGTGTAGTCATAACCGGTTGGGCGAAAAAATGAACAAAAACCCAGTTGAACAAAAAAAAAAAAAATTATACTTATTTCATAAAATTCAGGAATTAGTGAAATTTAAAATTAGTTATATAAATAATTACCATAAAGATATTTAAGATAAAGGAAGAAGAGTAATAATATGCCTATATTACCATTTACTACTAAAAGTAATAATAATCAAAAAAGCCTTAAATTAATATATTTTTTCGCTATAATTAATAATTTCTTTCTTTTTTTTTAAATCTAGCACGACCCAACCAAGCCTTGTTAATATATTTACTTTATGGTTATCGTAATATATATTTTTTAGACAATCATCTCAAATTAGACTTAAGTGGAAAAGTTAAAGATAAAGTTCCTTTTTGTAGTACTCTTTACTGATCCGGATATACTGCTGCGTATCAGCATTTCTGCGTTGGCATTCAGACAACATTCAACATTCATTATTGTCATTCAGATAACACTGCATTTTAAATGTTGTAATTATAGTGTCATGATTATATTCAAGTTATCCACCACATGGACAAATTTCGTAACAAATATCATTACTCTAACGGTTAATACTTTTAATCCAGGTATCTGGTCTATATGTAAGTACAGTAATAATAAAAGCGAGAATAGCTGAAACAAATGAATTAAGTTAATCAGTCAAGTAAAAATATCTTCACTCCGTAGATGAGATAGTTGAATGAGCGAAACTAAATACTCTATTCTCCGGTTTGTGTAATTTTGACCAGTAAGTCCAAAAGAATTTTCCAATATTTCAGAAATTTTTCGCTGAAGTTTTTGCTATTAGGAAGAATGACGATTTTGTAATAATCTTTTATTAAAATTTTTCCCTTCAAAATGTTTGCTACTATATCTGAATGAGTCAACCTTTTGAAGAAGAAATGACGTATGAAGTTTTTGACACTAAGTAACTATTATTAACAGAGTGAACAGGTAGTCTCCACACCTGATTCGAGTCACTTTTGACGTCACCCTCATTTCCAACTGTCTCTCATGGTCTACACATAAAGATACTTATTCCTTTCCATTTTACGCTATATTAAAAACGAAATTTTCTATCTTAAATTTTCTTTTGCCGCTGTACATAATCATTCCTTTTTCATCACATAATTTATTACTTAATATTAGATTGATTTTCAATAGACTAATTACGACGGTCATCAAGAATTATGTCTGATTTTCAGAAAAATTCTAATTAATCTAATTTTAATCCAGTAAGAAATTTTTGATGAAGGATTTCCTTCAACAATTAACTACCATCAACAGTTTTGTGTAACTCTTTATTTTTATTTTAATAGATTTAATTTCATTATAAAGTTTAGTTTGATAAAAACAGTAAAAAAAATGAGCGATGTTAATGTTCACAAAACCAAGAATTATTATGGAAAACTCACAAAATAGAACATACTAGATAATTTTTACTGATTACCCGCAATTCACAAATACCCTACTTCTTTACGTTGAATGAGTTTGTTAGTAATCTATTATTCATTGTTATAACGTGAAAATTCATTTTAATTTTATCTTTTCATTTTCCTGTGAATTATATGTATTTTAAACTGAATTGAAAGTCTAACAAAAAAGTAATAAATATACATATTATAAATAAACCAATAGATTAAATGTTAAATAATCAAACAATTGAAAGGTAGAAGTCTATTTTTTTGTAAAATGTTTGGATGTGGACTGTTGATCTTGAAATTTGCGGTATAACTGGAAAATATGGGTAGGCTAGAACTGCTAAGAATGTAGCACATTTCTTCATAAAATTAGCGTATTTACAAAAACATATATAACATTGGAATAAAATTAACACTCTGAGTAAAAAAATATAAATTAAAGTCTGTTCAGTGTAATTACTCATCAGATTTTATTCAAGGGTAAAGAGTTTTTTCTATTAAAAAAAAAACTGAATAAATAGTTGATGGAGAAGAGAGTTTTGTATATATTTTATTCGTTCAGGGAGTAAGCATATTTCAGATTAGCTAATTATCCTTATTAAAGAATAGGATAGACAGTAAAACACGACAGTTGCTTGTGTTCAAGGAATGACTTCGTAAATTAATCCCATAATGTATTCGTCATAACGCAGTAAAACCGCGAACATTTGGTATAAATGATGACAGAAGCTGCTGCATTAAAAATACAACGTTTTATATCTAGACAATTCTGAAGTTGTAGTAAGTTAGTTAACTTGAACAACTAAAAGAATAAAAACAAATTGAATTCCGCCATGAAAGACAGACATCATAATATTCTTCGACTAAAGAATGTGGGTTGAAAGATATTACAAAACAACCAACCCGTAAAATTACTTTTTAACAACAATCCTCTTCTTGGATGAATTTCAAAATAATATTAATAATTACTTTAATAATGGAATACAAAATACGTGATATTAATCATATAAAAATTTAATAACATTTCATAGCATAATACATTTTCTCACGGTAACATAAATGTTTATAAAACTTATTTAAATTTATTTTTTTTAAGTTCAAAAACTATTCATAGAAATAATGCAGTATAAAAACAACCGAAATTTATATATATATATATATAACCAATAAGTAAAGTTAGGTTTAATTATTATTTTTACTACAGATAATTTTTATTCCTGTTATTTATCTCAAATAAATTAAAAAAAGAAAAACTTGAACCCTTTGAAATTGTATTTAATGAATTTTCTTATTACAAAAAATAAATTATTCCTTAAAAAAATAAATAAGTTTTTTCTAAATAAAAACTTATTCAGGAGAAAAACTTTCTGTACGGTAAGCGTTTTCTGTAAGGTAAAACTTTCTGTAAGTGTTATATTTTAATATATTTGTATCACTAATTTTGTTTACGATAGACAACTTTTAATAGTTTTGAATTTTTTCACTTCGTATGAGTTGACTGACTTTTTTCCGAAATGATGTCAGTTAAAAATTATGAATTTTAATAATTTCCTGGTAAACTTATCTTCAAAAATAAATTTTAGACAGTAACAAAGATTAAAAGTATATTTTTAATGTTTCTATAGAATCTAATAAAAAAGGAAATTTAATTTTTTTTCTGCTGTATGTACAGTACAAAATTAATCTTACTTATTTTTATAAATGTACATGTATTGTTAGTACATGTATTTCTTGTAATTGTTTTCTATTATAATCTTTTACACACCGTAGAAAAATGTATAATGTAAAAGTTACAATATTTTAAGTTGATTGATAAATATTGTATCATGTTGCCATGAACCAACTTTCTCACCATCGTCCCTGACCGGATAAGAAAAACTTCTGAAGAAGTAATGCAGAAGTAGAAGTAGGAAGAGTTTAATTTACTAATTAACTTTTATTCTCTTTGGTGTAAATGCTATATTTAAAAAAATAATTTGACTTGTAGTACCCGGGTACCTTTCCGGTGCTTTGCGTAGCCGGTAAAAAGGAGTGTTTTTATGCTAAAAAGATATGTATTAAAATCTTTTCATTGCTAAACTACTGATTGAATTGATTAGTAAAATCGCAATAAAAATGCCGTAAGCTGATCACCTCGTCATTACCTTTTCGTGCTTGTAATTCGCTATTTTCCAATAGAACCTGTTCACATCTAATCTACAGCTACAGTAAACTTTATTTTAACCTTTATGCTAAGTGCGCATATCGATAAGTATACGTTACATTATTAAAAAATCGATAACTAAACTACCGTGGGCTTCCAAAAACAGTTGATTGAGTTCAACGCGAATTTATATTAAGTGCAGTTTGTTCACAGTTTATTATCGAGAGGCGTCGCTAGCGCCCCCTCTGAAAGTATGACAACTTAACAGAGAGGCGGTGACGCCACCTCTATAATCTTTAAAATAGGGGGTTCCGACACCTTCCGTAACTTCAAATCATTTTACTAAATAAATAAGCATGATGTGTTTATGAATGATTGTGTTTAAGAATCCTGAATAAAAATGAATTCGTATGCGCAAAACATTTCTTCGATTAGCATTCTTGTTTTTTATTAGAGCACATCAAAGTCCCACAGTAATCATTCCAGAAATATTCAGATTTTCGAAATTCTGATCGTATTTAGCTGATCCTGATCGGTCAAGAACGACTTAACCAATTTTCATCAAATTTTAACATGTATGTCTGAATTTAAATCTCATATGTTTTCGATTAAAAATAAACCAAGCAACGATTTGGGTGACTTTGTCGATTCCATTTTTTCTATAAGGACATATTTTAATACGAGACATATGGTTTTTAATGTACAACGATTCTGCAGAATGAATTCAGCAATATACGAAACTCTACTAAGAATACAATTTAAAAATAAGTTGTGATACATTTTGTTCATCACATCTCTTTCATTGAGGTCTAGTATATAAATGGTTTGCAAAGCATATTAGATCAACACAAATATGTTTAGGCATAGAGTTGCATGTATAAAAAATGTTTTATATTGAAATATAAAGGAAACTTCATGTAGTAGGAAAATGATGGAATGAAAGGTTAAATTTAACAAAATGTGTTTTGATTTCATTTTTTGCATAGATTTGAAGATGTATGTGGAGTTAACAAAAATTATCTTATATTGAAATAAAAATTAAACTATGTAGAAGGAAAATCGTGAAATGAAACTTTAAGCTTGACAGAATGTGGTTTGATTTCATTTTTTGCATAGAGTCAACAACCGTAGATTATTTTTACAACCGTTATTTTGTTTTGTTTGAAAATGTTTCAAGTCATTCTAATCTAGCATTTTACAAAATATGAGATAATAAAACAGGTAAAATTTTTTTTTAATATTAACATATATTTTCTGTTTATAATAAAATTAAATTATCATAACCGTAATTCAATGAAATAAATAAAAAATATGTTTTATTATATAAAATAAATACCATTAAAATGATTTATTCAAATATTTATGTTTAAAATTTTATTTTAGTAAATTAATGATTTTGTGCTACTATCTATTGGTAAACACTTAAAACATTTATAAAAAGGAGCGACAACCTTCAAAATTGCAGTATCATAATAAACTACGCTTCTACCTTGCGCCGCTCAATTTATTCAACCTTAAATAATTGAGCGTAGCTGAAGAACGACTCAATCAATGTTCATAAAATTTTCACATGCACAGCTTCAAATTCATTAATACAGCATATCAAAATTTGAAGGAAATTGATTTAGTAGTTTTGTAAAATGTCAAGGTACAAAATTTTATACGTAGGCCTACATCTATGTATAAGGAAAGCTAATTTAAGTGAATTTTATTTTCGTATTCCTCATCAAAATGTAAAGAAAATTCAGTTTTACCCCATTCTCCCTCACACCGAACTAATACCGTACTTTTCTTCTACAATTCGATAAAAATGATATAAAATTTAGAAATTTTCTAGGCAAATTAATTACAAACAAAAAGTAAAGTAAATAACAGAAAAATTTAAAAAATCCAAATTCAAGTATTTATACAGTTTTTTCTTTTACAATTGTCTAGACGCAATTATCTCAGTTAACAAGTTAAAAATAAAATCTTATTCATAACGATTCTTTTAATGAATCGTACATTATATGGTTTTATTATAATGTTAGTAAATTCAAACATTCTATAATTATCTTCTTATTTGATCATACCGCAGAACAACAAAAAGTTATTACTTCATGAAATGATACAATCCCATCTTCAAGATACTATAAAAAAAAATTGTTTTCAAAGGTTCTTTTGTAGTAATAGTTGTATTCTGCAATTTAGGATAATCAGGCTGTAATTGCCTTTTGATGTTTCTCTTCATCTCTGAGAAAAAAATTGTTCACGTAACAGCTGTTTCCTTCTGATAATGAACCACCTCCATTTGATTCTTTGTTAGAACTGATTCTTTACAATAAATTTTACTGTAATTTTTGTATTAACGAACGTTTATTAGATTATTTATTTATTAACAATTAGCAATATTTATTATTTTTATTAAAAAATTTTGTTAATGCTACGTTATCACCAGAATTTTTTTCTGTTATAATGTAAGGTTTATAAACATTTTAATATTCTAAATAACATTCTATGATACACCTAATTAAAGAAAAAAATATTGTAAAAAAAAGAATGAAAAACCACATGTCAGTACAAATTGCTAACAAAATTAAATATTGTAATTCCATCTGTAATTGCCTTCATTTTCTAAATAAGAATCAAAGAAAATAATTAACAATTATCATAAAAGAGTACAATTATGTTTTGTTTAGAAAGATTAAGAACGATAATTAAAATCATGACTAAACTCATTTCTCCAACCAACCAATTTTAAGAAAATTGACGTGTCAATTTGTCAGTTTTCATAAATTTGTACTACTTACACGTTTAATACTATTATTATTTATACATTTTTTTCTATTGGGAGGCATTTAGTCGTTTGATTTGCTTGATTTTATTTTCAGTTGTTTTCTGTCTCATTATAAGCTTTAATATAATTACTGCATGCTGTATTGTAATTTTTTACAATTTTCCGCAATAAAAAGATCCCTTTCAAAGCTGCCAATATTATGCAAAACACTGAAACCATAAACAAAATTTGTTGTTACACAATTTTTCGCGGTAGCGAAATTAAAAATAAATAGTTTTCATACTGGAACTATTTTTTTATATACTAGCTTTCCTCCTTTACGGCTTCACCCGCAGTTTTTTTTTAATAGCAAGCTTTTTTATTTATAAAGATTATTTAAACATGAATATTGTTTTTAGGTTTTATTAAATTCTGATAAAATGGTAAATAAATTTTTTTATTAAAACTGTACGATAAACAAAGAATTGTTGCCTATCGCTTGGGGGAACGCTATTTAACCAGTATCCCTGTCGCCTCTTTGTCCGCGTTACATGATTACTTGCGTTACCCGTTGCAGTCAGGGATTACTTAGCCTGTCATAGATCGCTTCACTTCCCTTCTCGTCTAGCCAGATGGATCTGCCCGTTGGATCCCGCTGTGTTCATTAAACTCATATTTGTGACAATAATAATGATAAATAGAAATTAAGGCTATTTAATTTATAAAATATATCAGTGTGTTGTAATTTCTTCGAAGCAACAGTTTTGCCTGCAGAGGACTCAAAAGTTTGAGTGATCTAAGAATGTGGTTTTAAAAAGTTGGGCTCCATTTTAAAAACAAAAATAAATTAAAAAATAAAATAGAATTTTAAAATTCTTATTTTTACAGTAAAAAAGTATTTTGTGCGGTTCTTAGCGTTACCCGACAAAAACCACTAGGAGGTGACTACCTCGTTTCTCATTTTTAAAAATCTTTTATATTACTTTTATTTTATATTTTTTAGTCAAGTAACCGGAGGCAGATGCAGCCAGTCGTATCGCACGTACAATAACAGTGACTGTGTTGGTTGAATCGCCGCGCCATGCATTGTTGCACTTCTTAAAAAATCAAAATTCAAAAAACCGGGAAATGGTTTCTAGATATTTATCTGAAGAGTATTTGCAAGTCCCAAACTAGTTGATTATCTCGTTTAGTATAGTCGGAAATTGGGGGAAATTTGCAATAATTATTCAAATTCATGTACCTTTGTTTATCCCATTCTTGTACTTTTCTTTACCCCTTTCAAGGTCGAATTTCAAAAAGTCTACATATTGGTTTTTACATATTTATATGAAGGTTAGATACACTTCATTGTGATTACACAAACTCAAGTTGATATCTTCATTTGTTATCGAGAAATTAGAAAAACTTTATTGAATTTCATTGTTGCTCAATTTTACCCCTTTAAACTAGGGATTTAAAAAAAATTCCTCTTATTGCCCACTTACACCGTAAGAACATATATACAAATTTTTATCAATTTATTGTCAATAGATTTTGTTGGGCGTTGATGAATCAGTCAGTTAGAAAGTCTAAATATATATATATATATATGTGTGTGTGTGTGTGTGTGAGCGCACGCGCGCGTGTGTGCCTTAATTGCTTGTTAGAAATTCGTAAGATGTTAAGGATATATATAAATACGGATTTATGTAGAGATATACATATATGTATGTTTATATGACCAAATTAATGGTTGTTTGATATTTGTACCAAATGTAAATTTTGTTTATAACTGAGGTATGTATAATAAGGATTTTATTTAAGCAAAAAACGGTGTGATTTGATAAAATATTCTATCTAAAATTTGAATTAAACTAATAATATTATATTTCTATTAATAATAAAAATAATTAATCTTTTATAACGTTAAAAATTATGTATACAATAACATTAATAACAACAATCAACTGTATTTGGACATTTAGTCAGTAATTGTTAAAATTAAATAAATAAACAAATATTACTGAAATAATTTTATTTGTTAATTATTTCTTAGTGCGAGAGTTTATTTTTTTTTTAATAATGAAAATAGATCATGTTTTTGTAAAAAAAAAATATATTTTTTTTTAAACTGTATTTCTAATATAGTAAATTAATAAGTATTAAAGTGAAAAACATGTATCTGTATAAAAAAGCATGAGTTTTGCACTTCTATTTTTCAAAATTTTATAAAAAATAGTTTATCGAAATCATTTATAATCAATAAAGTATATAGTTTTTTTTTTAATTGGGGAGATAAACTAAATTAAATTTTGGTCTTCACTTAATTCTATTTTGATATCCACATCACATTGTTAATTTTCTTTTATATGTAACGACCGTTTTGTCAACCCAAGATAAATGTTTTTTTTAAAATGTTTGGTTAAACACATTAACATTCAGATTAAAAATATTACATTAGGGACTAATTGCTGTAGAATTCACCTTATTACTCAGCTGGTTATCAACTGGTCATGGGTTAGATTTCAGGCTGACTTTTGGAATATTTTTACCTTTATTTCATCAAGCTGATATTCCTTCTTAAAATATAAGTAAAAATCAAGGTTTATTTAATAAGATATATATATATATATATATATATATATATATATATATATATATATATATTCGAATCTTATTTAACGGTTTCTTAATATTTTATCTTAATTTCTCTTTTAATTATTTATCATATTGATCAAATATTCCATTTAACTGTAAATTATACAGGCCGCATCATAAATCGATGACATCAGAAAATCATAACAAACGTAATAGTGATATAATATAGATAAATATGGCCCACCATTGTAGTTCAAAATTAATAAATTAAAATAGATACTTGCTTATAAAAAAATCCTTTTACGTTGAAGGATGTCATTTTATTTTAAATTTAAAAAACAATAAACGTATTATTCGTTTTACTTGATTTGAAAAGTGAATAGATTTTTTAAGAAAATTTTGATTAATTACATTATATTTCAAAAATTTTACTATTTTGTTAGCAATAAAATACATTGGAAATCTTTATTTATCTTTTTAAATAAAAAAAAATCAATTCAGTTCATTGTTTCATCATTGAATAATCCGGTTTATTTTTTATTTTTTAATTCTTATACATTAAAAAAACAATAATAAAAAAATTGGGTTACTTTTATAGGTTATATTAATCTCATTTAGACTAAATGAGGATTTAAGTATTTGTTTTGTAGCTTATTGAACTTCATCACTTATACAAACAAGCGCATGCGCGTACACACACAAAATAAATAGATAAATTCCAGACAACATTTTTGTACAAAATCATATAAATAAAAGGCTTACTCAATAATTCTTTAAATATTAAAACGTCTGCAACAACAATTAAGAATAGTGGGGAGCTATTGAAAGACACGACGTAGAACAACAAGCTGGACACCTGGATACAATGAAATAAACTGAAATAGCCTTAAGGAAACTAAGTAACAAGATAAGGTCCACTACATAGGACACTTTATAGTGCACCTATAAAGACTAGTACAGCTATAGGCTAGTACAAAAGTGTTTGCCGCTTGCCGCTGTTGAACTGTCCTTGCCATTTTGTTGTACGTGTATAGGCTAGAGGTACGTGTCATTTCGCAACCTATCAGCCGCAAGCGGATTGTAATTTCTTCCAACATTAATAAACGAATCATTCCCCGACTTATAAAACTAGCTTGTACAAAAATCATAACGTAGAAATTACTCTATTTTGTAATACAATATTATGGAGGTTTAAAAGTAGTATAATGGTATTATTATTGTTATTGTTTCATGAGAAAATATATAGTTTATTTGTAGATGTCACTTATATTAAATATATCAGATACCGCATTGTTATTAAAGCTTGCATGGATACCATTAAAACAATGCGACTTCTATGATAATTAAGCAATATGAAATTTTGCTTGGAGTGTTTTATATGAAAACGTTCGTACATATGGGATTTGTATATGGGCTCAATGTGATGTGAATAATAATATTAATCGTTAAAAAATCAAATACGATATAAAAAGTTATTTTGAATATAATATAATTTTTAATATATTTAAAAAGCTGAGTACGTAAAAAAAATAAATAAATAGTATAATTGCTAATAAATTTACATATTTATTAAAAAAAAAATAGCAAAATGATTGTTGCCACGAATATAAGTAAAGCTTTATAATAAATAATTGCATTGTAATGTTGCCTAGGAGTTTCAAGCTTAATAACTCCCTTCATAATGGCAGTAAATGTTGAAGACAGTTTTATTTTAATTTACATTGATTTTATTTTTAATACATGCTATTTCGTTTCATATCTAGTGCTACGGAACTGTGCTGAAGAACATTTCGGAAGCGCCAAGGTTTAAGAAGAACAAGCAGATCAACGATTACCTAGGGATGCATATATTCATGAAGAAATTCACCGACTAAGTTTAAAGTATGTACTAAGCTTAACGCGCATGAAAAAAATTTGGCTGTTCACCTTTTGGATAATAGTGAAAATGTGAGATGGCTGAAGAGGCTGCATGTATTGGATCTAGAGGCTGTTGTGCGTTGGTATCATCTTTTTGCTACTGAACTTTTGCTGGTAATATTTATGAGTTATTTTAATTTAGTAATATGAATTCTTTCATTTTGTTACTTGTGAATTACAACTGTTTAAGTTTCGTAGTTTTGACTTTTTCTTATATGTGGCCAAGAAAAGAAAAAGAAAATATAAAACAAAATTACGTTTTCGTAGTTTTGTTTTATATTTTCTTTTTTTCTCGTGTATGACTTGTGACATTTTTTTATACTCAACTGCTTGTTCTGTTTTGTTAATTTAATTTTATTGTTCTCAATATCTATGTTAACATTTAAATTTTTGTTTTGTTATTAAAAATTAATTTTCGAATTGTTTGTACTTTGTTACGCTTATTTATTTTTTTCATTTGCTATATATTTTAATGTACTGTACTTTGATTAAACCTTTATATTGTCTTGGGAGGTATCACTGGATACCTCCCTTTCACGTCATTATTACTCTGTACAATTTACTTACAGTTTCATCGTTCAGGAAACCGATTGTAAAAAAGTAATACAGAAAAAACACTAAAATAAAATTAATGAAAGGATTCCATTCTTTCATTTCTTTTAATTTTACTCAGAGTTATGCACATGAATACGAAAAATAGTTCTACAAATAAGTTCGATCAATACCGGATAACTAGTCTTTTACCACTCTTCCCGCAAATTTTGTCATTTACAGGCGAATAGTTTTTCTGTTACTGGCTGTCTTCTAAGTAAAAGCTACGTCATTCTGAAGTAATATTTTTAAAATTAATTAAAAAACTAGTAACCTTATTTTTATTAAGTTTGATATGAATATGTATTTAACAAACAAGTAATATTTTCATATATCATAGCAGTTAATTTCATGTTTTAATAACTTGTAAGTAAATAGCAAACTTATACAACATATAACGTATATATATATATATATATATATATATATATATATAAAATGTACTCCATAGTATAAAAGACCAAACGAATTACATACTAAAATTTCTTACAATTCACACATAACTTAAATTTGTATTTCTTATGTTAAAAATAAAAATACTATGCAAGTAAGAAAGGAATAAAGCAATCGTCTAACAGTATTTAAGTATTAAGTTTATTAATTGCTTTCTTTTGTGTAAGTTTTATGTTAGAATAGATATAGATTTTTAAAAAAATTAATTTTTTATAAAAGATCACAGTAACATAAAAATCAAACTTATATTGACTTAGTCGTTGTACAAAAAATTATAAATCCATTAAATAAAAAGGAAAAACACAATAATTTAGGTTTTTCGTAGTTTTTTCCAAATTTCGTAGTAGTTTTTTAACTAACTAAATATAAAGATGCAACTGCAAGCAACATAACTTTCATTGAAAAAAAAAATTCAGCTTTTTTTTTACACGTACCTGTAGATAAAATCTATTTATATAATTACATTTTTTTGTTAAATTAAAATATTTGTTCATTTAGTTTTTAAAAGTTTTTAGTTTGCGTAAATATTATAAATTAAATTTTCAGTATACGTTTGCGGTTTTATCTCTAGTAATAAGATTTTATATTTAATAATTAAAACATTTTATTCGAAAATGATATTTACAGAAAACATATTCAAACTTAAAACCTAATCATTGTGTCTATAGTAAAATACTTTTCAAACTTTTCCTTTTATTATTTCGTACCTTGTAGATGCTAAAAATCTTAAAAAGAGATTTAGTGTAATTAATTATAAAACGTGAACAGACGTAATGAAGAATTGAGTTAATTATTTAACTTTAATTTACTGTATTTCTAACAAATATTATTACATTTTATACAATCTGATACGCTTTATAATATGATTTTACACACAAAAAGAGGAAAATACGTAAATAAAACTAATTATCCCAGCCAGGAAATATTATCATAAATAATACTTTTATAATTATTATGTTCAGGAAAGAACTTTAGGATTAAATAAAAATATAAAAACACAAAATTACAAACTTTAAAAAATATTATATAGCATATCTTTTTTTTAAATTTTGAAATAATTTTGGAATTAAAACGCTGTTAAATAACTAATTTCTCTGAATTCTGTGAATTATTAGAAAATGAAAAACTTCAATGCAGTAAATAGGTTTTAATCTATATATTTATTGAACCTATTTTTAAATTACGTACTACTATTTATAACAAGCTGCATCACATTTAAAAATAGATTACATTAAAAAAAAGGACTTGAACGAATTGAAACCGTGATAGTACATTTAAAAAATGAATACAAGAAATTTGATCGGATTCAAACGATAAAAACGACTTTCTTATGGAAAGAGAAGGATGAAAGAAGCAAGCTGTAAAAAGAGAAGAAAAGAAATTAATTGAGAAAGAGGAGAATAGAGGCCGTGCTTTGCTATTACAAGAAAGATAATTTTCTTGGCTGGCATTCCAATCATTTTTAAGACAGGGCTGGAATTACAAGATGTGCATCGTACGCTACGGTCACGTGTTGTATTATAAGAATTGAGTATAAATAACACACTTTGGATAGCTTATTTCTAAGCTCAGATAAAGATTGTGTTTTAATTACAATTTTCACATTAACAAATAAATTAGTTATTTATAAATAATTACAAATAGAGATATTGTAATATTTATCAAATATGATACCTTAGTGAAGGAAAGGTATATGTTAGGAAAGGCATATGTTACAAATTCTCATTAACATGCTCATCCAAGGAGATCTAATGTTTATAAATTTTGAACAATATTTAACCTTAATATTAATTCTGATTTACAAAATAACTTCATAATTTTTGTTTGTAATTTATTATACCTTTACAATTATTTAATAAATATAATTAAACTCATTAGATTTCAAGAATTATTTTTAATTAACGAAAAGAATTGATTTAAACTTTAATTTTTAGATTTCATTCAATGTACATTTTTTCTTAATGGTAAAAATAAAATAAAAACGTAATAATCGCAAAGCTTTTTGGCCACTGATAATATAAAAAAAAAATAGCTAAAATTTTACCTGTAGAAAAATTGAACATCGGATAAAAGTAAGAGAGAATATTGCCATGCATTATTATAAAAATATATTCAATTATTGGACGTAAAAACCAAGCAAATTCATGAATAATGTTTAAGACATAGGAAATACGTTTCCCAATTTTGTTGGCGATCCGACTGGAAAAACTTTGGTATATTATTTTGTTGCAGATATTTTGACTTGGTTTATTTACTTTTTGATACTACAATTAAGCTTGGAAATTTAAAAGCAGGTAAAAATATAAGTTGTATTCCTGTATCTAATTTTCAAAGACTCATTTTCATAAATAATAGTATCAAAACATGCATTAAGCATATTGAATAAATGATACTAAGTATTCAAGATAAGGTATTGTACAAGCAGAAAGTAGTTTCACATGCAAGCGAACAAGCCCGTACGCACAGATAAACACATCATTTCTTAAAACTAATAAATAAGAAAAAGTTGTTTTACCTATGATCTCTTAAGTGATCCTGCCGGCGGAAGGCCTTCCCGCAAATGTCACAGGAATACGGTCTCTCATCCGTATGCGTACGTTCGTGAATGAGAAGGTTGTACGACTTGGTAAATTGCCGATTACAGAACTTGCAAATGAACTGTTTCTTCGGCCGCGAAGCTCTACCAGGAGCTCTAAGTAATCTTCTGTCCAAATGCGAATGAGGCCCAGCTGTAGGTGGGAAAACAGGCGGGGCGGATCCAGGAAATGGAAATCCAGGAGGTGATGTTCCTGGAGGAAATAATCCTGGCGGACCGTATGGAGCGGGAGGAGGACCTGGAGGTAATAGCATCGCAGCTGCGGCGTGAGCTGCCGCCACACAGGCCGCCTCCTCGCGAAGTGCTAATTCTTTGCGCTTGTCGGCCATCATCGCCATCAGATCGTCTCCCGGTTGATAAAGATGCATAGCTCTACTCGGAACAACCGGTACAAAAGCAGAAGACGTTGATTCACGGTGCAGGATATGATAAGCAGCCGCAGAAAGAGCCCGGGGACGGGTCTCTTCCCTCGGGGTACCGGCACCGGCCGCACCACTGCTCGGCATCACTGCAACTGTAACAGAAAAAAGGAAATTAATCGATTAACTTCCATATTACTAAAAAGATTATTATTTACGAAAATATATATGTCATAATTTAACCTAAACGAAAAACCGGTGAGAAACTGGTTGTACGTTTTACTATCAAATAACGTCAAAGAGAATCAAATGTAAAGATATATTGTGAAACATTCGGCACAGATAGCAGAGTATGTACTATTTTTATGGCTGAAAGTAATAACCACAGTTCGAATTTAATATTTTTTCATCTATCATGTTCATGTCATTAAGCTAAATGAAGATATCGTACATTATAATTTCTTATGATTTCAATCTATAAACAAAAATAAACAAAATTACCGTAACTTCATAATACTATATCAGAATAGAGATTACCCAGTATGAATAAAATAACAAAGTACAACAAACTTAAAAGTCGATTCATCATTGGAGAATCGGAATTATTAATTTTAAATCGGATTATAAATATGTATGTCGGGCAAAAAATCTGAATGAAAAAAATAAAAATAGATGACTAAAAATTGAAATTAACGCAAAAATTGAACAAAATGTAGTTAAAGGGGAAATTACACTTAAGTATCTTCAAAAATTGAATGGTGAAAACTACCACAACACTTTTTAAGTTAATTATTGTTATAAACATATTACTGATATATATATATAATTCATGATTCCTGATATATAAGTCGATCCGGTTTAGTAAACTAGGGTTTTAAGAGAATTTCAAAGTTTAAAGCGAGTTCCTTCTTTAATTTATTTGAGTTTCAATTATTGAAACGATTGACTGATAAATACACTTAAAGATGTTTGCTGTTGTTAGTATATCTAGTTAGTATATAGTAAGTATATTTAGTTCAATCCACGACATGCACATAAATATTTCTAAGAGTTCTGCAAATTCTCATTCTTGGTGTATGTGTAAATAGAGTGATAGTGAAATTACAAAATGTAAATTTAATAATTTAAGTTTAATAAAATTTTATTCATTTAATATAGTTCTTTGATTTATTATTTTGGTTCAGTATTTTAAATAACTATAGTAGAAAAAATTTTGAATCACTATTTTACATTTAAGTTAATTGGAGATTTTCATAAAGTACAAATTACAGTGAAGCTGACTTAAATAAAGTGTGACTAAATTATCTTAGTCAGTTCTTGCAAACATTACTTCGTTAATGGGAGTATGTTATCCTTACTTACTTCCTAAATAGAGCTTAGTTACGCATTACTTACATGAACACTCACACTAAAATTACCCAAAATATATTTTACTAAACTTATTTTATTGTCAAGAAAAAAACGATTGACCTAAACTAACGAAGAAAATATTGTAGAAATACAATATAGGCTAAACAGAAAAAAAAGAGACGACTACAGCAGTTGAACGTCGGTGCTACACTAGTGCTTCATGTGGTGCGAGAGGGTACTAATGACACACAATACCCACTTAACCATTAGTTAATTTGGAACATTTGTTTGAGTGGGGGTGGATTTTGTAAAAGACTTTTTTTTGGTAATATTATTATTTTTTAACAATTGTGCATAAGAAAAATAAGACGTTAATTAGGCAAAATTTCGAGAAATTAAGGGTGACTTTACTCTATAGCCTCACCCCCTTTGCCTTTTTAGTTGAAAATTTAATGACATCTATGCCTCATATATAGAAGTAATCAGACCAAGTTTGGTGAAAATCGGTCCAGTAGTTCTGGAGATATATAAGGTGATTTAGGGTGCGACACCTAACACCAAACACATACTTACATACGAACATCCGAAAAATTTTCAACCGGTTTTTTGGGTTCATAAGCTATCAAAACGTAAAGTTCCGGTAAAAACCGCATATACTGAAATTGGACCGATTATCATACTTTTCTTTCAATTCCTATAGCTCTGCTATAGTGCTAGGCGGGAAAGTAAAGTAAAAAAGACAAGTCCCCTGGAAATTTAATCTGCAGTTCAACGTGCCACGCATGATTTTAAATAATCATTCACCCACCCGTTTATTAGAGAAAAGGGATCCCCTAGGAACACTTAAACTGGGCCATATTATACTAAAGCAAAATTGCTGAACAGGAATGTAAAATTTTATTAATATTCAGTGACTCATTTTTGTAAGTCTAGAGCCACGAAAAATAACCTTTACATCATTATGAAACAAAAAAATAACAATTATACTTCATTGATGTTATGTAACTTAAATACAGAGTGATCATTTAAACACGCGATACACGTAAAAGCAGTCAAAAGTTTTAAAACTAGAAACTTTCCTTATTATCGTAAATAAATAATACAGGCAAATCTAAGATACTCTATTCAATTTACTCGTAGATTAACAGCTAGATTATTTTTACAATTTACAACGTGTTTTTTTACAACTTAACTAACTTTAGTATTTTAACTAACTTTAAAAAAGGAAGACAACACAATTCGACTTGTGTTTTATTTTTTTATTTATATTCTAAACTAAATGAACTGTTTACAGTCATCACTTTATAAATTTTTTAGAGAAACTTCTTCAGATGTTTCTGTAGTAAGTAATCTTTCAGATAACAAAAATATTATTTTGAACGAAAAATTATATTCATACGTCATAAACTGTTTTGAGGATTTTTAACAATCACAGCGTTAGATTTTTATAGAGTAATAACGTGGTGTTAGTAGTCATTCAGGTATTCTAAACTACGTTCGCGCAAAAATCCATGAAATTACATTTAAAAGTTAAAGTAAAATGTATAACATAGATACTCCCGCATTCTAAACTCACGTTCGTGATAATGCTGTTATCTCATTTCTCACCATTTTTTTTTTTTATTTTTCAATATTGTTTTTTTCATACGGACAGTGATTTTTGTTATTACTATTATACATAGGATAAATAAAATAACGAATATACAGATTGATTAAAAAAGGACTTCACAAATTTGTAAGCATATAAAAATTTATTGAAATAACTTACATTTCGGTTAATGTCTCATTATATAGAAAAAAAATATCAAGCTTGTCAACATTCACTTTGACTCGATACGGCTTCGATTTGTAATGCGACATACATCTCATCTGAAGTCGATTTCATTTCAGACTGTAGCCAGCAAGATGGGTTTAACCTCTGCAGTTGCGACGTTAATTCGAATTCTTAGCTCAACAAGATCAGCAGGTAAAGGTGAAGTACCTTTGAAGTTCGATCGGGTTTATGCACCCATAAACCCGATCGAACTTAAAAAAATCCCGGAATTCTAGTCAGTAGTGAGATGGTGCCCGGTCTTTCTGATAGTAATGGCGTCCATCCTGCTCATCATTGTCTAACTGAGGAATTAGAAAATTTTGAATCATGTCCAGATAAACTATAACACTTACGGTTGCCTCTTGGAAGAAGAACGAGCCCTAGTCTTTGTTTGCTTAAGTCGCAAAAAAACATTGATCTTAGGGTTATCACGAATGAGCTGCAAAGTTTCATTAGGGTTTCGCTACCCCATATTTGGCAGTTATGGGTGTTCACCTTGCCACTGATGTAAAACGCTGACTCATCACTAAAAATGTATCGTAGTGTGCAATTCTATCCATCATTTCCAAACAAAACTGCAGCTGAGCAACGTTATTGTCAGATTTAAGGTGTTAAACTGTTAGTCAGTTTGTATACTTACTGCGATTGTTTACGCGCCCAACACGTTTACGCGTTTTTGGAATACCAGTCTCATGTGACGCACGTCAAGTTGATTTCTTTCGACTACGTGCAAGGCTTTTTCAGAGTTGTTTTACAGCAACTTCAGGGACGGGAAGACGATCTAGTGATTATGTATGTTTAACAGAATAACCTGTCTTAACGAACGATTGGTGCCAAGTGTAAATTGTATGCCTACTAGGAATCCCCTTGATGTTACTCTCTACGAAAATTGCGTTGAACTGCAGTTGCTAATTGGAAATCGTGAAACCAAAACACACAGCGAGCACATTCTGCACCAGTAAATATATGCATTTTTTACTCACTGATGGCCAAATTCGATACTAATGAACTTAAGTGAATCAAAACTTGTGTATTATTATGATATGAGACTTCAACCGAATCTGTAAGTGATCTAAATAAGTTTTTACATCCTTTTAAGTCTTTTTTATACTGTATAACTAACTGTATACTGTGTAACAGACAATAAAACCTTTGGACAAATGAAATGAAAAAGTGTTTTTTTATTAATATGTAATGTTAAAATTGTAAGTTACGTGTAATTATGAAGGACTATGATTTACTTTAATAATAATAATGTAACATTTGTTTAATAAGATAAATAGTTAAAAATATATAATTAAAAACAATTTTTTTTTGTTTCTTAAAATTTTTAATTTTTAAAAATCAATGCAATATGAAAGATTAGAAATTTAGGTTTCTTTTATTCAGTTACTTTTTATATAACATCGACTTTAAACTTTTTGAAATTTAAAGAAAACTGTAATAGTATTTTTTTGATACTCTTTAATGCATTTTTTGAATTCGGTATTACTTTTTCAGAAACTTTATCTTTAACTTAAATGAAGGTATTTTATTTTGTATGTAGCAGAAGAATCATTTTTAATTTAATTGAATCAAAAAATTATTGACATCAATTTTTGATGATATACCCTAAAGATTTGAATAAAAAGAGTCAGCTTTCCATTGTTATTAGGTGTAAGTTAAAAAAGTAGAATTCAGCACTGATAATTTTAGATCATTCTTTTCTTGAGTATACTCGTAGTATCATCCTAATTGTATACTTAAACGATCCTGTGCTTCATACTAAATTTTATTGTAACTTGTTTTAAATTTAATTAAAGAACAGATTAAAAAATATTTCTTTTTGTGTTAAATTAAAATTTTATTTTACATCATTATTTAATATAACTAAATATTCTGAAATATCTAAAACAGTAATTTTTTAATGATAATATTTCTAAAAGTGATTATAAAAGTGTTTTATAATGTATATCAGAACAACTATTTATAACCGGTTTTTTACTCTTTTACACGTCATTATTATTATTAAAATATGTTAGAAAGATTGGAAAAGTAATTCTACCAAAATAATATGATATTTTCTGTATAATTTGAAATAAAAAAATCTAAATTACAGATCTCCATAATTACACATAATTTTGCAACAAACCTAAAATTGTAATATTTTAAATAAAAACAATTTTTCTAAATCTTTTCTACAAAGTTATTTTTAAAAAATAGTGGCGATACGCAAATAATTTTTTAATTATATTCATTTGAATGTTAAAATTAATGAAAGCATGATTTTTTTTAATAAGAATTTTTGATGTGAAAATAATTCAAGTGGAGTTTTATTTTTATTTATTAAAATTACTTTTCATAGTTGAAGAATAATTTTTTATAATCAATAAATATTTTGTAGAATTCAGAGGTATGCTAAAATCCAAACTGAAAATTCCAAACTACCAGATTTTTATGTATTCTTAGGATAAATGTATTTGTAAATAGTAAATAATCTTAAAAATAATAATAAAGTTGTTCCTAGTTACCAATTAAAAAAATTATAAAAAATGATAAAAATACATGGGAGTAATGACATACCGTCACGTTGAAACTCTTTCCTCCACAAGTCCGTGGAAGTGAAAAATAAGGAATTTTGCATTTAGGTACAAAAGTAGAAGTTTCATTAACTGCAACCTTAATCTGTTTAATGGTAATTAAATTAATAATAATAAAAAAAGGAGATCAACTGTATCCTCTGAATTTATTTTCTAATATTATTTTAAATATAGTAATAGATGATAAATTGTTAAAGCTATTTTCATAACTGAAACAAGTAAACTGTATAAAGATACTTAAAAAAAAATTCTTTTGAAATATTTTTTTGCTTGAATCTTTTACATACTACAATAACTATCAAATGAAATAGTATTTCGTATAGAATTTCTTTCAAGTAAATTTTTTCTTTGAAAATGCCCTTTCTGTGGCATATTATATATGACTGCATATCTTTTTATAGAAAATTTCAGATATTTCTACAAAATATTTTTAGAAAAGTATTTTTTTAATATGTAATATCAGTAAAAGAGAAAAACTTTATTAAAAAAACTTATCCTATACATAATTACATATATAAACCAGTAATTACATTTTTAAATGAATATAATTATAGCAACCAAACAGTCCATGAACGGATTTAAATACACTTTTATCTTAAGGGAATCAAACCGGAATTCTGGAAGAATAACGTAAAAAACGAATCTTGTACACTCTTTTTTATGCCATAACAGCATAGAAAATAGTGTGATAGATTAACATAGAAGAACATAAAGATGTTCTGCATTATAATATGTACTTATAAAGTAGGCAATTTTAAAACAGTTATCCCTTGTAAAAGATATTAAAAATAAAAAAAACAAAAAAAAAAACAATAGCTACTTTTCCTTTTAAAATTTACTGTTACGGTCGTTTAAAAGTCTATCGTTAAACCACCTGTCATTTTGAAAAGATGTTATTCATATTTTGCAATAGTAAACTAGTAATGCGTTTCTTTCGACAGGAAGCAAATTATTTATTGTTTACTGTCATTTCAATTTTACGAGCAGCGATAGTTGACAGCTTGTTCCAGTCTCATCTGCTTTCAAGCATTTATTATCATTTGGTTTTTAAACGAGTACTTCGTTAGTAAGACATTAATATCTCTTTCTTTTCTATTCCAAAGCCAAACGAAATATTTGATTATGTTATTAATAAGTAAAATTAAATTTAAGATTAAAATTTTCATTATTATTTCAAATACGTTAAAAACGAAATTAAAAAAAAAATGAATAAATAAAATGGCCTTATTTTTAATGTAAAAATAAAGCTCAAGTACGATTTCGGTTTTTTTCTCAGTTTATATATTTGTTTATTTAAAGTGATGATATTACTCTTTCTTTTCATGCAGCAATATTACATCATAAGATTTAAAACTGGTACATCCTACTTAACATTTCTAATTCATAAGATTTATTACGAGGTAAGTATTATTTGCTAGAGGCTATTTACTATAATATGATATGTCTCAGACAGGTTATAAATTTGTAAATGATGACTTACTTTACTGGTTATTAGAAGCAAATATTACTTAACACATTGAAGACGAGGCATCGATGTAACGTTGTTGATTTATTATAACTTAAAGAAAATTTAAGTAATCTTCTTTTGCAAGGAATTTATTTATTTTAGGGTACAAGAATGGAATAAAAGATTAATACTACCCTTCTCCCGCAGTAGGTCGATTGTTCGAGCCATGTTCGAACTAGTTATATTTTAATGATGTCGGCCCTTGATACTATCTTCAGAACAATGTTTTAATCGCTGGATTCTAATTGTTAAGTTACCCTGGTCTATGATTTTCCATAATCATTTCGTAAAGAAGGAAACAATTGCCTACCGATAAACCCTAAATCAACCATTTTCAATTGATGTCCGTAAACAATTTATCATATCAATCTATCAGAGTTTTAAAAATTGAAATAAATTTTTTACCTTCTATTATTCAAATTATTTTATTTTTATATCTTATTGTTTTATGTAACCCTATTTAATATGTAAATAAATAAATAAATGTGATAAAAATAACCGATTATATAAATAATCAGTTATGACTATTTCATAGGATTACCTTAAAAATACGAAAGGGTGTTATACCTTCTAGAGAAAAATTTTTTTTTCTTCTTTATACCAGTAAAGAATTCTTCTTTATGAATCCAATAAATTGGATTCATAAGAAAAAAATTTGACACCCATATAAAATCTATTATGAAATAATGCTTTCGAAGTAACAATTATAATCTAATTTTCTTTGCAGAAAAGCTGATTTTTTTAATTTTGCTTAATCAGAATATTTCAGCAGTAATAAGTTAAGTAAGGAAGATTAAATAAAATATATTCATAAGCAAAATGAGAGCCTGTAAGTAGATGACACAGCAAGTACAAAATAAAACAGAAAAAACAAAGGTTGATGTAACTCGATCTTGTTTTTTATCAACTAAAATATTTTTTTAAGTTTTTAATTAATTATAAAAAAAGTATACAGAAATATTTGATTTTGCATTAGATAAACACACATTTTCTTTCAAAAATGGTGCATAGTCTATGAAAATATATGAATTAATACCAGTTCATGATGATACTAATTTTTATGACACTAAAGTATACTAGTAATGAAAATTAAAACTACTCGTATTTGAATAAGAAATTATTCATGTATTATACAATTCTAGTAATCTTTCCTTTCCACGTCTCAATAAGCGTATTCTATACTTGGATAAAGAAAGAATCAAATTCTCTCAGGCGTATTAAAAAGGAACAGTTAATAATTTATAACCACAAATTAATTTGATTTTAAAGAATTTAGTTTTATAAATCGCCTTAATGGAAGATATAAATGGAAGTTCTTTATTCTTTCTCGCTATTGCATATAGTAAAGGACATTAAATCCGCTAAATTTCATTACCCTGTAAAGATTCTATCATTCTCAGTTTTATAATTATCTATACTTAATAAATTTTACAAATATTTTTCATTATCTAAACAGTGAAAATTATAAATCCATTTCAAATAATTCTATAAAAACGATATCTGTGGATTACAAGTTTTTTTTAAAGGAATAAGGGATTTCATAAACCCTTAATTTTTTACTACAAACCTAATAACTTTTTATAATTGTATTCTTTTTTCTATACGATTAGTACTCTTTTGCTTTTTCCTGTTTAGCCTCTGGTAATTACCTTTCAGATAAAATACTTCAGAGGATGATATGTATGAGTGTAAGTGAAGTGTAGTCTTGTACAGTCTCAATTCGACCATTAGCCGACCATTAACCACACATCTCAGGAGATGTGTGGTTAATTGAAACCCAACCACCAAAGAACACCGGTATCCACGATCTAGTACTAAAATCCGTGTAAAAATAACTGACTTTACTAGGACTTGAACGCTGGAACTCTCTACTTCCAAATCAGCTGATTTGAGAAGACGTATTCACCACTAGACCAACCCGGTGGGTTACGATTAGTATCCTAAAAGTATTTTAAGCATCTACTAAGATATGATCCTTATAAGAAATTATAATATTCTTACTCTTTATTGCAAAGATTTTGAGTCAAAGCTAGTACTTCTACTAAACACCTAAAACACTAAGAAGTGGATTTACTGGTACAGATTAAAGAGCACAGTACAGAACAATAGGTTTCTATACATGTGATTATCTTGAATGGATAATTAGAATTTTAAAACTTGTGGTGTTTTCAAAACAAGTAACATAATTATATAGTAATAAAGACTTACTCTACACTTAATTGTCTTCTGAGAAGTAGATACTAAAGTGTACTGCTAAAGGTTAAATAATATTGTAAATGAAATCCGATACCTAAATATTTGAAATTCATGAGGTAACTTATCATCTAACCGATATGTGATGTACTGTATACAATAGTCTTATGAAAC
Source organism: Lycorma delicatula (assembly GCF_047948215.1). Taxonomy (NCBI): domain Eukaryota; kingdom Metazoa; phylum Arthropoda; class Insecta; order Hemiptera; family Fulgoridae; genus Lycorma; species Lycorma delicatula. Next base: position 305,480,896 of record NC_134455.1, read on the forward strand.
CTTCAAACCTGTGTATGCGCGCGCACACAAACAGACGTATACTAACACCTAACACGGTATATACTAACTCGTTATTACGTATTTATTAGTAAGAGCTAGAAATTTAAATAAAAAAAATAAAAAATGAGAGAAAGATATGATAACAATAGAGAAAGAAACTCACAAGGTATACAAGTACGTAGACAAATATTGCACCTTCCGTTGTTTGTTCACACTTTTAAATTAAGCGGCACCTTTTTCTTATACCTAGCATAACTAAAAACAACAAATGAATTGTGACTTAGAATACTTTTCACACTTGATTAATTATAAGAAATTCAAAGAAGTAATTAACAGAAAAACGAAGAAATAGGTGTTCTCATGAAATATAAATTTTAGTAAATACAACCGTATAAACTTGTTTTTATATTTAAAATAGTAATATTTTCATAAAATCATTTAATTTAAATTGCGTAATAAAGTTTTCTGATTTTTACACGACTAATGTAAAAATTACGAACGCACAATGAAAAAGATGATTCAAGATATTAAATAAAAGAGTGTTAAATATTAACCTGCTTTTAATACCAGAAGAAAATATATATATTAAAATTAAATTAATTAACATAACATGCAAATTTTTGATAGGATAAAAAATAATCCTAAAAATATAAAGTGATACACATTTTACAATTCAAACAATCCTAAAATTTTAAACTCATTAGTAAAATAACGATTAAAAATTAATTATATCCGTTCATCTCGTTGTAAGAAAAATGTTTTTAAAAAAATAATATATATATATATATATATACATATATATATATATATATATACATATATATATATATATATATATATATATATATATATATATATAAATATGAAAACACCCTTTTACTTCATTGTACAAAGTAAAGGAAATTTTGTGAACGCGAAAAAATTAAGTTTTCAGATTTCAACGGAAATATCCATTTTGACCATCCCTGAATACAATTTGACTAGTTTCGGCGTGACGTCTAAATTGACTAGAAACTGGTTGATTTTAAGGACGAATTGTTTAGAGCAGCCCAAGATGTTTATAACCAGGTGGGTTATAAACATCTTAAAATTATTGGAATTAATCTTTTTAAAATATTAAATTTCTTCTTGAATTTCATAGAAAAAAGATTGCACGGGACGTTACGCAACAATAATTATAAACGAGATTTAAAACCATTATCAGAAAATTTATACGTCGAAATGATTTACTTTTATTTGCCATTCTAATAAATTTGCTTATATTAAACTAGTAATGTAAAGTTAAAATTAAAAATCTCAAGAAAGTTATTTAAATTTTTTTTAAAGTACGAAAATTAAATTTTAAATACTAAATAACCGTTGAGGTAAGGCTGTTTAGAGCGAAAATATGTGTTGAGTATTATCTCTTATTAAAGATTTTTAACTAATTTTTTTATTTCAAGGGAGAAATTTTGGGATACAAATATGACTAGACTATATATCATTATGTTATAACAATCTAATCTTAAATACCGTAAATAAATACAGGAACAATATTCTCCAAACAATATACTCTTAGTTTTTCGTATAAAGATCTTCCACTTAGTTTGTAAAGAGAGTACGAAGCAAGGACTAGTAAAGCAACTTCTAGAAAATTGAAATAAGCCACGGAAACTATTTTCCTTGTCACTTTTGAGGTGGTATGCTTCTTATTCAATAAAAACTAATATACATTGTTAAAATACGAAGTAATAAAATTTATAGTAACTCAATCAATGAGGAAAAAGAGAATGAAACTTATAACTACCAAGAAATATTTTGTAACTTTTATGTGTAGTGACAAAACTAAAACAAGATTCTATGCATTTCTAACATATCTGTAGAAAAAAGGGACATTATAAACCTTTAAAATAATACTTAAATTATTAATATATATTTATTTGAACGCCAACTACAACCTTTTCTTACAACCATATTAATAAAGAGAATTATAATATTTGAAGTACTGATAGATTTCTGTGTAGAATACAATTGCGTAAGAAAGAGTACGCACGCAAAATGACCAACGCTTCTCATACTAACAGAATTGGCGACCATACTAAACACAATTTAGTTCGTGATGCACTAGAATTCGTGATTCTGGTGCAAGGAGAAAATCATTGTATTTTTAATTAAGACATCAAAACCACATTAGTTGTTAGAGCAAGCACGTGAAATAAACAGAAAGACAATTGAACTAGAAACTTTAAGGTAACCCTTGTCGCATACATGAAATTATTTCAGAAATTACAGTCCCACGAAATCTGCGCTAACTATAATCAAGTCAGACTGACAAAAAGGCGTCTTCAAGGTATTAAAAAATGCCTTCTTCTCACTTCTATGAACTCCAAATATTGGTCAAACCACGTCGACGCAATAACGTAAAGGTTTATGAATTTCGCATCGAATTCTAAACGAGTATATTTTGCTACCATAAATATTTTTTATATGCATTTTTCAATGATGTAGCCAGTTCAAGTTTCTTAGATACTGACCTATATAAAATGAAGAAATGGAACATGTAGAAATTCTATATGAATTTATTGAATATGAGCGCATTTTTTCTTAAATTATTTGTTTGTTTTGTCGTATAATAAGACTAATTAATAAGACAAATTTATTTATGTATAATTTTTTAATTTTTGGACTACTGAAATGACTCACAATAAAATAGACATTCTTAAACTATATTTAATTCTGTCAAAAACATAATAATTCCATCTTTCAACGGCTAAAAAAAACTAAGATATTTTTTCAACAATGAATGGGAAGAAGTGAATTGAAGCAATCTTCTGATCTTCCTTCTTTAGATTTTTAATTCTGAAGTTTATAGAAACAAAATATTTTCAAAATTCTCATGTAAATTTGAAACAGAGGATCAAGAAGGTAACTGAATCTGTCACCCTAATATTCTGCACAGATTTTGACAGGAATTAAATTACCATATTGATGCATACCAGATAATTAATGGAGTTCACGCAATACTTTATAGAATAAAAGGTAAATTTTAAAAATTGTTCAATTCAATATGATTACAAGTTTCCATAATTTTTCCTTTAAAAGTTACAGTAATACAAAACTTCATTATCGATTTAACAGAAATAATGTATTTTTTACTCAAAGAAAATTATTTCCTAATAGAATAAATAAATTTAACTAAAACGGTAATTTAACTAATTAAACTAATGAAATAACGTATTAACTAATACGTAATTTCTAAAAAAAATAATATATTTTTTAACTGTCATACCTAGTACAGCCAATTTTGTAAGTATACCACATAAATTAGCTCAATATCATAAAAGATAAGAGTAGTTGTAAAGGGGAGTTTGATAAATAGATAGGAACCATATACAAACAGAACGGTGTAGGTAGTAAGCCTATAACAATTAGAGATAAAATATATTGCTTCCGCTACTCAAAAATTTAATTGTTGGTAACAGATAAATCCAATTCTGACCGTAAACAGGTATTTAAAATCATTAATGACAAAATAATTATATTTTTAACATAAAAGAAATTTCATTAAACGTCAGATTTAAAATGTCCGATAAATAAACCGATTTAATCTTACAGGAAGGGTAGATTGAAATTTAATTTATTTTTTTAGTTATAAACAAGTAACTTTTAATTTTATCTACTAAGTAGAGACAGTGTATTAATCCACTTGCCCCGGACAGCAGTAGGTATTAACTACTTTATTTTTTAAACTATAAATTCCAACTTTTACTAAAGCTGTAACAAATCTAAAACATATAAAGTGCCTTTTCTGGAGAAAACGATGTAAAATCTACCACTATTATCCAATACGGATTTCCAGTATCTAGAAGGCTGCAACTCCATACTGAACCAAAAAAAGAACTTTCCAATTACCTTAAACGTTAATTAATTTGATTTCTGTAAATTGAATTGTAAAGTGAATTTGTAAAAATATGTCATGCAGTGGAGCCACGCCGTCCTAAAATAAATTACAAGCTTGTTGAATTGTAAAGTGAATTTGTAAAAATATGTCATGCAGTGGAGCCACGCCGTCCTAAAATAAATTACGAGCTTGTTGCAGCTTAGTTTAGTCAACCTGGGACTGTACCGTTAATTGAATGCCAATAACCAAATTATACAGTTATTTTGCTCAATAACAATTTTAATTACAATCGGCTCTCCTGTGGAGCCATAAGTAAGTTTCATGACAAAAGCACGTGATAAGAAGGTCCTTAAGGAACCCCCAAAATAAATAGTACACAATAAATAGTTGCAAGCAAACTTAAAGTCAAATATGAAATTTCAAGCTCAGTCATAAATCACAAATCATTAATTTCAGCACCATACAGTCTACAAAACAAACATTAATAAAAAAGAAAAAGAAAGAGAAGTAACAAGAAATTAGATACGACACCACTAAACTTGACAGTGTTACATTCCAAACTGTTACGCAGATCCTAAGTCGAGTACATGGGTTCATTTCAACCATCGGACGTCTATACTGTTATCGAGTAGATTTGTTGCAAAGCGGTTTACATGATTCTCAAGCCTCTGCAGGTATTTGACATTGCGCTGTCGTGCAATCTCACGAACCAATAGGAGCTCCAGACAATCCTGAATCTCATCATTCCGCGTGAACCACGGTGCTTCCACATTACTAGTACTAACCGTTCCCCACAATTCCACACCGTACGTCCAGATTGGGCGCAGGATAGTCTTGTAAATTAAGATCTTGTTTGATAACGTGAGGCCTGAGTTCCTCCGCAGCAGCCAATGAAGTTTCCTGTACCTTGCGTTTAGCTGTTTCCTCTTCATCCTCACGTGACACTTGCAGGTCAAACATCGATTCAGGTGAAATCCCTGATACCGCACAGTATCTGTTTGCGGGATCAAAATATCATCGAAGTATACACCGGAACAGTTAACTCTCCGCACGGCGAATGTGACGTGCCTCGTCTTACCCTGATTAACCTTAATCCTCCACTTTTTCTGCCACACACACACACACACACACACACAAGATCCAGCGCCATTGTAGGGTCTGCGAGGCTAAGCCAGGGTTTTCGTTAACGGCCAGGATAGCAGTGTCATCAGCAAACGTGGCGACGGTGCAATCATCCAGGACCGGAATGTCCGCATCGAATATGGAATACAACACAGGGCTCAGCACAGAGCCCTGAGGGACACCTGATCTAATCTCAAAGGACGTTGAAAACTCGTCATTACATTGCACCTGAGCAAAACGCCCCTCAAGATAATTTCGCAAGACTAGGAAGTAGGGTTGAGGAAGTTGTAGCTTTAACTTGTAAACTAAGCCAGGTATCCATAACTTATCAAAGGCCTGTTGGATGTCTAAGGACGCCGCCGAGCAGAATTTCTGCTCCTCCAGACACCCACTAATGACTGTAGTGACTCTATTGGATTGTTAGATTGTGGAAAGGCCACACCTGAACCCAAACTGATGGTCCGGAATTATCCCCTTACTCTCCAAAACTGGCCTATGCCTATGCAGTAGTAGCTTCTCAAACAATTTAGATAAGACCGGTAACAGGCAAATTGGTCTGTAAGAAGAAACTTCCCTGGCTTCAAAATCATCGCTACCAGCGACACCTTCCATTCCGCTGGGAGGTAGGACGTCCGCAGAACAGCGTTAAACAAATTTCTAATGCACTTGCTGCCTTTAAGGGGTAATATTACAAGCCTTTTTTGCGTCACTACGTTAAAGCCTGGGGCCTTCCTTGATTGACTAATTTCAGTATCTTTCTTGCAGAGATCGGCTTAATCGGGAAGCTGATTGGTATCGGGCTCTCAAGGAAGTCGTTAACATCCACATCACCGGGGCTCTCAGCATCGTGGGGTCGGAAAATTACCTGTAGATGTGAAGCAAACAGATCGGCCTTTTCTCTGTCAGTCCTCGCCCTTGATCCAGTACGCCTCTGTAGGGCGGAGAGCGTTCTTGATGATCGTTGCAGTCCCTTTGCAGCCTTCCATAAGGAGCATCCGTCCCCATTCAGGTGAGAAAGATTTCCTATGAACTCCTTGAATGTCTCGTCCCTTATAGTCCTCAACAACCTCCTCAGCTTCCGCGCCAACTTATTAAGAAGAGTACTATCTTCTGGCCTGCTGAAACACAGACAATTCCGCTGAAGACGCCGCTTCGAGACAATTAGTTCTGTCACTTCCCTCGGATAAGTATTGGGGCTCAGTGTAAATCATCAGGTGTAGACCGCCATGATCCCTCCTGCATGACCGACGTCAAAATGTACGTCGCGTAATCAATATTCCCAGGGGTATCGAGTGGAGACGGGTCAGTCAGTTTCTCTTCGATCCAATCCTGGTAGGAAACCCAATCCGTTCGTCTCCTATGAAGAATAGGCCTCTCTTTCCTCCTTAGCACCGTCGTGCTCAATGTAAGTAGAACGGGCGAGTGGTCTGACGATGAATCATAGTTGTTCTCCACCAAAGTGTATGCAAATGTAATACCCGAGGTAACAAAAAAGTCAAGCAAATCCGGCATCTTTGCCAGATCCGTACGCCAGTATGTCGGCTGGAATCCCAATACCACGTCCAGGCGCAGATCTTGAACACAACCGGGATCCCCACAACGGGTCTTTCGCATTCCAGTCTCCTCCGGCAATAAATCTAGAACCCAGAGTCGCAAAGAAATTAGAAAACAACTCATCAGTTACAGTATGCCGTGGAGGTCAGTATACAACAGACAGCCTAATAGGCCCCAACCAGTCTGTAACTTCAACCGTGGTTGCCTGAATCTAGTCAGTGCAGAAGCCCAGAAGTTGATGATGCCGCAGAGAACTCTGAATCAGAATCGCGGTTCCTCTATGGGCCCTTCAATCTGGGTGATTCGTCACATGCACAGAATAACCGTGAATCCTGAGGTAGTTCCGGTCAGTAAAGTACATTTCCGATATCAAAATGACGTCCAGGAAATTTGAAACTCCCGCCTAACTCCTCACGCTTATAAAGTAGGACGTTAACGTTCCATGCAGCGATTCGTAAAAATCTGCACATCAACAGATTTTGAAGAGCACCTGGGTGAGCAATGCTATCAGCCTCCCAATCTGTTGAACCAGGAAGTCTATATTTGATGAAAGCCTTCCAGCTTGTCCACACTAAACTCACTAGCACGCTCAGCTGCCGCAGCATACGTTTTACGGAGATATTCAGGCTCCGCGTTGACTGTCTTCGGAACCCCACGACCCAACGAAGGAAAGTTCTTATCATCAAGCGTTAGGCCGGCCACCTAGCAGTTACCGGGTTCGATTCTCGGAGTAAGTTGCGAGTTTAATTCGCCTTTCGCCTACGCTTCCTCTCCAATATCTCTTGATATACTATACAGCCTCGGTAATTTGCCGGATGGTCGGACTAACACAAGGCACAGATTGTAGGATTGTTCCTGGTTTTTCTGGGACAGTCAGCTGTTCGATGGCCCTCCCCACATTTCACGCAGCGGAAGGCCTCATATAATTGTTCTTAGTGTGCCCATATTGCTGACACCTCATGTATTGCACGAGGCCCGTAGGCTTCCGTGGCGTCTTGAATGACACCCTGGAATTGGCAATGTACTCCAATTCAAAAATGGTCTTATTGTTCTCCTGTGGCTCCAGGTTCACGAAGAAAGTCGATGTGGGCTCCTTAGTTATCCTGTGGTGTACATTTATCAAGTCCTTCACCCTATGACAATGGCCTTCGATTTCGTCCTTTATCATCTCCAGTGAAATAGAGTTGTGCAGGTTTCTGATTACAACACGAAAGGCTCGTTGCTCCTTCCTTGTAAAAGTACGACCTACCAGACCGTGCTCTCAAACAACACGTATAATCTTCTTGTACGCCTCGATGTCGCTAGAGATTATTCTCAGCTCCTTACCTCCAACCGGTCGAATCACCCTTGCACACGGCCACTTCCAGCAGCTCATACAACTTCAGCACGTCGTTTATTCCGTAAAGCACAATCGGAGGAGGCTTGACTGGCTCAGGTTGTTTCACAAATTCCGTATTCTAGTGGAAGGCCACTAAACTTATTCGATAGTTGTAAGTCGCCATTGCTAGGACTACGACTCACTGTTTTCCTCCTTGGCACAGGTGTCGTCCTCCACTGACTAGTAGTAGGCTGGGACTCCATGGTTACACTCTCGTTATCACTCGACGCAGCTGACAGATTGTTCGCCAAGTCGTCCCTAATAAGCACCCTGTGCGCAGCCCTCCACGGGTCCCTATCCAACGACGGTAGCGGACCAGGTTTCCGGGACGGTCACGATAATCTACGATATCAGATGACCCCTCGCCTACCATATCTGCCGAAGGCAGCTGATCCATATCGTGCAAGAACTAAGCGTACATAAGCATAAACTTGAAACCATAAAAAATAAACAAAAAAAAGCAAAAACACAGTAAACAAACAATTAACACTCCTTAGCAACGGAGCGGCGGAACGAATGAACCTCCAAGATTATATGAAAGAAAAAAATAAATAAATCTTACGCCTAATGATAATTAACTTCCAAAACACAATTATAGAACAGAACGAACACAACTCAATATAACAGAAAAACAAATTCTAGGTAGAGAACACAAACATACAAAAAATTATACAGTTAAAAAATAAATTTTAATTGTAGCATTGAAAGAAAGGATTCATTAATCTGATTTAAAAATCGAGCCGTATAGCACTGCGAATCATCATTAATAGGTAATTAGAAGTAATACTAATTAACTCGACCGAAGGATTGAATAAGCAATTAGCAGATATTAATAATAATGTGAAACATTTATATAGCTAAGTATGTATAAAGATATAATACATAATTAGGATAATATTATGCAGTTTAATACAAATTTTTTATCATTAGCTACACAAAATTTATCTACAAATATTAATAGAGAGTCATTCGCAATACTTAATTATCACATATGAATAGATTAAAGATTGTAATAAGATACCGATTAACGTTTATTCAAAATTGTGGGTGAAAGCTATGTGTACATACATATTTAATATGTTTGTTACTTCTATAACAACCAATTATTCTAATGATTTACGTAATAGGTCAGAAGTTAGTATCGTCATATTTCGTAATCGCATATATTATTGTCAAAACTAATACATTTTAAAGTATGAAACGTGAACTTTTTGAGTTTATTTTTCGATTAACGTTTTATTTGTATCAACATATATTTTCTTCTTAACTGGATTTTTTGATCATTTGTGATATTTATAAATCTATATATCTTTAATTACGTTCGATAAAAGATTTTAGATTACCTGTTCAACCTAAGGCATAATTCATTTTGCGTTCAAATGAAAAGGATAATACTATAATACAATAGGTTATTACTCGTTATTTCAAAAAATATGTCCTTATTCTGTTACTAATTAATAAGTAAACTTCAAATATAAGAATAAATTTAGAATTTAAAATACGTTAAATTAGAAGAAAGTTTAAAATATCCGTTTTATGGCGGAGAAACATAGAAAATAAGAGAAGCCATGAGAAAAGGCAATAGGCATTTTGTGATGATGTTAAGAAAATTATAAAAATTGGGTAGGCTGATAGAATACGAAATAAAGTCGTTTTGAGATGCACTATAGAAGGGGAAGTTTTTATTAGATCTTACGAGAATGAAAATTTTATAGTTGTATAATAAAATATTCACGGTTAAAGAATTTGGTTACGAAACCACTTAAAGGTTAAATTAAAATGTATGAAGCAAATAACTGAGGTTTTAGGATTAAGAGGGGTATATGGTTCAAAAGGTGAAGAATTACATTAAACCAGTCAAATAACTGAAGACCAAAAAACAAAAAGAGTATATTATGATGCAAAATTAAAGATCTAAACCTACATTTTATGGACATACAAAAGTTCAACTTTACCTAAAAAGATTGTATTTAATAGTAAGTCAAAAAATGTTCTCTTTCTATTTTGTGCATCTTGAGCTCTAAAGATTTTAAAATATTTACGCGTTTATTCGAACAACCTTTTATTTGTTTAACAATTAAATATTAAACAAATAGAATTTCTTCTGTATAAATAAAAGACTATTTCTTTTACTTAGCTACCAACTGTCCATTTTCTTGTGTAATCTTTCTCACTGCATGTAGTTTTTTCAATTCTAATAAAAATATTAATCCATATTTTCTTCATTAAAAACAATAAATATTCTCTATTAAATAACAGTTCAGCACCACTTTGAAAGAAAATTTTTAAAATAACAGAAGTAATTAATTTCCTTGAAATAACTACTTGACTGAAATTATTACTTCCTACGAACTTGTTTAAGAAAATTATACAAACACAGCTCACTGATATATAAAGACGTAGAAACTGATAGCTTTTCGATGAGTTCGCCAAAAACGTTTCAGTAACACATAAGAAAAATAATAATCAGAACCATAAAATAAGATTTTTATAATTAAATAATGGATTTTATCCTCAACAATTTTTTTTCATCGAAAAAATTATTAAATTCTAAATTAATAAAAAATTTTACTTTTCAAAAATTACAGAAACCTACATTATTTCTAAAATTATCCAATTTTTCGAATTCAAAATGAATCCATAAATAAGTTTATTTTTTGTCTTCCAGCCTTTAATAAAAATTAATTTTTATCATTAATATATCAAATTGTTTAATAATTATGAAATAAAAAAGTTTGCTACATTTCAGTCTTTAAAGGCTATTAGATTCAGTGTTATTATTCATATTTTTCTGGATCTTTATGTTTTCGGAGAGGTTATAAAATATATATCAAAACCTACTAAACTGATCGAAGTTATTCGTTAACCCTTTACAAATTACATAGAACTAAACGCAGTTCGTTTACGCATACAAACAATTAATACGTAAAATTCCTCTTTTTGGTGAATTTACTGACGATTTTCGTAAGGAAATGAGACTTTAAATACTGAAAATAACGAAATAACTTTAAAAGCATTTGTTTTTATGAATTATAAATTTTAAGATACAAAATAAAAACATATTTTCTGCGTTAAAAGAGTTATAAACTCGTAAAAAGTAGCGTTTTATATCACTTAATTCTGACAAGACAGGCAAACTATTGATTTTTGTAGAAAATTATCATAAGTAGTTTTACTCGTAAAAAACTCACTTGTTGCTTATAATGCACATACCTTGGTTTAATAGTATGAGTACTTAGATGAAATGTTTTGTTATGGCATTGTATTGTCATGCAATCTACACGCGCACAACACACAGAAACACTTTATTCTCAAAATTTGTATATGCATGTTGTATATCCTCAAAATTTATCATAATTTCACACACTACTACCCTTCCTCTACTAACTTTATATGATAATTAGCATTAAATTAGGATAGACGCTCTTAAAATATATATATCTGATAATTTTCAGTGAAAAAAGATTACGATGTGTTTAAACACCAATTTTTTTATCAAAAATTAAAGTCAAAATAATAATCTGAGAAACATTGGTATAATTAATACAAGACCTTTCTTACATTTTCATAGAAATTTTCAGAAGTAGGTACGTTACAAATATGGTAAATTCAGTTGGTTAGTATAAATAATGCTATTGTATAAATACCAATAATAAAATATATAGGCATAGTATAAATAACAAAAAAACCGTTTCAACCTCTGACCTATCGCCAATAAATACTATATATATAAAACACCATTAAAAATAAACAGATATAATGAATAAATCTTATTATTATAAACGGGTTTTTATCACCAAATATTAAATAAATATTCTATAAATTCATTGTTTTAAGTTTTTATCTGTTCTAGTTGTATTAAATTTTTAGCAAGAAAATAAATCATTACAATTCCGTTAATAAGAGAAAACTCGAGAACGACGTTATTTTACGATTCAAACAATTTTCTGACTGATTGCATTATTGCTAAATTAGAAATTTACAAAAAGTTATATAACTGCTGTTAAAGTAACTTTTTAAAGAACCGCATTTGCAAATTAAATCTCATAATATGCACTATTTACAACCTAATAATTAATCTTTTTCACAGTTTTTCTCCAGTATGAGCGATTTTTGGACAAAAGATTTTGAATTTATCAGTTATTTTCAACAAATAGCTATTTCAGACTTGAGTAATCGTTTTATAAATAAAAATAAATATTTGTTTAAGAGTAAAACAAAAATCTTACCTATCAACTAATTAAAAAATAACCATTAATACACCTGAAATGAATGAATTTTATTTTCTTACATCTTAAAAATAAATCAGTACAGTTTAACTAGCAAAAGCTTTTTTTTTCAGTTAGTATGAAATGGTAAGAAAGAAAAAATTTATTTATAATACAGACACCATGAGTTATTACAAATTTATATGAACACATCTATTAAAAAGCAATAGAGTTCATGTAGGTTATGTTCTCATTGCAGAAAAGTAAACTGTTGAATCTCAGCAGACATCAGAATATTCTTTGTATTATTTACATTATTTATTTAACACCAGGAGGTCTACTGGCAGACAGTAAGACAGGAATAATTCTTGTAATAAATCAACATAACTGAATACTGATGTAAACAAGAATTATTATGATTGTAATTTTGTATTTTACGTCATAAACTGAATGAAATTTCCTGATAACAAATTTTCATGTTAATTTAAAATTAATGCAATATTTTATTAAGTACGTTTTGTTATGTTTCATGTACATCATTAATTACGACGTATTTTCTACTTTTTACTTAAACATTTATTCTTCTAAAAATTTAAACTAAAAATATTTTTACAATTTTTTTTAAGTGAAATAAGGAAAGTAGTTAATTCCATAAATTAAATGAAGAGAAGGCATGAAATATAGCGTACAATATACAAGCGACGGCAGTACGTAATAAATTTCATTAAAGTTAAGATACTTGACTGGAAACAAACTTAACATAAATAGTTGGTTATATTCGCTATTTAATTAAAATATTTTACTAACCATATTCTAAAAAATTGTGACATATACATTAAAAAGAAATATTTTCATTTTTGTAACATGGAGGAAACGTGAAATTGGATTCATCAATCGTCATTAAAAAATAAAAGAAATAAAAATATTCAATACTATAGATTACAAAAAGCTATTAACTTTTAATAAAAAACTGAAATAAATTCAGATTTAACTGACGTTTTGTACTTCCATCAATATGCTTACGATCGATTCAGATTATCATCAGTGATAATAGGCAAGTATCGGATAAAATTGCAACGAAAATTAAGTTTGAATCTGGTTCGGTTTGTCATATGAAAAATAATAGTATTTGTATAATTTGATTTCTAAGCGTGCAATCTTTTATTTAATTATTACGAGATGATCTGTTTTTTCTAAATTAATAAAATGAAAAACCTAACTATCCGGCAGTGTGCATCTTCGTGATAGTACAATAATATAATTATTCTGAGAATATTGTTCTTATGCGTTCCTGAATAATTCAGTTATTTCGTTTGGTAAGTAAACATCATTACAAAATGTATACATAGCGCATATCACAAGGGTATAATACTTATTTCATATTTTACGTTGAAAATAAGTATTTGTTTTTTATTTATTTTTATTAAAAGTAACAATAATGAAATTAGTTTGAGTATTTTTTAAACTTGAATAATTAAATATATTTTGTTTTAACTATTTCGTTATTAAAAAAAAAGTAGTTGAATTTTAAGAAGTATATATAAAAATGCTTTAGATTATAATATTTTTTTTTTGTATTGATAAATAGAAATTTTCTGTCAGCCTAAAGAAAAAAAATGTAATCACACACACACACACACACACACACACATATATATATATATATATATATATATATATATATATGTGTAAGTGTGTGTATGTGTGCGTGTTCATGGCCATCTACTTTTTTTGTATTGATAATTGGCGTTAAATTAGGATAGAGCCTGTTCAAGAATCTTAATTAAAAAAACCTCATAATGCTCTGTAAAAACGATCTTAAATAATTAATATATTTCTTAAAATTATTATAATACAAGTATAATAGTATAACGAAAACATACAACTTTCTTCTTTTCGTTTTTTACCTAACATAGTAAAAATCTAATATTAAACGTAATAATTAAATTGGGTCTTTCTATTTATCTTACACCACTTTATTTTTATCTACTGTTACCAAGTCATATACACTAATAATTAATACCATGAATATCAGGTAAGTTATTCTGAATTCTAAAAGTAACCTGATACTAAGTTAACGACGTAGTTATGATAGATAACTTTATAACATAACACAGACTTGAATATTATTACACCTAGATCATCTTTTTATTGCAGTCACTGTTTTTTCTGATATTTCAAGTTAAAGTTTCAAGAACCAATTTAAACGTTAATAGATAGAAAAACAAACTGGAATTATCAATTACAATTCCATTATAGATAATAATAAACATTAAGAATTAATGAAACATAAATCTTTTTGGAAGGCTTTTCTTAGTATTATATAATCATTTTTGTTAATTTATTTCGATCTTGCCTAATATTTATTTTTTAACCTCTTCATTATATAATTATTTACAAAAATGTAGTGTTTATCAAAGTAACATATTTAAAAACATTTTATTAATAAAATTTAAAAATAATATTATTATTATTTAATAATAATAAAAATAATATTACAAAAAAATAATAAAGTAATTACAAAAACATATAAGTAATTAGAAATATATATATATATATATATATATATATATTTCTTATAAATATCATTTCCGAACTGAATAGGTAGATTTCTCAGCATATATATATATTAAATTCGTGAGTTTTGTGTAAATTGTTTCTACGTATCGAAATGATAGACATCATGTAAATATTTTGTAATAATTGTTTATGTTTTTATAATATTGTATAAATACATATCACTATTTAAAAAAGTATAATTTATCCAAATTAAATTTGATTAAACAGATTTCATGGATAGCATTTTAATAAAAAAATCTGCTATGAACACCACATAACTTCCTTGTACGCCTATTTAATTAAATACTCGTATACACGTTTTTTTTTTTAATGAAAAGTACACAAAATTTTATTACATTAATAACCTCTGATAAATTTTATTTTATTTTTTTTTATTGTTATTATTAAATTATTAATTATCGTAATTTTTTTACAGTCAAAGGTTTGTAATTATTAATAAATCAATATATTTAAATTAAAAAAAATAGTTAAAAAAATAAGATGAAGTTTGATTCAAACCGATGTGCCTTGTAAGATCCAATTATTTCATTAATTAAAGATTTATTTGGCTATAGCTCTGGAACCAATAAAAATAAGTAACACTTATGATATACTGTTGAAAAATTCCGAATGAGCGCTTATTACTACATTAAGAAAAAGTCCAAAATCCAATTTTTTGGGAGATTTTGGGCGTTTTTGGACACTTTTGATCCAGTTGATTTCCATCAAAACGGGAGGTGCACAATTAGGTGTTACAATAGTAATAAAGCCAAAATTTCAACATACGTACTTACGTACGTACAGACGTCACGACGAAACTACTCAAAATGGATATTTCCTTTGAAATCTGAAAACCGAGATTTTTCGCGATCACAATACTTCCTTTACTGTACAAGGAAGTAAAAATATACTCTTTTTATAATTAAGATGCTCAACTAAAATTTGAATAACAACCATTAAGATCATTTCGAAATTTTTTTTTTATAAAGTTTTGAAAAAATTATAAATTGATTTTATAGCTGATAATTCTGAATTCCTTCTTAATATTACAATTTATTTAAGTTTAATAAAATCAACAATTTTACAAGTTTTCTTTCCCCTAAAATACTAAATTGACAAATAATTGTTTTATTATCTATAACAGTTAATATATTTTTTATTTCTGCATCTGTAGTTCTTAGTAAAATATTCATCTTTATGTCTCAATACAGAATAAATTATAAACGAAAACACGCAGAACAACACACACACACACATATATATATATATATATATATATATATTAATATAAGTGTGAGTATAAATTGTTGTTACCATTAGTTTGTAGCTATTACTCAAAACTTGGGACTACTGTTACCATAAATCTGTACCATTAATTATAAGCATTACTTATATAATGTATATAAATAATACAATTTGATTAAGTGAAGTGAAAAAGGAAAAAAATCTGACGCATAAAGCTGGAAATATACTGCAGTTTCTTTCATGTATACAAGTATACCGAGTCAGAAGTCACAGATTTATTGTCTTTATGTTTCTTTTCAGGTGTAAATATACTGTATTAAATTAAATCCGTACTTCATAATAAAGTAGCTTTATTTATTAAATAAAGAAAAGGAATAATGTATATTAAATATAAAGAATGTGATATTTAAATCGTACTAGCGGCAACAGGTTCAGAATTTAGTGTAGGTAGAAAAAAGTAGCATGACGCGGCTATCCTTCTACAGGTTGGCAGCACTGCTATTCTGGAAACACGCTTTACGTGCCAACCAAAATGTGACCTGGAGTGGCACCACTGCTGCCAACCTTTTATCAAAGAAGCTACAACAAACCCACTCACTGCTATACTGCTACTATAGATGCTAGTAAGTATATTCAACCTACAGACTCTCCGCGGAATAATATATAACTTCAAGTTACATTCACCGCTAAATAATAAATTTACAATTTTAAATCTTTCATTATTTGTAAATTAAATGGGTTAGATTTATTTTACAAAAAGTATAATGAATAAAACATGACATCAACCTATTACATTGTACCAAAATAATATAAGATTCCAATTTAACATAACAATATACAAGACGTAGTTAAATAGGTTTATGATTTAAAAAGGAAAATCATATTAATCATACGAATTTTACACTTATTTAATGAATAAATAATTGGTTAAAATTTAAGGCGTGAATTATTATTAACATTGCATATCGATATTTAAGTTATACTTTTTTCAAATCAGCTCAAATGCTTAGATTTATAATATACAAATCAAACGAATGAATTAATTTTAAAATAAAAAAAAAAAAAAAATAGATTTATTTGCAATTAAAATAAGCCTATTTAACAAACTATTTCCCAGTTAGTTTTCTTCAACTATTTTTCGAATAAACGAAAACAGAATCTGTATATGCGTGTGACAGAGCGTTTCACATTTCTAGCTTATACTTAGAAAAAAAATTAATATGTTATTTTTTCATTAATTAATCCTAAAAACTAGATTTTCACTAAACAAAAATATACATTTTTATATAAACAAAAAATACATAGTAACAGAAAAATTTAGGAAAAACACGAGTGAGTTACTTAAAAGATATTGGCAAGAGAGCAAGGAAGGACAGAGACCCTAAGAGGATCCTTAAACGTGGTCCATAGTGTGCCGTAATAGCAACAAAATGAATATGATTGTCACAAAACAAATATTTTCAAAAACCATTAAAATAGTAACATAAAATGTAATATATTAATACTACTGATCTCAGATAACAATCTAATAATAAAATTTAAAAAAGTTCATGCTTTATGAATTAAGGAGAATTTCTTAAAACGAAACGTAACAAGAGAATTAGTGAGAAAGACGTAGTATACTGAAATAAATTTATTCTACTGACACTAGTAAAAAATTCTTTCAGTTTAATTTTAATCAATAAAAGTATAACTTCCTTAAAATTTTTAGCGCACTAGTTTGATCGATATAAATTTTACTTATTGAAGAAAAGGACGCTATAAAACACGAATTACCAATTTGAAATGAAAAATTTTATTACATACAAATCGACAAAATAAGTGCATAAGCATCTTACAGAATGTGTTGAATTAGTAACTTGTACATAAGTTATTGAATAAAGAACTGGCTATTTTTTTTTTCATTTTAAAAAAGTAAATTATGAAATAAAAAGTTAGTAAAATATTGTAAAATGAAAAAGTAATACTTAAATATTGTGTTCAGATTAACGTATACATAACTTTTCTAAAATATTTCTTTCCATTAAAAGTTTACTAAATTTACAATAAGTGTTTACCCCCAGTTAATTTTGATTTTCCTCAAATACCCATCGTTCATAAACACCCAATTTTTTCTTTGAAATAAACCTTATCAAAATATGTTTTTAGAATATGTAGTTTGAGAGTAAATATGTAAAAAAAATGTTTAAAAATATTTAATAATTGATTTAAAATTCTTAAATTTTAAATACAAGTGATAAACAAAAGGAAAGTGATAAACAAAACATGAATTTCTACTTCCTCTAAAATGCAGCTTCATCTAAACGATTCTAATAATTACTTACAGCATGTAGTTTATTATGATTGTTGATAAACTATTTAAATTTAAACAATTTTTAGTAATTTAAAAAGTACTTATTTTAATTAAATAAATATTTCAGTCTTATTCCCTTGATTTATGAATAAATTTCAATTAAAAATAACAAATATTTCTAATTTAAAAGAAATTTTATTTTAACTTCCGACTTCAGACCTGATTTCGCGGCATTATTCCGAAAAGTTCTAATTACCAAATCTTAAACGTAAAAATGTTATTTTTATATTTAATTTCTTAGACTTGATTACATTAAAATGAAATGCAGCTCACATTAAAGAGGAATAAGATAAACATTATAACATTTTCTATAATGATGTTGGCTATCAGCAAACTTTTACGACGAAAAACCTATAAAACAAATTTCATTTCCTTACCACAATGATAACAATTATAACGAATTAAAATTTAACATGTTCACATACATTAATTTAATAATTTTATGTTGTTAAAAGATTGTTTATACCAGTCGCATTTATAATTTTAAGTCCAGAGCACAGATAAGTTCACGAGCAATAATTTTTCCTTTTTTTTTAATCCAGTTTTATTAACATAAATAAGTTCTGTTGAATAGATTTTGAGGATATTTACATTAAATTTTACTCTAAATCTTAAAACAGGAATATAACATTTTTTTAATATAATTTGAAAGAAGGAAAAATAAATATTCCTTTCAAAAACAAAAAATATAACTAATAAAATAAGTACAGTAAAATTTAATTTTATACATTACCTTATAAACGTTAGAAGTAAATCCAAAGGTCAACATTATACAAAAGGCACTGACACAAGGCACTCCACCACAAAGCACAAAGGCTGGCCAGTGACTGAGGCGAGGTGCGGCGGCACGCGGGATGCTGCAGTGGCGCAACCTACCGGCACACGCCGCTACTACCCGCTACCCTGTGGTTCCCCACATCGTGGCCGTCACTTTTGTCACTACCGAAGCCGCCGAGCAGGCACGCCACTCCCACCCCACACAAAGCACCACTACCGTCCAAATCATTATCCAGAAATAATTTATTCACGCTGGAGTTATAACTTCAAACTTGACAATCGGTTTAATTCTTATTTGTTATTATGTTTATTAAATTTCATCAAAAGTAATTTTTCTTAGTTTATGTATTATTCCAACATTTTGCTGAAATCTGATTATCGTCATTAACCTGCAGGTGTAATAATTTTTATCTTTTATTTATTAGTCTAGCTGAAACTAAATTTTTGCATTAAAACTAAAGATTTAATTGAAGAACAAATCTTTAAATTATAATTTGTTTAATTCTATAGGTATTTTTAAACTTTAAAGTGAAATCAAAAAATTTTTTTTCATCAAAATATTTTTCGTTTGAAAGAATTAGTTCAAAATAGTTTTAATTGAAATTCATAAAAATTTTAAAATATATATTTTTTCTTATAACAATTCATTTTTTCATTATCAGTACAAGTAGATAAAACTACTGAATTTACGTTATTAACTAAGGGCAGGGTATATAATGAAACCCACCGGGTTGGCCTAGTGAGCGGGGTCCACCCTCTGGGCCAGCTAAGGCACAGGGGACGGCTGCCCGGGTCGCGAGAGAAAATCCCCGGGAGGGGGGCAGTGACAGCTCGCGGTTCTCCTTCGCGGGGATGGTGCCAGACATACTGGCTGCCGTTCCCAGGCTTATGCAGGCGAGCGGTATACGAGAGATACTCCACATAATAGTGGAAACTATCACCGCAATAGTTGCTCGCTATGCATAAGCGGGTACTTAGGGTGGAATGCTGATGAGCTCTGAAGCAGGACGCTGGAACTACTGCGTCTTGCGGAAGACCTAGAAGTAGACGTCATCTGCGTAGCTGAAACTAAGCTCACGCCTGCACAAAAGGTGACACTACGGAATTATACGGCGTATAGAACCGACAGGGCGGTATCGCAAGGGCGACCTCCAGCTGGGGGCACTGCGGTATTTGTCCACAGACGTGTAACTCACTCAAGAGTTAACATCCAGACGCGTTGTCTGGAGCAAACGTGCGTCCAGCTGGATTTCGCGGGGACAGTGTACAGGGTGATTGCGGCCTATAACCCGCCAAATTGCCCTCTACCGCTGGATGACCTGGACCTCCTTCTGGATGCGCAATCACCCGCAATAATTGCGGGTGACTTGAACGCAAAACACACGTCATGGAACAGCCGCAGGGCCAACAGAAATGGCCGCGCCCTCAGCGGGTATGCACAGAGGGCGGGGGTCAGGGTACTCGGCCCTGAAACTCCCACGTTCACGCATAGGTCGTGTAGTTTTCGGCCTGACGTCCTCGACATTGCCATAGTGAAGGCAGTGGATAAACCACTGTCCATCGCGACAATCGAGGACCTCAGCTCCGACCACTTCCCTGTTCTGCTTGAACTGGAAGATGATAGGGCCGCCCGATACCCGCCGCCTAGGTGTAAAGAGGCGGTCAACTGGATGAGATTCAATGAAACTCTCCAGAGGACCTATCACCGAGAGCCACTAGATCTGCTGGGCACGGCCGAGGAAATTGATAACGAGACCGAGTCAGTTACCACGGCTATCAGGGCTGCTCTTAGTACTTGTACGACGAAAAGCCCGATAGACTGCTGTAGGGACAGGCTTCCTCCTAGAGTGACTAAAGCAATAGCCGAGAAGCGATGGCTAAGAACACGATACAGACTCATCCTAGACCCTGACGATAAGCGCTTGCTTAACGCTCAGACGACCGAACAGCTGGACGGGCTGGAGAAGTGGCTCGAGAGGTGGCGGGTCAAGGTGAACGGAGACAAATCCGTAGCCATGATCTTTACTCCTCCCGGGAAAAAGCGGAAACGGCCAGTCCGGTTGGAAATCTGTGGCGACCCTATCGAATATAAAAAGTCGGCGAAATACCTGGGGGTGATCATCGATAACCGGCTGACCTTCCGGGAACACATCTTAAGTGTAACCGAGAGGGCAAGGCAGGCTCGAGGAGCACTCTACCAGCTGCTGAACCGACGAAGTCCAACGCCGAACCTAATTAAGATCTTACTTTTCAGGATCTACGTGATTCCCATCATGGTGTACGCCTTCCCGGCCTGGGGAGGACTGGCGAGCGCACAATTTTTGAAGAAACTGGAGGTCGTCCAGAACATCGCCCTCAGGACGATATTCGGGGCCCCTTGGTTCATCAGGAACTCAGCTCTGCGCAGAGACGCTAGATTGCAGACAGTCTGCGAGGTGGGTCTGGAGCAGGCGAAGCGGTTCTACAGCTCAGCTGCTGCTTCCGAGTTCCAGCACATCCGGGACATCTGCAGGGAGGACCCGCAACCACAGGTGGTCAGGAAACGACCACATGCAGTCTTGGACGAACCGCCGTAAGGTAACGGCCGGCCAGGTAAGCCATGCCACGAAGAAGAGGTAAGTCCTACTACAAATTATATAAACATTCACATATATAATTATTACATTTAATTATTATATTAATAATAGTCAACAACTGCAGCGTGGGTTGCCCCCGGGCTGCCACAGGCAATTATAATTGAGGTTAAAAACATATCTGACTCTTGCACATAAGAGTCAACATAATGACATGATAAATTATGTCATCAAAAGCTAATTAAAACCCAAATAGTGGTTATAAATTACTGAGGAATACACGTACACATATGTTTGTAGGATAGTATGCGTATATACAATAAGCGAACCCCTTAAACCCAATCCCCTCTGCTCAATCCTCCATCACCTTCCGCACCAGAAGAAAGAAGAGACGACGAGGCAGCAGAAGAAGAAGACGATGAAGAAAGAACTGCTGCTGAAAGAAGAAACCTGCCTTCTCGCCGCTTAGTTCTTCTTAGAACTACAAGCAAAGCGGTGACTTAAAGGTTACTCAAGAGAAGAGTTAGGCAAGGTCTACGGCTTCGCAGTGAGGTCCCACCAAAGGAAGACAGGAGGACACTTTACCAAATTCCGCTCCCACTTCCATACCCATCCGGCAGCATGTCTGCCTTAACCCGTCACCACCACATACCACGGTGATGAAAGAGCAATCTTTCTCACCACTTTAACAGTTCAATCCGCTGTGCGCTTGGGCTTTTTCTTTTTCAGGTGAAACTCCAAGTACTACAAATACAGCTAGAAGAAAGCGTGTTTGGCCAGACACCACCAGACCCCCCAAACCCTCCGCGGACCATTATATTTTGTAGGGCTAGACCAGCAGCTGCATCAAGTCCAAATTTATATATAATAGGGGGGCGTCTTATTCAAAATTGTCACCACCCCGGCGCACGGGCGCACAAAAAACAACCTGCGTTATGTATATCTCTCCTGCCTACCCTTACGGCGGGCAGACATCTAATCCTTAATAGAGGTATATCGCGCTCAGAATAGTAAATCGTAAACCATACTTCTACTGACTGAGATAGCTCTGAGGCGCAACGCCCCAGAGCAATCCATCCAACCACATTTCCTTAATTCAAACCAAGTTAAATTGAATTGAATTAAGTAAATAATTAAGTGTAGGTCCAAAAATCGCCTCCAACGTCTTTTCCTTATGAGAGGACGCCTCCTTAAATGGAGCGCGTCACGGAAGATAACCTTATTAGCAAATCGTTCCGCCGGGCCCCTACCGACAAACCCTCCATTGGATCGGAACGCAATCCAAACTTCACAAAACGAATAAACGTCAGCCACTATTAATAACAGTCAGTAAATTAGAATCACCCAGCAGCAAAGGACGGAAGTCCGTATACTGCGGAAAGTAGGAGGGTATTGCACCCTCCGACATCCTTGCGTTCCGTTCCGTGGTCTAGTGGTAAATTTGTCATTACAAATCAGCTGATTTCGAAGTCAAGTGTTTTAAGATTCAAATCCTTGTAAAGGCAGTTACTTTTATATGGATTGTAATACTAGATGGTGAATAGTGGTGTTCTTTGGTGGTTGGGTTTCAATTAACCACACATCTCACAAATGGTCGACCTGAGTCGGTACAAGACTACACTTCATTTACATTCATGCATATCATTCTCATTCATCCTCTAAAGTAATACCTTACGGTGGTTCCAGAGGCTAAACAGAAAAAAGAGAGAGAGGATATACTCGTATAATGAACTATTTCCGGTTATTACTTTGTTAGTTATTCTGTTCTAAGCGTTCGTATGATTGCAACTCATGTACAGTATCAGAGGTACAAGAAAAACCATTCAAAGTTACTTTCTATGAGAGTAAAGATGTTCAATATGATTTTGGTGGGTTTGTCATGCTGGTATTCAATAGATTATTTGGAACAAAAGGAAACTAATTAATTCGCTTTCACTTTTTTCGTGTACTTACTATGAGATACTTTATTTTTTAAATAATTTTCATTTTATAGAATGAGTTTTGTGTAGTGTCAAATCATTCATATTAATAGTCTACATTATAGCATTTAAATAACATATTTTTAATAAAAAATCTGATGTGGTCACCACATAACTTTCTTGTACGCCTATTATATTACATATACACATATTTTACTGCACTTCATTTAAACTTATTTCATTTGAAAGTGAGATACGATTCTCCAATTCTTTAATAAAGTGGAAAGTTACATAATTGCATTGTGGTGAACACCACATTATATCACATATTTTGTGGTGTCCGTAACAGCATTTTATATTAGTTTATCTATTAACTTTGTTTCACGGCGCTCAAATAGTTTTGTGGTGTAGTGAGAACGTGTCGGATCCGTAACCATGCACACATCGGTTCGAATCTGATTTTATATACGAATGGATTTTTATCATTTTTTTGTAATTTAAATATATTGATTTATTAATTATTATTAACCTCTGTAAACATTTTTGAATTAAAATAAAAAGTATATAAAATTTTATTTTACTAATAACTTCAGATCTTTTTTAATTTTTTTTTTTTTATTGTTACTATTGAGTTATTATTTATTGAATTTGTTTTTCAATCACAGGTTAATAATTATTAATAAATCAATATATTTAAATTAATAAAAAAAAAAATCCAAATGTTTTTGATTTTGGGCTTTTATGGACACTTTTGGTCCAGTCGATTGCAAACAATATAGAAGTTACACAACTAGATGTTACAACAGTGTTATATCAAAAGTTTCAACATCCTACGGCTAATCGTTTTTCAGTTATGCGAGATACATACGTATGTTCAGACGTCACGTCTAAACTAGTCAAACTGGATTCAGGGATGGTCAAAATGAATATTTCCGTTGAAATGTGAAAACCGAAATTTTTCGCGATGACAATGCTTCTTTTACTTCGTACAAAGAAGTAAAAAGTTGTAGTGGTAATAGTAGTAGTAGTAATAATCTAATTAAATTTTCAATTAATATTTCTTTTATTGAATTGAATTTTTTTTATCATATATAATAAATGTCTTCTATAAAATTATTATTTACAAACTAAAATTAATTTTTCATTTAAACGAAAATTTATTATACGCTTATCTAGTGTGAAATTAATTTAAATAAAATCAAATTAATTTACTTGAAGTTAAAATCTTTTTTCTAGAGTGTTACAGGTTTTTACATGATATTCGTTTATTATAATTTCTCAGCAGGTGGTCTTTTGTCGCTATAGAATCGGTATTAAAACTGTTCATCACGGAATTCTACATAGCAACTTATTTTTTACATAATATCTTTTACAACTCTTAATTCCTATATTTTCTAAAACCTTATATAAATTTAATTTAATATTTTTGTAGAACACAAACTTTTTTATACCGGTAAATCGTGCAAGTAATATTTATTTTACACTCTATACAACTCATTTAAATTATTAAATGCAACGTTGTAATTAATTTCCTAAATTAAAAATTAAATTTCCTTTCTGATGTCTTAAAATGAAGAAATATTTTAATTTAATTTATAGTAGACTATGTATAAATTTATGTTTTAATTATGAGAAAAAGTATTTCGTAGATTTACAGATATAATTATGATTATTTCTAAGCATCGTTATTTTTTATGGCCTTCATAACGAAAAGATATTCGTCTTTTTATAAAGATGGTTCTGAGTTCGAACCCTAGACACACTTGATGTTTTTTACACACTACAAAAATTATTTCTTGTATCAGAATAAAAATAAATAAAGAAAAAGTAATCGTGACTAGGAAATCGACTTTGTTACTGTATGAATTTGATTACTTTATACAATTCAGAATTGATATTCACTAAGCTTCAAATAAATGAATCTAGATTCATTCTTCTATATTCATAAGAAGAATACATTTTAGGCAGATATAATAATATATTTAAAAAATATATTGATAATATATCTTTCAGTTTTGTTATATATATATATATATATATATGCCTAAAATATATATATATATATATAACTTCCAAAGGCAAAATATGAGTATCTTTTTCCTTTCCTATAGAAGGTTCTGTATTTGAATCCTTGTTAGATTTAACATTATCTTCTTGATAAAATCTCATCTCACATCAGGTGTGGTAAAATAATTGTACTAAAAATCAGACGTGACTTAAATAAGTGAATTTGTATTTTACAAATCAGTAAAAAAAAAGTGTTTAATAAAGTTGTAATAATTACCTAGCAAAGGTTATTTATTCTTATTGAGTGGAAAAATTATGATACATGATAAAAGTACCATAGATTTATTTTTTGGGATGAGAGTAATTTATGATGAAAATTTGTTGTAAAATTATCATTATATGATTAAATAAACCAAACAAATTTTTTTAAATTCCAAAAATCGGTATTTTTTTACCTTTTTCTGCTTTCCCCACCACCAAAATTACATTCTAAGAATTTTTTTTGTTTTCTACGTTTACACTGTTAAATGGGGAAAAGTTTTTTTAAATCCACAGAAAAATGTATAACCTATACAAAACGTTACCCAAGATATCGTTTTTGGCTAGGGTTGAATTATGATTAAACTTTATTGTAACATTATTAAAAATTAAAAAAAAGGTAAACAAATTTAGTTAATATGCATATATATTTAGTTGTATATATATATATATACAAATGTTTGTTTTTTCTCTCTGCATGCAGGGATGTATGTGTGTGTGCGCGCGCGTGTAAATTCGTTTGTGCGAGTATGTGCGCGCGAGAGAGATAGAGTGAGTAAGAACAACCATGTGTAAGACTTAGTCATACCCGATATCAATGGTTTGTTTCTATTCTGTAGAGGAAGTAAGGATATTTTTCTTTTTATGTAAGTCATTGAAAATATTTCCAATAGAAACATTTCCAGAAATATTTCCTCCACCACGTGTGTTCTGTTTTAGGTATCGCACCCTAAATCACCTTATATATTTCGAACTAATCGACGGATTTTGTCCAGACTTGGTCAGATTACTTCTATGTATGGGGAGAGGGTACTGATGCCATTAAATTTCCAACTTAAAAGGTCACGAGGATGAAGATGTAGAGCAGGGTCACTCTCAGTTCTCGTGATTTCGCCGGATTAAAATCTTATTTTTCTTAGGTACATTTTCTAATAATTAAAAATAATAATATTTCCAAAAATATAACATTTTTGCAAAGTCGCACCCCCACCCCAAGAAGGCTGTAAATAAACTAGTGGCTAAGTGGATATAGTGCGTCATTAGTACCCCTGCTCACCCACCATGAGCGCTAGTGTAGCACTGACGTACAGCTGCGCTAGCCGTCTTTCTCTTTCTTTTCTGTTCCACCTCCGGAACCATCGAAAGGTATCACTTTAGAGGATTTTGTGTATGGATGTAAATGAAGTCTTGTACAGTCAAAGGTTGACCATTTCTGAGAGAAAACTGTGTGGTTAATTGAAACCCAATCACCAAAGAACACCTGTATCCACGATCTAGTATTCAAATCGGTATAAAAATAACTGCCTTTATAAAAATAACTGATTTGTGATGATGAATTCACCACTAGACCAACCCGTTGAGATTGCTGTAGTCGTCTCCTATGTTCTAACGCCATAGATGAGCGGTAAAATTAAGTAAATGAGTGATATTTAAAGTCTAAAAAAGTATTTAACCTGACCGCTAGTACCGCCACACCTGCGCGGATGAAATACGGTATGTGCGCGCGCTTTAGTTAGAGGCATTAAATAAATAAACGAAAAATATTTTTTTTAAATAAAATTATAAATATATATGTGTGTGTGTAAGCCGTGCAGCAGAAAGCAGAAAAAAACCGCGTGACGTGAAAGTCCTACAACTTTGCTGTCAGCTTTTTTTTATGATATATAGCCAGAAGTCATTCTGATATTTGAGTATGCCATGTGAAATTATTATAAAATTAGTTGGAAAATATATTACAGTTATATAGAAATTTGAGGTAAACATACATATTCCCACAATTCATACAGTCTTAGCTCGCACTCGATAATAGCTGCTTCACGTTTCTATATATTTATATTCTTATTTCTATTAAAATTAATAATTTATCGACTTTATCGCTTTTTTACCATTTTGCAAACTTTATTTTTTATAGCCCTACTCTAATTAAAAAACTAGTTAATGTCTTTTAATTAAAATATATTTATCTAAATAATATTAGGACTTAAGAAAAATGTATATTAACAATTTATATTGAATTCTCTTCATATTATGAAATCAGTATCAAATTAAAGGTTAATAATTACTTGTTTTTAATATGGAATCGACTTAAAAACTTTTAATTTTAATAAAATCTGAATAGTATAATTATTTTCTGATTGTGCAATTATTTCTTATTGCAGTTTATTATATTAAATATCTTTGTCACAAATAAACTGTAATAGTACTCTATAACTATTTTGTGAAAGAATGTAACGCAAATTGAGCAACTTACTAAATTATTATTTCATTTTCTCCAATTTTTTAACATGACAAACTTTATTAGCAAGTATCTGGGAAATCTGTACAATTTCAGGGAATCCGTTTTTTACCGTCTGTAGTAGCAAAGTTCTCTCTGCGCTAATAAATTAATTAAAGTCATTATTTTTTAAATAAGTTTTATTATATCTTTAAATTAATAGACGTAGAAAAAACTATTTCTTTCAGTAGAAATTTTTCTGCTTCATTGCCTTTAATCATTTTAGTTTTTATGTCCTCAATATTTATGAAACTATTAGTTAAGTTTTATTGTTGTTAATGAACATTTTAAAACTTGAAAGTGTGTAATGTACTATAGTCGTGTTAGATGGGTGTGGTGTATAGTCTGTTACATTTACAAGAAAGGTTGCAACCAGCTAAAGCCCCGAGGCTGTCAGTCCCTATATTCTGAAAATAAGTCATTAAGTGACCAAAAAAATTTTTGCCTTAAATGTCCATACATATTTTAAATAATAATACTTTTTTTAGAAAAAAATGTGTAACTTCCACTCGCCTATTATTTTAAAACACTATAATTGAAACAACTACAAATAGTGTAATGAGTTACTTTAGTCAGTGCCAAATCAATAAATTAATCCCGCAATACCTTCATGGGATATAGGAATTGTTAAAAAAACATTGCGAAACGGCTTTTCCATGTCAAATCCCTTGTATATCAATATATCGGTAACTATTTAAATTACTTTAAATACTGGATTTCAAAACTGTTTTCTAATTTATTCATTGATAACAGGATATCATAGGAATTCATGTGTGAAATTGAAAAGAGAAACAACTGCCGTTTCATAAAGTTTTAATAGTATTTACCGATGTGGTAATAAGTTATCTCACGTTTTTTACTAATTTTATATAATAAGTATTTTAAGGAAAAGTTATTATAAAAAGTATAATTTTTAAAATACAGAAATAAAAAAAAGAAAGTATTTTACTTTTCAAAAATTATATTTAATAGTAAAACAATTAGAAACATAAATTTAAAATAATAATTTATTAAATGACAACTACAACGTTTTTGCATTATCTGAGAAAATTATTATGATTATTTATATATAGTTCAGCGGTACCCATTTACAATTTTTTTTTTTATACATTACTTGCTACATACGCTTTTGAAGCTTGTGCGTAGGATATGAAAATTGAATTTATTTTCATATAGAAAATGCCATGCCTTACTGGGATTCGAACCCGGATGAAAGGCCGAGGTGCTACCACTTCGTTACAGATATCGGGTTTCTTTAGTTGTGTAATATTAATACCCGTTGATAAATGTTCTAAAAAATAAAATATTAACTCCAGGGTTTTAATAAATAGGGAATATTACAGTTCTGAGAAAACAAATGGCCTAAAAATTATTTTCAAAACACCTATAGGAATTTAAGATTAGAAATTTGTTATGCATTTTAATATTAATAGTAGATTATACAGCAATGTAACTCTTGTTGCATTGCTTTCCTCAAAAATATAATATGTCAATAATGCCAAATGCTGAAATACCAGACGGTGCAGAAGTTGTTTGACAAAAAAAGGCATTTATTGAATGTTTTTAATAATTCTGGAAGCCCAATCAAAGCCCATAAATGAAAACATTATAACAAAACTATCACTGATAAATGAAAATTAATATCATTCGTCTATTTACTTAAAATTTAGCATACAAGGAACAGCTTTTGAAACACATTACAAAATTCATACTAAATCACACATAGAATTTTTAAATTTCTTATTTTTTTTATCATTAAAATACTGAATATTTATTATAATTTTACCTGGATGTAAAATCCAGGGTTTAAAGAACGTAATAAATAATTCTTAGGTGCGTAATTTTCTCATAAATTTCACTTTATTACTTTACTTATATATACTTATATTTAGGATAAGTCTGTCCATATTACTGTGGTTATAAAAATAAATAGAAATATAGAGAAATGACTATGGGTTTAGAGGATGCTTCTGTTATTCATGGAGACGATGAGACATTAACTGATGGAGATAGTATGAGAATACCTGTAACCGCATGAAGAGAATTGTTTATACTGCTTTATAACATATATTTTACATTAAGTTTAACAACAGTTTAAAAATTTTTCAATACTTTTTAAATCATAACTGATTTATAAATATAAGTACATTTTGTTATGGCGAAGTTAGTGGAATACTTCATATTATTTTTTATCGAGTTAGTTATCTAAAGTTAAATGAATTTATCGATTTAGATTTATGATACTGAAAACGAGTAAATACGATTTTCTTTCTTTAAATTTATAAAATTTCTTACACAGCAACGTGTTGAAAGGTGGATTATATAGTTTCTACAATAAGGGAAAAAATAATATCCTATTTATATGGTTAAGCGCTTATCTCACGCAATCCACTAACTTATTTATGAACTATAAAAGGCGGTGGTATATGATTTACTGTATTAACTTACTACTATTCTATGAATTCTAACTGTAAGAAAGAAAAATCTGATATTTTATGACGTAATTGAATATTTATGAGACTTTTATTGGAATGGATATTACTTCATGCTGTGGGAGTTAACATGTATTTATTTATTTTTTTAATAAAAACAGTATATATTTTCTTTCCTTAAAAGGGATTACAAACGATCATAACGTTTGTTGATACATATACATAATATCTTCTATGACTGATACAAACAAATAAAGTAGTAGTCATTTCCGGCAGAAACAATGGTAAAAACAGGCTTTACTCTACGAAGAAATGTTTTTGCAATGAAATTGTTGTTTTGAATAACATTTAAATAGAAACACAAATTCCTATTATTATTATTTTCTTAACCTCCGGTACCACCGTTAGGCACTGCTTCAGAGGATGAAATGAATGAATGACAAGTAGCGTGTGGAAATGCCATACTGACCGGGATTCGAACTGGAGTCCTCCGGATAAAAGGCCGTGAAATATTAATGCTCATTAACATCACAAAACATAGAAATTCTTATTTTCTACTTATTTCTTCAAATTAGTTTTAACAAGAGCCGAACTTTTATTTATTGTTTTTTGATTAACCTTCATTTATTGGGATTAGGCTTATTAATTGCTTTATAAAGAAAAGTTTGATTATAACAAAAAAAGAGTCATTTTCTGCAGCGCATAACACAGTTGAAAATAAAAAAAGCCATTAACAACAATTTCTGTCATGTTTATTGTAAAATCACTTATTTACTTATACCATTTTTGGAAGCAGATAATTTTATAATAAATGTTATATGTTAATAACATGTTATATGTTAAATATTCAATTTATGTAAAGAAAAAAGATGGAATTAATAATGGGAGAACTTGGAACGGATTATCCTAGGAATTCCTTAGAGATGCTCCTGATTATATTGTCATGGAATATCCCTCATTAGTGAGCAGATGTATTAAATTTGTTCTTAGAGATTATTCATATTGAATTTAGATTAAATAATTATATTTTTTGGGCTGAAAGCAGAATTAGTGTTTTCTATTACGTCTAACATGTTTTTTTTTTGCAAAATATTTATTTTATAAATAATATAGAGTAATGATATATTGATCCATGTTTTCTTTTCTTGCCAACTGTTTTAGTTCTTAATTCTTAATTTTGTAATCTAATCTTTCAACTAGATGCTGTTATTTAAATGTTTTGTGAGGGAAAGAATATTTCAACAAGAGAGGTCGATGATTGGATGAATAGTGGTCAAATAATCGTAGTTATTTCTGTTATTTATTTCTATTCATCGTCATAGCTTCAATTTTGAATGGATAACAGAAATTCAGAAATGAATTTTTTTAAATTTATTTTATTTACTATATTCTTAAATAAATATTCTTTAAAAATGTTTTGCATGTACTAAAAAAATTTATTAGCATACAGAATTATTGTCGCTACCTTCTAAAATTAGTCATATAAATTACAAGTTACCCAGGTATCTCTAACTATCTTCAACATATTGATCTTAATAAATGAATCTTTCGATTAAATAGATAAAATCTTAGAAAAGTTATCAGTTATTGAGTGAAAAAATTTCGTAATTTTCATGAAATTTGATGAAAATTATGAATCTTTCTTGGAAGAATCCCATTGTGTTGATTATTTCCACAAGACTTAAAGTCATTTTCTCCTGGAATTTGAGAAGATCCAAAACCCTAAATATGTAATCTTTGGGTACTCTTTTTGATTTGATAAACTATAAACCAAATTTTTCGCTTCCTAAGAATACAGAAGTGGGCTAGATAAATTAAACTGGATGAAATTAAAAGAAATGAGATATGTAGCCTAGCCTAGCTCATCGGGTTCATAAAATCTAGCAAACCCTCATTTGCCGTAGGTGTGTGTGATAACAATACGGTGTAAATAATGTTGTCTATGGATATCCATATTTTACACACTTTTACTGAATAACTTATTTCATATTAGTCATTCAACCTATTTTATTCAATTTCTTAGTATTTAGTACTTTACACCATAAATAAAAGGGATTTCAAGCTTAAAATGAAATGCTATTGGGAAACAATATTGCTAGTATATAGCTGATTTTGTAGGATAATATTTGTGTTATGTGAGAAAACCATTACTCTGCTAATATTTTAAATAATCTATTTTAAGATAATAAAAATTTGTTTGTTTGTGCCAGAAAATGTTAGCTACTACTATAGCTGTGATGACATCAAAGGTAATCACTAGGTTAATACTATATTAAATATTTAGTAAACAAATGAAACAAATGGGAATTGAAATTTGGTATTAATTATTTTGTAACGTTAGTGGTATTGTTCAGATTCATTTGTTTTCTTTATATTCTTGGTTAATATTAACATCTCCTGTCATCTCCTTTCTTCTTAACTGTTAATGAATCAGTTGATCTTAATTATTGTTAGAATCAATTATATGAATTTACGGCTTTTTAAGGCTTTGGTATTTGGTGTACCTATGGTTTGGCGTGAACCAAAGGATCATGTAACATATTGTTAGTTTTGTTTAACAAGTGTGTCTGGAATTTATAAAAAATCTAAACGTACTGTAAAATATTCTTCGTTGCAATCCGCAATCAGGCCTGTACCTCGTAGTGAAATTATTCCAGTTCCTGAGCTACCTGTGAATGTATGTTTCAAAAGCAGCGATGAAGAATTAGGCAGTACTGAAGAAGACAACAATGATTTTGATTTTGAATTATCTTCCAATAAGCCACATCTTATTCACAAGGTGAATTAAATGACTTGGTTAGAGATTTAAATTTATCGAAAAATCAAGCTGAACTGTTAGGATCAATACTGCAATGTTGAAATTTATTTTTAAAAAATACAAAAATTTGGGGCTTTCAAAGCCGACAAAAAGAACTTTCTCAGTACTTTATTGATGAAAATAATTTGATTTATTCTACACATATTGAAGAGCTTATGTTGCACTTAGGACAAGTTCATAAACCTGAGGACTGGCGCTTTTTCAGATATTCGTCCAAGTATAAAAGTTTAAAAGTTGTTCTACTACACAACGGTAACAAATATCCTTGAATACCAATCGCTTTTGGTATTAATGTGAAACAGACATAAGATGTGATGAAAGACGTTCTTGAAAAAATAAATTATAAAAACATAGCTGGAACATTTGTGGTGATTTGAAAGTTATAGTTATTTTGTTAGGCATGCAGTTAGGCTATACTAAGTATATGTGTTTTCTTTGCGAATAGGACAGCCGAGCTAAGGATAAACATTATGTTACCAAACATTGGAAGAAACGAGACAACTTAACTCCAAATGGGAAAAATATTATTCATGAGCCCTTAGTTGAACCCAAAAAAATATTTTCACCCCCTCTCCATATCAACCTAGGACTAATGAAACATTTTGTAAAAGAAATGAAGAAGGATAGTCCGGATTTTTGTACACCAGGTAGAAATTTCCAAATGGAAGCGAAGGAAAAATTAAAGAAGAAATATTTGTTGGCCCTCAAATAAGAGAGTTGGTCAAAGATGATGTATTTAACTCGGTGTTAAATAATCTGGAAGTGCAGCTTGGGCTTCTTTTAAAGAGTTTGCAAAACTTTTCTCGGAAAAATATCTGACAATTACTACGATACTGTTAATCAACTTCTTACTTCATACAGAGCTACGGGTGTAATATGTCTTTGAAAATACATTTACTCCACTCACACCTGTATTTTTTCCCGGACAACCTCGGAAGTGATGAACACGGTGAACGTTTCCACCTAGACATTTCGGTGGGAAAACCGCTATAAAGGGAAATGGAATACTAACATGCTAGCAGATTACTACTGGACAATTATTCGGGATGTGCCTGAGGCTATTTATAAAAGAAAAGCATCAGTGAAATCATTCTAACACAGGTATGGTCATGCAAAATTATAAATTTTACTGATTTTAACAATATTTTTCCTTAATCTTTTTTTGAAGCGTAATTTATTTAAAACTAAGGGTAATAGAAAAATTGTATTTACAAATGTGTAATGTACGCAAAAAAGCAATTCAAGAAATGATATTACACTTAGAGAAACATTAAAAAACAGATTTTTGTCTATCAGTGTAATTGGTTAACCAGTATTACTTAATCGATACACTTTACACAAACAACTAATTGCTCCACGGCTGAAATTTTTGTACATTATTTTTGGTCCCCGGGCCGGATATTAAAAAATATGAATAAGACCGGATAAATAAATAATTATGTGAAATTTCAGCTACATGTGAAGTTTTAATATTGTGATATATGTAAATAATCTGCAGCTTGGAAAATTCAATCTTCATCGGTGATATTCAATAATAATAATTAACTTATGAATGAACGAAAATATTCTTTTAGATTTTTCTTCATTACATTTAATCTGGGTTCGTAATTTCCGTTAACGCCATTATCTACATAATATTATTTGTATAATTTAGTTTTATTTTGTTTTTTGGTCATATTAGTTATTGTAATCGTTATGGATAAAGAACAATTATTAAGACAAAGAAATTCAATTAAGGCATCCGTTACAAGAATTGGAAGATTCACGGATAAATTTGAAGCGTCACAAGATGACAGCTACGCTTTGCAACTCAAATTACGAAATTTGCTTGAATTGCATCGCCAAATATGATTCCATTCAAATATAATTAGAAATGGACGTTGATGATGATAGTTTGTTAATTGATAGTTGCAACTTTATTAAAAAGTCAGCATAGAGTAAATAATCAAAAACATTCTGTAGGTACTGTTTTAAACAATTATACTTGTAACCTATCAATTTACCATTGTTTAAAGGTGACATTCTTGAATGGCCTCGAATTTATATAATATATTTAAATATATATAATATATTATATAAATAATATATATAATGATTTAATCCACACTTGAAATATTAAGCAAATATTCAAAAATTACATTATTTACATTCGTCGCTAAGAGACGAAGCCTTAGCCAATATTAAAAATCTTCCGTTAATCAATGAAAATTATAAAATCGCATTAGATTTATTCATACAAAGATTTGATAAATTTATGACTGCATATTTGAATGCAGATCGCATTTAAAAATATTTTATAAAAAGAGAATCATTAGATCTTCTATCTAAATTAATTAATGACATTCTTCATATGTCAACTCACTTGAAGCAATCCAACTTCCAGTTAACAAATTAGAATTCACTGTAATTCAATTTCTAACAACAAGGCTAGATTATAATGCTGCCAGATTATGGAAGGAAAGATTATCAAATAAGGGCTGTCCAAACTTTCAAGAGTTTATGAAATTTCTTGAGACCACTGAACACACTCGTTCATGCTGATAAAATTAATGATTCTAAATTAAATAATGATAAATTTACTAATAATGACTATTGTTCACAATTAAACAAAAATGTAATTTTGTCTATGCTGTATGTATTGTAGATGAGGTTTTTGGTCATTTTCATTAGTGTAGAATCTTCTTAGACTCAGACAGTCAATTAAACTTTTGCACATATAAGTTTGCTCACAAATTGGGACTTCAACTCAATAAAGATTTGCCTATTTCAGGCATAAATAATACATGAGCCAAATCTGATTATAGTGTAGTACATACATTGCATTCATGATACAAAACCTTTTCATTCAAGGCGTATTGTGGTGTTTTACCAGACACAACTAATAACCTTCCATTACATACATTTGAAACTTCTCATCTTAATCTACCTCTAAATCTATTCTTTGTAGATCCTAAATTTTAATACATCAAATAATATTGATATTTTAATTGGAGTCGAATTTTACTTAAATCTTATTTTACCTTGTAAATTTATTTGAGATTCAAGATATCCTATTATTCAACAGACTAAGTTAGGGTGTACTCTTAGTGGTTGTCTTCGTACTAAATTTTAATATAAAAATACTATTACATCCCTTTTTACAAGCAACAATATGAGATCATTCAACTACATTTGAAAATTTTTGGATAATTCATGAAACTGATTCTGATGTTTAAGTTAATAAAACTTCTAAATGTGAAACAACTTTAATACCACTAGGAACAATGAAGGCAAATTTATCGTCTCATTAACACATAAATCCGATAAAATCTGGCTAGGTGATTCTTTCATTAATGCTAAAAATAGGTTCTTTATATCTGGAATGAAGATTGTGCAACAATTCTAATTTTAAAAGGGAATATTCTCACTTTATGCAAGAATACATAAGATTAGGTCATATGTCATTACTTATATGATTTATTAACTAATGTATCAGTTGTATATTACTTACCTCACCACCCAATATTTAAGCCCACAAGTCTAACTACTAAAATGTTGAGTTGTCTTTGATGGCTTGGCTAAAACCTCTAATGGTTTATCTCTTAATGATATACTATTAGTTGGGCCTGTTGTTCAACAAGATTTATTCTTAATAATACTTAGATTTAGAATTCATAACTATGCCATTACATCAGACATAATGAAAATGTTTCATCAAATACTAGTTAAACCTTATAACACTAATTTACAACGCATTTTGTGGTGTGAATCTCCAAATCAACTACAACAATTTGCACTTAGAACTATAAAATATGAAACCGCTTCTCCTTCATAGTTAGCCACTAGAAGCTTAATTCAAATATCAAATGAAAACCAAAGAGATTTCCCATTAGCATGCAATGCTATTAGAAATGATTTTTATATTGATGATTTTATTTCAGGCTCTGACCATCTAGATGAAGCTGTCCAACTAAAAATTCTAATTTACTCCAATGTTATGATATTCCATTTCATCAGTAGTTCTCTAAAAGTCATAATATTGTTACTCCTGAGAATAATTGTTCCATTTCTTTAGCTCAGAAACATGAGTTACATATCTTGGGCATTTTATAGAACAATTCTACAGACACATTATCATTTCAAATTACTCAGTCCATTGATACTAAAATTTAAACTAAAAGAAATATTTTCTCTATTATTGCAGGAGTATTTGATCCAATAGGTCTTATTAGTCCTATGCGTTTTCTATCATAAATGTTTTATGCAATCTTCATGTCAACTTAAAATTAATTGGGATGATAGATTACCCACAATGATGTTATCTCAATGATATAAATTATACACTCAGTTGCACTTAATTGAATTAATTAAGATAAGTCGTCAAATTAAATTCAACAATGGCATTAAGGTTAACTCAATCCGAGTACATGGATCTTCAGACACTTCCATAAAGGGTTATGGCTGTTGTATCTGCATTCGAACTTTATTTTCTAATCAAACAATTTCATGTAATTTACTTTTTTTCAAATCAAGACTTGCTGCTTTAAAGCAAATAACACTACCAAGGCTTGAATTGTCTAGATTTTTACTACTCTCACGTTTATTAGTGAAGATAATAAATGTTCTGAATACACATACTGATGAAATAGATTTGTATTCAGATTTGATAATAGCATTGTCCTGGATTCATGGACATCCGTCTGCTTTGAAGGTATTTATAAGTAATATAATTACTGAATTTCAAAGATATACCTCAAATGCTAAGTGGCACTTTTTTAAGTCTTTGGAAAATCCAGCTGACACATTGTCTAGGGGTTGTAATCCAAGTAAATTAATTAATATGTGGCTTTGGTAGCATGGTCCTCCTTTGCTCATATAGTATTCACCTCATTGGCCAAATACTCATATTAAATTTAATAATTATAGTAAGGATCCGGAATGTCTTATAGAAAAACATAAAAATATATCAACACCTTTAGTACATACTGTTTTATTTGACTAAATACAACAATTTTCATCTTTATACAAGCTAATTTGTACATTTAGCTTTTGTTTCTGATTTATACACAATCTTAAATTAAATTGGTCCAAACTAATCACTCATCATTTAACTACAAGGGAATTAAATCAAGCCCTTACCTTTTTCATAAAACAGTCTCAACATGTACATTTTAGTGATGAGATAAATAAACTTAAAAACATTCAAATTATTTTTAATCAAAGTAAAATCATTTCACTTGATCCATTTTTGGATGACTTAGGACCAATGGGAGGTAGATTACAACACTCTTTATTATATTATCAAAACATCCTACTATCCTACACTCAAAGGCAAATATAACTAAATTAATTATTACTGCTGAGCATTTACATCTTTTACATTCTGGTACACATTTGACGCATCATTTATTATACCACAAATAGTGGATCTTAAATGCTAAAACAAGCATTTCATCAATCATTAATAAATGTTTGAATTTCTTTCATTTTAATGCAAAATTTCAAATGCAACAACTAGGTCAGTTACCACCTTTCAGAGTAGTACCTTCTCATCCATTGTTTGTCTGTTCAATAGACTATGGAGGTCTACTTACAATTTGTCATGCCAGCAGTCCAAAGCCTAAAGTAAATCTTATATTGCACTTTTTATATGCCTCAGTACCAAGGCAATTCATTTAGAATTGGTCTCTGATTTGACCATATAGTCATTCATTGCAACACTCAAGAGATTTATTTCATGAAGAGGTATTCCTACCCAAATATTTTCAGATAATGGTTCCAACCTCCATTATGCTAAAAATATTTTATATTGAATATAATTCATAATTCATAATTTGAATTCATAAATTCAGAAAATTTTAAATCAAATAATTAACTCTTTTCATCTAAACAAAACGTATCATGGTCATTTATTCCACCTTCTTAACCCCTTTTTGTGGCTTATGGAAGAGAGCAATTAAAAACATAAAATATCATCTACATTGTGCAGTAGGAGAAACAATCTTGAACTTTGAAGAAATGTATACAGTTTTAACATAGGTTGAAGCCTGTCTTAATTCTTGCCCATTTTTTGTTTTTATAGATCACAGAGACCCAGAACCACTGTCACCTGGACACTATCTTACTGGTTGTCCACTTGTCTTTACCTGAACCTGATTACAAAGAAATTGAAATTAACCGCCTAGGTTGTTGGCATTTACTCCAGAAATTTGTCCAGTCCATCTGGAAATAATGGTCTAAGGACTATCTTCATTATCTACAGCAGAGAAATAAATTGCATTAAAATATCTATTGGAGACTTAGTATTAATCTCTAAAAAGAACTTTTCACCAATGCAATGGAAATTCAGAATTATCACTAAAGCTAATTCAAGACCTGACCAGTTACTTTGAGTTGTCAATTTAACGACTGCTAATGGTCAGCTCCAAAGACGTGTGCATAAGCTGTGTTTGCTGTCAGTAACTGACAATTAATTAAATATTGTTTATTTAAAAAAAAAAAAACCTTTCACATGCTACTAATGAGAATATTTCTAAAAAAAATAATTTTATTGATTGATATTATACTTCATTATTGTAATTCATTTATTGTATTTTATTAATATGCTTTCAATTGTGATTTATATTATGGTCATAAATGTTATATACATTGTTATTATAACATAATATTTTGTATTTATTTCAATATACTTATATCTTACTCATATGCTACATAAATTTCTAACACTCTGTTCTACAGACCAATTATTATACTACATTTACATATACATATATACTACATGCAGGTACATACATGACAACACATACAACATAAACACATAAACACACGTATAACAAACAAATATTATATATTAGATGCAATAAGTCATCATTATTTGCACCTTCTAGCCAGTGACTTCATGGTAATTCGAGTCATTGAACACATATCTTCTTGCAATAGGTGCGACACGAACAACACATTTAAAGAAATCCTAGTCGCTATAAGATTTTAGGTACAAGTTTGCAAGAATATATATATACATTTACGTATATTAATACAAAGTAATTAATATTATGTGCATTATGATTATTATTCTTATTGTATTACTATTTTTATACATTATCATTGATTTGTGATCACTATTATAAATTATTATATATTATACATATTCAGATATTAAGAAAGATTGATTTGTATTCTCGATGGTATCATCCATCGGGTTCTGTCACATAGAAGGGGTAGTAGTGAAGAAGCTTTCAAAGTACCTTTATTGTGTTATGCAGGTGTGGAATGTATGTTTCAAGATAGATTAACATTCATATTGAGAAGTGTCCCTGTAGAAGAAGATCTAGATAGAAAATGGGAAAGAAGTCTTTAAAACAAGCTGACTCTGAAGCTTTTGAAAGTTATAAGCGACAAAACAAAAAGAAAGGTTTACAAGTGTGGAGTGATGAAATTCAAGATGCTATTTTCATGAAGCAAAAGGCTTATATTAAATGGTTGGCTAATTCCATGCAACAGAATAGGAATGACTATAAAAGAATAAGAAATAATGTTAAACACAATGGTAGGCAGGCTCATCAAAGCTCTTGGGAAAGATTAAGGGAGTGAATAAGCATTATATTGGTCTATGGTATGATGAAGCTTCTCCTGATTCTGAATTTGTTGACTGCTCCAACTGTCATGTTGATGATATTGTCACGGATGAGCTTCAGAAAGCCATTAAGAATCTAAAAAATTAGAAAGCAACAGGTTAGATAGTTTGAATGCTGAGATTATAAAATGTGGTGGCTAGTTCTTTCATTTGAGATTATTAAACCTTTACATCATGTGTTGGAAGAAACACTGAATGCCTCAGGCCTGGGCTTCTTCAAAAGTAATATCTATTTATAAGAAAGGACTAAAATCACAGCCAGGAAATTACCTACAGATCAGTCTTCTTAATACTGCTTACAAATGTTATGCCTTTATTTTGAATCAGCGCTTGCTAGCAATAACAGATTATTTGATTGGAGAAGAGCAAATGGGTTTTCCCCAAGGTCGGTCATGTATAGATGCAGTTTTTGTTTTATCCCAAATTATAGAAAATATTTGCAAAATTAACTATGACACTCACATGGCTTTTATAGAGTGGGAAAAAGCTTTTGAAAATGTTCAGAGGCTCTTGGTATGCGATATAATGCATAGAAATTGATATCCGAGACATCTTGTAGCAGTTATTGCTGTAATCTAGTGATTTCTTATGGTGGAAATAAAATAACGGGAAAATTATAGATCAATAAGGGAATGTGACAAGGCTATCCAGTGTCTTCAACACTGTTTAGTATTTATGTGGATAAAATCTTAAAGACTTGGAAACATCAGGTTGACTCAGGCATTAGGCTTTATGATGGTACGTACTTAAATTCTTTATTGTATGCAGACACCATAATTATTTTTGAGAGTGATAATAAGTTACAACTCGCAATTTATATTCTAAATCAAACATGTAAGCAATTGGATATGAAAATCTTGCCTGCTAAATCAAAGATTATGGCTTTTAAAAGTAAATGATCAATACACTCGAAAATAATCTTGGAAGGGCAGATCTTGGAACAAGTACAAGTCTTTAATTATCTTAGTTGTGATCTATCAAACAACAGAAATACAGATGTTGATAAGAAGTTAAGCCAATTTGGGGGAGTCTGGGGTTTAATATGCAGGATGTTAGGGAAACAGGCTAGACAGGAGAGTTAAGGTTTTACAAAACAATGGCCATGCCTGTTGTTACTTATGGTAGTGAAATGTGGGTTTTGCGATGTGGAGGTGAGATGAGTCATCTATTCAGGCTGCTGAGATGAGGTATTTGAGAGCGGTCAAGGTCAAAGGATGTACTCGAGTAGGCAGAATAAAAAATGCGGAGATAAGAATACAGCTAAATGTGATGCCATTATTGGGTACATTAAAGGAATATCATAAATGATGGAGTGATGATCTGATGCGAATGCCGCTTTGTAGATTTCTGTCTTAAGTATGGAGATACAAACTGAGGGGAAGAAGAGATATAGGATGCCCAAGAAAATTTTTAATGCCGAAACAGGCCAGTGATCATAATCCATGATGGATGATGATGATGACATATTATATTGATAAAAAAAGTAAAATAAATATATTTTGTTTGTCTTATACTACTGAATCATTTTATATGCTTGGTTTTTCTTGTACTACTACATCATTTTAATGATATAATTTATATTGTATTAGTATAACATTTATGTACCTGATATTATAACTTATTGATATTCTCATGCTATTGTAAAAAAAAAACTTATTTTTTGACAGGCAGTATGTTAAGATTCATTTGTTTTCTTTGTTCTCTTGCTTAATGTAAACATTTCCTGTCATCTTCTTCTTTCTTTTTATTTCTTATAAATTATAAAATTATAATTATAATTATAAAATTATAATTATAATTAAAAAATTATAAATTATAAAATTAAGTTCAGCTGAACTTAATTATTGTTAGAATTAATTATATGAATTTAATTAATTATTAAATAATTAAGTTCAGCTGAACTTAATTATTGTTAGAATTAATTATATGAATTTACTGTCCTTTAAGATGTAGGTATTAGCAACATCACAAAATCTTTATTGTTCTAGCTAGACATATTTAATATATATTTAAAATGTGAACAATATATGTGAACTTAACTTAAAACATAAATTATTATAACTCATTGCAATGTATAATTAATGAAGTGTAAATTTTGAAAGTAAATAAAGGAAGTGATTATTAATAATCGGTTTTCCGGCATTACTTAATTTATACAGTTTACACAACCGACGAATAGGTACATTCACAGAAAACATTGACCTCTGATCCTGATTTTTCTCTTTAGCCTTGACGTCAATGGGTTTTTATGGGCGAAAAACCCCGCAAAAAATTGACCTCGATGACGTCATCATTTTCTTGATCACGTGATAAGATTCCCACCATTTTGTTTGATTGCATAATATTGTACATTTTTGGAATGATATTATCATCTTTTTCTACTTTTTTGTCTCTTAAAATTATTTTCCCATCATTTTTTGTATTGCGCAATATTGTGAAATTTTTGTTGGTTTCGAAATAATTCTTATGCATTAAACTTTTTTACTATATTGAAAATTACCTAGTGATAATGTATCTATGTCAATTGTTTATGAGAATGGTAAGAACAACGTATTTGTATAAATACCCACAAAACTTTCACTGCAGTTATACCACCTTCTACTTATCAGCCAGATGAATTTTGATCTACGCTACCTTCAATATCAGAAAGGTAATCGAAATTTTTAAATTATAAATAAATAATAAGTATGGTATTTAGATATTAAAGTAAAATAAAAATAAATATAAATTATGATCTTTATATATTAAATGCAGTTAAAATTAACTACGCACTTTATCGGACAGGTGAGTAAATTGATTATTAAATAATAAATGAATATAAATAATAAAATAATAATTATATTATACTCTTTTAATA
The DNA here is from genome assembly GCF_047948215.1 of Lycorma delicatula. Lineage (NCBI taxonomy): Eukaryota > Metazoa > Arthropoda > Insecta > Hemiptera > Fulgoridae > Lycorma > Lycorma delicatula. The sequence continues at coordinate 305,524,723 of NC_134455.1, forward strand.
TTATATGCAGTTAAAAAAATTACGCACTTTAAATCTTTTCCTTTCCAGATGCATTTTATATATGTAGCTCTTCGAATTTAAGACGCACCCTAAATTTAGTAAATAATTTCTAGAAAAAATGAAAACATTAAAATACTGTATAATTTATTTATTATAAATTACGATAAGTCATGCAATATTTTATATACATCAGTATTTTTCAATAAGTTCATCCTATTTTGAAAAATGAATATAAAAATAAAAAATTAAATAGCAGCTTCTTATATCAATTTATTGAACACTCCAAATAAGCAGTAAAGCATTTAAATAGGCACTTAACACTATATTTTGTATTATAGTATGTCTAATTTAATATAGTTAACAACGTGCGTATTTAGCTTTATAAGTACAATATTTTTTCACTAATCACAGTCATTTTTCGTGATTAAACAGTGTATCTCGTTAGCTTTTTATGTTGTTGAGGCGTCATCGTCAGTTTCATCTTAGTCGGGATTCATTTGCGTCACTGTAGTTCCAAAATACGTCATCTTCAGAACCATCCAATGCATTCGACAGCAGCACTTCAACAATGATGTTTTACCTATTTCTGATGGCAAATCATTCCAAACTTTCGAAATCCGTTTTACAATTGTAGATGATGACTCTCGTTTAATTATATCGCTCGGTGTAAGGGGATATACGTTTTCAGTCAACCTTTGAATGTATAGTGCACGAATACGATCTTTAAAAAAAGCCAACACTTTAAAAAAAAAAATTAAAAAGCGGCCAACACTGACATACTGTTTCGTTTCAGAATTTCACCCAGTCTACATACACATCTTAACCAGTCTTGCAATAGATCGCTCGTCATTCAGGCGTTCTGTTGAGGCGTTCTACAATTACACCATCAGAGAACCTTTCTTTTGGCACTGTTTTTCTGTTCAGAATTACATATGGCGATAATTTATTTCCGTCGGCAGTAGCACTCTACAGTTACTCTTTTTACTTTTACTTTTTACTTACTTTTCTATCCAGTTGTTTTTACCGTTACTTGTTATAATTTGGAGGCATATCAAAGAACACAGCAACTTTATCAGAATTACCAATTTGACTGTAACAGTATTGATTCTTTAATCAAAAATCGATTACGTAACGCTGATATTGCACTAATTTATGCTCGGAATCTAATTGTAACTTCTGGCAAATGGAGGTTCTACGACGCAGCGACAGACATTTCTTTTCATGTATTTCTTACACCATCCACGGCTAACTTTAAATTGAATACAATTCCTGGAAATTTCCCTGCCCTTTAACAGCAGTCCATCTCTTGTCACTGGAAGACCTTTAGTGCGGAGCTTCTTGAAAAAAAGTCAAAACAGCAGCATCGATTTCCGGATATTTTCCGTGTTTTGGTTGTTAAAAAAATTTCTTTTATTTTTTAAACGCAAATAATCTCTTTCAAACTCCATAACCATAACTCATCACTAAATTATGATGAGAACAGTGATAAAACTGTTGAGAAGCTCTTTGAGGTGAGTCATCTTTGTAGAAGTTTTGTGTTCTTCTAAATACGTTAAAAAATGTTCTTTCATGTTTCCTGTCTGATTTCCATTCAATGTTGAACAGGTGTACGGATTCAAAAATCTTAGCTTTACTTCTATTAACTATGCGTTTATGTCATATGACATTAGATCTTCAACTGAAGACACACCTCGAATTTAAGACGTATATTTTGACCCTTTAATCTGTAATAATAGGTGAATCTTAAAGCCGATGCAATACGATATTTTATTTTCTAGCTTAATTCCAGTTTAATTACGCATATTAAATAATATTTGTAAGTCGAAGTCCTAGCTTAGTATTTATAATATAAAAAAAAATTGCACACTATAAATAAAATTATTTATGTTAAAATTAATACGTTACAATAAATAATTATTTTAAAATTATGCAATTTATATGTTCTGTTTTCCAGTTTAATTCTGCACATTAAATAATATTTATAAGCAGATGAATTTTTTTTTTTTTTTATATAAAATAAAATATTAATTGCACGATAGAAATAAAATTAATGTTTGTAGTGGTTCTTGAAGTTAAATTAACTTGTTAAAATTTGTAGTAAATGATAAATATAATAATAATTGGAATATTGTGGGATTGTGATAGATGTTATTTTCTGAATTTTAACTAATAACTATAGGTTTAAAATATTAAAATCATTTATAAAATATAATTACACATTTTAAAAATTAAATTGAATTAATATTACCTTAAATTATTTTTATAAAATTATATAATGATTGTATAATTAGACACTGCGTGTATTTTTATTTTTCCAGCTAAATTCCATTTTAATTACTCGCTTTAAATAATACTAATATTAATTGTAAACTGAAAATAAAATTAATATCGTTTCACTCACCTGTCTGATAATGTGCGTAAGTATTTTTAATTGCATTTAATATTTATAGATCATAATTGTTATTTATTATAATTAATTTAAGTTAATAATTAAATTCCATAATTATTATTTATTTATAATTTAATTAATTGATTCGCTTAATTGTCTGATAATGAAAAAGCGTTGATCAGAATTTACTTCGCTGATAAGGTAGAACGTGGTATAATTGCAGTGAAATTTTGGCAGGTATTTATACAATTCTGTTGGTCTTATCATTCAAATTAACAAGTGAAGTAGATGAATTATCGCTAGATAACTTTCAAACTAGTAAATAATGTTTATAAAAAAAGCACAATTTTATGCAATGCCAAAAAAATTGCACAATATTGCGCATTCAAAAAAAAATTAATAATTGGCAGGGGAAAATTTCATATTACAAATTGATTATTTTTAAATGGTGGGAAAACTTATAAAAAAATCTGATTTCATAACCCCAAAAAAAAACATCGGAGAGAAAAATCATAATTGTCCCAGAATGCCCCTTTTTATAGTACTATCGTCATTTAAAACTTATAAGTAATTTTAAAGTGTTCGTATTTAATTTAAAATTAATTTTCTTGTTACTGATTAATTGAATACTTCAATCACAGAGATCAAAAGCGAAAAATTCTTGCTGGTGTACGGTTTACTAAATTTGTTGCTGAAGATTTTAATTTAGTTTTTCATTTACCTACATTAAAATTGTTGTACACTGTGCAATAATTATAAGAATACTTGTATAGCTTAGTGTGTTAGAAATACAAAAATACAACAGAATATGTTTAGCAAAAGTACTTTTTATAGTAGATTTGCTTTCAAGAGTTCCTGATTAGATTTCTCATTTTGTTTTTCTATGTTCATCGAAGAAAATGTACAGCGATAATTTTTAAACAAAAACTCAATAATTTATGTTATTTATAAATTTTCATAATTCTTCAAATATGTATTAGAGAACATATAACCTAAGCCTCGCGCTTGAATAAAGATATTTTATTTTGTTTCATCTTATTTTGGTCCTCGTTATTGAAACTACAACACTTTTTTTTGTAAGAAAAAATTTAATTGAAAAACTTGTGAAATGGACGCCACTTAGTTGTGTTCGTTGTTAGAAGTGTTCGTTGATGCGTTGGAGTTATGCATCAACTAGCCGCGTAGGAAATAACTACTGCACAGTAAATCCACACCATACCATTAGAAAACCATATAGCTTACTAATAAAACATGACCAGAGAGTTTTGAACCAGTTGCATATTGTACAATTCAGGCCGCATATTTTCTCTTTCTAATCTAAATTACACTTTCTCACGAACATTAATTTCTAGCAGACGTTCTAAATTAAATGTTCCGTCATCATTTAATTTACCAATACTTATCTACGAGGGTATAAATAATCGGTTTAATGAAGCGTAAAATCTAAAGAAAATAACAGAACGAACGTACGAAAATTGCTGGGTAAAAAAATTAAGTAAGGAATTTAGTCTAATATTTGCTGTAATAAATTTTGTATATTATTTTGAAATTCCATAATTATTAAGAATAATAATAATAAGAAGAAGAAGAAGAAGAAATAATAATTATTATTATTAATTTAAGCTTGCTTAAATTCAAACTACGAATATAAACATATAATAATTATGTATGTAAATTAATTGTTAGATTTTATGAATAATAATATTGCAATAAGTATATAAATATAATAATTAAAATTTCAATTTGTTTAGACATCCAGAACACCTCATCTATCTTTGTACGTTATTAAATTATAATATGTTCCATTATACTCGTATTTAAATTATATAAAATAAAATAAATATTTAAAAAATTAATTAATTAAAAAAGAGATTTAAGCGACTCTAAAATGAGAAAATTTCACTGAAAAGGGAGAAATAATTTATTCAAATTAATTTATCTAATTCATTTATGCTGAGAGGACAAACTTTGAAACTACTTTAAATGCATTACCAAAACACCAGTAACGGATTATGAAATTTATTTAATTAACTCTTCAGACTAATTCTAAAGTTTGGCACCGACTTTTAAAAATAAGTTTCAAAGATTGTATTTAGAGCTTAGTGAAAAATTATTTCTTGCGTTTTTTCCCATTTTAGAGAGCGTACAATTTTTTGTATTTATTTTTTTTAGTTTTGTAATTTTTGAAGCGAAAATATGGGCAGGCCTACGAAACAGAATGCTCGTAAGAGTAAAAATTATTCTATATTTAGTACTGCTTACCTTTCTTAGCTTCATTCTTTTATTTCTTGTTGACGCGTTTCGGAAGAATGAAGCTAAGAAAGGTAATCAGTACTAAAGATTGTAACTATAGTGATTTTAGCAGAAAAGATAATAGGAATTATTACCTTAACAACAAAAACAATTTAAAAGAATGTTCGGTTGAAACAAAGTAGAGATTTTTAAAATGACTTAAAGATCTGATGGGAAAGATGCGTATAATTTGGAGTCAATAGTATGATACCGCACATTAAAGAAGAGGCTGTCTAAAATGCAGATTATAGCGTTTTTCCTCAATTCATGAAAGAATTTTTAATGAATCGTCTAAAAAACGTGTCCTTCGACTGACTGTAAAATTGCGAAATGAAAGAGCCGATAAAAGACATAATCGTTTTGAGAAAATGCGTCAAATATCGAGTAATTTAAGGCCCATATTCAATGTAAAAGATTTTTGAAAAGCAATAAATACGTTCTGCTGCCTAGTTTGGAGCTTCTAGCTTAATCATTTTTTTAATGGTCTAGTACCATAAAAAAAAATTAGTCTGGATAAGGGTGTAGGACCCCTTTGTTTTATTTAAAGAAAGACCATTCAAATTCTTGCACTTGGTTAAAAGTTATGACAGGACAGAAAACAAATTTATATATAATAAGTCGAATTGAAGTTGATTAAAAATATACTCCTTCTTGAAGTTGGTTAAAAATATAGGATATACTAAGTCTTTGTTAAAAGGTAGCACGCTGATTAGACTTTTTTTTGTATATCAAATTATACATACAATCGGTTCCGTAGATTATAATCCATAAGTAAATTGAATCTCAATAATCAAGTTATAAAGACGTTTCCCTTGAAACACTTTTATTAAATACATTCTAGAAATCAACAATAAATCAAATGTAGCATATGCATCGATAAATTGCAGCTAGAAATGAACTAGAAATCATAATATTTTCTAAACCATAAACCTAAACGAGTAAAACCAGAACACAAAACGAAACACAGGAATAAAATAACATTAGAAATATACGTAAATGATCATAAATAAACAAATTTTTTTGATGATGTAAACTTAAGAAGATTCGCTTAAGAAGTTTTGTGTGTCACTATAAGGTTCATGGTCCAGTAAATTTACCCGCTTTAATCGCCTTACATCTTCGCCGTAGTCTAAGTGGTTAACTGCCAGATAGTTTACAAGGCCGGTAAGTTTTATTTTGCACTTGCAAATCGATTGACTTTTTGAACACTCGGTAACCCTAAGTACTCGTGAATTACGTTGTTCCGTACGAACCACGGCGCTTGTGTAATGAATCTCATAAATTTATTCTAGAAACGCTGAATAATCTCTGTACTGCTGGTACTCGCCGTACCACAGATTTAAATTTCGTTATGTCCAAACCGGTTTTAGAATCATATTGTACATAAGTAGCTTGTTAGATAAGGATAGTTGCGATTTCCTACCTAATAATCAATAAAGCTACCAATAAACTGTAACGCACGACTTGCCTGGCTTAGGTACTATTACTACTTGAGACACTTTCCACTCCGACGGGTAACACGTCGTTCGAAGATACAACTAAACAGTTGGGTCGTATAAGTTATGACCTTAGATGGGTGCATAAACAGCTTTTTTTTGTATTTGTTGTAACCAAATCAAAGTCCATGGAAATCTTTAGGTTCCGCTCCTTTTAAATCCAACACTTCCCTAGTTGAGAAAGACTTATCAGAGGATTCACTGGAGTCCAGAATTTCCATTTCATCAGCGCTATAGAAGTTTAGTAGCTGAAAGACCGATCGCGACTAGCAAGAAAGTCGGCATTTTTATTATTTTCAACTTTTTATAATTTTTTTAATATTTTTAGCCCAAAAACTTCTTTAGTGGAGAGAACTGAGATAATGGTCGCTTATAGTTTTTCGTGAAAAATTACTGAGGTAATTGTTAAATTTCACCTCCTGGTAATTTCTTCTCCTCCTTTGAATTGTTAAATTTCAAGATTCACTTTAATCTCCAACCAGCCCTGTTTAACAATTTCTTGTCCTCTTTGTCTTCTAAAACATTTCCATCTCCTCCTGAGCCGCTTCTTGGTTGAAATGAGATCCTGTACTTCTCGTAGATAATCCGCTTCCTTTCCTGTCGCTTTTTTCCCCAGGCGTTGAGGGCCAGGTTTCTTCCTGTAACACCGAGATCGAGTAACCGGTCACATATTCCACATCAGCCGAACATTTCAATTCAATAGGTGCAACTAGTCTTGCAAAATACTCAGAGAATAATTCTCTCAAATATCATATGGCGAAGAAGACAATAAACTACTGATAACACCCGAGCCGTTGTAAAATTTCAATCGAGATCGCTTGAATATTATCTCGCAGAAATTTGGAAATTGATGATGTCTAATCGTATTCTTTATAATCAGCGCAGTGCCTCCATGCGCCCAACCGTCCGGATGATTATTTGTATGTATTGAGTAACTCCTAAGACGAAGATTTTTCCGATTAGAGAATTGAGTTTCACTGAGGAGAACAATATCTTACGATTCTGTGTAGAGATAAACGTCTCTAATTTTTTTTTTGTGGATAGAAAGACCATTCAAGTTCCAGGTAGCTGTCCTAAGAAATCTGATCATTAACAGAGTTTGGCTATCACCTTGCTGAATAAGCCTATCATACTTCCAGTTTTCTGAACTAGAAACTCTATGATGAAAGTCAATTATTGTATTCTGTAATCCATCAATTTCTGTAATTCACGAGTATTGTATCCACAACCGCGACGTAAGATCCTAGAGTATTATTTTCTTGGGCACTTGGATCTCTACACCTCTCTTGGCCTCTTGGCCCCTCTTGGCTTCTCTAGACCTCTTCACCTCTAGATCTCTAAACCTCTCTCGGGAAATTAAAAACTTCTTGTTCTTCAATTTCACTCTTGATTTCAGTCGGGATTGAATAATGTACATCCCTCAGAACCAGCCAAAAATCACGAGCATTCTTTCTCGTAAATGTGTGTCCGAAAAAGAAACACTAGTTTTTTAATAGCTTGTTTTCACAGACAAATTCTATTACTTTTTGTAGATGTGTACGCTTTTCGACGTCACACGTAATGGTTTAGCACTGACAATTTTAACATAGCAGTCACTTTTGGACACGACCGAGTCGATTAGTTCATAGAGATGCAACACATCCGTCATCTCACAGAGGACAATCGAAGGTGGTTTTTACGGCATCTTTCCCGTACGTTTTAGTATTAATTTCTCCATCGATAAGTCCTCATACCTCTTCTACAAAGTAAGTTGTTGGTGATGACACCGGTAGTCTGCGTCGTCCAGTTCTTACGCAGCACCTGAACTGTTTGCCATGACGGAGTCGCTGATTGGTAATCTTAATCCTTAATGGTCTTCACTGTCCAAGCTATTCAGATCGCTCACAAGACTTTCTTGGATAAGCTTACACCGTGATAATTTCCTAAGATCTACATTTGAAGTTGACAAAGATCCACATTTTCTACCAGAGTTGGTTCCACCAATCGTAATTTCAGTTGTGTCAAATCGATCAGTTAACAGCTTATCCATGATTGTTACACTAGGTTACGTGTGTAACATACAAACTGTATTAAAATAAAATCCTAATATCAAACCAAAATTAATATTAATAATATGATGCTATTCCACGCATAACAAAATTGTCCACGAATATCTGTATTGTTTAAAAAAAAGAATATAACTTTTAATCAGAAGCAAATTTTATAACTACTATTTTTTTTTTTTTTTTAGACGAGATATAAAGATATATTATTTCTTCTTTATTATGAAAAAATATTACATCAAGGGAATATTAGTCATTAGAAATTAATTAGATAAAAAAAATACAAATTAAATATACTGCAAAAATATAAATTAATAGACGTTTGACAACCGATTAGTTTCCAGTCGTACTAAAGCAAATTCCTGCATCAATAAAACTAATAGTGACAGTCAACCGCGAATGAAGAGATATAAACAAGCGATAAATATTAAAAATCACAATTTAAAAAAAAAATTTCTGACAAGCATTACCCTTTAATATAATCTAATACCCTATAATAAAAGATAATTAAAGAGCGTGCTGGTGACAATTCTGTGTATAACTTTATTCAAATTTTAAAATCTATTTAAATATATAAATAAATAAATATATATATATATACCCTATGACACTCCCGGAAACGTAAAGATTCCAACGCAGGTTATAAATCTAAATCGGTTCAGCCGTTGAATTGCTACAGTTGGAACTAACATACATCTTAAATACATTACATTCCTTTTTTGGCAGTCGTTTAATTAATTATTCGGGTAAAATACTGTTTGTAAAATTTTCAAAATAATGCTTAAAATAATCGGATTAGATGAAATTCAAGTCTGTCTTGTTACATAGTATCAAAAATTACTCAGTATTACTCAAATAAAGAAAAAAATTTGAATTGGGGAATACTATAAAATTGTTTAAATATTTTGGCTAAACTATGAGACATATTTCAAAGAAAGAAATTGAAGGAAGGGATTGTATCTAAATATGAGAGATTGATGAAGGATGCTATGTGATTCAATGTCTCCCGTAAGTGATAAGGTGTCTTTTGGAAAATTGTTACATTAGGATTATTAATCAGCAGTTGATATATTTTAATTTTTGAACTTATTTCTTTGTATACTACACCTTTCATAGTTTTTAAAGGAAAGTAACTGATTCGTCAGTATATCTTATTTAGCACTGTCTCTGCAGTTCTGCCTACCTATTCCTTTTGATAGCCGATACTATAATATAACGTGTATAATATAATATTTTAAGATATTTTAACAGCATTAATAAGTTGGTCAATATCTTTGGTACATAAGTAATATGGAATTTAATATATATATGGTATATACATGTATATGTATATACTAAAAAACTGCATGGCTTATTTTTCCTTATATCATCCGTAAACAACATCACGTGACATAACGTGTAACAGCATCATCTCATGTAACTTGTCACGTTACACTTACGTACGTTTATGGGTATTTTGCGATAAGTATTAAAAACTAATTCACGAAATTTATACGTCTTCTTCTTTTAATATCATGACCGTTAACGATCGTTGGCTGTCACGCTTGCTACCATATTCAGTATCATAATTTTATTAACAGTTGCTTAGAAAATGCTTCTGTAAACATCTAAAACTATCATTTCATTTTTTTAAACCACGTAACTCTTTTTCTACCAGGGCAATTTAAAAAAAAATTCGAAATATATGATTTTATAGGATCATTACATCTCATAGTTTAGCCAAAATGTCTATACAATTTTATAGTATTCCCAAATTCATTTTTTTTTTAATTTGAGTAATATTCAGTATTTACTGATACCATGTAATATATATTTACAGATATCATCTTCAAACTCGAATTTCATATAATCCGGTTATTTTAAGCATTATTTTGAAATATTTTACAGAGTATTTTATAAAAAGGAAAGTGTGTTTTGTCCATAAATTTGTCCGATATAATTTATGGAACTATCAAAAGTATGAAAAAAATTCTTTCATTGTTCAACTTACAAATCCTTTCACTATCATATCAAATGATTTAGGCTGTGTAAAACTTAGTTCCATAACTATTAATCACTGATTACATTTCTTTTGTTATAATATGATTAAAATTTCTTAAGTAAAATATAAAGTATAATTTCAATTAGTCCTTTAATGTACATTCACATAACTCTAGAATCTGATTGTTCAATTATGGAAGGCAATCATTCCTGAATATTGTAACTGTAAGAACTCCATAATCATCACCCGAAAAACCCTCAGTTAAGAAAGGAAATCACTTGAAATATGCCATCAATATTGAAACATAATTGAACCTTTCTTCTTCAAAATGTCTTCTTTTGCCTTTAGAAATATTACTTAATTATGTAAATCTTTTCATCTTTTAGTTTTATATCCCTGAATGTTCTAATTATATTGCAACAACTACAATTTTATTACATACGGACTACTTTTTTCATAACATATTGTATTCTCAGGAACTGGTAAAAAACTCAGCGTGAGAAAGTGTAGAACCACATAACTCTTGAATCTGATTGTCCAATTAGGGAATCCTGAATATTGTAATTGTAAGAACTCCATAATGCCCCTTATTCCCATTCAGTACAAAAATATTGAAATATTTAGCTTATTTATAAAAAAAGAGAGTTCTGCTTCTAGAAAAACAAAATACATAAAAACTGAAATTTTATTTTTATATTATTCAGAAAACAATTTGTTTTATTTCTAAAAGCAAAATTCGAATCCCGGTCAGGCATGTCATTTTTCATGCGTTACAAAAATCCCATTTTCATATCCTACGCACAAGCTTCAAGCTTATGTGGCGATATCATCAAGCAAAAAAAAAAATAAAAAAAAATAACTTGAAGCAACTTCCTTCTTATTGATGTACCCACCCGCATAGTCTTTGCTCAAATCAGTTGAAAAGTTGGATAGCGAAAAGTTGACTTAAACATAAAGACTTTAATATAAATTATTTAAGAACATCCCTCTTTTAAAAGTTTTTCTTTAAATGTAATAGTTCTGATTAAATTTAAACTACATAAGAATAATAAAATGTTAAATTTGAAATTTGGTAAACATTTTTGTCGATTTAAAAATTTTAAATAGTTTTCTTATCCCGTTTTAGAAAAAAATATTTTAATATTTTTCTTAATCCTTTTGATTTTACGTGAAATAAAAGTTATAAAATTTAAAAAAATGAAGGACCATCTTAAAAAAAATGTATTAATTTTTAATTTTTTAAACTGGATTTTTAAGGAATTTTTTAAAATACTTTTTCTGCAAACTTTCTGATTTATTTTTAATCCAATCTGGGAACAATCTGAAATCGAAAAAGGAATGCGGGATAAAAATTATTTAATAACAATAATAATAATACGTGTAATTCACTTTTATAAGATCAGCTTGGTTACAAATCGTTTTTTATTTTTGGGACAAATAACAGAATAAAGTTTATTTCTCAGTTCTACTAAATTTTGGGACTTTAAAATTAAGATGAAAAATCAAACTTTTATTATAAAAATAAACTAAAGAAGAAATCATAACATATTTGTCGAAAAGTTAATTAACATAGATAGTTTTTTGATGTTATAATAATAATAAATAAAGAATGATAAGAATATTATAACTTTTTCGACTTAAAGCAAATTAATTACCAGGTAAAACATAAGATATTCTTTAAAATTAATACTCCAAAGTTGTTTTATCTAAGTAATCGATGCTTATTCTAGGCATAAGATTTATAATCTAATTTACTAAACAATTATTTTTTTATTTTTTCAAGACATTACGTGCTATACATTTTAAAAACTTTGATTATCATAATGATTAAATAAAAATATATATATAATTAAAATAGAAAAACATGAAATTAAAATAATAGGGAGATCCATTTTGTTTAGTTTATTACAGAGAAGGTCAACCGATCTAGAGGTGAACGGCATGAACGAAGTCCACTGCGCATGAAATTACCGTCATCTTCTTCACATCTTATTACGTTTATCCGAGTGCAATTCAAATTCTATTAACATGCAAATTAATCTGTAGCCGTAGTTTTCATGAGTTTAGTTGATACATTACACAACAAATAATTAAAAAATAGACCGTGGGCTGTAAATACTAATGCATACTAAAATAACGCAATCTTTCTTGTTTTTGTTTTCGTTTCTTTATTATTTTTATTGCCGATAAATATTCATCTATTAAAATTAATTCATCAGTACCTTTCACTAAAAAATAAATAATATTACGCTTTTAAAAATATCTAAAATATTATTTATTATCTCGCCAGAACAAATATTTTACATAAATACGAGTAAATTATTTTCTTTAAAAGCATTGTTGTTTAAAGTGATCTTTAAAAATCTTTAACACCTTGTCTAAGATAAATTTTGAAGTATTAAATATACAAATTTACTATCTTAAATTACATCATATTTTTAGTGGGAGGGAGAGTAAGTCATCGAATGACAATTTATATCTTACGAATTTGGGTTGTTTATGAGACTAGCAATTACAGTTATAAAAGAAAAGAATAATAATAACAACATCGTAGTAATTTTAAAATATCTTTCTCTTATAATAAAATATAATAATCTTTTCCTTTCATTTTCAAAATTTATCGGCTGATGAAAAGTCAAATTCTAGTATTGAATGAGGTAGATAAAAAATTATTTATTTTTATTACTATTATTATTTTAATTACTTCTCAATAGAAGCAGATCTCAATTTGTTGCTATTTAGAGACAGCAATCAAAATTAGTTTTTCTGAGAGTAATTAATTATGTAATTACGAATATTTTTCAAATGATTATATGAATTTGTAATCCACATCAGTTATATTTAGAGCTAATTTAAATAAAGAATTCTAATGCAAAATTAGATTATCAAAACGATTAAATTATCAAAAACTACCAAAACACTTCTACTGTTATTAACTGTTTTAATTATTGTACGTTTCCTAATACGACCAGACGCCAGGAGCGATAAATAAAATAAAGGTAACCAGTTTTAAATAAACAAATTAGGATTGTTCTTCTCAGGTAGTAGATGATAAATTCTAAACTTAAAAATTATCTGTAGTGTATACAGTTTTGTGTAATATACTGTTTTTCATAATTTTATTTGTGCATTAAGGTTCTCGGTTTTATGCGTTATTCAGTTGCCTATTTCTCAGTCTCATTATATTGCTACTCAATCTTATAAAATTTAAATGTTTCATTCATAAACGGCAAATTTTGTGAAGAAATAGACGTCAATTTTATTTATATTACATTTTCGTTAATATTTAACATAATGTTTCCGATATATACATAATACTATTCGAAAAATTTGTAACTGATAGAATAAATAAATCAAACATATTTTAAAATTATATAATGTATTGTGTTTAATACATTAGAAAAGGAATGTAGTAAATTCTGGTGACAAAAATGATAATAACAAATAAGTTTTTTATGATAAAAACAAGCTTGTCCAACCGTAAAAATAAGTTTTACATTCAATAAAATATCTTAAAAATTGAACTCATAAATCATAAAAATCAAATAAAATGCAAAAAATACATAAAAACGACGAATTAACAAAATCTAACAACCGAAATCCTTCGGATATCACTTCATCATTACAATCTAAACCAAAATAAACTTATTTGAATGAGGTTAAGTTATTTTCCTGTCAAATTTTATTTTAAAGATGTTAAAAAGTACTTTGGAAACAAGGAATTTGCTAAGTAACTGCATATTGGGTGATAAAGTGTAGCAACACAATTACAAAATAAGAAAAATATCGAAATTAAAATAATCGATCTTAATATCGAACATTTTTTATAACCGGTTTGTTAATATTTAAACCAACATTAATTAAATTTAAAATGTTTAAACGTGTAACTGATAGAAGTAATAATTTAAACATATTTTAAAGTTATATAGTAAGTATATTGTAAAGTAACATAAGCAAAGAAAGCCATTAAATACTGGTGACAGAAAAATCTTAAGAAATGAGCTCTCTCATTGAATATAAGAGAGTTTTAAATATAAAAAAACAGCTTATATTAAAGACATACATTAACATTAAAGACATACATGCAGACATACATTTTTGGAGAATCTAGTAAGCCTTGGAAAATTGATTCAATGAATGGTAATTTATACGGAAATGATAATCTCATTTAAGTTATAAAATTAAAATTAAAAATTGTTATATATTATGTAAAATTAAATCATTATTTTAGTGGCTGTTCAGGGCTAGTTGGCCTTCGCTCGCTCTTCCCTTCTAGCCTGAACCTCCCGTTGCGTTCGTTATTCTCATGGTTATATAAATATATCTGATAAATGACGATTAAAGCCTGGAAAGCTCTCTTTCTAACGTTTCCTTCATACTTGACCCAGGTACGCTCGTGTTGTAGATGGAGTTACAGCTAGAGTCTGGGAATAGCATCGCGGTCAGCAGCTAAACAAATATTACGCACGTCAGCTGTTTCTGAGGACCGAAATATTCTCATTCTTTTAGCAGACTTTGAATAATAAGAAAGGTTAAGCATCTTTTTTGAAGTTATACTTCTTTTAACGCGTTAGGAGAAACTGATAAGAGTGTATTTTCAGCAAGTTACGGAAGTTGCGCGCGCCGATGTAACATACCATGAAGATTTTTGCAGGCCCTAGTGGATCAGTTTGCATGCACATGCGTGTAATGTCTGATCCAATGAGTCGTTTAATGCAATTAAGTGATAGCACGGGCTGTAAACATAACAGATATTGAGTCGTAATAAATACATAGTTATATACACGGATTTCGGAAGACGGATATTTTAAACTGTGAATATTGTTGTTCATATTCATAAAACTTAATTTATGTTGCAGCGTATATATATATATATTTTTTTTTTTTGTGAAAATTGTTCATCAAGATTTAAGGTTATATATATCTAAGTATTATTTTTTATGAGTAAAATTATATTTTTTAATGGCAAAGAAAACAGCACACGCCAGATAAATTCTTGATTTTTCATAAATAATTTTAAATTTACCAAAAACAATTTTTTTTATAAAATACACTATAATAAAATAAAACTATTTCTGTAGTATTTTACATATATAAGCCGCTGATAACCCTCGTGCCAATTCAATCATCATCCGAAGAATTAATGGAGCTAAACTAATCGAAATATATTCGATGAACTTGTATAAAATAAATACTACTTAATTTAATTTAAGTGTTATATATTCAAACTTTTATTGATTGTATTCAATGTCGTCCACTGATCGTTTGACTCAGTTCAAATTTGTTTGAATGCGTAAAAAAAATATTTTTTTATTCACGCCAAAGAAGTATAACTCCTTACGTGCGTACATAGTACACACAAGCTCTTTTTAACCTATAAAAATCCAGACAGGTCAGCTAAAATAAAAAGTTCCATACCCATAAAATTTCGCTAAATTTGCTAATTTAAGCTAATTACAATAATAATAATAATAAACTAATAAAATATTTAAAATTTTATTAATAGTAATAATAATAGACTAATAAAATACCGTATTTATTCGAGTACCCCCGCACTTTTTTTCTTGGAATTGGAGAGAAAAAATAAGGGTGCGGTGCTTACTTGAAACACAGCCTTTAGCCAGGATAACTTGTAAACTTGATAACATGTAAAGTAAACGTTTTCTTAGAAGTACCTAAATTCAATCACATAAATATAGTTAAATTAGGCTTTCGTTTATCAATACCGGATTCCGCTTATACAGAATACATCCTTAATTATTAAAATCCGTTCATATTATCGATAGGAACGAAGTTACGGTATTTTTATAAAACTGATTCATTCTGTATTGGCTGCATCCGGTTCTAATGACACTACAGTTACAGTATCAGTTACCCATCGTCGTGTTGTCTATTCGCCATAGTCATTGTATTGTTTGTATATGTGGACGGTTATGTGCATTTAATCTGTTTAGTTTATCTTTTAAAGTTTAATACGGTGATTTATTTTAATTACGGCATTAAAATGAGTACAAAAGGACAGCGTCTACAATCTTTTATAGTAAATGAAAAACCGCGTGTTATAGAAGAGGCTGAAGAAATTGGAAATCGGGCGGCAGGAAAAACATTTGACGTAGATGAAAGCTGCATTCGAGACTGGCGTAAGAAGAAACAACTTTTTGTGAAAGGCACTGGTAATAAAAGGGCTTTTCGTAGCTTAAAACCAAAATACACAGACAGAAAAAAAATTGTATGACATTTTATGGAAAAAAGGAAATGCGGTTATGCTGTCATGACAGAAATTTGTCAATCATATTCTCATGAAATCGCTAAATCATTGAATAAAGTTGATTTTAAAGCAAGCCGTGGATGGATAACACGATTTTTTGCACGAAATGATTTGTCAATAAGACGAAAGACGACCATTTCTCAACGACTTCCGGACGCTTATGAACAAAAAATATGTCACTTTCACAAATACATAATAAAACTTAGAAAAGATAAAGGCTATTTACCTTCTCAAATAGCAAACGCTGATCAAACCCCCGTTTTTATTTTGAAATGCCATTTGACAAAATAGTAAACAAAAAAGGTGAAAAAAGTGTTACGATTCGCACTGGTGGTAATGAAAAACAAAGGTGTAGTGTTATACTTTACATTACTTCTGATGGATCAAAATTACCTCCGTAAATTATTTTTAAAAGAAAAACTCTTTCTACCGTACAGGTAAATGGAGTTATTATCAGAGTACAGGAATCAGGTTGGATGGACAAAACCTTGATTTTAGATTGGATCAGGTGTGTATGGCAAAAGCGATCAGGAGATTTACTTAATAAAAAAAATACCAGTATGCTAGTAATGGATAGTTATCGGGGGCATACTACTGATAAAGTGAAAGACATTTTAAAAAAGGGTATGACAGATCAAGTAATAATTCCAGGCGGATTGACATCTCTTGCAACCACTGCATTAATATCTGTCTGCATTTGATGTCTGCATTAATAAACCGTTTAAATCTGCATTAAAACAATTGCACAGTAAATGGATGGCTGATGAAAATTTCTTTCTCACGTCTACAGGAAGAATCAAACGCCCAGATTTTAACCAGATTTGTGTTTGGATTAAAGATGCTTGGAAAGGTATTTCCAGATGCTTGGGAAGGAATTAGTAAGGAAGAGTTTTAAAAAATGCGGAAAATTTAATGAACTTGATGGTAGTGAAGACCTTTGGCAGAACGACGTGGAGACTACCGGCAACTCTTCTACAGACATTTACAGTGACAGTGATTAATTAAAAATAAAATCCCATATTAAAAATTGTAATGAAATGATCCTTTTCAACATGATACTTTCTTTTTGTTTTACTGACCTACTGATTCTGAACTAAACGGGCGGGGAGTACTCGAATAAATACGGTATTTAAAATATTAAATATTTTATATTTCAGAGGTTAGGTTACATGATTAGTGTACAGATATGAACTCTGGAATCTTTCTTCATTTGCTATAGTGAGAAAAATATAATAAAATAAAAGGATTCATTTTTATTTTTTTAATTTAATGAATCTTTAATATCTTACCTCTCATTAGAAAAATTGTGATAATTCCAATTGGAGATATTGACCAAGTGTCTAAAGTACAAACCCGGAAGGTTTTATTAAAATCTGTTGTGGCTTTTTCATGTGTGTAGTGCTTGATCGCGGATCCGGCCCCAGGATGGAGAGTTGAGGTTGTTATGTTTAATCGGTAGGGCGCAGGCATACATATACACTTTAATAACGATTCGCTAATTGTTAACAGATTCCGCTGAACCTATTGCGAGTCCAACACTTTGTCCGTAAATGGGATTCCCCCTTCATCAGGAAAAAAATTACATTTTCCTGTAATATTGAAATAAATATAAGTAAATATTTTATTGTAGATTTGTTGTAGTTAATTTTAATCGTAATTAAATTTTAAAACACTTCGTGTATTCGGTGAAAGAAAACTTACTTTTTCTTTCGGAAACAGTAGAACGTTTTGATAAAATTAGGCAGGAGGAAAAAATCCCAGAAGATTGGAGAACTGCAGTAATCCATCCTCCATAAAAACAATGAAAAAACAGATGTGAATAATTACAGAGGGATCTCCCTCTTACCAGTAACAAATAGAATTCTCTCTAAACTACTATTAAAACGGATAAGAAATTCAAATTGATTCAATCAAATTGCGTCAGAAGGGGTAGGTCTTGTTTAGAACAAATTTCAAATTTGAAATTAATCATTAAAAACCAGATGTTAAGATCAAAACTGATGTTAGTAACATTTTTTGATTTTAAAAAAAGCTTATGATTTTGTAAACAAAGTAACTATTACTGATTTGATGAAAAAATAAGGAGTCAATCAGAACATTTTAAACCTAATAAAACTAACTCTAACAAACATATACTCAAAAATAACATTTTTAGGCGAAATCAGTGATCTTTTCAAAATTAAAACAGGTCTGAGAAAGGATTATGGCCTTTTTCCTATACTTTTTAACCTAGTATAGATAAGATAGTGAAAACATTTTGGAATGTTAACAAAACTGCTTTTGGAATCGGGGCATGGAAAGGAAAAATAAGAGTACATTGTTTAGCTTCCGCAGATGGTTTGGTTTTATTGGTGAATTCAGAAAACGAGGCAATTTCTAAAGTTGAAAATTTGAAAATAATTGCTGAAAAACCTGGTTTATAAATCTTTTGTAAAATATAAATGACAAATTCTAAACAAAACAAGAAACGTATTGAAATCAAATTTGAAAATATTAAATACATGTATAAATTTAAATACTTAGGTGAAAGAATAACATCAAATGATTCGGATAAAAGATGTTTGAAAATAGAAAAATAACTTTTGAGAGAATGAAATTTTTAACTAAAAATACGTACAATAAGAAAAATTTATTCATAAATGCAAAATTGAAACGCTACAATACAGTATTGAAACCTGAAAAATTGAAGCACTATAATACAGAATTGAAACCAGTAATCCTTTACGGCTCTGTAAGACAGATACCTCCAATATAAAAAATCTAGAATCACTTTTAAAAACAGATAGGAAAACTTTAAGAATGATCGATAGCACAAGAAAAACGAAAAATGGATAAAGAATGAAGTCAAGTAAAGATATTTACAAAATTTAAGAGAAGAATACAAAAAAATAGCAATTTTGAAGCTTCAGAAACCGCTATCCAAAAGACAAAATTAAATTTTGCGGGAGTAGGATTCGAATGGATTCAGATAAATTGACCGAAAAACATTTTGATAAATTTTGGAGATGTAAAATTTCTCCTTCGTACATAAACCGAGTAAAGGATGATTTAAATAAAGCATATATATGAAAAAATTGTCAAAATAAAAAAAAAAAATGAAGGGAAAATTTACAGAATAGAGGTTCTTCTTATAATTGCAAAAAAGAAAAGAGAGCGCGTATGCTGGATAGAACGAAAAACATAGCATATTGAAAGAATGAAAAAATTCTTCAGGAGAAAAAGGAAAAATCGGAACAGAAGAAATTAAAATATTTCCGTGGTTTTCTACAAGCGTGTTCGAAAAATAAATTAATTAAGAAATGAAACGTTAAATTTGTTTTTAATTTGAAACTCAACAATCCTAGTTTATACGAACAAAGATTAACACAATTAAATTGAGAAATAACTTTATATTCAACGAATATTTCACCAGTAAAATACTATTAATAAACATTATATTACCGAAATTCATCCACCTCATACTGATAAAAGTAAAAAAAACATGTTTGAATTTAATGCAAAATTTTTGTTCAAATTTATTAAAAACACTGAAAAAAATTAAAGGTATAGTAAAAAAAAAATATAAAAAATTATGGTTTATTATTAATGTGCAAACATATACAAAGAATAAAAATAACAAGTGTCTTCTCTTTAGACACTTACATGAAAGAATATTTTAAATTTGTTCTTTATAGGTCAATGATTGTATTTTTTAGTATCATATATATTTAATAAAGAATTATAAATGTGATACAGGAAAAAAAAATTAAAAAAATTGAACAACTACCACATCGTAGTAAATTATTTTATTTCTGAAGTAGCAAAGAAATGATCATTCGTGAGTACCAATATTTTTTATCAAAATGTTGTTTTGACGGTGGCTATTGCCACCGAGTTATGTGACAGGCAGAAGACTGGACCGACCAGTTGACCATGTTTGGGTCAAGTTAAATTAAATTTATGAAATAGTTCGCTGTTTCTCGCGTGAGCTCAGAGCAGGTTCATATAAAGACAACTTCCAGCTACTTAGAGTAAAACAAATTGATTTAATGTATTTAATACCGACACACAGTTTCTTATATTACTATAGTTACTGCGGTTTTTCTAGCATCGTTTGACCGTTTATGGCAGAATCCAATTAAATGACACCCACGCGCTATAATATTATCTAAGAGACCGACTTCCAGCTTATGCAATTGTTTCAATAGTTTTTCTATTGCAATTTCCTGCTTTTTTTTCTTTTTAATACTGTTTCATCATACTACTTTGCATTATACCGATATGTTTAGTGTTGATTATTCTATTAAAGTTTCGAGATAAAGCAGTAATAAAAAACAAATAAGTAATTAAGTTCTAATAAGTATGCTTATTAATTAATGTTATTTCTACCAAGCGCAATGAGTACATTTTTAATGATACGGATAAGTTTTGTAAGCTACTATAACATAAAATAATTTGAGTAGGTCAAGGCGCAGTACCTAACGGTGGTCGCGGAGGTAAAAAATGTCAAGGCGTGGAGAAAACTTGAAAATAAGTTCTTTTTAAAATAACTAAAAACTCGGTGCCAAAAAGTTTACAGATGAAATAGTGTAAGTATTATTCAATAAAATAAAGACGTAGAAATGCGTTGAAGTCTTCATAGGATATGTGAAATAATGTTAGCGTTGCTAATATAGTACAGTGGAAGAAATAGGGTCTTCAGTAGAAATAAGTCAATCGCCATCAATTTATTCCGTTTTTCTGTAAGATTTAAAACGTATACATGGTGATCGATTAAACTTTCTCAATTTTACATTTGTTGATTTCTTTAAAATGTTTTTCAGCCACTTTATTTCAGAGGTTTTATATTTAAAAAAAAATAAAAAACCTGTTTTTTAGATCTTTGTTTCAGAAAGCATTAAAGTGGCTGATTGTTATTTACTAATCCAAAACCACATTTTTTCAAACTGTGAACCATTATCGGTCTTTTTTTATTTAATGGATCTGCTCAACTTCATTTAACATCAATACAATTTAATTTTTTAAATTTATTTTACTTAGATGTGATACCTCGCAACTCGTAGATATGTAGAAGACATTTTGTTGGGTTCGTTACGAATTGGTCTTTAAAATTAAAATTTAGATAAAGTTATGACAATCAGCTTTATTACTACAATTTATTTTAACATTATTATCATGATGGCGAGTAAGGTGGCTTAACGTTGTCTGGTTCCTTTGGGCAATCAGGTTTTATACCTGCAAGGAATCTACTATTGTATTTACTTTTTTACCCTGAAGGTAGTAATAGTAGTAAGAGCAGTTGTTATTATTCTGTTGTTCATTCTTTTATTTTCTTTTAAGCTATATATACTAGTGCGCGCGTGTATGTGTATAACACACACACACACACACACACACACACACACACACACATTACTGGTTAAAATAAAGCAACTACAGATTTTGTTCAATTATATCTTGTTAAAGTGTTTATTACAACATAACGTTTAAAAAAGAAACAGCTTTTTTTAAAACGGCAAAACAGAAATGTGCTATGTTGCTACCGATGCGAACTAAAAACAGTCATTTCATATAATAGTCAAATATTGACAGCTATTTTGTTAATCAGATCACTGAATGAAACGCTTGCAGGGGGATACGGAATATTATCATTACTAATTTTTTAAAGAGAGTTATTTTTATCTTGTAAGATCATTTCAAAGAATAACCTGATTAAATTACAAAGAATTAAAACAATATATTGAAACTTATGCATCTTCTACTATACGTAATACTTAATTACACTATATTGCAATTTTACTGATAATTGTACAACCTGTTGTCATACTAAGTTTTATTTTTTCTTCTTCTTTTTCCTTTCATGTATACACATTCCTGGCTGTTCCGAACTCCAAAAATCGTTCCATCTTTTCCTATTACGTCACAGAGTTCTCACTCCACTTGCTACATAGACTAACGCTTGCTTCGGCAACCTGTTTTCCTCCATTCAGTCAAGATGCAGTCGCCATCCTCATGACATTCCGTAATCTTTTCCTCAACCGCAAAGGTTCCAAATTCGCTCATATTATTTCAGTATTCTTTATTCGATCTTCTCTTGTACATCCATGCGTACGACGTAGAAATTCATCTCTGTCGACTGGATTTTATCATAATCTCTCTTTGACATTACCCATGTCTCGTTCCCGTACAAGAGAGCGGGCACTGCCATTGTTCTATAAAATCGTAGCCGGGTATCACTTCTCGTAAGAATTTTCAAATCACTATGAATCATCCCACACACAAACTGAAATCGATAAATCTTATTATATTTATCACGGTAATACTGGTAAAAAATACCACACCCAAGATATCTGCACCAACACTCTATCATACAATGCTACTTTACTTCTTAAAGGTTGCCTTTAAAAGTCATAACCTTTATCTTAGTTAGACAAAAATTCAGGGAATACTGCCCACTATTTCAAGAGATTTAAAAAATAAACAAGTTTATTGGTTTAAACAGCATGTTTTATTGCTGTTTAAACATGCATGTTAAACATTGCTGTTACAAACCTGCAAAGCAATTAAATTGATTTTTGCCGTTGATTTTTTATCTTTATTAAGCGTATAAGTTATAAAAGTAAAATCTCAAAACACATGCATGCATTTACAATTAGATTAGTTATCCGATCTAATTTAATAAAAATTAAACCGATTAGAGGAAATTTTAAACCATGAAATTCCCAGTAACAAAGTGGTAAGTTGTATTCAAAGAAAAAAGTTGGACGGATGTTTATTTCAAAATGAAGTAGCCTAATTTGATTAAAAATGAGCGATTGAGATCCGTAAACTTGGCTGGAAATTAAAAAATTAATACAGAAAATTAAATTCCAAATTGATTAACGATCCCACACCATTGTTAGTCGGTAACACTGCGTATAAATTTTCAGTTTACATAACCGGTCGTTTCAACCTTTTTTTTGGTAACCATAAATTAAAGCTTTGTTATATACATCAATACAACAGTTGACACAAAGTAAACACCTAAATCAAATTAGATTTACTTGGTTGTTTGTAGTGACAAGTGTGACCACTTGGTCATGAGTCGAATGCCTTCCTTTCACTGTAGCGCCATCGCAGTCCATTGAAAATATTTCATCGTTGTCCTTGGTAGTATCTTTAGTGTAGATTCTACGTTAAATTATATTAAAACCTTTTAGTTTTTTTTTGTTTTTTTTTTTTAACGATAAGCTTTGTTAAAAAACATAATAATTGAATTAATGAAATCATTGTGAAATTTTGGGAAAGTAGATGATTACGACACACAGCAATCTTTTGTAAAAGACAAAAACGTCCAGTTTCTGATATTGTGGTGTTACATCAATAAACATATCGCCGCAGAATTGATCATTAGTGGTAGTTTTATAATTCAGAATTAGAATTTTCCAACAAGAAAGATAAATTTTTTTGTTGAAATTGAAAATTTTTGAGACTATTTTTTCTATTAAAATCTTAAACCGTATTTATTTATGTATTTTATCGTGGAAAATGAGATCAAATAAATTGTGCGTAAAAACCGAATACTTTGAATACAGTAGCTAGATTATCTGTTGTAACAATGAACCTGTACAATGAATCTGAGTAATGGATTCCTAAAAATTAAGAAGAAAGTAGTAGAAAATACAATAATGGGAGGAATCCAGAAAGGAGCTAACAGGAACCCTTTTTGTAAAACTAACAGGTCCGTTTAAAAATCTTCCTTTGCAATACTGTCCGCAGACACACCTAAACAGATGTTTTGCCGTGAGAAGAGTTACCGGACCCAGAGCAGGAAGGCATGGGGAAAAGAAAGGGCTCGATCGATCGTTCTCACGCTCAACTGAGGTTTGATCCTGCAGGTCAAGAAGATAGGAATATAAATAGTCTAGGGAAGACGAGTTGAAATCAGGCTGCGAGGAGAGTCTGCAAGAGAGTTCTAAGCGAGGAGTTATTATGTGAGTTTGAAGCGAGAATATTGTGCAAGGAGGTCAGTGAAGGAGCGAATTCCCGTCACAAGCAATTCCAGTGGAATAAAACAAGAAGTGGTTCGGTGAATTACTCTAAGACTATAAGTGAAGGAGATATAATGTACTAAATTTCATTCATAAGTTGTTAGAGTAGTTTTATTTGTGAACAGCAAAGGTATTTGCAGCGAAAGAACTTTATACTTGTCTTAGCTATTTTACTATTGTTGTTAATACAAAACTAGCTGTTAAAAAGTGTTAAGATTAGCGGTCATGCTAATATCTTTGGTGAGTGTGACTGAATTCTGGTTTTCATTATTTAACTACCTGTAAAGAAATTCTGACGATTATTTTAAATTCTGTTTTATATTCACTGTTACTATTTCACTGTTTACTATTATTTGTGTTGTTATTATTATTATTATTAACATCTTATTATTCATTATTAATATTGTTGTGGTTGTGATTAATATTATTATTATTTGTTATTATTGTCATTTATTATTATTGATTTGTGTTGTTTTTTACTTCTAATTCTTAAATCAATAAATTGCAGTTACATAAAAATTTTCAATTGTCAGTCTCTCAATATCCTGATCAAGCCGCGAACACGCGACACTATTTTAAAGTTATCAGTACATCATACTGACTACCTTAAAAGGCAGTATATTTCCTTCTAGTAATTTTTAAGTTACTGGTCTTACTTTCCAGTGGGAATCTGTTTGTAATAATTGAAAGTCAAATCTATAGGCCGGTAGAAGAAGAAGGGAGATAATATCAGTTCAGTTTTGAGAGTACCAAACAGCATAGTACTAGATACCCAAGTTCCTTGTACGTTACGTGATGGATTTGCGACTGCTCCTTCAGCCTTTTTTATATTTTTTACTAAAAGTGATGATTGATCCTCTATAAAGTCATCTCTATTAATAAGATGACAATTTTATACGAAATGGCCTGAAACAAATCTTGAGTCTGTAGGATAATTTTATATATGTATATTATACACTAAACATCATTAATAAAAACTGTTTATTATTAATATTTCGATATTAGTTTACTTATGCTTATGCTTATTTCCCTTATTAAGAATATAATTTTCATTTTTTAATGCTTTTTTTTAATTTGCTTTTACAAATAATTCATTTTATTTCTAGTAACGTAAGATTATCAATGGCATTAAGACCAATATGATAAATTATAATTAATAATTTAAAATAACAACAAAAAGTTAAAATTTTCACAAATAAATAAGCAAACATATTATATAAGTTTTATATATTTTTTTAAGCATGTACAAATATTAATATAATTTATACTTTTATTGACAATATGATCAAGTTTTTACCAACTTTTTTTTGGTATATTATTTTACTAGTTTAATGCTGTTTGCCATTCCTTTCTGTTCTGTGCTAATCTTCTAACCTCAGAAAATTTATTACATCCTAAATCACCTATTTTCGGATATTTTGATCTTTATCTTCATCTCCATATTTTTCTTTCTACATGTTCTTCCATTACCAAATTAATCGAACCTGGATGTCTTAATACATGGTCACCAGTCACCGAGTTTTTGTTTTTACAAGAGTCTGACACATTCATTCATTTTCTTTAAAGATAAAAATTCATTCTTACCCTATTTGTCTTTGCCTACTTCATTTTAAATTTCATTTCCTACTTTATTTTAAATTACTTCGTTTTAAATATCAAACTACCTAATTTTCCACATTTACCAGTAACACCACGTTTCAAAGACTATCTTTTCCTTTTTCTCTTTTATTGTTATCATCCATGTTTCACCATCATATAGCGTTATTCTCCAAACAAATATTTTCAAAAGTTTTTTTCTTGTTATTAAATTTATATTACATGTAGGAAATTTCTTTTCTGCATAAAAGTTCTTCTTGGTTGTATCATTTTGGTATAAATATTAACATTATAAAACCGAGGAGGTTTTTCACCCTTTTACAGGCAACATTTAGGAATCATTCCAATAAAACCTTTTTTTAGAAATTGATAAATCGTATTATTATTATTATCTTGATTAATATTATTAAAAACCGAAGTTTCATTTTAGTTTGCTTTATTCACTGCTTTGTATTTACATAGCAATTATTTTAAATTATATTTTCTGCCTTTGTTAAAAAGAATAATCGATAATTTTTTCAATAACGAATCTTAACTCTACAAAGTCCCTGTTAACAAGCTTCGTTTGAATGGTATTTTGTGATTAATTTTTTATAAACAATTTGTGTATGTCAGTAGATATAAAAAATATATTTTTTAATAGTAATAACAATAATGCAAAGTTCCTTACAGTAACTTAGTAGTTTTTATTTTAATCATTATGTTATAATAACTGAAGAAAATTAAATTTTTACACTTTTTGATAATTTACTTTTTCAAAAAACAATTTTTCCTAATTTTGTATTGAAAAATATTTCTTTTTTTCATTTCTATTGATCTAATCGTTTTATAGCAAACTTCTCCATTAAAATAAGTCAAAAAACTGTTAATTTATTATTTACACCTTTTTGTTCAACAACCAGTACATTTACAATCGGATCCCTAAGTGGAGCCATTAGTAAGTCGTTTGACAAGAATCATATGATAAGGGGTTAAAATAAGCAATAATAATAGTTACAAGTAATCTTAAAGTCCAATATTAAATCTGTAAGTCCAATCTTAAATCTTAAAAAAATATTTCTACCAACACTTTCCACAGTCCACAAAAACCAACCACATAAAATAAAAAAATAAAGACAAATAAAAATCAATACCGCTAGATTTGGCGTTGTCAAATACCAAACTGTCATGCAGTAGCTCTTAAGTAGAACACATGAAGACGTTTCAGCCTTCGGACGTCCCTGCTGTTATCGAGCAGATTGATAGCTAAGTGGTTGATGTGATTTTCAAGTCATTGCTGGTATTTAACACTGCGCTGCCGCGAAACTTCACGAACCGTCGGAAGCTATAGATATTTACACCTTTAAAGTAAAAAATAAAAAAAATTATATAAGAAATAAGTAAAAAAAAAAAAAAATAATACTCGTATATTACACCTTCGTCCTATAATTATTAAATTGGAGTACGTTAGACATATTAGTAAAGAAATGATTAATATTTCATTTTAAACTTAAAAAAAATAATTAGTAACTTTTCTATGCTATACAAGTATAATGAATTGAAAGTACGTAATCTATATGTAGACCATTTGAGTAGCGAAAAATTGCGTGATATGCGTGTACAACGTTTGTCAATGGCGCGCTCACTTCGTTTCGATCTACTCTTAAATGTGTTGAATAATTGTAAACAGTTTATAATTCATTTAGACACTTCATGATTCCAGACTTCTTATGACACTCTTAATCTCTTCATGAAATTGTTCAGAAGCTGGCAGTACGTTCCAGCATATAATTGAGTTAATCAAACCAAAAAGTAATTGATCAGTAATATGATACTCTTGTCGTGGGTAAAGATACCCAGGGCAGGGGTAAAAAATATCTTGATCTTCCGAAGAACTGTAGACAGGAATTGTTAACGAATTTGGTTATCTATATAAATAAATAAAAGTGTTATTTTTTTAAAGTTTTAAATAGTTCTTAAGCGCTTCAAACTTTCTAACAGCTTTTGAGTTAAAGAAAAATATTGAATAAGGGTATATAGTATTTATGACACACTATAATAATATCGAAAAGTGTGATCTCAAAATTGCAAAAATAACAATGGTCATCTACGAACAAATGATGCTGAGTTTCACTGATTTGCCACTCATATTTAATGCACCTTTAATTAATATTTAAAACTAGATTTTAGAAACTTTTTCATTATAAAGGAAGTTAATATTATCTCTACGTAAGAGTGAGATGTATGTAATAACTGAGTGCGCTTAGTTTCGTGTTTGAAGAACATTTTTCTAAGTATTAATAAAATTCTGAGCTAATTTTTTTATTATGTTAGTATCTGCTGGTAATTTTTAGGTTAAAAACATGAAGAGGGCTGAATCAAAAGTAATTTAGTGACTTATCTATGCCAGGCTTGAAATGATTATTGTTGAACTTTAAGTTGCAAATATAAAAATGAAAATTATTTCTTAATCGCTTCCGTTCATCATTATTTTAATATCACAGCCGTTTATTCTAACTTCCTTTTAACTTAACTTTTAAATAACGCCTTAGCTATCATAACAATTAAACTCATTTTATGAACTATATAATTTTTTTACGGATATAGAATATATTTATTAAGAATATATACGTTTTAATTGTCGATTATTTAGCTGTTATTGAACTAATTTTTTTTTAAATTCACGATTTCATAAATTTACTGCTACTGCATTATTAAAAATTATAATTAAATGTTTAAAAATTATTGCTAAACAATGAATTAATTTAGTTTTATGATTTAAATATAATTTATTAAGTATAGGGTTAAGTTTATTTTTAAATTTCTTTAAAATAAAATGAATAAAGTTACATATACATTTCTACAAATTACAATTTTCATTCTTTCTTCAATCTGTCTATAAAGTCAGAAGTAGAACTCTTTATCTTTAAAATATAAAGCGAAGAATTTTAAACGAATGAAATATGTTTACTAAATATTTTAAATTACAAGAAAGGTAAAAATTTCTTTTTTTTGTTATTTGAAAATTGTTTTTAATGATAACCAAGAAAAATACTTCATTTAAATCCGTAAAAGACGATTGTAGTACGAAGCGTAAATAACAACCTATACTGTGACTTACAGAATCTATTAAAACTACCGATTAAGATTTTAATTATAACACGAAAAGTTTGTAAAAAAATCTTGGAAAGATTAGATAGGTTAGGTAATGCAAAACTTAAATTATCGTTTTTCAACTTTTTTTTACATTCCATAATCCCTTCTGCTGCTCATTATCATTGATTGTACCACCGATTCTTAAAATTATGAACTTTGTAGAAGGAACAATATAAATAGAGTAAAGTTCTTGGTTTAGAAATATGCGTAAAAACTGATTGTAATAGTGTATTTTACACACAAGGGAATACTTTACCGATGGGATTTCCTTTATCGGCCGTTACGTCCGAAATTTATTTACGAGAATTCAAAAATAAAAAAGTTTACGGTATTACCCACATGCTCAAAGTTAAAGCATTGGTTCTTTACGTTGATGATATTTTGGTTTTGGTAATCTATGAGCTCGTTATAAATAATGAACATCTTATAATTGAGAAAAAACTTAATTCATATCATAATAATTTAAAATTTACTTTTTAAGTTAATAAATGCAGAAAAGTAAGTTTTTTGGATGTTAACGTAGAAATAAAATTATAATGTCCGTATATAGGAAACCAACAAAAGGTAAAATAACTATTAAAAGAAGATTGAATCATCCTTGGGCACACAAATTAATTATATTTACAAACATGTTGAATAGTGCGTTACAGACAGAATAATAAGGAAAAATTATACAGAAATAAATATTATAAAAAGTATTACAGTAAAAAATGGATATAGCACCTGATTAATTGAAAGTACAATATTATACAAAATAAAAATTGAAATCTAGTAATGCAACAATGTTGAAACCTATAAATAATAAACCTGGCAGGGACAATATTTGTATAAAATATTTCTATACTAATAATATTATTGAAAATATGATTAATGTTTATAATGCTGAAATATATAAACCAGCACATAAACAATATGAAATTACATAATGATTCTAATTATTTGTGTGGTGTCTATAAAATAACATGTAATGATTGTAATAAAGTTTATATTGGAAAAACTAATAGATCATTTAGGGCAAGATTTGCAGAATACTTTAGATTTTATAAAATCAATAAGTTAGTCTTCTCTAATCTTGTTGACCAGATAATAGTTAACAAACATTCCGTCACTGGCAGTTACAAATTTAAAAATAATTGAAATTACAAAAGAATGTGATAATAATAAAAAATTAGACATTTTAGAAAAATATGTTTACAAATATAGACAAAAGTTCAACTTGATTAATTTGTAGACAGAGTTTAATAATGATTTTCTTATTAAAACTGCCATAGATAGCAGGACATTCTTATAGATTATTAAGTAAAATTCATATAATATTAGTACAGTACTGTACATCTGGTTGGCAACAGGAAATATTTTTGTTTTGATTTTATTTTAATTTTTGACTACATACTATAAAATATGAGGAACTTTTTAATGTTTTAATTTTAATGTGTAACTTTTTTTTAAATTTTGATTGACTGATGATGAGGGAAACCCTTGAAAGCACTTTTAATGTAAAAATTGAAGAAACAATAAGATAAGGTAAGAAACATTGTTAGATCCTGTACTGCTAGTGGAAAGGTAGATTTTACTTTTGTCTTTGACATAGTACAGACAAAGATATGGTCAAATAAAATATAAAATGAATTAATATATATATATATATATGAGTATTTATGTATAAAATAATATTAATGTATTTTTTTTGTGTGTGTGTGTGTGTGTGCGCGCCCGCGTGTGTGTGTGTGCGCGCCCGCGTGTGTGTGTGTGCGTGTGTGTTATTTTTGTTGTTCTTATTTGTTTTTTAAATGCTTATTATGTGGTTTGAGCTGACATCTCTCTTGTTGTGTGTGTATGTGCCAGCGCGTGTATGTAAAGGATACATATTAGAAATCAGAAGATATCTGACAATATAACTTCGTAATTTCATGACTTGTAGGTTATAAACCTACTTGTTGTAGGTAGTGAGCTTTGTTCACTATAATTTCTTTTAAATGTTATAATTCAAAGAAATTAATGGATTCAAAAAATTAAATAACAGGAGCATTAAAATTCTTACCATATTTGTTAGTATATTTGATTTTATCATTAAAATCACTAATCTCAAAAATCAAAATGGTTTACTTTGATTTTAATTGGGTTCAACATTTAAGCCAATAGAAATGGTACACTAATTAATTAAAAATCGAATTATCTTGTAATTTATGCTATGAATAATAATTACGTAGTTTCTACCATATAGCTGCACCATCTCCAACTTACACTTTTAAGATGTTGATGGTACATGACCCATATACATTAATTTTAATTCTTTACCTATCTCTTTTTGATCTTTTATTGATTCTTCTAGCACTATTTCATTAAATCATCTTCTCATAATTTTCCCCAGTTATCTTTCCTATTTTGATTAAGATTCTACTCTTGCTTTTACTTTGTCCATTTAATCTTCTCCAACCTCCACTGAGCCCATATTTCAAATGCGTTCAGCCCTTTTTTTCCTTCATTTCTTGGTTTCCATGTTTCACATTCATACAGAAATAACCTCCAAACCTAACACTTCACAAGATGCATTTTCAACTGCAATTTCATGTTAATTGTATCTTTCTGTTAAATGCTTCCATAGTAATTATTATACTTGTATTATTTTATCATCATTAGTATTTTGCTATTTAGCAGGTCCTTACTCAACATTGGCAACCCATTCTTTTCTATTTTCAGGAAATGTCTTTGTGACTTTTTCATAACTTCCTTTTATCTTAATATCATCGAGCAGTTTCCATCTTCGTCTTCCTTTTTACTCTTTAAGAAAACCTAAAGCAAGCAGTCCTTTCATAACACATATCCAGTGCAGTTTCTTTTTCTATCTCTCAACATCAGCAGTAGTGATCTATTCTCTCCCACTCAACCTAACGTCTCGTCATTAGTAATTCTGTTGTTCCACTTAATCTTTTCAGTCCCTCTTCAGATCCACATTTCAAAAGCTTCTAATCTTTTCTCATCTTCATTGCATAAAATCCACTCCTTCGTCCCATATAATGCTACAGTCCATACAAAACATTTGGAAAGGCTTTTCTTCAGATGTTCATGAAGCTTATTAAACAACAAGCTTGTCTTTCTAATGAAAGCTTCTTTTGATTGCAATTTCAGTTTTTATTTCCTTTGTAATTCTCATATCATCACAGATAGTGTCCCCAAGATAAGAGTATTTAAAGGACTCCACCTGTTCAATTTCTTCTCCTTCTAGTTTAACTAACATCCTTTTCTTATCCTTGCCGGTCATCATACACTTAGTTTTCTTACTATTGATTTTCATACCAAAATCCTTACACACTCTACCTAAGCCTCAAACATTCCAGTCTTGTTATGTTCTGCTAGCAATACCATGTCATCAGCAAATCTGAAGCATTCTACCCATCATAACACACATGATTCTTGATTCTTCCCATCATAACACACACACCTCCCTATCCTTTCATGCACTTTCCTATGATCTCCTCAAGGTAAATGTTAAACAGAGTAGCGAAGACAGCATCCTTATCTAACAACTCTTCCAATCTTGCCTTCCTTCATTAAATCATTTCCTACTCTAACTTTCTCAGCTTGTTCAATGTATAATTTATTTATTAGCCGTCTTTCCTTCCAGTCAACACCTTTTTTTACAATGGTCATTAGTTTATTCTACTGTAGTTGGTCAAAAGCCTTTTCAAGTTCTTTGAAAACTATAAACATTTTTTTCCTTTCTTAATATACCTTTTGCCAGTAGTTTTCAGTTATTCAGTGGGATCTTATGTACCTATTACCTTCTGAACTGCTTTCAGCAATTGATTCAGAAAATCTGCTAGCTATCCTTCTATTCATAACCACTTTAGCTGCATGGGACAACAGACTTATATTTCTGAACTCCTCACAAGTGTGAGGTGTGTGAGGAATGTAATCAAGTGATAGCATTCTTGTTCTTTTCAACTGGTGTCATCATAGTTAATAAGAAGTCTCTTGGCCATTTACCTTTCTCATAAATTTCATTACACAGATATACAACTTCTTTTCTTCCATAACTTTCCTAAATTTTTAAAATTTCTATTGGTAATTCATCAAGACCGCAGTCTTTTCTGTTTTTCATTTCTTTCAAAACTTCTTCCACTTTCACCTCCAGAATATGGAAAGCCTTTTTCTTCTTTACTACTCTTGCTTCTTCCTCTAAGCTAACTTTATTTGGTCAATGTTTTAGTTAATACAACCTTTCTGTGTATTCTTTCCACCTTCGCAGAATTTCTTGAAGATTACTGGCAATTGTCCCATCTATTTTCAATTTCCATTCTTAATACACTTCTTTTCCTTGAAAACATATTTGCTTGGCCTCTCTGGTCATCATGTCAAATTTTCCTTCTCCTTTTCTCTCTAATGGTTTTACCTCATCACCTTGTTTCTCATCCAATTCTCTCTTGCCCTCTCAGTTTCCCTCCTTAACTCATTATTGAATTTCCTATACCTTTTTTTTCCTTTCATTACCCTTTACATTTTTCCATTTCCTTCTTTCTTCTGTCTTCATATTATGGCTTCAGTAATATACTCTTTCTTTGTATAACCCCTTTATAACCCCTCTTTCTTTCTATTTCTTAACCCCTATTACTTTTCTAGCAGCTCTTTTCAAACTCTCTTTCATACTGATTGTGTCATGATGTTAATACTTTGAGAAACATTCAAGAATGTTAATAATATTCCATTACCTTCCGCTTATAGATAAGTCATCCCTAACAATAGGAAATTTATTCTAATAAAAGCGTAATTTTTGGATCATAGTATTCATTTTAATTTGAAAAGAAATATATTTATTTTATTAATTTATTTTTATTTTTTTCTTATAGATATAAATACTTACCATCAGAATTAATATTTTCAGCAGATTCAGTAATAAAAATTCATATGAAGTCTTCTCATCCAAAGTATTTTGTCACTTATTATGAATATAACTAATCACTGAATATATGATATTTACGCAAAACTGTCTGTCTATCATGAAAGGTTAATCCTCAGTTATATTAATACCATATATTATGCATTGGAATGAAATCTCTGTAATTTTACTGACTTTTCAAAGAAAAGTACGGTATTACTTTTCGTTGTAAGATTGGGAGGTAAAATTGAATTTTTTTACGTTTTGAGGTATGAGAAGTAAGAAAATACCATTCACTTACATTGTTATTCCCTTATACACACACACACACACACACATATATATATATATACACATAGGCCTTTATATAATATAAATGTATAAAATTTATGTATGTATAAAATTTGTACGCTATAGTAGCGTATCTAAAGTTATGCACGTGAGAATTTTATAAAGATTGGTTGGTCGTTCTTGAGTTACGCTCAATTGTTCCAAAAATCTGGTTGGTTGTAAATCTCTAAAATACTGGATCAATTTCATTGAAATTTAGATATGTACTGTAGTGTATTCGAAGCTGTGCATATGAAAATTTGAGTAAGATTGACCGAGTCGTTCTTCAGTAACGTTCAATTTAAGGTCGGCAAAAGACAACATAAACTCAATTTCAGGTTATGTTGACCTCATATTTTCCAATTGCGTTTATACAGTAAGTCATAGTGGTGAATGAGTTTTAAACTTGATAATTGTATCTACTCGTTATTTTTAATTATTTCAACAAACTACGGTTTTAACTTAATTTTCTTATAAACAAACAATATTTTTTAAAATATTAAATAAAACAAAAATTATACCGTTTCCAGTTTTTACATTTAATTTATTGTATTGTATATTTTTTGCGTAAAAAATAATATACAAAAATATTACAAAAGATAAAGTAACGAAAAGTCGGTCTTCTTGCTTGCAACTGTTTCGTAACTGGTGTTGCGAAACATATCCATCTCTTCAAATAATATTTAATTAAATGCCTATACTGAATATCCGGAAACCTTGCAAAATCTATAAATTATATAAAATATTTAAAGAAGCGTTCAGGAATTAAAACAATTCAAGAAATGTTAAATTAAATGGAATTTGATAATGTACCATCCTAATAACATAGCTTAAGCTAGTACTTATACACAAATCTAATGTGTTTTGTTTAGAATTCTAACTCAGATCTATTGTATAAGGCTTAGTAAAGCTTATATACAGTTAAGAAGATTTATCACGTTCAATGAACGATTCATCTAAATCATGATGCAGCGACCATGGACGTCTTTTAATGAACGATTAAAACCGTTTTGCCTCGAGTGGTCATTTTTATAGATTATAGCAAGCACGGTCGGACTCATTGAATGACAACGCGTACAATTGGAACACCTTTCTTTTGTCGCATACTACGTTGCGTGGCAAAACACCATTTATAATTAGAATATAGATCATTTTTCACCCTGGAGTATAGTTTCCTCATTGTCAGTTAAAGACACCTGGGGCTGTACTGCCCTAATTGAGCTGCAATGACTTATGATAGGGATTACTGATTCCCCTCTCCCCATATACATCATCTAACGCGTTCTCCTTCATTTATTTCATACCTTTCTCTCCATTTGTCTGTGAACATCCTTTCAAATAAATAAATCACGCCTGGTAATATCTAACAAAAGAATCTAATTTGAATATTCCTAGTCACCACGCATCAAATTCACATTGAATTAAAGAATAACATCCCACATGAGCATTTACCTTTCTTGGTTTCACACTTTAATTCTACGTGAACAACGTTAACATTAAATATTTTTCTTGATCTTTTTTTTTTATTGCACGTTAAAGGTAGAAATGGCAATATATATAATGCTACATGATTAGATAATAATCTTAAATCCCCCACTCCTGTTCGTCTAGTTATTAACCCTTCTGGGCGTTATAAACTTCTATTTTCTGTAACACGCACATAAACATACCCTATATATTGCTTCGATAATAACTCTTGTAATAATACCACGGGTTAGAGTTATACATTCGTTATTAAACGTGATAAAAAACATCGCTACAATTTATAATTCACAAAGATTATTTTTAAAATATACACTTTAATTTTTTTTTCCATTAATATCTAATGCTTATGTATGATCTTTATTTGCATAAAATTCAGATAGTACACCCTCATAAATTAAATTCTAATTAATTACAACAGAACAATTAAAATTCCGCCACGTGTTTGTCACGTGTTTACCACTGTTCTTAATTAATTTGAATGAATAATAAAAATATTATTATCATTGTATAACTTAGCATATTTAATTAATTAATACGCATGTATTCACACTGCATTATTATATTTTAATCCATTAAACTTAACTTATGAATATGGTTTTAATAATTGTGTTTAGATACATTATTATACTGTATTTCAGAATTTCCTTTATGAATAAATTCATTTATATATTGTAAATTCACTATAAAAACAGAAAAATATGTTTAAAGAAACATAATTTTATATTATCTAGTTTATTAAAGAACAAAATTAATGACCCCAAAATCAAAGCCGTACAAATAAATAATTGCATTATTCAGTTATAAAAATAAATTTCCTTTCTGGAATAAAAAAATTAGTATTTTTTTTTTCTCAGTTTATAAGTAATAATGTGCAATCATCTTACGGGAGCGTCACCATTATAATTACAGCAAACGTTCTCATAACCGGAATAATGCAGCAAGACAATTATCATATATGAGAATATTACAAATAAAAAAGATTTTTTTTCATTTTAGTGTTAGTAGATTGGTGACCTTCATGTAAAATTGCTTATTTTCTTTAAACAAATCAAATGGTATCTGTACATGAATTTTTTTAAATTTTAATTAATGTACCTAAAAAATATTTATTTTTTTAATTTCTGGTGATTTATTTACATCTCTGTATAAGAAGAAGAGAAAGATGGCGATCTCTCAATGTATTTTACTACATAAGAAATTGGAAACCCTTTATTTACTAATTTTATAAGCGATTTTTCTAATTTGATGAAAAGTGATGATTACATCTTAAAATTTAGGTGCTTCTAGTTGTTTGTCGCATTGTTATTTGTTTTCGTTATTTTAAATTTTATATATATAAAAGTAACAAATAATATCACAAGGAAAGAATAAGTTAAAATATAATATAATATAAATTATAAGAAATTTAATAAAACATTAAATAATTTGAATTAAATACAGCATATACAACTAATAACAAAATAGTAAATTATATAAATAATAAAGATCCTTCCAATACAATAAAATACAATAACACATATACAATTTAGGCAAACTAGGAGTATATAGCTTAAAATGCGAAAACTGTGATCTAAAATATATTGGTATGACTAATCGATCATTTTCAGTTAAGATAAAAGAACATATTAAGCGCATAAATAAAGGAAATAGGGACCGTTCTAATTTTGCTTAACATATTTGGAATATAAACATAATTACAATCCAAACGATTTCTTCGATATACGAGTATTAGAATATACTAGAGAAATTACGCATTTATTTAAATAACAAACTGATGAACGAACAAACTTAATTCGAAAACAACATATTATTTAAATAAATTGTTAACAATAATTAATGATTATCGAGTTGGCCAAACTGCTTTTATGTTATATTATCACAACAATGAGATTACTTTTTTTCTCTTTTTTTTTTTTTGTTTAAGGCGAAAAACGCCTGTGCGTTATCATCGCCCGGAATTTTTATTAATAAAAGGGTAAAATAACTCTAAAATAATAAAACTTATAAGGTGTAAAATTAATATAAATCATATAATAAAAATTTATTAAAACAAAGGTCAAAAAAGTGAAATAAATTTCAAAATTAAATTCGCAGACGGAGTCTTTAAAATATAAAAGTTAACATAATAGAATAAAGAAACCATATAAAACTTACCTAATTCCGATAGGTTGTGCAAAAGGCTCCTTTCTCGGATAATAAAATTAAAGACATAGAATCAAAAAAATCAAAATTGAAAGTAAAGGTTAAAAATTATTAAAAACTCGTCTAGCATAAAAATATATATGATAATATAAAATTTTTTGCAGTAATTTGGTACTATGCAAAAACATCTGGTTCAAAATTTCGTTATTGTACAAGATAACACTGATGTTTCTGGGTAGATTAAATTTACGACGCAACGCCGCATAACATAAACAGTCTATGAGAACGTGGTGCACAGTCATGCGGCAGTTGCATCGTGTGCATAGGGATGCGATTCCTCCTGACATTAGGTACTCGTGTGTGATCTTCGTATGTCCTATCCGTAACCGGCAGAGGACCACTTCCTCACGACGAGTTTTTCTGCAAGAGGAGTCCCATGGCAACACTGAATCTTTAATCCGTCGGAGTTTATTATCAACAGTAGTCGCCCAGTCACTTTGCCACCTTGCTCTCAGTGATTGTTTTACACGATTAATAAAATCAAAGGTAGTAACTCGGGTGGTGAAAGGAGGTTGAATACACGCTTCTTTGGCAGCATAATCTGCTTGTTCATTACCTGGAATCCTTACGTGGCTAGGGACCAGCAAAAACTTACTTCTGTGTTGCGATTACTCAATTTCAATGAGGACAGGATTTTTTGAATAAAATTTTTCTAATGCCTGGAGAGCACTACACGAGTCACTGCAAATAAGAATGTTTCTATATTTAGGGTTAATGATATTTAAAGCCTTATTTATAGCGAGTAGTTCAGCGGTGAACACACTTGTAATACCGGGTAGACCAAACATACAAGTTCTTTCATTGTCAACAAAAACACAACCAACGGTATAGTTTTGTTTCGATCCATCAGTGTATATCACCGCGTCTGGCTTCGTCTTGGTGAGGATACACTGAAACATTTGCCGGAAAACAGTAGGTGGTGTTGATTTTTTATCGTATGCTGTAAGGTCAAATGTAAAATTTACAAGGTTTATTCTCCACGGAGGATATGAGCACGGACATGATGGAAAGAATAACGGAGTGCTAAAGAACGACTTTATTAACAAGACGCATTCTACTTTAACATATGACTTATTTTAATTTTATTACCGTGACGATCAATTGTCTTTTATATATATATATATATATATATATATATATATATATAAAATTTTACTTAATTTACCATATTTTATTTCAATTTATTCTACTTAAATGAGTTTTTACATATCTTATAATTAATTGGATATTCCTGAAGATGGATAATAATCCGAAAGCGTTCGACTGAATTAAATTTTAATATGTTGGCAAGCGAACTTTATTATTTATATATTGTCGTTATTTTTTTTTTTTTAGTAGCATTATTTTTTTAAATATTTTTACTTTCCTGGCATCATAGCTCTAGAGCAGTGTTTCTCATCAACCTTGGGATTTGAAAGGTGATATGAAAGGGCGGTCGTTAAATTATCTTACAACTTTATACGTAAACAGTAATTAAATAAATTTATGAGAAAAGAATCATTTATTATAAACATTTTACTTACATTTATAAGTGTATATGTAAAGAAAATAAATTAATGAGATGGTTGCATTTATTTTTCATTTAAAAGTTTCTCCTTACGTGGATCTATGTTAGAAACACGGAAAAGTAAACTTTTTTCAAGCGATAAAAGACGATTATTATAATTTGTTTTTTTAGCGTAACCATAGACGAAAAACTCTTTTCACAGAAGTTAGACGTAGCGAAAGGGATTAATATTTCAATGCTTCAGTGACTAACACTTCCACATTCACTTTGACGAGCAAGCCAAATCATATCTAATTCTTCAAATGTGAATTGTAGTTTTATTGGCAGACATTTCGATGAGTTGGTCATGAACCTCAACCGGTAACTTACGTTTACACTAAATATATTCAGTACACATCTTTCTAAAAAATCATTTTTGTATTCCGGGATATACTCTGCCAAGTGAATTTTTAGCTAACACAAATGCAGCCGTATGTTAACCAAACTGTGATGAATAATAGTGTCTTCCTCATCCAAAATTTTTCTCAGTAAAGTCGGAAATGAGAGGAAATATACCAAAATTTTTGCTTTAAAGACAAATAATTCAGATATCAAACTTCTTTATGAAACCATTAACTTTGTCTGCCCCAAAATCGAAAAAAAGCTATCGTTTTATTTATTGCATATTTTTTAAACTTTTTTTTAATGTATTCCTACGAATAGTAGCAGTGCAAAAACCCCAAAAAATACATTGAAGCAATATTGGGTTGAAGGAGGCGATCAGTTTAAAAATATCGGTTTAAAAAAAAATTTTTGGTTTATTTTCATGTATCATTATTTTTCCGTTATATAATAATAAATAACCGATGACAGGAAAGTATTACAACTTCGTTATTAGCGGTTTTTTAATATAATTTTCCCTTTCCCCAGTCACTAGAAAAAATCCTTCCCAATATCCCAGAATATAAGTTAGCTGTTAACAGTACGGAATAACTTTTTCACATTCTTTAACTTTCGTTATAGTTTTCAGGATTTATTTTTCAATTATAATCATGGCCTTTCTTTATTTTATATCAAAATTATTTTCAATTCATGAACATAGCTTGTGCTGAAAGTAGTGAAGACAGAAATATATACTACTGAAAAATAACTTGAGTAATGTAAAGTTTCATGATAAAAGTTGATGATGATTGATGTAAAGGTTGTTGACCTTCAACTGAAAGAAACTTCTTCCATTTAATAAAAATTAATTTATTATTAATGGACTTAAATGATGAAATATCAGCTTGAATTTCAGGAGTACTAATAAATCATATGCACACCATGTCTACATTAAGATTTACCTATATCTACAT
Source organism: Lycorma delicatula (assembly GCF_047948215.1). Classification (NCBI taxonomy): domain Eukaryota; kingdom Metazoa; phylum Arthropoda; class Insecta; order Hemiptera; family Fulgoridae; genus Lycorma; species Lycorma delicatula. The sequence continues at coordinate 305,565,665 of NC_134455.1, forward strand.
AATGCATTACATTATTCCATGTACATAATACTTCAGGAATTTTCAATAAGTTTATACTTACAAAAATAGTAAAGCTCACAATTTTTCTAAATTATGTGTTTATTTATATGAGAAACTGAAATTAATAATATAAAAATTTACATTTTTACTTTCCTGGCTATTTAATTATAATATATAATTTATGCAGCGCTGCCTTACCTTATATAAACCTCATGCCTTGTACATATAAGGTAGATTATGTTAATCTGACAAATATTTTACGTCAGGGTTTTTGCAGACCCTTTTCATCATCTACTAACTACACAAAATACATACATAATTTTAAGCAATGAAAAATTTCAGGTGTATGTACACATGTATGTTGGCCTGTTATTTACCTAATATCATCAAACTGATCAACTTTAGGTTTATTAATCATTTAATAAGAAATAAGTAATCTAATTTTTAATTATTTTAACCATAAAATATAGATAATTTTTTGCAGCTTGAATATAACATCTCTAAATACTTGAACACAAAAATTAAGATTATTTTCAATAAATTAGGGTACCAGTATAAATAAACATTAACTGAAGATTTTCTCTGTCTAAATAAATAAATAAATATTTTATTATGATTAGATAATAATTTATTACAGTTATCAGGAATGGGTAGTCACGCTACTTACATAAAAAAAGGGATCTGCCCAAGCATTTGCTTTGGTGATTTGAGGAAAACAATCGCAAAACATTGATAAGAGCAGTGTCACAAATTATACAATTAATCATGAAACAAAACATAGTAGTAAGTGGTTAAAATTCATATTAATGATTAAATATATAAAGTAAGAATAAATAAAACATGAAGATCAAATAAATAAAATAACTACACAGTTTAGTAAGTGTAAATAAAAATTATTTGAGCACATATTTTTTGTACAATTTAATAAAGTTAGAACTAATCAAGAGACTAAAAAAAATAAAATATTTTTACTTTAAAGAAATTGATGGGAAGATTAAAAAATGTATCATTTATTAAAATTGTCTGATTGTCTTGGATCAAATTTTTATTTAGCAAAGATAAAAAAAATGTAAATGCATGAATACGTTAAAATTATTTTTACTAAGTATTAATCCACATAATTCATATTTATGCAGCCAAATAATGATGACAGCGACATTTTTTTAATCTTGAAAACTCATTTTGAATTTTTGAGGGAATCTTAAAGATATATTGCACTGTATTTGGATACTTATTAATTTTTTTTTTTTTTTTTAATCTGAGAAAGGTACACTAAACTATTACTTGGCTTGTAAAATATATATAAGAAAAGAATATATTTTTCTTTCAGTGTCATCTTCTTCAGATGAACTGAAATGATCTATAGAGTATATTACAATGATTCTCCACCTTTTCAGCTCCATGACCCCCAAAAATACAAAAATAAAATATAATGAATTTTTTTTTAACCCCCCCCCCCCATAATATGAGCAATTTACAGGTTCCAACTTGATGTGTATGTGCTACTTGTAATTTGGTCTGCTTGCAGAATATTTGCTGTGAGAGTGTCATTTTCAAACATGCATATGATACATTTGATCATGTCGTACTCTCAGCAGTATAAAATAAGCATAAGGAATTGCAGAACATCAGTTTACTTTTGAATCTGAAGCGTGTATCTGATGCCTTTATTTAAGTATTTAAATGGGTTTGAAAGGGGTTTTTCATCTATGTTTGCGCTAAAAACTAAATATAGGAATCATCTTTTATCACTTGAAAGATTGATTTTGTGAGTTTCTAATGTAGATCCATGTGTGGAGAAACTTTTAAATGAAAAATAATGCAACCATTACATTAATTTATTTTCTTTGCATGTGTACTTACAGATGTAAGTAAAATATTTATAATAAATGTTTTTTTTTCTCATAAAATGATTTTACTATTGTTTACATGTAAAGTTGTAGGGTAATTTCACGACCCCTATGTTGAGAAATGCTGGTATATTATTATATACTGATCTACATAAATTCTGAGTAGTTTCTTATTACCTCTTCAAAGAGTCAAAAATTATATTCCACATCAATACAGTAATCCCATGACATATTTCTTCAGTTTCCTTTTATGAACTGGTTTAGAAGTAAACATCATTACTATTAAAGAAAGAAACTATGAGTAGTGTCTCTTGTACTTTACATGCATCACTATAAGAATGATTAGGTGGATTTGTGAAACATTACAAATTACGTGTACCAAATATTATTAAAAAAGTAAAAGAAAAGAAACAAATTAATGTATTAGATGAAACAGTGGATTGTAGACATCTCACTCAACTCAAGAGAAAAAATTTGTACGTTAGACTTATATTAAAAACATGATGTACTTAAATGTAAGTAGATCAACATAAATTCTACAAATTGTTATTTTGTCAGTTCTTTCTGGCACCAGCTGTGGTTTATCTTCTGTAAAACAGTAATTTGTAGCTGCATGCATACTAGTTTTTAATATGAATTTTTTTTTTAATTTTAATTCTTCTCCAGCAAAATTCAGTATAACCTATACAAAATCTTTCTTTAAACAATGTGATCTTTAGGAGATTATTTGCTTATTTTTTTTTTCATCTAAAAACCTAGTATTTTTTGATTTTTATATGTTATAATGTTGCATACAAAAATAAAGAAACACAAAAATAACCAAATAACCAATATTCATGGTTCTGCATTATAAAAATAATGAAGCTTACACATGTTTCTTTGATTCTAAGAATTTACTGAAGTGATATATTAATCAAAAATTGAATATTAACAAAATAATAAATATTTAAACTGAATGCATACAATTCAGTAAAACCCATTTTAGTAAGTTTTTTTAGCACTAAAAATGTATAACAACCAAATGTCTTGTATGTAGTAGGCCTACACATCCCCCAGGCATCCGGTAGGTTTATTGCTGTTATTAAATATGTTATTGTAAAAAAATATTAATGCATACTTGCACTTACCAAAATAGGTATCAATTTTTCCATAGCCTTTTCTCATAACCTAAGTATTATTACATATGTGTTGTACAATAACAATATTATGTATTATTACTTATTATATATTTAAACAATGGTTGTAAAAATGTAACAAATTTGTTTACTTTGTAAATCCTTTGCATAGTATTAAAATAGCAGTAAGTTAAAGTTTTTGAGCTGATGAGGAAAGCCTTCAGTTAAAAAAAAAACATTAGATAAATTAAAAATAAAAATTAACAATTAAAAAAATTTTTTTTAAATATTTTGGAATAGTGTTACTTAATCTTCAGTTTAAATCTATTGTTTTTGAAAAATGTAATGCAAAACTTTGAAAACATGATACAAAACTAATTTGATTGAACATTTTATACCATATTTAATTTTTACATAGATATCTTTTATTTTTTTTAGAAATGAAGAATTATAATAGTTTTTATTTTTATTTTTTTAAAGCAGTCTCGAGTTTTGCACAAAGTATAATTTAGTAATTGCCAACACCCAATTTAAAAATCATAATAGAAGGCTATACACTTGGAAAAAGCCAGGCGATACTGCAAGGTATCAGATAGATTATATCATGGTTAAGCAAAGATTTAGAAATCAACTCGTTGACTGCAAAACTTACCCTGGAGCAGACATTGATAGCGACCATAATTTGGTGATAATGAAATGTAGATTGGGGTTTAAAAACCTGAAGAAAAGGTGTCAGATGAATCGGTGGAATTTAGAGAAGCTTGAGGAAGAGAAGGTAAAGAAGATTTTTGACGAGGACATCGCAAGAGGTCTGAGTAAAAAAGATAAGGTAGAAAATGTAGAAGAAGAATGGGAGAATGTTAAAAAGGAAATTCTTAAATCAGCAGAAGCAAACTTAGGCGGAATAAAGAGAACCGGTAGAAAACCTTGGGTTTCAGACGATATATTGCAGCTGATGGATGAACGTAGAAAATATAAGAATGCTAGTGATGAAGAAAGTAAAAGGAACTATCGGAAATTAAGAAATGCTATAAACAGGAAGTGCAAACTGGCAAAAGAAAAGTGGATTAAAGATTAAAGAAAAGTGTTCAGAAGTGGAAAGAGAAATGAACATTGGTAAAATAGATGGACCATACAGGAAAGTTAAGGGAAATTTTGGGGTAGATAAATTAAAATCTAATAATGTGTTAAACAAAGATGGTACACCAATATATAATACGAAAGGTAAAGTCGATAGATGGGTGGAATATATTGAAGAGTTATACAGAGGAAATGAATTAGAAAATTGTGTTATAGAGGAAGAAGAGGAAGTTGAGGAGGATGAAATGGGAGAAACAATACTGAGATCTGAATTTAAGAGAGCATTAAAAGATTTAAATGGCAGAAAGGCTCCTGGAATAGACGGAATACTTGTAGAATTACTGCGCACTGCAGGTGAGGAAGCGATTGAGAGATTATACAAACTGGTGTGTAATGATAATGAAAAAGGGGAATTTCTGTCAGACTTCAAAAAAAATGTTATAGTCATGATACCAAAGAAAACAGGGACAGATAAATGTGAAGAATACAGAACAATTAGTTTAACTAGTCATGCATCAAAAATCTTAACTAGAATTCTATACAGAAGAATTGAGAGGAGAGTGGAGGAAGTGTTAGGAGAAGATCAAGTTGGTTTCAGGAAAAGTATAGGGACAAGGGAAGCAATTTTAGGCCTCAGATTAATAGTAGAAGGAAGATTAAAGAAAAACAAACCAACATACTTGGCGTTTATAGACCTAGAAAAGGCATTCGATAACGTAGACTGGAATAAAATGTTCAGCATTTAAAAAAAATTAGTGTTCAAATACAGTGATAGAAGAACAATTGCTAACATGTACAGGAACCAAACAGCTACAGTAACAATTGAAGAACATAAGAAAGAAGCCGTAATAAGAAAGGGAGTCTGACAAGGATGTTCCATATCTCCATTACTTTTTAATCTTTATATGGAACTAGCAGTTAATGATGTTAAAGAACAATTTAGATTCAGAGTAACAGTACAAGGTGAAAAGATAAAGATGCTACGATTTGCTGATGATATAGTAAATCTAGCCGAGAGTAAAAAGGATTTAGAAGAAACAATGAACGGCATAGATGAAGTCCTACGCAAGAACTATCGCATGAAAATAAACAAGAACAAAACAAAAGTAATGAAATGTAGTAGAAATAACAAAGATGGACCACTGAATGTGAAAATAGGAGGAGAAAAGATTATGGAGGTAGAAGAATTTTGTTATTTGGGAGGTAGAATTACTAAAGATGGACGAAGCAGGAGCGATATAAAATGCCGAATAACACAACCTAAACGAGCCTTCAGTAAGAAATATAATTTGTTTACATCAAAAATTAATTTAAATGTCAGGAAAAGATTTTTGAAAGTGTATGTTTGGAGTGTCGCTTTATATGGAAGTGAAACTTGGACAATTGGAGTATCTGAGAAGAAAAGATTAGAAGCTTTTGAAATGTGGTGCTATAGGAGAATGTTAAAAATCAGATGGGTGGATAAAGTGACAAATGAAAAGGTATTGCGGCAAATAGATGAAGAAAGAAGCATTTGGAAAAATATAAATAAAAGAAGAGACAGACTTATAGGCCACATACTAAGGCATTCTGGAATAGTCGCTTTAATATTGGAAGGACAGGTAGAAGGGAAAAATTGTGTAGGCAGGCCACGTTTGGAATATGTAAAACAAATTGTTAGGGATGTAGGATGTGGAGGGTATACTGAAATTGAAACGACTAGTACTAGATAGGGAATCTTGGAGAGTTGCATCAAGCCAGTCAAATGACTGAAGACAAAAAAAAAACCAGTCTTGTGTTTTTAGTCTATTGTTTACTTTTCTAGGAAAACAAGTCATTTAATTGATCAGCATGCTTCTAATAAATTAAAAGTTTTACATTTAGAAAAGCATCAAGGAATAACATCTCACAAGTATATCTACAATTTGCAGTGTCTTGATTATTTCACTAATTTTTCATTACAATCTTACTGGTTTTCTTAATTTGAGTTGTAAGTACTTTTACTGGTCCTTACACAATTTTCAAATTGTATTAAATAACTAAACTGTTAAATATGAAATAACTTAGGAAACAGTCATTTCACATCTACTTTGATGCCTTCTCATTGTTTCTTAACTCATTTTTCTAAATTCACATTTAGGAGATTATAGTAAATATCCTAACTTATTCGGATTTCTCAAAATGGAAAAGACTGACAACTGGAAAATTTAGTAAACTTAACAGAAATTCTTGAAAAACACACATCCAGAGTAAAAACCAATAAAAACTAAAAAAAAAAATTATGTTAGCTCACATCCTATTATACAACAGATTAAAAGGAAAAGTTATAACTAACAGTAATCTATATTAACTAGAATATTTTTGCTAAACAATTAACCAAATGAAATCTCACAAAAATCAGAAACCACCCTTATCCTTGGAGAATTATATATTGCTCATAAATCAAATTTGTTGATAAAACTAAATGAATAAACAATCTCCTTCTAATAAATGTACTTGCCCCTAAATAATTCTCTACATAATAAAAGCTGATAAACATTTTGTAAAAATGGTAAGGGAAATAATTTTTTTTGGATTTATACAAAAATCAAAAAAAAAAAACAGAGGAAAAGAGCAAAAAAATTGTTAAAAAATATTGAGAAACAGGATTGTATGTGTATAGAATTTATAATGATTAAATTGAGAGCCTTATTCAATAAATTGTTCTTAGATCTGAAACCTAGTGAAATATTAAAACAAACTGTAGAATTATGGAATGTTTACTTAGATAAGTGCAAATTTTTATCTATTGCTCTTGCTTAGATCAGAAATGTATTTGTATCATAATTATATGTCACAAGTAAAATGTTTTTAGGCAACCTGACACACACAAAAATCAGTCCTGAAACTATCAGTCATTCCCAAAAATAAAATTATACAATACCAGGCCTGTTAGAGAAAGTACCAAACATACTGTTGAGCTTCAGCATGCTCAGCTACTAAAATGCTAGTATTCAGCTTGATAAAAAATATAACACTTTTCACCTTAGGTACTAATGAAATCCCTCAGAATAAGCAGCTCCGACTGGTTCACTTGCAGTAATTTTTTGTTTGTTTTAGGTACTTTACATGAGTTACAATCATAATAAAAATTGGGACAGACAGTATAAAGCAACAATTTAAATGATTTTATTTCCAAATCATGGACAACTGTACTGGAAGTTAAAAAACTAGAAAATATATGTTAGTCCAATTTTACAACAACTCAGGGATAAAAATTACACAGTAATTTAATAGAACATAAGCACAGTAATAGAATGCAAAAGAATCATGGAAGTAATATTTGATATAAATATCTTGGAAGGATAATAAAGGACAAGCAAAAGAATTCTGCTTTTGGCAAATAAAATAAGAGAACACAAAAAAGCAAAAAAAAGAAGAATTTTAATAGAATCAGAAAGATAAAAAAATTATTTACAAGAACATTCATAATTATGATAAAAGCAACAAATAAACACTTTCATGAATACTAAATGCATACTCTGTCTATAATAATTAATCTGTATTTGCCCATTGGTCTGTTTTTTGTAACAAAGCTTACAAAAATTAGTACTGTTTAATAACTCTAATTCCTCTTTCAGGATATCAATCAAGCTGTTATTAGGCTTGAACATTACATTAATCATTAGTAAATGTCCACATAACATCGCCAGTTAGTAAGTATTTTGTTATTAGTACATTCTTTAACGTATTGTTATTATTTCCCTCCTAGAATCCTACTAAGTATCTTTGTTTATTACACCAAAAATTAATTGCTTTTAATGATTTTGGATTTACAACATACCAACATATTGTGCTCTACTTTTATCCAACTATATTTTTCTCTTTTATTCTTTCTAACAGCAAATAATTTTTGATATAGTGTTTTTATAATAATGGACAAGCATGATACTTTTTATTTTTTGTACACATTTTAATTCTTAGAGATTTCTGAATATATATGATACGTTATACATCCTTGTATCCCTAAATGAAGAAGAAAATAAAAAATTATTCACTGGTGAAATGAAAAGATTAATGTTTTTCTTACTTCTAAAGTTCTTAATAATAAAGATGGCATAAATGATGTCAATAATTTAAATTCAAATCAGTTTTTTTCTCAAAACTAGGCTTTCATCACTTGACAAGCTAAAAGGAATTTCACTCCACCATTTTTGAAGCTGTACAAATGTAAAAGGAAAAACATAGATAAGTAAGACAATAAAAAGCAAGTTAGTAAAGATACACATTATAACAATACAGCCAATTGTTTAGAAATGAAAGAAATGTGAACCCCATGTTCAGTTTTAAAATCAACAAACATGCAATATATGAAAATTAAATGTACACATTACAATTTCAAACAGAAACCTTTCCATTGCTCATGTGAATTAAAATGGATAAAAAAAATTCAGTTAGTATAAATTAATAATAACAAAAATTGACTTTTCCTTGAATGCAAACTTATTATCTTATTACAATTCATTCATTTTCAACAAATATATTCATAAACTCATGTACTGGTTTATGTTTGTCAAATTTATTTTGAATTATTAATTTGATTTTCTCCTTATTTTTAGTCTAAATTGTAATTTTTTATTATTATAACAGTCTTAAAATAAAGTAGATCAATATAAAAACACTAGAGTGTATTTGTCATATTTTTTACAGATAATTTAATAATGCCATTAAATACATTACAAATATTAATTATGTAGAAAAAAAATCATAAATACTCATATTTAAGTGTTTATTTATTGTGTGACAATATAATCATAGGCTTATGTATTTTTAGTTTTCTTGTACATTTGTACTTCTTTTTATGTAATCAAAATAGTGTTAGAAAAAAAAATCCTAATAATAGTAATTATGTTATATGATTATGAATGATATGATAATAAAATTATAAAATAAAAATTAAAACATGCATAATTAAAATAAAAAAATAACAGCACAAGAGATTGCAGATTAATGATATTGAATAAGCCTAGTGTTCTTCTTCTGCATCCTGGTATGTATGGTCAAATGATATTGGATCTGTCCAATGTTGCGATATTGCAGCACCTATTTTCTCGGAGAAAATAGGAATTTCATGAAATCATAATTTTCTATGTTCATAAACATAGAAAGAACCTTTTTTAATACTTAAAAATTTTATTTATTATTTACTTATGAAATCCTCCTCTATGAATCATGAGACCTTGCCGTTGGTGAGGGGGCTTGAGTGCTCAGGGATACAGAGTAGCTGGACCGAAGGTGCAACCATATCGGAGAGGTATCTGTTGAGAGCCAGACTAAGGAATGATTCCTGAAAGAGGGCAGCAGCTCTTTCAGTAGTTGTTAGGGGCGTGAGTCACAATGACTTAAACGGCCGTATCAACATCACTCAGTCCTCTGAGTACTGCGCAGCTGAAAGCAATGGAAAACTACAGCTGCTTTTTTTCCAAGAAAATGTGGCTCTCTGCATTTTCACATAGCAACAATGGAGGCGCCTTCCTTGGTAAAATATTCCGGAGGTAAAATAGTCCCCCGTTCGGATCTCCGGGTGGGGACTACTAAGGAAGGGGTCACCAGAAAATTAAAAAATAACATTCTACGAGTCGGAGCGTGGAATGTTAGAAGCTTAAAAAAGGTTGGTAGGCTAGAAAATTTAAAAAGGGAAATGGATAGGGTGAATGTGGATATAGTAGGAATTAGTGAGGTTCGGTGGGAAGAGGAAGGCGACTTTTGGTCAGGTGATTTTAGAGTAATTAACTCAGCGTCAAATAATGGGCAGGCAGGAGTAGGTTTCGTGATGAACAAGAAGATAGGGAGGAGAGTGGAGTATTTCAAAACGCATAGCGATAGAATCATTGTAATAAGGATAAAATCAAAACCTAAACCGACAACGATTGTTAACGTTTATATGCCTACAAGCGCCCATGATGATGATGAGGTAGAGTGTGTATACGAAGAGATTGATGAAGCAATTAAACACGTAAAAGGAGATGAAAATTTAATAATAGTTGGAGATTGGAATGCAAGCATTGGAAAAGGCAAGGAAGGAAATATAGTGGGTGAATACGGGCTGGGCAAAAGGAATGAAAGAGGGGACCGACTTATAGAGTTTTGCACGAAGTATAATTTAGTAATTGCCAACACCCAATTTAAAAATCATAATAGAAGAATATACACTTGGAAAAAGCCAGGCGATACTGGAAGGTATCAGATAGATTATATCATGGTTAAGCAAAGATTTAGAAATCAACTCGTTGACTGCAAAACTTACCCTGGAGCAGACATTGATAGCGACCATAATTTGGTGATAATGAAATGTAGATTGGGGTTTAAAAACCTGAAGAAAAGTTGTCAGATGAATCGGTGGAATTTAGAGAAGCTTGAGGAAGAGGAGGTAAAGAAGATTTTTGAGGAGGACATCGCAAGAGGTCTGAGTAAAAAAGATATGGTAGAAAATGTAGAAGAAGAATGGGAGAATGTTAAAAAGGAAATTCTTAAATCAGCAGAAGCAAACTTAGGCGGAATAAAGAGAACTGGTAGAAAACCTTGGGTTTCAGACGATATATTGCAGCTGATGGATGAACGTAGAAAATATAAGAATGCTAATGATGAAGAAAGTAAAAAGAACTATCGGCAATTAAGAAATGCTATAAATAGGAAATGCAAACTGGCGAAAGAAGAGTGGATTAAAGAAAAGTGTTCAGAAGTGGAAAGAGAAATGAACATTGGTAAAATTGACGGAGCATACAGGAAAGTTAAGGAAAATTTTGGGGTACATAAATTAAAATCTAATAATGTGTTAAACAAAGATGGTATACCAATATATAATACGAAAGGTAAAGTCGATAGATGGGTGGAATATATTGAAGAGTTATACGGAGGAAATGAATTAGAAAATGGTGTTATAGAGGAAGAAGAAGAAGTTGAGGAGGATGAAATGGGAGAAACAATACTGAGATCTGAATTTAAGAGAGCATTAAAAGATTTAAATGGCAGAAAGGCTCCTGGAATAGACGGAATACCTGTAGAATTACTGCGCAGTGCAGGTGAGGAAGCGATTGATAGATTATACAAACTGGTGTGTAATATTTATGAAAAAGGGGAATTTCCGTCAGACTTCAAAAAAAGTGTTATAGTTATGATACCAAAGAAAGCAGGGGCAGATAAATGTGAAGAATACAGAACAATTAGTTTAACTAGTCATGCATCAAAAATCTTAACTAGAATTTTATACAGAAGAATTGAGAGGAGAGTGGAAGAAGTGTTAGGAGAAGACCAATTTGGTTTCAGGAAAAGTATAGGGACAAGGGAAGCAATTTTAGGCCTCAGATTAATAGTAGAAGGAAGATTAAAGAAAAACAAACCAACATACTTGGCGTTTATAGACCTAGAAAAGGCTTTCGATAACGTAGATTGGAATAAAATGTTCAGCATTTTAAAAAAATTAGGGTTCAAATACAGTGATAGAAGAACAATTGCTAACATGTACAGGAACCAAACAGCAACAATAACAATTGAAGAACATAAGAAAGAAGCCCTAATAAGAAAGGGAGTCCGACAAGGATGTTCCCTATCTCCGTTACTTTTTAATCTTTACATGGAACTAGCAGTTAATGATGTTAAAGAACAATTTAGATTTGGAGTAACAGTACAAGGTGAAAAGATAAAGATGCTACGATTTGCTGATGATATAGTAATTCTAGCCGAGAGTAAAAAGGATTTAGAAGAAACAATGAACGGCATAGATGAAGTCCTACGCAAGAACTATCGCATGAAAATAAACAAGAACAAAACAAAAGTAATGAAATGTAGTAGAAATAACAAAGATGGACCACTGAATGTGAAAATAGGAGGAGAAAAGATTATGGAGGTAGAAGAATTTTGTTATTTGGGAAGTAAAATTACTAAAGATGGACGAAGCAGGAGCGATATAAAATGCCGAATAGCACAAGCTAAACGAGCCTTCAGTAAGAAATATAATTTGTTTACATCAAAAATTAATTTAAATCTCAGGAAAAGATTTTTGAAAGTGTATGTTTGGAGTGTCGCTTTATATGGAAGTGAAACTTGGACAATCGGAGTATCTGAGAAGAAAAGATTAGAAGCTTTTGAAATGTGGTGCTATAGGAGAATGTTAAAAATCAGATGGGTGGATAAAGTGACAAATGAAGAGGTATTGCGGCAAATAGATGAAGAAAGAAGCATTTGGAAGAATATAGTTAAAAGAAGAGACAGACTTATAGGCCACATACTAAGGCATCCTGGAATAGTCGCTTTAATATTGGAAGGACAGGTAGAAGGGAAAAATTGTGTAGGCAGGCCACGTTTGGAGTATGTAAAACAAATTGTTGGGGATGTAGGATGTAGAGGGTATACTGAAATGAAACGACTAGCACTAGATAGGGAATCTTGGAGAGCTGCATCAAACCAGTCAAATGACTGAAGACAAAAAAAAAAAAAAAAACTTATGAAATAACTATAAATTGCATTTAAAAAACTGTTTAGTATATAAAGAGAAAATATACAGATTCTTCTTCTTGTACTAATCAATACCAGGATTGGTTTGCAGCAGTCTTCCTCCTCAACAATAATAACCAGAAATTTTCCATTAATACATTTTTTTGGGGGGACTGTTCTGATGATCTGTTTTAGTTTAATAAATTTTTACACCTCTTGCTTTGATTAGTGTCTTCAATCTTGATAACTAATTCTAGATCAAGTTTGATCTTTTCCTGAAAAATATTTTGTTATTCTTCTTTTGTAGCTGTGAGAGTTATTGTTTTATTTTTTACCACTGTTAACTCCAGATAGACATTAAAAGTTGATAAAATATTCCAATTTGAACTTTGGTAGAAATATTTCTGTTTTTTCCATATACTTTTTTTGCTACAAAGGTACTACAGGGGTACTTACATGTTTTAATCTCATCATGAACAAAGCTCACTTTTATTTTCAAAATTCTACCATACATGTTTTTTAAAGTGAAAGTGAAATCTAATTGTTGTGATCTTCTTTAGTGTTTTTTTTTAATGAAACTATTAAAGCAGGTTAACAATATGTACACGTTTCATGTCATTTAGGTTTGAGGTATTTAAAATTGAGTACAAGAGATCAAGAAATTTGTTGATTACAATAAAAACAGACATTTATACTGTTGGCAAGACTAATAATATAATTAGATCTTTTTGGAACATTTGCAAAAGTCATTTTAGAACAAATTCAGGAAAAGTCAATTCCAGTATTCAAATTTCAGGCAATGTCCATCTAGTAAGTGATTCAAACACAACGTTATAAAATTAATGATATTTTTCATGCACTTAGATTCTGACTAGCCAGAACTTGGTGGATGATTGGCAGGTTCTCTGAGAAACCTCGAATAAGGGGAGGTGGACCTGGCGACTGATACAAAGAACAGACTCGTGGTACAGAAGGATGCAAGGGAAACTGGAGTACCACCTGATGCAGCCCCTCACTGGCCATGGCAAGTTTGGAACTTATCTCTGCAGATTCAGGCTACAGGAGGACTTCAGGTGTGTCTACTATGGAGAAGAGGACACTCTGGAGCACACCTTCTTCCTCTGTAATAGATGGGACCAGCTGAGAAGAGAGCTTGGAGTGAAAGATCTGACCCCCATATAATATCATGGATTTTATGCTCCGGGGGGAAGGTCACTGGATTATGGAGTGGGCTATAAGAATACTGCGAACAAAGGAAGAGCTGGGAAGACAGCGGCAAGAGTAGCAACAGTAGTGATAGATAGGATGCTGTTAGATGTAATTATTAGTGTAGGTAATAAGTGTGTAATTTGAGAAATGATTTAGTAATTTATGTATAAATGTATAGTACCTTGTGTAATCTTCATCACAGATAACCTTATTTTCAGTTATGTCATGTATTATCTGTGTAATTGTAGATATATTGACCTTATGAGGGCATGAAGAGGTACAAGCATTCTTTTATTCTGTTATGCAAGGGTCTATCTGTCATATTATGTGGTATGGTATCATGCATTTGATTTATGGACTAGCATGTATTGTGGCTAGGATTGCCATATTGTACTGACATTATCAACATGTAAACTAAGCTGCGCTACATGAGCTTATTGGGAAATGGTGTAACTTCATGTTGTATTCCTTTTTGTATTTTCATTACATATAATCTTGCTTAATTTGTATCAAGTATTTCTTATTGTGTAATTATCACCACACAAAGGAGACACAGTGTTTTAAAATAACGAAGGTAAGTATGGTCATGTTAGCCTAGGGATCAACATCTAATTGTGTGGATCTGGATGATGGGATGATGACTATGCAATAAATTTAATATTGCTTTAAGGTGATCTGACTTATATTACGTAAATATATCCTATGTCGATTAGACAATCAATCAAACCCAATATTACTAGCAGTAGTATTGGTATGAATTTTATTGTATTATTATTGTTGCTATAATATAATGTTAGGTTAGGAACTGTCACTTACTGCATAGAGAAGTGTAACATGAAACATTGTGACAAGTTATTTACGTCATTTTATGTATGTATTTCTAGTTGTAAGGCTAGGTTAAAATGGTATTTCTCATTCATCCAGGAAAGATAAGGAACTGCATAATATGGTGTGAATGGAGAACAGTGTATTGGGTGTTAAGCTGGGGACAAGGAATGGCTAGGATGAGATGTTATTATATACTTATAGGAAAAAAAAATTGCGTAAAACTTCAAAAATCAGGAAGTCTGGGGTCAAAGCGTGGCGACAAGTAGGGCCAGGGAGATAGCCTCTATGCATAGGGTGTTTTGGTCCACCCACATGCAAGAGTGGAGGGGTTGAAGCTTCCCAATAATGGCTCTTGAGGTGTGAGAAGGTTGCAGAAAACGAAGAACATGCACAATGCATGTCTGGGCCAGGGAGGGTAGCTCTCCAGCTGAGGAGTGTGTCGGCAGTCCAGAAGAGCAGGTCGGTGTGTCTCAATGAAGCTGGGGAGACCCTAATGAGAAGCCCCTTGGAGGGGGTAGAGACTGCTGTTATGACACTCTGAGATGACTGTGCAGTGTCTAATGGCGAGCACCAGTTGTCTTGGGAGGATGATCAGTGAAAGAGGAGTTTTAGTCAGTAGGGTACAGGTATACAAACACTCAGTAGTAACATCTAGCGGAATCTGTGCGAGTCCAACAGTACTCCATTTATGGGACATGCATAAATGGCATTTATCTGACTCACTGAAAAAAAAGAAGATTCTTACTAACAACCTAAATAATTTAAATTCTGATAATTTTATCACATTAATTTCTAAATAAGTTTATTTACATGATTCTAGTATTAAAATATAATTAAATAGATCATTAAAATAATTTAACTCAAATCTTTTTCTCCTTTGGTTAGCAAATCCCTGTTAATTTCTTAAACTTTATTACAAGGAACTTACTCAAATCTTGTTACCTATCTTAATCACTTAATTAATTTATTTCTTGGCAAGTAAATTACTACTTTCCTAACTACTTAAAATAAGTTAAATTTAATCTCATGGCTACCTTTTCACTCCTTAACTGCTACATTATGTAAATGTTTTGAAAGAGTTATCTATAAAAAGACAGAACTCATTCTTTAAACAAAACAAAATATTTCCATGAAGTCAGCATGGTTTCTCCACTTCTATGGTAACAGAAATTGTCATCAAAAAATTTATTTAAAATTAGATGCTAATGAGAAAGCTAGTTGAATTTCTAGTTTATCCTGTACTTTTGATATTATTTCACACAGCTGACTTCTTTGTCAGAGGTTGTTTGGTGGCATCTTCTTCAAATATTGAATTCTTTTCTACCTATCCACTTTTAATGGACTCATATTAAACATAATCTACTCATACTGAGTAGTTAGTAACTCTGATGTATCATAATGTTATAATCCTGATGTTATAGTATAATCCTTAGTTCATATTATAACAAAAAAGGTGTTCCTTAGCTCCAAGTGGGTATTTGTTGTTCATAAGATGCTTCATTCCTCCTAATCTTCAGTAGTCAAGTCAGATTAGTTAGCTGTAAAGACAATACATCTTTTGAATTTTGTAACAAATGTGAATAATGATTTGCTCAGCCAAACAATTTCTGATTCTTTTTAACTAATTTTAAATTATTCCCTTAAATAGTCAAAATTAAATCCCAATTAAGTTTTCATGTTACTATTACTTTGTAGCAGCCAAGGAGATTCAAATAATTTGTAAAGATTTAGAATTAATTATATTCAATCCATAAAACCCTGGAGTATTCACATTGAGTCCCATTTAAAATAGACCATTACAATGACTATCTTTTCAATAAATTGAGTTCAGATTTGTGTCTAATTTTATGTAAAATAATTATATTTTTATACATAACAATGCAGACCATTGTGCATATGTAGAATATCAAGTTTATTGTCAATGTTGGTAGATTTGTGATTTGTATTACTGATTAACAATTGAGTATTTGTATAAATGTTTAGCAAAACAGACCCATTATTGCCATTTATATTCTGTATGCCTACTCTACAGTACGGAGTAAAGCTGTACTACTAGATTACTGAAAATCCTAGACTCCTAGATTACTTTTACTGAAAATATCAAATGACTTTAACTGAAGTTAAAAAGAAGCTATTCACTGTTAATGAAAAAATGATAAATATCCAGTTAAAAGAATAAATAAAAAGGAGCTGCTAACTATCTTAAAAGTGACAATTACTTTACTCTTATAAATTTATATAGTTTGGAAATAACAATACATTTTCAATGTATAAATAATAAAAAAAATGTATAAATGTCTCACTTAGTTTTATCTCAATTTTACTTCTTATGAAATTAGCAACTAAAAAAATTTTAAAATAGAAATTATTTTAGTAATCATGATGAAAAAACTAAATACAAAACTCCTTTAAGATGGAAACTGGAATATATGGCAGAATAGGAATTGAAACAGTGTGGGATGATTAATATCAACAGAAACTTTGAAGTACTTATTTTAAAAATATCATATTAGAAAATATTGTCCAATGTAATGGAAATGCAAGCCAACTGAGACAGAAATGGAGTGGTTTCAATATATTTTAATTTTTTTTCTGTTTAGCCTCTGGAACCACAATAAGGTATTTCTTCAGAGGATGAATGAAGGTGGTATGTATGAATGTAAATGAAGTACAGTCTCAGGTCGACCATTTCTGAAATATGTGGTTAATTGAAACCCAACCACTAAAGAACACTGGTATCCACAATCTAGTATTGAAATCTGTATAAAAATAACCTGCCTTTACTAGGATTTATAGTTTCAGTACATTAAAAGTGTTGTTATTAATTTAATTTTACCTTGCCTTTTTAATAATGAAAGTTATTCCATTAAGGACAAATCCAAAAAACCACACCACTGTAATAAGTACACACATAATTTGAGACTGAATGATGTAGGTTATTATTATTTTTTAAATAAATTATAATTGTGAATTACATATCAGAATGGTATTAACACAAATTTTGATTACTACAAGTGTAGCGAATGTAAAATTTATGAATTACAGTTTTTGTTAGTAGAAGGAAAAAGTTTATGGTTTGTTTATCTCAGATATCTTTTGTGCAATATCATAACAGCAATTATAGTTCATTTTCATGCCATTCATGAAGATTTTTTTTGTTAATACCATATTTAGAACTTGCATCCCATTTTTTTATATTTTCTTGAAAAATTTACAGATTTCAACTTAAAGAAAGAATGGTACTCATATTTTATGTGTTTTATAATGATAATTTATCAAAGTGTAAGTACCAGATTATAAAAAGAAAATATAATATTAAAGGAATAAAGAAAATAAAAATTTAATTACACTAATTGTTCACAAAAAAAAAAAGAAAGCTGAAGATAAATATACAAAGTCTCAGAAATTTATATTGAATTTATTTTTGGGAAATAAACTTGAAAAATAGCAATTTCTTCTTATGGCTTTTTCTTGTTTACTTTTTAAGTTTTTATGTGCTGCCACACATATACCGAGTGAGCCAGAAGTCGCTACCCATTGTAAACATTAAGAAAATCTTTCTTGTGATCTTCCTATCGATTTTAAATTACCACCTTTTGTTTTCATCAGATAGTTATTGATACAAACTCTAGAGTGCACTGTTGTTCAATCAAACATTTGTTGTATACTGCTGTTAATCTGTTTATTGGACATTGTTGATTCTAATCTTGAGGTGATGTTTATTAATGAAGAAAGAGATTTTGGCTTTAAAAGCCTGGTACAAAAGTTGTTATAATTTAATAATAAATGAGTGGAATAATTACTTCAACACTGTTCCACCAACAAGGAAAGCTATCTACAATTTAAAAAAAAAAAATTGAGAGAAATGCACCTGCAGCGAACTGCCCTAGGTTAGATAGGCCATCATTAAGTGATGAAACTAAGCTTAACATTTTACAAGTGGTTATCCAGAGTCCTAAACAGTCGTCTACTTATAGGCTATTTCTTGAACAGAATATTTGTAGAACTTCTGTTTGGAAAATTTTTCATAAGGCTAAATTCAAACATTACATACTTCTCATACGTGGCCAATTGGAAGACGATCCTGATCATAGACTTCAATTTTGCGAGAATGTTAAATAAAGTAGAAGAATGTGATACTGAGTTCTTTTCTAGGGTAATTTGGAATGATGAGGCAAATTTCAAATTAACAGGCCAAGTCAACATACACAACTTTATCTTTCTGTATTCAGGCAACCATAAAATTGTTTTTGAGAGGCAGCTAAATCAAGCTGGTGTTACCATTTGGAGTGGTATCTCATGTCATGGAGTAATTGAGCCTTGGTTTTTTGATGAAATAGTAACTGGAGAGAAGTACCTGGAAATGTAGGCAACCTATGCCATTCCGGGGCTATAAATGAACTACAACAACTTCAACTTAATTTACTTTCAACATGATGGAGCCCCAACCCCATTTATAACAGATGTGCAAATCTACGTTGCTGAATTATTTGGTGGGAAACTTATTGAAAGGTGAAGGGCATTAGAAATGCCACCTAGATCTCAAATCTTACACCCATGGACTTTTTCTTTAGGGGAATTATTAAAGATAAAATCTATGCTACGAAACCACAAACAATTGAGGATTTGAAAGATGCCATTCAAAACAGTTTTGAAGAAATAGATTCCAGTACACAACTGTGCAAAGAAGTATGTTTAAGCATCCCAGGTCATCTGCAGAAATGTGTTGACAAAGAATGAAAACAATTCAAGAAATGATGTAATAAATAATCATGTAGTTTCAATAAAGTGTTAGTTATGAATTCAATTTGATTTTCTTTTGTATTCAAATAATGACATTCATTTATGATGAATAGTGACTTTTGGCCTATCCAGCAGAAAAGCGATTTGTCAAGTCCTAGTAAAGCCAGTTATTTTTACACGGATTTGAATACTAGATCGTGGATACCGGTGTTCTTTGGTGGTTGGGTTTCAATTAACCACACATCTAAGGAATGGTCGAACTGAGAATGTACAAGACTACACTTCATTTACACTCATACATATCATCCTCATTCATCCTCTGAAGAATTATCTAAACGGTAGTTACCGGAGGCTAAACAGGAAAAAGAAAGCAGAAAAGCGATTAATACAAATATGATTGTTAAAATAATATTAACCTACTCTTTATAGAGCATTTAACTCTATTCTTCCAGAACACCCTTTAAAGTAAGTAAATACAAAGAGTTTATTATAATTATGAGAGTTAATAACTAGTGTATAAATACTTATATGATACTTTACAATACAAAACAGCATTAGCATTATAATGGTTCTTTTAAATTTATAGAATGGTTGTATTAAGTGACATCATAGACTGGAAAAACAAAATCTAAATCTGGGATGGCTGTAGGCCATTTATACATATGGTTAGCTTATAGGTGCTTTTTGATATTCTCTTTTGACATCAAAAATTATCCGAAGAATTATAAAATCTCTTATGGCAAAGGTAGATTTGATTTACTTTGTTTAATTATGATTAAAAGCCAAACTTTTAAAATAAATTGACCTATTTTAAAAACAAAAAAAACATGGCCATATTCTTTTTCCAATATGAGGGCTAAAAAAATGTTTATTAACTAGAAATGATAAAAACAAGTTGAACAATTAATTAACTATTTTACTTAAAACATTTAATTGCTTTACAAGAAAATATAGAGGTTCCAGTTGGGAGAAAAAGTACTTCACTGTTCTCATAACTTACACTATACAAGTAATTTGATACTTATAAGTATTTTTCAGATGAACATGCTATTAATAAATATTAAAATTTTGACATTCTTCTATAATGCAGTTTACCATACAGTTTTATATGAAATAGACTTAAAACAAATTTCAACAATTGTCTTTGGAAAGAAGGCATAAAAGCACTATCATATTTTTCCTTCTTTGCAATATGTAAGTTCTTATTGATGAATGAGCAGAAAATTATTGTAAAGCTAAATTATAAATAGAGGTAAATCAGCCTAACAGCTATTGTTCATTATTACATTATTAACCAGTGTTCATTAGTCAAAATTCAACTAGTTTTTTTTTTTTCTGAAAGGATATAAGTTTTTATAAGAGCAATGAAAATTATTGATTCTTTATATTATGTCTCATTGCTTTAGGGTCAGTTCAAAGTAACTGGTCATCTCATTTCAACTCTCATCTTCAAAGATGCACA
This sequence comes from Lycorma delicatula, assembly GCF_047948215.1. NCBI lineage: Eukaryota > Metazoa > Arthropoda > Insecta > Hemiptera > Fulgoridae > Lycorma > Lycorma delicatula. The sequence continues at coordinate 305,586,403 of NC_134455.1, forward strand.
GTAACTTTAAAATGTTGAAATAACAGAATAGTTCCCTACTTCATAATGATATTTCCTTTTAAATTTTCTTAAATTACATTTATTTTCAAGTATAAATGTAACCTAATGTCATACTTTATTTGACTCTATGTTTGTTACTTTTAACTTTTCTGAAGTTTTTAAGTAAAACTTGCAGAAGATATAGATTAAGTAAGGTTTTACATATTTAAATAAATTGGTGGATAAAATTTCATCAGAAATGATAGAATTGAAAAAATCCACAACCCTCAAATAAACAACACTGGAATAATATTTCAGATCTTTTTTCTTTCTTCAGAAATACTATATCTGTTCCTATGTGTGATACTGTAACTTTAGTTTATTTCTCCAAGTAATAAGATTTATGATAAGGTAAAATACTTCATACCTTAACATGGTAGTTTTATTATAAGTGCATATTAAGTGTATATATATATAAATATATATTATAAGTAATTTTGAGAGCAACACATTTTAAATCCATTTCATTTTTGATATTGTCTGTTTCAATTGACGTCACCTTAATATTTTTTTTCCATAAAAACCAAGGTTACATTTAAAAATGGCAAATTCTTTTGCTTTCAATATCTCAATTTTAATCTACTGGACTACTCTCATATAGTCTTAACCTTAAGTGATTTTGACCTTTTTGATCCAATTAAAAGAAGTGTGAGGAATCAATTTTGTGAATCATCTTCATGATGAGATCATGAACGGTAATACAAAAAAACTGAATACACACTAGACCGAAAAATTTCTTCTCAGAAGGAAGTCAGAGGCTTGTTGAAAAATGGACTGAGTGCATAGAAGTAATAAAGGATTATATTAAAGAATAAATGTATATATTTATCCAAATACAAATAAAAATTACGCTTTTTTAAATTTCAGTTTACTCTTTGCCTTATCAACTTTATAAAGACTCACAATCATGATATATATACAAAATGAACAGACACTGTTCAATTCAAGCACATTTGTTTATCACATTTAAATCACATGTGTGCTGAACATAAAGAAACTGCAAGCAGTAACATCAGCTGACAACAGTGAAAACAATAACATAAGGAAAAATGACACCATTTCTTGAAGATGGCTTCAAGAACAGCTGAAAATGTTGTAAGTTAAGTTTAAAAAAATTATATTTATAAAATTTGGTTTGATATATAAGTTAAAAGTTAGTAGTTGGAAAATCCATACTATACTTAACAGCTGATTGATTATAAAGGAGAGTGTATATTTTGATTATATAAAAATCCATTTCTGAAAGCAAGAGAAACCTGTTCTATCCTCGTAAAATGCATTTCATTATGCAAACACAAAACAATTCCTAAATAATACATTATTTCATAACAAAAATAATATAAAAATGCACTGCTTTACATTATCTATCCCAGTCTTTGTTATAGCTGTGAACCACATAAAATACTGGAGGCATAAGAGACACACACCAGTCAGTTAGGTTTTCTGAGAGTAATTGCTCTTTAAATTCTTAAGAGTAATATTTTGTTCATTATGTCAGTCCCTATGGTAAATAGAATTAAGGTATCATTTGAAGAGATGAATATAACCAGTATTTCTGCTTTGTAAATTTTCCTCTTTGAAGAAGACAATGAAAACTACCTCACTACTCAATTAATAATCCTAGTGTGGTAACAAACAATGGAATATGTTTTTCTATATCTATTTATGTGTAGCAGGTAATTTATTTGTAACAGAATCCTAATATTTTTATTTTTCACCATTTCATGGTTAAGAATGTAACAAAAAAAAGAACAAATGTATTATTATTAATAATAATACAATTATTATTTAAAATAACAATTAATTGTATGTAATAAAATATAATTAATTAATAATAATGATTACTCAAAATAATAATTGTATCATTATTTTATGCAGCCTTGGGCTAACCACATGAATTTACATGAATTTTATAATAATAAACATACAAAAAAGATTAAATTAAACAAAACAAATAATTAATTGTAAGAAAATTAAGGATCATAAATAGGCATACACAGTTTTAATCTCAGCAGTTTTAAAAGTAGAATAACAATCTATGAAAATAGATTTGCAATATATAAAATGTAAAATAAATTGGCAATTACTGTGGTAGTATCATCTGGAGATCCCAGGTATGAATCCCGATCAGGTATGGCAGTTTTCATACATTATAAATTTGCATTTTCATATTTCCATGTAAAAGCTTGTTTGTAAGCTTCTGGCAAGATAATTAGCTAATTTTTTAGCTTTTTTTTTGATACAGTGCAGTTTGTTATTTTTTAATTACATGGCTGAAAGTTTAACAAATATTTCAAGAAATTTTTTGTGTTGTTTTCTTTTCATAAGAAAATATATAAATAGTTGGATAAGAATATAAGTAAAATTGTGGAGTATTTATAATTTTCACTTCATATATTACTCCTGAAAGGATTAAATTTTAAGCTCCATATAGATGCTGAAAAAGTTCACCAACAATTCTGAAATGAGGAAAATTCTGGAACATTATTATTTTTTTTGTACAGCTGTTGTAATCAAATTTTACAAGGGAATACCATCTTAGCAAGTCACTCTTTATTTTTAGCAACATTATGTGTCTAATCAATCAATTTTCACCGGAAAATTTATTGATTTTTTTGCCGAGGTGGCAATAGTAAAATAAAAAAACTATAGATAATAAATACAGATAATAAAAACTATCGTATAGTTTTTATTATCTTTAACATTTACGTTGATTTAAAGCTATTTAGCTACTTCGATTTTCATTTTTATGTGTCTGAATTAGATGATTTATGAATGTAGGTATGGCAAATGTAGGTAGGATGTAGGTTGTATGAATGTATTTGAATTGTTAGTATTAACTAATGTATCAAAATTGACTAGTAATGATAAACTGAAATCATATTATTGTTGTTTATTATGTTTCTGTGTGTTCTATAGGTTAAATTATTATGTTGGGTGAGAATATCTCTCTTTTTTTCTCTGATCTGTTTTCACCATCTTTGCAAAATATTCCTTCATAAAGTGAACCTACTGCTAAGACAAGGGGTACATATACAAAATTTTGTTGCTACATATTAATTAATCATACACGAGAATCATAAGATATTTTAGTTACTTAGATTTATTATTAGCAGATTAAAAGCAGCTTGGTAACTTCAAAAGTTCTTCAAATTTGAAATCCTTCAAATTAATTCTTGAATAAATGAAGCTGTAATACTTGATTTAAATAAATGTTTACTAAGACTTGACTTATTCAAGTTTTACATAAAAAGATGACATATGTTTATGAAATAAAAGTAGGATACATGAGGCTTATAAAAACATGCCGAAATATATAATAAAAAGCTTGAAAAAAAATGTGCATACATATATATATATATATATATAACATTTTTTATCAAACATTAGTTTTTATTATATGGCATATGTATGTATATATATTTATTAAACACATACATATGTAATTTTTATTATCGTATAATTATTATTATTCAATATATTAGCATCATTAGGGAATGAAAATTATTCACATTATATTTCGTCAGGCTTACATACAAAAAACAAATATCACACCGCAGTATTACATATTAAAGAATATATTTACAAGAAACATGCAGGCAAAATTGCTGTGTTTTCTAGTTTAAGTTCAGGCCTGAACTGATTGATATGGCGAAACATGTAGGAAAAAATATTCCTATTACAAATCTATGGTAAGATCTTCTGACCTATAAAGCAACTTGTCCTAACTGACTGATTCATTAATGCCTAGCAAAAACTGCTTAATATAAATTGATGAAAATTTGTATATATGTTCTTCTTATGATGTAAGTTCACACTAAGAAAGGATTTTTTGTAATTTGATCTTGAAAAGAGTGAAGAAAGGTAAAAAAAAAATTGATCAATGATTGCAAATTTTCCCCATTTCCTACTACACTACTAAATGAGGTAATCAATTAGATTGAGGATTGCAGATACTCTTCAGATAAATATCTTAACACCATTTTCAAATTTTTTGAATTTTGATTTTTTAAGGGGTGTGAAGATGTATATGGCACAGCGACCACACATTATTATTTTTCATAAAGAAAAACTACTTAATAAAATTTAAACATAAAAAATTAATGGAAGAATTGTGATCCCCATGGAAGAGTTGTAGCATCTATTTTTAACTGGCAGTTCTGGGTTTGCACCTTGGTCAAGAATGGCATTTTTTCAGATGCTAAAAAATTCATTTTATTATTATCCATTGGTAGCTTTTGTATAGTACCAGTTAGAATAAAATGCAATATTGAGGAGTTAATTACTGTTGAATTTCTTTCTTGCAACTCAATTACAGATATTCAATGCATCTATTTAATGTTTCAAAGGAACATTTGTCTCAAAAAAAAATCAAAGATTTATAATGAAATAAAAACACATTATTTTATTCTGACCAGTTAGTTGTACTTTTATCCTATATGATTTTGTATTTAGGTAGAATCAGAATGAAGGGTGGAAAAAAAAATGGTTGGTTTAATAAAAGGGAGCAAGATATCTTACATTGTTTTTAATCAGCATGAACTATTTTGTAATTTCATGCTAATAGATTTCAACAAACAAAATATAAAATAATCTATTACAAATTATTTTTAAAAACATAAGTACAAAAGGAAAGGCATTAGTACTACAGATAAATTGAATTATACCTGTCTCCTAGTCCATTCTAAGATGCACAGATAACATACACAATGTTATCATATGTGTTGATTCATTAATATAGTTACACATAGAATAATTATTTTATCTGCATAAAATACAAGTGGATATAAGCAGTGAACTATCTTTAGCTACCTACTACATAATTCATTTAATATGTTCATTTTATTTCTTGCAAAATGGATTTGTGGTGGTAGTATTAATGAGGAACAAACCAACTGTGTGACTAAATACTTATATGTAGACATTGAATAAGACAAAACTCCATGTACTTGGAAGGAATGTGGTTTGCGTGTAGGATATGAATGGTAAAATAATTGTATTATTATGCAAGCATTATGTAGTATACTATCCTGAAGGGATTTAATTTGTCTTTATCACATGAATTAAGAATTGAGCAAAGGAAGTAGGAAAATCTTGCATACTTTATGGTAGGAGAATGATTTGTGTACTTGAGTTATCATAGCTAACAACTCAGTTTCAGGCGATGTATAAAGTTATATAAAAATATTTAAAAAAAACAGTTTTGTTGCTTTTCTTGACTATTTTTATCATTTTTTTTTTATTTATAAATTTTTGCAAATTTTCAAAATATTTTTACATTACTCTTAAAAATATTATCCATTAAATAGCATTCCTTATATCTAATTTGAATGTCAAACAAATTAACCCTTGTTTATTGACAAGTTGAGAACAAAAATCTCTTGTATTCTATAAAAAATAGGGTTAAAGGAGTGCCTTCAATACTCTTTTTAGATAAAAATATATAGGAAAGATTTGATATTTTCACTGATTTCTTTGATAAATTGGTACAATATAGCTAGCATAATTATAGCCAATTCTCTTGAATCAAAAAACAGATCTAGTATAATATATTAAGCTTTAGATATATTTATGATAATTCATACAGAAGTTGGAATTATTTCCTTTTACCACACCCTGAGATGGGTTTCTTCAATAAAGAGTTAGAAAATTAAAGTATATAATTGTCTGGGGCAAAATTTTTAGTCTTTGTAAGTTATCATATAGAATGCTTGCAGTGTTTCAAGGTCATTGCTTAAATCTTGGTTGAAATAACTTTGAGGAATCGCTACCTAAAATTCCATTTTGTGTATATACATTTCATTAATTTTTTGGTGAGATAATATGTATTTACTTGTGTTTATAATAATGTTTGATGACAAACAGGAAAAATCTGTAATCTTCAAAACTTTCCTTGATTATTAAGAAATGTTCATACTAAAAAAAATTTCAACAAAGGTAGCTTACTTTTAAAAGATTTAGATATAGAAAGAAAACTGTGCAGCCATATGATTGATAATTAGTGAAATAAAACTATAACAGGCTATCTAATGAGACTTAAGTCATTCAAAAATATGTAGCCAGTCTCAGCAGCATAAAATCCTAAATCAGACAAATTAAATTAAGACCGAGATGGTTTTTCATTATTTTTAAAGACTGAATATACTCAAATTATAGCGTGTCAATATGCCAGGCTTACTGAACTGGAAACTACATGCAGCTCTATGTATGACTTTTTCACTTTGTTCATAAAAATAGTAGTGAACATCATTGTTCTCAGCAACAATAACATTAACTGGTACATATTATACCTTAAGTGCTTTATATATGATGGTAATACTGCAATGCATATTGTACTAATTTCTGATGTGAAACATGTTAACTAATATGTACATTGCCTGCACATGGTTGGAAGGTATTTTAAAACTAAAATAAAAAAAAACTTTAATATATTAAAGACAACACTCATAACCTACCATTTAGCAATAACAATTTAGCAAAGATAGCAGCTTACAACATTTAAATGTAACTTAACCCATTGACTGCGGGTTGGCTCACCATACGTCCGGGATTAGTCCAGACAGTCCTGGTTTTTTAGTGCTGTCCAGGGTTGTAAAAATGTCCGGGTTTGAGAATTTTATGACTGGCAAGGAATTTTTTTAAATTTTAGACCTATATATTCGACATCATGTTTTTAAACATTCACTTACAGCCCTGCATCTCTCAGCTGACCTTGGAGCCAGCGCTGATATCAATTTTGAAAGAGGCGTAGCTATTGGTCTCGCCAGAACTTTTTACATAGTCATTAGACAATACAACAAGGGCTATGTATTTATGTTTTTTCATGTGTGAAGTAACTCATCTACACATTTTGGATCATTTTATCTCTATTAGTTTTTTGTCTCATTGTTTAGCAATGGGCAAAAGAAAATGCGTGTTTAATGTTAACCTGCAACAGGAATACAAATTTTTGAAATTGTGTAATGAAAGTAACAATGAATGTGTTTATTGCACACTATGCACTGAAGAATTTTCTGTTGCACATAAAGGAAAGGGTGGTACTGAAGACCATGTGAAAACAGCTGAACATAGGAGTGCTATTAATGCTACTGCTACAGCAAACATAAAAAATTTTTTTAAAGCCAAAGATGGGAATAACAATAACTGTAATCTGAAGTGTGCTGTTAAAGAAGCTTCATTTTCATACCACACTGCTAGACATGAACTCAGTTTCAAAACAGTAGGCTGCACATCTAAACTGATTAATAAGTTTTTATGACCTAAAATTTTCATCTACTAGAACCAGAATCGAGGCAGTTATTGTTAACGTTACTTCGCCATTTATATTTGGTATTATGTTGCATTCTTTGGAGAAAAGTTATGTAACAGTAACGATGGATAGCTCAAATAGAATTGAAGTAAAACTTGTTCAGAGTGTTGTACGATATTTCAGTCTGGAGGAGGGAATTCAAGTCAAATTTTTAAATTTTGATGGTGTCAGGTGAAGCTGTTCAAATTTTGACTAGGTATTTTTTGTAGTGTGTGAAGAAAAGTTGGTTTGTTATACTGCTGATAACATTAACAGTAATTTTGGTGGTGTGAAGAGAAAGGGGAATGAAAATTTGTTTAGAAAAGTTCAAAATGATTTAGATAGATCTATTTTAGGAATTGGTTGTTCAACCCACATTATACATAATTCAGTACAAACAGCAGATTATTCTTTATCCCTGAACATAGAAGTTATTTTTATAAAAATTTATAAACATTTTCACATATATAAAGAAAAGAGTAGCAAAACTTAAAGAGTTCTGTGAATTTGAGGAAACAGATTACAAAAAAGTATTGTAGCAGAACAAGGTTGCTTAGTTTGTTACCTGCAATAGAAAGAATTCTGTCCATTTTTGATGGCCTAAAATCATACTTCTTACCTTGTGACAAATGCCCAAAATTATTATTTTATTTTTTTGAAAATCTAGAAAGTGAACTGTTTATGAAATTTTTATATGGTACTCTACAGTTATTTAATAATGTAGTTCTGAAATTGGTAGCTAATTCTATCACAGCAACAGAAGAATTTCAGATATATTCTGAATTAATTTGACAAAGAAACACCCACAAATTTATACCATCTTGAGTGTCAAAGAGCTGCTATGCACTCTAAAAGAAAATAATGATGTTCAGGAACAAAAATTCTTCTTAAGCCAAGACAATTTTCATAATTCTTGTATCCAATGCTTAAGAGTTGTGGAGAACCAGTTTTTATAAAGTTACTAAGTTTAAGTGGATAAATTTACATTGAAATTAAATTAAATAAATTTAAACCGAAATTGCCTGGTGTGATTTAGAAGAGAGTGCCACAGGCACACTTTTATAATGAAATTATAAAAGATCCCATAAATATTGATGTCCTATTTGATGAACATAAATTGTTGAACAAGGTAATTCAAAACCAGGTTGTAATGGTTGTTCAAAACCAGGCTGGTAGGTTGTGGTTCAAGTTCTGAAAAAGTACCAGGTACTATTGAAGAGAAGTAGAAAGCCATTTTTAATGTGTCTCAAAAGACTGATATTTCATACTGCAATATTTCTAAAATAGTTGAATTTGTGATGTCTTTGCCTGGGACTTCTGCTCCAGTTGCGAGTTTTTTTTCAATTACGAGGAACATTTGGTCTGCAGAAAGGGGTAGACTTTCAGTATCTACTGTTAAACATCTCCTAAATGTTAAAATTAATTCAGAACTTTCTGGTTAATTTTATGATGTAATTAAAAAAAAATTCTGAAAAAAGTCATGTCTAGTGAAAAATACAACTGAATCAATAAAGTTTAATGTTTCAGTAAACTGTTAAGACTTTTTAAGTTATTTTAAAAATATGTCCTGGGTAGACCCAAAAAAATATGGTAAGCGTAACTGCAGGACTTGTAATCAAATTCTCAATCAAACGGCAGGAATTTTTTTTCTTTTTCTTTTAAATCAGTATTTTTGATTATACATCAACTTGATTTCTTGCTAAAAGTGATTATAAAGATGGAACACTTGGGAAACCTTCACCACACAGCTGTTGCATGGTCCACTACATGAAGTGATTTTACTCCTGCAGTGTAGACAATCATACATCACATGTACCTAAATTCGTCTATATTAATATACTGTGAAAATAAGGTAATAAAGTGATGTATAGCATATTTTATGAATATTTTTTGCTGTTCATAAAGCATTAAAAATACGATAACATTCATTAAAATAAATTTACTAATTTTTTTTTTTTATTTGCAATTAATAGTATAATTTACAACTGGTCTATTTATTTACAAAATAGTATTAAAAAATATTACATTTTATATAATAAAGCATATGAAAGTTAAAATCTAAACATTTTTTATAAAATACTCAAAGGCAATTATTTTTCAGTATTATAATAAAATACAAAACTTTCTGTCCATCATAGTGAATTTATTATAAATAACTCAAAACTAAATGTAAAAGTGAAGAATATTATTAATAAAATTTAAACACAGTTTTAAAATATTTTTAGTTAGAAAATTTAAAAATAAAGTCGACAACAGACTGAGTACCTTTTTATGCGTACAGTGTAAAAAACAATTTAAGTCATATAAAACAATATCTTCTAGAACTTATGAATTGATACTGCAATAAGAAAATAAATATATAAATAATAAAATAAAAATAATTTTATAAAATGATAAAACCTACCTTGTATTTATACTCTTACAAATCGACTGCCTGGTCTGATAAAAAATTGGTGAACACCAGAACGATGTGAAATGTATACAAATCAAACACTAAATGAGGCGTAAAATCAAACAAAATACAACTATGTAAGGCAAGTGGAATTTTACACAAGCACTGTTTTACAAAAAAAGACCACGTAGGTCTTTTTACAATCAACATTACAATCAAGCAGCAATTGCTACATGGTCCACAGGCAAAGTGTTTAGTTAAATTTTTCCAACATAGAACAAAAAATAATTTTCTTGAATACATTGATTGTTTTAAATATATAAATTTTTGTGACCATTAAATGGGCAATTGTTCATAATTTAACCATGACCATTATGGGTCTTTCTCTTTTCTGTTTAGCCTCTGGTAATTATCTTTCAGCTAATACTTCAGAGGAAGAAAGAGAATGATATGTATGAGTGTAAATGAAGTGTAGTCTTGTGCAGTCTCAGTTCAACCATTCCTGAGATTTGTGGTTAATTGAAACCCAACCACCAAAGAACTCCGGTATCCACGATCTAGTATTCAAATTCATGTAAAAATAACTGACTTTACTATGACTTGATCACTGGAACTCTCGACTTCCAAATCAGCTGATTTGGGGAGACGTATTCACTACTGGATCAAGCCGGTGGGTGAACATTATGGGTCTAAATAAGGGTAAGTTGCCCACTTACTCTTTTAAAATTTTCTTAGGAAGCCTTAAAATCTGATCATATTTGAGCAGAGGTAACAGTCCTATACACAGGAAGTTTCCTCACTGGACTAACTTAGACATTTTGAAATTCGTTTGGAAAACCCTAACAAAAAAATTGCAGTAGATATTCTTTGTGAACTCTGTTGTATCTGCAAACACTCTATTTCAGTATTAGTATATTAATTATTATCGAAAACCCTCTTTTTAGTTATCTGGCTCCAGTGGTGTGTTTGCAGAAAGGTTAATTAGTAGTCAGATTAATAAATTAAAAGAAATTCAAGAAGCTGTTGCTGATCCACTTTCCCAGATGATTCAGTCATTAAATGTATAAATAGTAACACCTTTAGAGGGGAAGGTAAATGACAATTTCTTGCACAATTTTCACACATGGCAAGGTAAGACAGGCACACACACAAATCTTTAAAATTGTCAAGGAACAGACAATTTTGTCAGATCTAATACTAGATGTAATTTAAAAATACTACCTTTATTAGTAACCTTTATAACCTTTATTAGTTTCTTTAAATTGTTAAAAAATTGCATTTTTTTTAAAGAAAAATAATATCCTTAAGGGAATTTCACCTCTAACATTTCAAGCCAAACCTTTCAGAGAATAAATTAAAATTCTTCTTTAAATGTTTTTAGTATAAATTTTCACAAAACAAGTAAAAAAATTAGATTAAGAACAAAACTCACTCTACAAGTACTATAAATATAGTTTTATTTCAGTTTCCTTGTTTAGAACACAATAGAAGCATTTTGCATTCTAACACAATATGTAATTTGAACTATTCTAAAATAATGGATAACGTTTCCTGGTTTTTTCTGAGTAATGTTTGATATTATTACATCAAAATGACTGATCTAATCTAATTACAAGAATGATTAACATATATTTAAATGTATTTTAAAATATTATAAAAGTATTGTGTCAAGAAGCAAACATGATTCAAAAAGAACAGAATTCTTTAATTGACTTGATTTAAAAATACTGTTATTCAAGAGGATTATTACCTTTATTTTGAGTAAACTTAATTTATTTTTTATTATTTTAATATTTATATTAATTACTAGTAATTATAATAATTAGTAATTTACATTTTTGACAAAGTTACACAATTATATTGTCACTTTCAACATTTATGAGATAATGAAATAATGTGTAGGAAAAAAAGGCTCAAAAAATTCACCAGTCAAAACAAACTGGATGAAACTACTAATTATACAATAAAGAATTTAATAATTGAAAAAAAAAAAACATTGTTTTATTTTATACTTACGAATGGTCTAACAGTTCCAGGAAATACTTGATTTATGCAGTCTTCTTTAACAGTTTGTTGTGGCTGAGCACAAACGTGATCTTCTTTAACACTTTCTTGTTGTTGAGCACAAATGCGATCTTCTTGAACCTTTTTTTTATGGTGGAGCATAAACCGTAATCTTCTTTATAATTTTTTTTGTACTAAACCTTCTTTAACATTTTAAACATGTTAAAGACAGATGTATCAAGATTGTGATAAAATCTTGTAAAACAGACTGTACACAATCTTGTGTAACTTTCTGATTTGTTTCCACAAACACTATTACACTGTTAATTACATAACCCATTTCTTAAATTATCAGTGTAATTTTAGTGGTTACATCACAGTAATCTGGTACAGCTTTACTGGTCTGGCTTTCTACTTTAGAGTTTTGCTTTTCTCTTAAGCAGCTATTTGTTTTTGGCTGATGACAGCACTGGGGCACATCCAATGAATTTTCTAGTGGTTTCTCAGTTTCAGCAATACATGCAATACACTGCACACAATGGTGAAACAGAAAAGCCACTAGAATTTTGTGACTCCTAAATAAAATATATATATATATATATTGCTACAGTATTGCATTACAACAGTATTAAAACCTGAATTACTATTTGAAAGTTATACTACTTCTTGTTACATGACTCAAAAAATGATATTTTTTTCATGTTTGATAACATGGATTATCAATGCAGTATTCAGTAAGTTCATTATAAATGATATAGACCAAGTTATATCCTTCTAGATTTAATAGGTTGTTTGTATCTAAAGTTTATTCTCACTAACACTTAGGTAGTTTGTACTATTCACATCATTCTACATCACATTGAACTAAGTACTATACAATATACTGATGTGGAATCAAAAATGTTTGAAACTAGTACACACAAGCAAGAGGACCAGATATATTTACTCAAGCCTTGAAACCAATTATTCTTTCTTCTAATTTGATTATAATATTGTTTGGTTTTTGATAGCTAATTTTCTATATATTTTTTTTAACAAAATTATTATTTCTTTTATACTTCCTTTATGTTACCAATAAATTTTTTGTTGCCATTCTTGATTACTTATTACGGCTTTTTTGAAGTAAGTAAATTGTAAAAGATACAGTTTAAAATAATACTATTGTAATAAGATCATGCATTATCTTTCTTCAAATGACATCATTAAAATGTTAAAACATTTACTTAAAAAGTTCTTAATTATGACATTTAGAATTGAGGTTTGTTTTTGCAAGATGTAAAGAAAGCAATTCTCCTCTGACATTAATCATAAGCTGGCAAGATTTCAGTTTTATTTTAGTATGTTTGCTTGTAGACATTTTTTTATATCTAACAGTTGCTGATGTTGAATTTAATTAAAACAATAAAACATCAAAATTATTTCTTCATAACACTACATTTCTGTAGAGAAAAAATACTACACAACTTTTTTATTCCAGTATAATTAAAATAAAGTCATATGATCATTATTGTAGCTGTTTCTTTGTTTTCTTTTTTGGCATTAAAATTTTATTACTGTACATAAATAAAAAGTTATATTTTTTTCTTTTTAGAACTACAAATTTAAATATCTTTAAAAATTTGATTTTCTTATGGCTTGCAAAACTATCTCATATATACTCAATGACATGTTTAATTGAGTCTAAGGACTAGCATACAGCATAACTTTCTTACAGGAGTTTATAACTTTTATTCACAATAAAAACATTCTATTCGGTAATTGGCTGTTCATCACATCACCACCTAAGTTATTGATATTATTTCCACAACATGTTTTTTTTTATAATACAGAGTATAACAATATCGACCAAGGAGGTTATAATCAGTCGCATTTGTTAATCAAAATTAATTGTCAAAATCTGTCAACTGATTTATAAATATTTACCTATTAAAAAGAATGACATAATATATTTAATGATAAAAATAAAAACACATGGCATTGTTAAACAATATGCAATATGAAATGTAAACTTCATTTCCTTTTCCCATGGCCAATTGTGAATTGCAATTTTTTAAAAAAGAATAATACTTCAAGTCATCTCCATTTAAAGGACAGTCTCAATTAATTGTGTGATTTAGTATAATAAGTTTTATTGAATCTTAATTATACTGTTGAGTAGTAAATAAAATGATGAAAGATTTAATGTTATTTTGATTGAAGGCAACTTTGATTGCTTGTAACTCAAAAACAAAGGCATTTATCGAAAAACGGTTTTTGCATCATTTTTCTCATAAAATGATACATTAAAATCATATATCAAATGTTAAACTTCCTATTTAAAAAAAAATTGATTCAATACAGTGCCCGTAAGGAAGTGAAGAAAAATTTCAAACACATCATAAAACAGTAATTTTATAACTATCTATACAGTGCAAATAAAGATCCACCTACCTCATAGTACACCTCAATTTTGTAATATGAAGCTATTTCTATACTTGTATAGAAATGTGTGTGTATATATATATATATATATATATGCACTACGTAACATATACAATATATGTTATATATTGTGTGTGTGTGTGTGAAAATGTTGTATATTAAGGTAATTACAAAATAGTCCCTCATTGTGAATAAAAAACTATACAAAATAATTAACTTTTAAAATCGAATAAACATTAGATAAGTAATAATAGATTGGAAATAATAAATGATAAATGAATTTTTGTATTTTAGAAATAGAATGAGTTGTCAAAGAAACCAGGGTTCTAGATTTAGTTTGAAGTTGAGTTACTAGTAGGATAAGTTTGTATTTATCAGTATTAATTTTAATTCTTACATAACTAAAATCAATATGATTGGCGAATAATTCTTAATGAAAATTAAATATTTGTATTTATTATTAGTTGGAGAAATAACTGAAATTTAACTAAATGCTTAATGTTTACAAAAGTGTTTAATGTTCAGCGACATAATATTGAAGAGAAAGTAACTAATAAAAAAAATAACTTATAAAATAGGATATTCTCTTCGGTCTAAGTAACAAAATTATGCATTACCATAAGTTTTGAAATGTGATGAAATTTTGACATGTGTGAATTAAAACTAATGAGATTTCATCGCATTCCACTTTATTTACGTTTTACGAATTACAGAAGTATATGAATGTTATTCATTTACGTTATTTAATTAATATGATATTTTATTTATTTACCTACTGATATAAATTTGTTTAACAAACATGGATCATCAATCATAAATACTTTTTACATAAAGCAACATAAAAACAGAAATATATGCAAAACATAAACAACAGCAGTAGTACATAAATCAATTATAAAAAAAAAAATGTGTAATTTTCAATACCACATTCTAATACTAGTAAAAATTGTTATTGGGTAGTCTCACATTGCTTATTAAATTGACACTACATTGATACAAATATGTAAATCACTGCAGTATTACATCATATTGTAGTATGATTTATTACATAAATATTGAAATAGTTATTTTTTTAATGCTTAATGTTGATAATATATTTAAAAATTTTTTTAATAATCCATATAAATTTTAATTTATAAGACAGAATAATAAGTTTACATTAAATATAAATTTACCATGTACATTATGTTCAGTAATATTATTACTTTAAAAATATAACATTTTGAAATTACAACTTAACTTCTACAGTTCCAAACAAAATTTCTACTATAAAATATTTTTAATAACATACTTTAAAATATTTTCAGTCATTTTTATGACCATCTTTGGCATCTAATGCTGCTCCTGCTTAACTCACACTGGTATCAACTGATTTTTATTGCTGGTATTTTCTTTTTAATTAGGCATGCATGTATTTAGAACGTATTGTAAGGTGCTATGGGTCTGAGTTGGGTCTATCTGTTTAGTATATAAGAGTGTTTTTGTGCATTTAAAAATTTTACAGTAATCAAGATGTGGTTTTATTAAATTGTGGTTCTTTTTTGTGTATAAGTAAAATATCAGCATTTGTTGATGTGTGATTTGTATCCAGATGGTTAGTAAATGTTGACTCCATGTTTCTGTGGAGAATTTTTAACGTTTCATTATTTCTATTTAAAACTGGATTATATTGACTAATGAAGAACATTATGTAATTGGTACAGTCTTGCTTATATAGTTCAGGCCAGTATGTTTGGTAATTTTATTCTCTGTGTAATAATTTGTATTTTTTTATTGTTCTGAGGGCTACATTTTTGAAGATTTTTTTTGTGTCCTACTTTTTTCTTTTTTTGAGTTTTTGAAGGTAATGGTAATTAATTTTTATTTTATTGATTTATTTTTATTTTTAGTTATCTCATATAGTAATGACTTAATAAGTGTTATGCTGTATAAATCTGTGTGTGCTAGAAACTTTTTATGTTCAGTTTTTCTACTTGATCTTCATGTGGAGTGGATATATTGAGTATTCTGTGGGTCACATTTTGAAAATCATTATTTTATGTGAGGTTGGATGGTTTGAGGAGTTGTGAATGTGAGAGTCTGTTTTCTTCGATTTCTACAAATTTTGAAATGTTTTTTTGTTGGTTACAGTTTGGAGTGGTAAATAAAAAAAAAATATTTATTTACTGTGTTTTTATTAAAAATGTAATTTGTAGTGCTTTTTGTGTTTCTTTGTTAGCAGTTGTTCACATAGTCTTGTGTTACATAGGTACAAGAAGTTGTTATAGACCATTGTAGCTATAATCGTTTATAAGAAGACCATTAGGTTGTATGTAGTAATTGTTTTGGAGAGCAAAGTAATTTTGTTTAGTACTTTCAAAATTTCTGAGGCTCATTGTTATGTTTTACTTTAGATTTTAAGGTAGGCTTGGTTGCCATTTTAGTATTTGGTTTTGTTATGTTGAATGATGATTTCCTGCTGAGTTGTTAAAAATGGTCAAAAAAAAATTGATTTTCAGGGTATTTGATGTTTTATTCTGTTGAAGGGATTTATGCTGTATGAGTTAATATTTAAGCTTTTTCTAATGACTTTTTTCAACCTTCGAGTCACCATTATGTATTGCTTCAGAGGATTAGATGAAATGATAATTTTTGTGGTATGTGAAAATGACATGCCTGACCAAGATTCGAACCTGGAACCTCGGAATGAAAGCCTGAGATGCTACCATTCGCACCACGGAGGCCGGCTTTTTTAATGAACTGTTCATTTATTAAACACATTTGTGGGAGGGGTATTTTGATATTTTATAATGAAGCATATAGAAATTTTGGGTTTGTCATTTTTAGGAAAGCGTGAAGGGTCAATGATTCAGGTTGAATATGTAAGAAAATGATTTTGTGTGTTGGATATAGTTTATTATTTAACAAACAATTTTGTTATTGTGTCATGGTAAACAGGAGTAACAGCAAGGAAAATAGGTCTTACCATGAGGCAACTTTGTCGGTTTATAGTAATTACATATATTATAAAGCAATTACCTCTAATAACTTGACAAATTTATGTGGGTTTTTTTAATTATTTAATTTTCTTTTTTTTAAAAAAAAGGAAAAGGTGTGGGTGATAAAAAAATGATGAGGTATCCATAAGGATAGTTTACATCTTACCCAATTTCAAACAAATTCATTAATTTGGTTAATATTTTATAAAAAGCAATGATATTCAAAATAAATACAGAATTTTACCCATTATTTCACTGGTGGAGGTTGGAGACAGCTATATCTTACCTTCTTATTAGATAACAAACTACAAAACTTATATTCACTTTATGGCTTAGCAAGAAATTAAGCTTTGTAGTTACTTCAGCTTAGTACAGAAGCTAACGTTTGTTATATTGTAGTTTCATATTTTGTCTTTATTTTATGTTAAATCATTTTTAAAAAGTCACTTTTATTAAATTATTTAAGTATAATTTTATGAATCTCAAAATTAAAGATCATCATTAGTGTAGTTTGGTAAGTGTACAATTTTGTATATAGCACATATAAACAATATTAATCATTACATTTTCTTCCGTGTTGATTGTTTGTATTAGATTGGTAAAGAACTTTAATTTAGTTCTAAAAAAGATATAAATAAACAAGAATGGGAGGTGATGTAGTCGAGTTTAGAAACAGAAGATGTCAACCTAAAAACGGAAGGCTTTATTGGCAAATTGTCAACATTGAACTTGGCATAATCCAGACTCAATTATCACAAGTTTTCTCTTTCAGTGGAATCAACAACATATTTTACAGCTACTTAAAATGTAGTTACTTTTTATATTTTCTTCACTAATTATTGGTTTTATGAAAATTTAAAATTATTTAAAAATAACTTAAAAATCAAAATTCATTATTATAAGCGTACATAAATCATGTAGTATAATCTTACAATTGTAGGTGATCTTTCATGAGAAACAAGCTCTGAAAATGATTTAGCTGTTAAGAATAAAAAGCATTCCAGCAACTTAACTAGGGAAGTGATTAGTGATGTGGTTTACTGTACCTTATTCATTGAGATGGATATACTGCTGCAATTCAGTTCCCAAAATGCAGGTTATATACCTTCAATCTATTTATTATAGTAGTTAAGTGTACAGTAAATATCATTACACTTAGAACAAACAACTCCTCTGACTAGTGCTGCTTATACCTCAGATGTTTTTTTTTTTTTACATCTTATTTCTAAGAAAGTGACAAATAGTGTAAAACAACAAATTAATGTAATCCTTTCTATAAAAAACAATGTATTGCATAATATTGCCTCTATTTAGTAGGCGAATTTCTAGTTATTACCCCATTTATTTTATCAGTGAACTAAATCTAACTGAAACGACATCCTCAAAAATTAATTTGCAATTTCCGGCAAATTATAAATAAAGAGAATCACTTTTTTTTGCTTGATGAATTAATTCACAACAGAATCTTTCAGCAAAGCTTGTATATGAAAATGGATTTTGTAGAGTATGATAAATGGCTGAAGTGATTTGAAAAGCTCTAAGATTTTAAAGGCTTCAGGACCATAAAAAGCTGAACCGCTCTACCATGGAGATCGGAAAATTTGTTTTATTATTTTTTGTCATCTACTTTATTGACTTGGTACTTTTCTATATTTCCTTGTATTCTTGGCTTATTTTTTAATTTCAGCCCATTCTACATCTTAAACTACTAGTGTCTAATTATCAAAAAACACCATAAAGTAAGCTTTGAATTATAAATCAGTCAAATCCTTCCCACCTAAAAAAAATAAACTTAGTGGGAAAAGAATGTAAATAAGAAAAATATTCCAATCTCCACCTTCCCATACAGATCTTATTGTCTAAAATTGCTTTCATTACTAAATTTACTAATCTTGTATCCTTTAAAGATATTTTATAAAAGGTAGCACATTTGCTGTAAGAATTTTCAGTATTCCTTATATCTAATCTATCTTAGATGCATAAGTTTAAAAAGTTCATTTTTAAAATACGCTGATTAATTTTTTCCTAAGAAGCACAAGAAATTGATAAATATGATAGAAGCAACTGAATGTTAAACTTCATGTTGCAATATAAATTAGAGATGAGTATCTTTGATAGATATTTGCTATTTTTCTACCTACTTTTATAGAATTTGAAATAATATTAATAGTTTAAAATTAATATGTATGATCAACATTTTTTCTATAATTTTAATTCTTATAATTAAACATTTTTATACATTTTTTTTCTATTTTCATGCACCTAATGACATTAGTTGTTTTTGCTTACACTCTTCATTTAATAACAATGTGGAACAAATAAGTAGTTAAATTAAAAATTAGTAAATAAATAATTACTCTTACTTGTCAGGAAATACATACAATGCATTATTTCATGACAAAAAAGAAGGAACCATTTTTTGTGGCTGTGATACATATAATCCAGCTGAGGTAGAAGTAGCACTAATTAAAGTTGTTTTCTATAAGAGTTTTTGTATCAGTATGCCCGGGGTAAATATAAGTAGGCATCATTTATTGTTGTAAATACTTTCTGCATTACCTAGTTAGAGTGTAGTATAGAATACTTCTTAAAATGAATATACTGTTTTTAGAAAGGACTAGTCACCCATAATTTTTTTGTTATGGCAACTACTAGATGTAATATGAAAGTATGAGAATAAACGTACCATAAAATAATGATTATGTAAAGCTCACGTAATAAAAATAAATTATGCACAGTGTTTCCAGTTTATTTGAGAAAGGATGATGGTGTTTTTGGTCAGGAATTCTCCTTCATGGTGTGACTTACAGATATCTTTTTCATCCTTTTAGATCATCTTTTTTTCTTTAAAATATTGATTTTTTTTCCAATATTTTTCTACACAGGATATTACAACTAAAAAAGAAGGTAGTAAGGATGAGGACATGCTGGAAATCACCCAAGAGCTTGTAAAATTTTCTGTATCTATATTTAAACCATACTAATACAAATATGGATTAAAAATATTATTGGTTTAATGATAATCTTATGACATAAATAAATAACTCCATAATAATTAATAAATTAATGTATTATTTATTACACTATTATTAAACAATGTGAGCTATAAAACTTTAGGCCATATTTTTAATATAAACTTTACAAAACAATAAAAGGGATATTCGTAAGTTCATAGGTATGAGTTTTAAAGTGTATCATTTTTGTAGTTTTTTATTATTTAATTTTTTTTTAGAAAATACAAAAAAAATTGAATTCTATTTTGCTTTTGTTTTGAAAATTACATTTTTAACTTTTATTGTGTGAAATTATAATGTCAATGGCAAATAATATTATTTCAGTGTAAGAATTTCTTTTATTTGTTAATTATCCAGGGAGATCATGATAACAGCTCACAACTTTAATTTTATAACTTGTGTTTTTAGCAATGTTTGCTTAACCAAAGTATGGTAAGTATAAAAATTATCTCATAAAAAAACGTTTGCAATGTTTATTTATATCGTATTCCTAAGTATCAAATAACAAAAAAAGAATTATGCTGTGATAAAGGTATAATGGAATGTGTATTTGCTAACTGTAATACTGATGATGAAGGTTGTATAAAAAGGAACGGAATTAATTAGTTATCTTAAAGTTAATGGTCGTCTAGGCCATGTTCTGATGTTATTTAGAATCTCTATTTGTGTTGTAAGAGCATTCATCTTAGTCTGTAAAGGTTCCAATCTTTGTTCAATCCATTCTTGAACTGTAAAAATATCATAATAATTAGAAAGAATTTTTACTGTTTCATTTCTAATGATTTCAACTTCTTTTAAAATATTTTCTCCATTTTTACTTTTAAAACTGTCCAAAATTCTCATGGGACTTGTGAAATTATATTTTACATTATACGGTGTCATCCAACCATCTCTTTCAGTTAGATATGTATGCAACCAGTCGACACGATTTTTTAAAGTTAAATAATTATTCATTAAAGCATATGCATCCATTCCTCCAAATGAACACATCGCCAATGCTCTTGATTCAGGAGTTTCTGAATCAAAAGTTAAATCTACTGATGGAGAACATTTCATTAGTTCTCTCCACTTCTTAAAAATTTTTTCATCTGCCTCAGATTTTTTTGATGATATAAAAATTAAATTTAATAACAGAGAAGGAACTGATGGTGGCAGTAATTCACAAAGTGAAGCAAAATGATCATAACGAGACCAACCGGTCAACACATAACCTCGAGCACTTTTTGTTGATTTTGAAATGAATCTTAACCAAGATTTTTGGTTTTCAAAGTGATTACGCATATCAGGAAGAACAGATGTTGATGTAGTAGCACCTTTAAATGCACCAGCTATCCAAATATTAGTAAATGTTCTTGTATACCAGTACCAAATATAATGTGGCACAAGTCTTTCAATATTATCAGTATACACCCATACTACTGGTTCAACTAAATTTCCTAATGGTGTTGAACTAAGAAACTGAGGACTCCAAGATCTCATCATATCATCCCAAATTAGAGGAGTTATTCCAGGATAAGATAATTTCAGGAATTCAGCAACACTTTTTACATGTGAAACAAAGATTTCCCTAAAAAAAAAAAGGTTGAAATGTATAATTCTTTACAAATTTTCCTTAATAAAAAAATTCACAATTTACAGAATATAGTGTATGTTTTTAATTAATTCATCATTCATTTTTAACCAGATTCCTCTATGAGAACACAATTTCAAATTGTCAGTACAGTGTACAATGTCTAAACTACCAGTTATCAGCCAACACTTAGTTTAAGCATGATCAGTATTTATGTTCAGCAGATCCCTTCAGTAAAGAAATGTTAATTATTCTAATAAGTTAGGATTGAAATTACTTTGCTTTAAAAATAATTAAATTTTAACTGCAAAAAAAAAACATTCTTACACATCTTCCCATATCACAATCAACATTCTTTAATTTAAACACCAGTGCCACCACAAACCCATCACTTGCAATTGCATTTTCTGAAGAAACTTAATTCTTAAAACTTAACTCTCATTCTGAGTTAGCTCAAAGACAAAGCTTTTCATAACTTTCCTTGTAAAAATGTGTGTTGTAGTAGAATTAAAAAAATTATTTAATTAGTTTACAGAAAACTTCACAATTTTAGGATTGATTATGACTTAATATTGTAATAAGAACTGCTGAAGAAAATTAATGAGTAAATTAAGACCATTGCTTCTCATATTGTTTTTGATAGCATAAAATATAATGAAGTGACACAGAATTCACAAACTTGTATGATTAAACCATATACTTAGGCTACTTTGTCTGGCCTATTTATCATTGTCAGTCAGAAAGATGATGAATTTTATTAATCTTTTGATATACATTTTCATCACCCATTTGGTGAATAAATCGTCAATTGATTTATGTGCTTCTGAATGAGAAAGGAACTGTTTTCTACCATATAATAATTGCATTACACATGTTACTTGTAATCTGTTTTGACCTCTCCTATGCTACATCATCTACAATATAAAGTTTTACTTTATATTGTAAATATAAAGTAATACAAATAAAATACAAATATAAAGTAATACGCTATACAAATTTTGTTCTTCCTAATGTGGGAGGTTAGTACTACTACTAGTTAGTATAGCTATACATTTTAAATGAAGTAGCACAGGAGAGGTCAAAACAGATTCAGTAGTTTATTATATACTAGTTACAATATTTCAATATCCCAGAGTTGAATTGCAAAATATCTCAAGATTATTGCTACAGACACATTTAAAAATGTTATTTCACATCCGTGCACCACAATAGTATGTCAAAATTTAATAATACTTCAACTTTTTAAAATTTTTCTTTTAGTTTCCGTAAAAAAATTTTCATGGCAATTACTTTTTTGTAAAACTGAATATTTTACCATTGTATTGTTCTCTTTAAGCTACCTAAAAATGTTTAATAACTATATTTTTTTATATTTTATAGGAAATTATTTGGTTTCATGTATTCATTTATTTCAAATCCATTAATAAAACCAAAAAATAATAATAAAAATTACAATCTATAATCAACTAAGTATTTGAATTACAAACCTGGAATCTATCTGCCTTTTAACACACAGATTGCACATTGCTAAATGGTATACTTCATCACAACCAATATGTATATATTTAGCTGTCCTATGAATAGAAAGAACTTGTCGCAACATTTCTTGTATTACACTTAAAGAATTTGAATTTGAAGGACAAATCTCTTGAGGGAATTCATCAACTTCTCGTAAATATCGAAATTCTTCTAGTTTTAGTACAAATTCCAGGTGTCCAAATGTTTGAACCAATGGTATCACTTCCATACCCAAGTCATGACACCATGAAAGAAAGTTCATCACCTGTAAATACATATAATTAATAATAACAATAGTAATTGAAAATAAATGATAATCAAAATATTTAACAAATAAGTAAATATAATTAATAAACATTTTTTAAAACTCTGAACCTTTTTAAAAATAAGTAAAACTAAATTTAACAAATACTGAGTTTTATAATGCACTTCCTAACATTTTACTTTTTCTTGTGGCAACCATGATTAAACAACTTTAAAAATTGACCGAAAATGTCAGAAAGCAATTTAAAATCTGTATTTATCAAATTTTGTTTGATTTGTCATTTGAAAACTTTGCTGTTTCAAATAATTGCCATTGACTGATATATTACTGACAAACCACTTCAATTTATAATTGATTCGATTATAAGTAAGATACGATGTGTAAGGAAAGAAATTAAAATAATGTAGTAATCATCTTCTTAGCAAGTATGATGTGTGTTAGGATTTTAAGGATTGAGGATACTTAAAAGAAAATTCTATATTTTTCATTACACAATTCCATGAAAATATACATCTTAACGGCACTCTACATGCAATTTATTTATTTGAATAATAAAAAAAATTGCCATTTTATAGTCTTTAATAAGATATAATATCCTCCCTGCATGAAGATACTTTAACAACTATTAGAAGCCTGTGCATCAATAAAATGTACATATATTTATTTATACTATAAAAAAGAAGACATTTCTCAGTAATACTAAGATAATCAACATTTGATTCATTGACCTAATTAAAATTAATATTTGATAGTGATCTAGAAAAAGGGATCAAAAATTAAGTTTTTTTTTTTAATTTTCCTCAGACATTGAACAAAAATGATCATTTAGCATAAAAAATCATCATACTACCAGATTATTAAAAAAATGGCTTTGGTTTTATTTATTCTAAAAGATAGGTTAATAAGTTCCCAATAATCGTATTTTTAACTCCCTATGACATACTGAAAAATTTATTTACAAATAAAATGTTAAGACAATATTTTGAATGAAAGTTTATCATTTTAAAATCAAAGTATTGTAATAAGAATGTTTTATTCATTGCTTGGTAAACCATCTAAATTTAGGGTAGCCCTAAAAAAAATCTGAAAAGGACATTTTTAAAAATTTCACTACCTATTGAAACTGTTAGTATTTCCTTTATTTTCTATCAGTCTGTCAAACAGACTCATACTGTCAACAGAGAGTGTATATAGAAAATCCCTCCTTAAACAATCTGGTTCCTGGAAAGTTGTAAATTAAATCCTTAGCTTTGCACAACAATATTGTGAAAGATACAACTGCAGAAAGATCCTCCTTCATTGAACTTTTTAGATGAAATTACAGAATTTATTTGAACAATTGAATTCTAGATTGCATAAAAACAGAGTTATATAGTTGTAGAATTGAAACTACCCATTCTTTGTTCTTCTTTGGCTATCTACATTCAGGCTGGCACATATTTCCCGCATATGCCACTTTGATCAATATTGACTTTTGAAATGAACTGAGTATTTGAGTTCTTCTATTACTTTAGGTAACATATCAGGGTAGTCTTCAGTGGTTGAAATAATTGCATCAGCAGCTTCATACAGCATTTTTATAAGTGTAATCTGACCTACTAATATTGCAATATTTTAACATTAATAATCTGAAATTTCTAATTTAATGTTGGGTAATCTGACTGCTAAATTGTTTAGAAAACTTTTTGAAGATCAGAAGTACACCTTAAAGAGGAGAAGTTTCATCTTTTGTACTATTTTAACATCTGAAATATTTACAATACTTTGCATTATTTGTCATAGTTATAAATACTTATCACATTTGGTAGTTAATTTGTTTCTATTTCCATATTAGACAGACGTTCACAAGTTCTAATTATTTTTGACAACATTTGTGTTGCATTTATTTTTTTTCAAATTCTAATCCTTATTTCTCATTACATTACAGTTAAATGTGATAATTTACATTTTGTGGCTATTTCGTTTAATTTCATACTGGATTTTCTTAAATTAAAAATTTAATATCTTTCTTCTTAAATAATTGCTTTCCTTGATGAATTTATTGATGTCCTTTTTTATTCTTATGTCATTAAGAACTTAAAATGCCTTTAAATATGTTTTAATTATTTTAACCCAACAATTTATTCAATGAAATTTAATAATTTAATGAATATAAACTAGTAAAATGGTAACTTAAAACTCTGTAACAATGCAAAAATACAGTAATGGAAATCTTTGATTAAAATATTAAGGAAAATATTGAAAAAAGGTTTACTGAGCAGGTTGGACAACATATCAAAATAGATTTGAAAGATCCTTATTGTTGATCTTTAAAACCAGGTTCTTGTAAAACTTTTGAATTGGGATATAGAATAAAGAGAAGCGAGATGTTAAAGCAGTTCTGCAATCAAAGATTATTCAGCCCAAAGGAAGGTACATGTTTTTGATTAAAAGACCTGATTAAGTCTGTGTAACAATACACAGAAAACAAAAAGTCATTTATTTTTTTAATAAATTAAGGGGTTTGTTGCACTTGGCTGTTATAGAAAGCAGGTATAGATCAACCAACCATAAATTAGTAGTCTATTGTATCTACTTTATTTGTTACAGCAGACATTATACTCAAATTTTATTTATTTCTATAAATAATCTATGGAATACTTTAAGACAAGTCTTAATTGATTTTAGGAACAATCCAAATTTCAATGAAGCTTCAGTTATGTGCTTAGTTTTATTTTTAGTAATTATTTTTGGACTCAGAAATGTACTCTTCCATGTATACAAAAAAAGTTAATGTCGTTCACTCAGCAGATTAAATGCTGAACTTTTAAACAGCAGGAATAGAGAAAAATTCATAAAAAAATATTTAAGAAGAACAAATTTACAGTTTACTTAACTTTTGTTTGGAATAAGAAGGGCTGGCTAGACCTGAGAAATATTCTTCACATTCCTGGAATCTTTAATGACCACTGCCTTAATTATTTTGTGGACTCACTTTTAAGAAAAAAAATATTAGGAGATGAAAAAATGTTCACTTAGAAAGAGTAAAAACTTCTTTGTAATCAGATTAACAGGTTATGCGCTGATAGTGAGAGTTTGTAAAAAAATAATAAGTTATTACTTTAATTGAATTAATTTTTGCAATACAAATGCCTCTACTTATGTAGCTAGTCTAGTCTTCAGATTAAGAAATGTACAAATAATTAAAAATACATCTTAGTACAATAAATTTATTATGTTATTTTTTTTACACTACCATTTTAGATCTTCTTGCCAAGTATGTACTGAGATTCTGGTTTTTCAGAACGTGAAGGACAGGAAGAACAGGAAGTATATAATTTTTATGGTCACGATTTCATCATGACAATGCATCATTAGTCAATTAAAGTATGCTTTTAATTTGGAAGGAGCTCAAATGGGTAGCCAATAATTCTTGGCTGAGGACATCTCAGCCACAATATTACTGCCCTGGAATTTTATAGGTACTGAAATTTTCACGATTAGATCAAACTAGCATTTAGGCTAAGCTTAGGCTTAATGCTGTATATAATATATACAGAACTTACTTGTTGCTGACTGTAAGCATTTTTTGCTGAAATGTTTTTTAGAATACCATGGTATGGGAACATGTCTTCATATTCAACCAGTAAAGCATTGCACCCTGCTTTAGCTAATAATGGCAATAAGTGACGAAGGTAGCTAAGTTTTGGAGGGGCTCCCTTCAAATCCAGGTGAACTATTTTCAGCATTGGTTTATCTGTGCAAAAATAAAAATAACACAATTAATAAATAAATCCATGTAAATGTATATAAGCTATTAAAATATTATTATTTAATTGTATAATTTATATCATTATATTTAAATTAATTAAATGTTAGAAATAACATAACAAAAGAGGAAAACTTACTTTTTGGTTAGGTTGGGTGGTTATAATGCTCAAGAAATTAAATATTAGAATCATTCTTTATGTTATTGGAGAGTTGCCTTTTTAATTCTTTTTTTTTAATGATTGGCTTTTCTTTGTTATTTGAATATTAAGATCTTTGTTTAACATTTTTTTGACCTAAATGTCATAGTGCATCTTTCAATTATTATTCATTCTATTAAAAATATTTTTCAAGTTAAGTAAAAGAGATTAGGAAATAAGAAAATCATAGGGTAGATTGAAATTAAATCTAATTTAATCTTTTTGGGTCTGTATGAATACAATTATTTACTTTCCATAAATTGTGCAAGTTTTATAGAAATATTCAATTTTTAAAATTGTAAGGAAAACAGATTTGAGAATATAGGAATCTATCCATAAATTCTATGATACAAATAATAAAGCATGGGTATTTAGTGTAATGCTCAACCGTTTTCATATTTAATTAATTCTAGCTTCAATCCTCACCAAGGGTTTAATATTTATTAATCACTTTAAAAAACAGATTTGAGAATATAGGAATCTATCCATAAATTCTATGATACAAATAATAAAGCATGGGTATTTAGTGTAATGCTCAACCGTTTTCATATTTAATTAATTCTAGCTTCAATCCTCACCAAGGGTTTAATATTTATTAATCACTTTATCCCCAAATCATGTAAAAAGATGAGTTCTGTAACTGATAATTCATCAAAGGTATGAGTAAATAAATGGATCAAATTTTATTTAAATATTACATTAGATCAAACTAATAAATTTGAAAGTTTTCAGAGGATTGAAATAAAATGAATTATTGAATGCTAATTAAATTTTTACTTTAAATTGTCAGTTATATCTTACTTGGTGACTGCTCCTGTACTAGGGCATTATATTTAATTAGTATAAGTATTCAGATCTAGTCTCTGCTTTAATTAGAATATCAGTTTTAAGGTATACAAATAAAAATAATGTCAGAGAAACTGATTATTGATGGTTAACCTGGTGGTAAGGTACAGTATCTAATAAAGGACATTATGTTCAGCAATGGATACTGTTGAGAATAATAACAAACCATTACAAAAACTGTTACATAATAATAAAAATATGTATAATTGAATTATATTTTAACATTTTGTTAACAACTGGATTGAAAAAAATATTTTATTCTATATTTAGTAATCAATGAGTCCTTGATTTCGTGAATAAATGAGAATCTAGTTAAACAACACACATACTTGACTAAGTATGGATGGTGTTTATTAATCTCAGAAATCTCATGATTATCATTGTAATTCAACCCATAAGTAAACTGACTTTAGATTCAACATAACATCAAAAACATCATCTTGGAAACAGATTTCCATAAGTTTAAAAAACAAGACACAATTTTTAGAATTTGTTTTAAAAAAATAATTATATTTTGTCCCTTGGAGCTGCATATTTTTGTTTTTTATTAAATTTAACTTATTATCTGTTCAATTTATAAAACACAAAGTAAAATTTTATCTTCTTAATTTTTTCCCAAATTATTCAATTATTTCTAAAAAAATTTCAATTACAGTCATTGATGAGAAATGAATTTTTGTTGCATGAGAAGGTGCAATAAGCAATAAATATTTCTATGATATTTATAAATAACATTAAAAAACCAAACTGAAACTGGATAGCCAATCCTAAGTAGTTTAATGTTATAAAAAATTGACATTTACTGGCTCTTGAATCTAGGACCATTGATTTAAATCATTAAGACTAATCGCCAAACTTCATTGCACATTGATAACATCTTGTTTCACCTGAAGGTTGTGGGTTTTTTTTAGGCATTACATTCAACTTTATTCCTGTACTTTATAAGAGATTCTCCAAGAGAGAAGGATCTGAGAATAGAGACAATATAAAAACCGCAAGGAAGTATTAGGTTATAAGGACATTTCAGTATATTTATGCAACTGTATATAAGACATTATTTACTTCTATCAGTGACTAACTAGATAACAATTAACCCATAGCTAAATGTAGAGTGAATATAAAGATGATCTTCCATCGCCTTCTTTTCTAAGACAAATACAATAGTACACATTAGCATGTGATGGCAAATAAAACGCAGATGATATTTAATTCTATTATCTGTGATTCTACAGATATCACTGTAAATAATCTGTACAATATCAGTCATGTAAAATTCAGTTCTTTATTAGTTAAAGTCATAAAAGTTCTCACATACAAATAATACCTTATGAAAATTAAATAGCAGAAATTATAAGAGAAATCTAAACAAGTAAATTGTAAAATATACTTTTAAAAAACTTCAAATCTAAACAAAAGCTTTCTTAGCATTTACTTACAAGAAGTAAAAATAAATTATCCACTGTTAGAATTCAAAGATGACTGTTACGAAAGCTGATGACTGTTATGAAAGCTTCTAGTAAATACAAATTCTTGGAAATAGAAAGGAATCATATTTTTGGAACTTATAGACATTTACTAAAAAAAAAACTGCTATACCTTCTGGCATTATTTGTACAACTTGGTGCAGTATTCTTGATTCAACTCCATCACCTTCTTTATCACCAACTTCAGATACTAATTCTGTCAACCAGGAACTGTCTTGAATAATTGAATTATTAATAGCTGAAATTATTATGATGAAAACAAAAGCAAATGATAATAAAATAGAAGTTCTTTTTGGAGTTAATCTGAAAGGTATCATTTTAAATTACACTTGTAAAATTTTTTTCAGCTACACAGATTTTGAGTTGATCTAACTTCTCTGACAGAATTCATTATGTTCAGTTTTCTAAGTGAATATATTCGCAATACTTTCTATTTGATAAAAACGTATTCATTCTGAAAAAAAAATTATTAGATAGACAACAATTATTAAAAAGTGTAATTAAAAATAAAATTAAATATTAAATTTAGGAATATTTGAAACTTGTAGCAATAATATATAGTTGCGGTTTATAAAAATGTTAAACAACTAAATTAATCTATAATTACATTATTTATTTTAATATATATATATAATAAAATTAGAATATTATAAAAAGAAAGTTTAAACTATAATTCGTCCCTGTGATTAAACCTATGATTAATTTTGATTATTTTAATTCAATATTCATTTGAACTTTTTTATAAATTAAATTTAAAAAGTCTTTAAAATTATGCAACAAACTTAATATTTATTTACTTTCATAATTATTATTCCACAGTGAAATCAAACAGAAAACTAAGTGTACTACTGACGTTTATTTGTTTATTATCAGATATAAGACTATGGTTAACCTCCTGACAAGGCTTAATCTTTATTAATTGAATCCTTTATACTAACTATTCCACTCTTTATTATTGATGTGTTTTATGTAAAACACTTATATCTGAGTGTATGTATGCACATGGGAGTGTAAGTGTCTCTCTCTCTCTCTTGTATGTGTAAGTGTGTATGTGTGTGTGTGTGTGTGTGTGTGTGTGTGTGTGTGTGTGTGTTACAGATGATAGAATATTAAAAAATTATAAAAAAAGTAATAACTATTCTTTTCTACTGTTGCAAATTATTTAAAATGAATATTATGGCTATGATGTGTTATGTAATATTGTGTTAGTTAAGAAACCATACGATCAATAAGTTTTAACAGTAAAGTCTTTCTCATCAGAGAAGCCTAGTAACTAAAGGCTGAAGTTTCTTGTTTGGTTTTAAAACACAAGTAATATATTGCATTATACATATATGAAAATGAGATCAAGTAAGGTTATTTATATATATATATATATATATATATATATATATATATATATATATATATATATATAAAATATGTTAAATTTCTATATATTATTTCCCCATGTAAATAATTGTGAATAAACATTCATATTTCCAAGTCGATCTATTCCTCTCTCTCTTTCACACCCTCTCTCTACATTTTTATGTGTGTTGTTTGTGGGTGTTGATAACAGAGAGAATGATGTTACTTTTTATAAAGAACATTTAGAAAATTCAAGATAAGAAATAGAAAATATTTTCAAAAACTTAATTCACAATAATTTTAAGTTTCTTACTACTGTTTCATTTAAAATTATATTTGTAATAAGTTATTTGACAGAAGAATAAAAACTACATATATCTTAATATTTTGTAGTTTTATTACATGATTGTAAAATTTTAGGAATAAATTTTCAATATTCATAATAAGCATTATGTATGTTTTTTCCTTAATAATTTCTCCACATAATCTGGAACCTGTCTGAGGAATATGGAAACGGAATTTTTTCGCATATGAAAAATGCCATGCTTGACTGGGATCTGAACATGGGACATCCAGATGAAGTGCCAAGAACCCCTACACCATGGAGATAGGCAAAGTGGTATTATTTATTTAACAGTCCTATTAAGGAACTAAGGATACATAACCTGAAAGGAAACAGGAAACATTGCTGAATACAGCATTTGATTCTCATGAATGGGAAGTGTCCGGTGCAAAGCCTGCTAGTAAAAATGAGGAATGAACTGGTTTTTTTGAAGTCTTAACTGAGCTGAATATGATGTCATAAATATGTTTGTAGTCATGTAATTAGGTGTGATATTCAACACTTTACTCACCACATGGACTAGCCATTTGATGAATGCTACTACTCTCATAAACTGTCTGTACTTCCTCTTTTCCTTTAAGTGTTGTACATACTACACATCAATAATAAAGAGTGGAATAGTTAGTATAAACGATACAATTAATAAAGATTAAGCCTTGTCAGGAGGTTAACCATAGTCTTATATCAATCTTATATCTGATAATAAACAA
The DNA here is from genome assembly GCF_047948215.1 of Lycorma delicatula. Lineage (NCBI taxonomy): Eukaryota > Metazoa > Arthropoda > Insecta > Hemiptera > Fulgoridae > Lycorma > Lycorma delicatula. The sequence goes on from NC_134455.1 coordinate 305,618,572, forward strand.
ATAAACATTAGCAGTACACTTAGCTTTCTGTTTGATTTCACTGTGGAATAATAATTATGAAAGTAAATAAATATTAAGTTTGTTAATTTTAAAGACTTTTTAAAATTAAATTTATAAATAAGTTCAAATGAATATTGAATTAAAAAAGCAAGATTAAAATAACAGGGACAAATTATAGTTTAAAATTACTTTTTATAATATTCTAATTTTATTTCTTATTATAGATTAAAAAAATAAAATTCATTCATATGACCTATATTACATTTATCTGATGATATAATCATTTTATAAGGATTAATTATCAAATTAATTAGTACACTATTTTATTATTAACATTATCCAATAAATTTTTATTTGATATCTTTATATTGCATGTACTGATATCATTTATATTTTTTATAGTTATAAAAAATAAGGTAATAATTTTTTTGTACTTATAAATAGTAAACTAAAATATTACAAATTGAGGAAGTTTTTTTGTTTTTAAAAAAAGTAACATCAAATTAATTAAATCCAGAATAGCAGTTTGCAAAACGAACATAACAGTTTTAAAGGATGAAGGTCATGGGTTAGAAAGCCATTTATGTAGCGGATTTTGTTCTTGTGACGAATATAAATTCAAACAATGATTGTTCTCTCGAAACAACTTAACAAATAAAAATATTTTTTAATAGTTTACACGGTAATTAAGAAATAATAATTTCATAGCATATTTTTATGTTTATAAGATTTTTTGGATAAGAGGAAAGTCATTTCCTCTTTCTTATTTATTTTTCTAATTTCCTTTCACCAAGTACCTGTCTTTAAATTAGATTACACGATTCTCTATTGTAAATGCCTAAGTTTCAAAGTGAAGAAAATAGCTGTAAAAATTGTATATGTGCTATATCACTCTATTGAGTAACATTTTTTAATCTATTTCAAAATAGAGAAAATATTCTCAATTCGAAATGTATGTATATATTAAACCTAACGATTTTGTTATACGTAAACATCTTATTCAAGAATAAATACCATCCTATTTCTTGTCGTCCGTAATAATATATTTCTTTTGGACCCAAATATCTACAATCTGTTCTCTCGGAACAATGAAAAGATATGTTGAATGTCCATATACAGAGTGTATCAAGAAGTTTTTCTGGGACTTTCATAACCTATTCTACTCGTGAAAATAATGGAAAAATTCTCACAAACATATGTCCTATAATGCTTCGTTTGAGAGTTACGGATAGTGAAAGATTTCGCTCGGATGTCAGACACCCCGGTAAATTTAGGCTGTATTGAAATTTTTACGACGTTAATCAAGGAACTAAATTAGTGATTACTTATGCCGTTTGACCTGAAAAAACGAATAAAATAGGTCACAGAACGGTTCTGTATATGCAGTAGTATTTGAGAAATCTGGAGTTAAAACCAGTAAATTGGGGTGAAAACCCTGTTTTTATGTTTGACGTACAATAACTTTGTAATAAAACAAAAAAAATCTTTAAACAAAACTTGTAGGGAATTTAATTCTGAAGAAAACTGTATAAGGTGAATTGAATAAAACAAAGAAAAGGTAGAAAAAATTGAATTTTATTTAGAAATAGTACCTTACTACATTTGTTAGGAAAGTACTTATTTAATATAACCAAAAACTAAATTCTTTTTTGATGTTGTGAAAAATTTGTAAAACAATACTTTGCAAAAAAACAACAAAAAACTGGAAATTACACAATTGTAAAATCAATTACAGAAATACGAGGGATTATTTTTTCAAGGTCCGATCGGTTTCGAAATAAAAACCCGCGCAAAAATTGGATGAACCTTTGCGTAGATGTGTTGCGCAGCGTCTCTAGTATGGCCTTCATTCACACCACATCACTTTGTTTAGTTCTGAACACGTAAACATGTCTACAACAATAGCATCTCCCGCCAAGTGTTTAAGTGCGTGCGGTAATTCGATTTCTTCAGGCTGAGGGGTGTAATGCAGCTCAAATTCAACGACGAATAAGTAATGTGTACGGTGAAACTTCAATGAGTGACAGCAAAGTGCGACAATGGTGCAGGAACTTTAAAGCAGGACATACAGATGTTCATGATGCAGGCGGTCAGGGAAGGAAGCGAGTGTCAACCGATGATCTCGTTGAGCGATTGGATGAACCAATTCGAGAAAATCGTCCGTTCACAATTTCTGCATTGAGTTATTAGTTTCCTGAAATTTCAATGTCAGCTTTCTAGACCATTGTGAGTGAGAGGCTTCAGTACCGCAAACTGTGTGCGAGATGGGTTCCTAAGATTCTGTCCGACCATCACAAAACAATGAGAATGGATGCCTCCCTAACGTTTCTCCAGCGCTTCCACAATGAAGGAGAAGCTTTATTGAACAAACTTGTCACAGGGGACAAGACACGATTCTATTTCGAAACTGAAGAAACAAAAGAATAATCCAAATAGTGGATGCATTCTCATTCTCCCAGTAAACCAAAGAAGTTCAAGCGAACCTTCTCCAACAGAAAGTGTACGGCTACTGTGTTCTGGGACCGGAATGGAGTTCTCTTGGTGGAATTCATGGAACGTGGGACGACCATCACTGCAGCCTCATACTGCGTGACTCTTCAACGTCTACGAAGGGCAATTCAGAATAAGTGGAGAGGAATGTTGTCATCAGGCATTATCTTTTTCATGACAATGCTCGGCCGCACACTGCAGCTGTAACAAAGAAGCTCCTGCAGCGTTTTCGTTGGGAAGTGTTTGATCACCCACCATAAAGCCCGGACTTAGCTCCCTCCGATTTTCACCTCTTTGCTCACATGAAACGTTGGCTAGGAGGACAACATTTTGGCACAGACATCGAGCTGCAGACCAGCGTAGAAACATGGCTGAAAACACAGGCGGCTCCGCGTTCTATGATGAGGGTATTGGAAAGTTGGTACCACGCTACGACAAATGTATAAATCGGAATGGCAGCTATGTAGAGAAATAGCGTAATTATGTAAGTACTTGTTACAAATGAAAAAAAAATTATTTTCACTTTGATTTTAATTTCGTTACCGATCGGACCTTGAAAATAAATAACCCTCGTACATTATTTCTTGAAAAATTTTTATTTCATAGTTGCCAATAAAATAACAACAGCTAATCAACAATACGAAATTCAGTAATAATGTTTAAGTCATTCTGTAAGGTACATTAAGTATATCGAGTACTTTGAACTGTGCTGTCTTGAATACGCTGATATGGTGTTCATTTTGGGTGTGTAATGGTAATGATACAGCTACTGCAGTAGAACATGAATTACGTTTTCCGAATGCCAGGATTCCAGATCCCAAAAGAACTAGCGCGACTTTTTGCAATCTTTGGGAAACAAGTTCACTATCTAGTATTCGTAACAGCGACGAACGATCTGTCCAACACAACTCTGTTATTGATGAAATTATTATCGATGAAGTTCAGCGCAGTTCTAAGCGGATCAGAGTTTCGCATTCAATGGTATGGAGGATACTGAAAACAAGTTAATCCTCATCAAGTTAGTCCTTATCATAAACACCCAGTTCAACAACTATAGCAAGGAGATGGTCCGCTACACCTTAGTTCTGCACCTGGTGGAATATAAATTGACAACTCTACAAGTATGTTGTTTTAACCACGAGACAAATTTCACTCGAGATGGCGTCAACAACTTACGCAATGAGAATTCATGGGTAAAACGAAATCCTCATGAAACTGTGGAACGTTTCAACACAGATTTAACGTCAATGTATGGCTTGGCCTTATTCATAATCAACTGTTCGCACGGTTCATATTACCTGGGTGCTAAAATGATAAGGTCTGTTTGCACTTTCTTCAAGAAAAATTACCGCAGCTGTTTGAATATGTTCCTGTAGCACTGAGACACAAAGTACATTACCAGCACGATGGAAGAGGGCCTTCGCACTTCCCTTGGACCTCCCCAATTCTCTTGGGCCGTTTTCATTCACTAAATCGTCATTTCGCTGAGAAATAGATAAATCATGAAGGTCTACAATCCTGGCCACCAAGATCGCCTGATCTAACACTTTTGGAATTTTGTCTGGGGATGAATGGAAAATGCTATATACAAAATAAAAATACATTCCCTTGAGGAATGTATTTTCGCATTATGGATGCGACTGAGCAACTTAAGGACAGCCCTGAAAAACTAAAAAGAGCAACAAAAGCACTACCGAAGCGTGCCAGTAAATGTGTTGAAAATGATGGACTCATTTTTTAACATTTATTATAAACTGGTACAGAACCTATAATGCACTTTGGTCTATTGTACTGTTTCTAAATAAAATTCATTTTTCTCTAACTTTTCTTTGTTTTACTCAACTTGTCTTATACCATTTTGTTCAGAATTAAATTTTCTAAACGATTTTTTGTGTTTATTACCCAAATAAAGTTATTGTACGTCAAACGTAAAAAACAGCGTTTTTTACCCCAATTTATTGGTTTTAACCCCAGATTTCTCAAATATGGTTCTGGGACCTATTTTATTCGATTTTCAGGTCAAGTATCATAATAAATCACTAATTTAGTATCTTAATTAACGTAATAAAAATTCCAGTGCGACCTCATTTCACCGGGGTGGCTGAAATCCGAGTGAAAACTTTGACTAGCCTAACTTTCAAACGAAGAATTTTAGAACATATGTTTATATGAATTTCTTCCATTATTTTAACGAGTAGAATAACTTTTGAAAGTCCCGGAAAAACTGCGTGATACACTCTTTGAAGAATAGAAAGCCCTTAAGCGATGAACTCCTTTATATTCCGTTTTATTCTGGTTTACACTCTGAAACAACTGCGATGGATGATAATAAAGTGCTACCTTTTTATAGCTTATGAAAAAATTCCATGCCTGACTGGGACTCAAACCCAGAACCTTCAGATAATAGATTGAGAAGCTATTACTCCGCCTACGAGATTGGCTTGCGTAAGAAGATTCACATATCATAAAAAAATAGAAATTTTTTGTTGAACCAATTTCTTTTGTTAATTAGTTATCAGTAATTAACAATGGATAATTTTATCGTAACGGTCTATACTCTGAAGTCATTCTGATATTCAAAGATTTTCACACGAAATTTAACGAAAAGAAGTTGGAAAAATTGTAGTAAAAGTAAATGATAACGTACATGCGTAATATTCATGTGTTAGTGATAATTAACATTTTCTCTGTAACCTTTCATTTATTATATTTTTCAAAACGTTTCTTGTTTCTCGCCATTTATGGTTTACAGAATTCTTTTCATATACCTGGAGTTTGTCTGTAGAAATTAATTGCCTACGCATATTTTGCATTAAAATACAATGTACATACATATATACACACACACACACACACACACACACACAAACGTTTTTGTTTTTTATTTTCCTGTTTAGCCTCTGTAACTACCGAAAGGTATTACTTCAGAGGATGAATGAGGATGATTGTAAATGAAGTTTAGCCTTGTTTAGATTTGTGGTTAATTGAAACCAACCACTAAAGGAGGTTGGCGGTTCCACCTTTGCTCGCGGATAAATTGCTGAAGGACGGCCGCATCCGCATTGGGCGAGGTTTTAAGAAGGTCAGCCGAGGAGCGTTGCTATAGATGTTGCTCTTGGGAGGACTAGAGACCGGCTACCCTGGAACTTAGAGGTCAAGGGGGAAAATTAGCCACTCACAAGCGGCGAGTCAATGTGGCAAAATCCGCATTGTCGGACCGTGTGGGAGTTCCTTGATGCAGTTGCTATTTTCAACCGGTAGGTTACTTAAAGGAAAGACTCCTAACGCACTGCTGTAGGAAGCTAACCTTGAAATATATGGCTGACCATCAGCCAGTTAGGGCACCAAGCGCTTTAATATAGTGGACACGTACTTGCAGGCATTCAGCGATCTAGGCGTAGCAGCGAATTGCTGTCCATACAAAATAAACTTTAGTTTACGGTTGTCATATATATTTTTAGTAGTTGACGGGGTGCGTCTACTCATCTTAGTAAATACATGACATGTCAGCGGTTGGGATACGTAAGCCGGTGGTATATGGCACCGTGCTTAGTCCGCTCACGCTGTTAGGAACGCTGTTAAGCTCTAGGAACTATTTAGAACACTGGTCGAGAACTATTTCGAGGCGCAGTAGCCGTTTATGGCACGGACATTCGGTCTTATGCTTTAGGGCAACCGAATGGTGTGGTGGCGGGAGAAATGCCAAACAAACCAGTCAAATTTTATAATTATTGGAGGACGTGGCTGCAGGACAAAGACCAAATAATTAGGTGATTTTCCTGTGTTTTGGGGAAAACCTGGTTAGGACAGCCCTGTCCAGAAGGGGTTGGCTGCTTAGGTGTCCCGCTACTAGTGATTGGACAGGGACTCCCTTAGTGTTCCGATTGGACTTTGAAGAGGATTGTCCCGGTGAGGGATCCCTTTCCGGTTACTCATTTGAGGCGTGGCGTCAAGGCCGGAGTCCTGGTGGCAGGATCTCTACGAGGTCCCCTCATTACAGGAATGGCGACTAATTAAAGACAGACTCCTGGCTGTCTGGATGAAACGTCAGTTCTAGTCGAGAACTGCCTAGTCGAGGCAGTTTGAGGCGATGGCACTCCCTGGAGCTGTGTTTATGCTTGGTTGCGGGTCCGGCTACAGGAGGGAGGGAAACTGATGAACTAAAAAAAAAAACCCACCAAAGAGCACCGGTATCCACGATTTACTATACAGATCTGCATAAAAGTATATACTACATAAAGGTAAGTTTAAAAAAATAAAATATGATTTAAAAAACCCCAAAACGAGTAATAATTCTATTCTGCTATTTTAAATTTTTGAATTTTGTTTCCGATTAAGAGTTAGTAAATTACTGATTGCAAAAATTAATTATATATAAAGAATAATGTGATAGTTTTTTTTTTTGGTTCCGAATCAATAAAGATAAAATAGATTTTATAAAATAATTACATATAATCATTTTTTATTTTGCTGGAGTTTTTCTGAAGTCGAATTTGCTTATTTATTTAAATGTTTTATTTTAGAAAACAACGAATATTTTATTACAATTATATATTTCAGTTATATATATTAAAAATTAAGATTTTTTTTAAACATTAAATTACTATTTTTTCTTCTTTATTGGTTTCTCTATTTTGTTATAACAATTTTTTTCTTAAGAAAATTATTATCTTTAGTAATTATTTTAAGGAGTAATTTTAGTAATCACTAGATGTATTTTTAATAAGTATAGATATATGTATATATATATAGTCATATCCTATAAAATTATGCATATAATTTCTTCCCGTCTAGCCAGCTGAACCCCCATGTGTTCGTTATCCTCATCGTTGGTGATGACAATAATACTTACATAAATAACAATTGAAGCCTGAAAAGCTGTCTTTGCTTCGTTTCCAGACATAAAAGCTCTGATCCGCTCCTGCTGTAGATCCACTCCTGCTGTAGAAGAACATAATCCTTTTGATTCCCATTTCCATTATCCTAAATAATCTATAACGAGGGAAGGGGTCAAGCTGAAGATCGGACATGTTATAAACCCGTAGTCTATTATTTTTATATCGAAAAACGAAATCAATAACTGTATTAAGTCGTCTTACAAGAGGAAAAATTCACTACTTCACCACCCAAGGATGTTAGAGCTTAGATATATGGCTTCCCTGGGATAACATAAATGTATCCTGAAAATATGAAAGCTACGGTCGGTTGGTTCTCGCGTGATCCTTTTGTAAACGGATATAACAACCACAAGTATTTGCATTTGTAATTACATGTAATTTATATAGGCTGAATACAATTAAAAAAATAGATAAATAAATTCTGTTAATAAAATAAGATATGAAGTTTTTTTTTAAATTTTAGTTTTAATTTTAATAGAAAGAAAAGAAATAAAATTTTATGTGATTGTAATCACACTAATAAAAAATATCAGTAATACACATAAATAGATGGTGATGAATAAAATACAGGTTACGCAGTCTATCAGATAGAATTCAACAGGAAATAAAATTATTATTAAATTTTTAAAATAATATTTGGTTTCCTTTTTGTACGGAAATAAAGCTGCTTAACAAGAAAAGGTCGTTGCACTTTTTTCGTTTAAATTAGTTCAGTAATACGAATTTCGTTTGAGTATATTTTTTCATATAAATACGTTTACCAATACAAATAAGCATTTAAAAAATATGTAAATGAAAAATAAACTCAATATTTTTTTGTAAGAAATTCTTTTATTCATGAATTTTTCATTCTATTATACTAGGTTGATACACAACGAATGGAATTTTTATTATTTTGAATATCTTCCACCTGAAAATATAATTATATGGCTAAAAAAAATTTGTTTTATTATTTATTTCATTAATTTTATCAGTTAAAAATCTTTACTAAACTGATTGGTTTAGAAATAATTTATTTTCCTATATACTTATTAAACGTTTTACTGAAATAAAGCAATTTGATAAAAGCCATTATGACTGAAGTTGAGGGCGGTTAAGAGTGAAACAAAAATGAAATTTCTCAACCATATTTTTAAGTAATAAGTATACATTTAAAGTACTGAAAGTATATTTTGTCTAAGCAAAATTCAATATAAGTTAAAATTGTTTTTATACTTTCGTAGTATTAATTACAATTTTTTGATTAATAATTCAGTAATAAAATTAAAAAAAAAAATTTAAATCAAATATGTAAATAAAGCAGATTTAAAAAAATTATAATTATATCCATAACATTTAAGAATAACTTCGAGTACAGGTTGTAATCACGTTTTTGTATCGATTTCAGAATCTTTTCACTATTTGAGGAAAAAAAAAATTTTAATCATTAAAACTTATCTCTCTTGACCTGACGATCTTCCACCTTTGGTCTCAAAGAAATATGGTCTGATTATTCCTGAGGATGGTATATTACACCATAGGTGACTTCAGTACTGTGAAAAATGTGTTTTACTAATATTAATAGGCAGGCGAAAACGGGCGTTTTTTTTATTCTTATGTTTAGGTAAGTAAAAATGTCTCTCATTAGGAGCTTGTTAATAACATCTAACATCTTCGTTAATATTTATAAGATTCAAAAAAGGTAATAAAGGTCACAATCAAATCTATCAGCATCATAATATCTAGACCACTAATTTTATATAATTGAACGTATAAATCTTCATGAAGAGCCCTTCGAATATGAGTGTTTGACAAATCGAGTGACTGAATGGGCAGAACGTTTGGGCTTCCCTTTGCATTGCAGTTATTATGGCTTCTATGTTTTTATGAGTACTTACACATCTTTGTTTACTTGGAAGTTTTTTGTGCAACGCAGGATCAATTTCTTAAAATATTTTCACCCAAACTTTAGTGGCATGCTTGATGACATCTCATTATTTCGATAGATATTGAAGTAACGTCGAAACCTTTCAGAGTGTTTATGACTTATTTCTTTCAATGATTCATTTATTATACACACAAGCAGGCATGCATGTAAAATTCTATAGTAACTTTTATACTACTCCGTAAACTTATATTCTCTTATCCTTGTGGATTCATAAAAAAAAAAAACATGAAATGGCCCGTCAAGTATCGAATACCTGCAACTTCGTAAATTTTATGTGATTAATGTAGAATTTAACTCTGTAAATCATAAAGAGAGTTAGAGCTAAAAAGGTAGACTTCAGTCTCTGTAAATCATACATATTTATAAGTGTATGTTTTATTTTTTAACATCTATAATTCTTATCATCGTCTTACTTCATATTTGATAAAATATTATTGCCATATGATAAAAAATGCTGATCACAAAGTTAGTATATATATATATATATATATATATATATTTTTTTTTTTATTTATTTTCTTTTAATGTTCTTAGTAAATAAATGTTTAATTATGTATGTAAAGTATTTTATTGCTTTTCACAATCAATAATCTGAATGTGCAAAAGAGAAAGGTGGCTTAATTTCTATTTAGAATACGAATATTTTAGTTCTATAAAATCCTCTTTTAATCTATTTTGGCGCACTTTTACTTATTCACTACTTGCTTTGCGAGGATCAATTCTGGTTTTGATCCGAAAGTTAACTGGAAAACCAAAATGGAATGGAACATAGTTGCTGGTTTCCTTAGATTCTTAGGCCTGCGGAGGATGGCTGATGGGGTCCGATGCTGTTATAGATGTACAGATAGAATAACAACCCGGGAGGTTAGGGGCCCACCTGGGTGCTTACTTCGCCAGGGTAGGCGTTTTTTCATCGAGCCCCACTTAGGTGAGACATTCACTGTTTGGAAGATATAGATGTGTAGAAAACTCTGTGATGAAGCTGCGGTATGGGTGGGTGTAGGTATTGACTTCGCTCTAGAATGCAGACCAGAGCAGAGAGAGATAGGGTATGTTTTCATTAGAGGCTTATTAAATTTGTGAATCTGTTTCGTGATTTTTAAGTAAATCAAGAGAACTTTGAGCAAATCGAATTGTAAGACAAAGTTGTCGTTGTTGTGATTATGTTGTTATATTCGTATGAGGTTTATTAGTATTTTTAGTGTTTAAAGACTCAAGTAATGATTTGAGTGCGTAGTCTAATTAAAGCTAGATATACGAAGAGTTTTTGTGTGAAACTTTCGGTTAGAGGAAGGTGCGGGGATCGCGTTACCGCAAATCGGGTAATTTGATAGTTGAGAGTTGTAAGTTATGGTAGCTGGTTTTGGTTGGAAGAGAGAAGTTAATAGTAGGTTGTGCAAGTACACTGATGGATATATCTGCCGAGACATTTGCTTCGGTGACATCCTGACAGAGACCAACCTGATGAGTGTGTTGTGTTATCAAGTTTAGAAGGTCTAAAAGACGACCTCCGGGAAAGCCCATCAGGGCTAAAAGAACGGAGAGAATGGTGTGGCGACCGGGATCGTCACAAGGCGGGTGTCTCCCCCCTACAGGGGTCAGGATGCTCTCCATATTTTTCAGGAAAAGAAGTTATTTTGAAAACGAAATGCTGAAATTTTAAGTCAAAACCATTTCTTTAACAATTATTTGAAATAAATGTTTGACTGCATTCTCCATTTAATTTTCGGTTTTTTTTAAAGATAAATTTACCCTGCAGTTGACTTATTAACCTGAAAATTTCCCTAGCCAGTATTAGTGTGAAAGATTTTCTGTAAATACTATACATACGTTTAAAAATAACTATTACGGGCGAGTGATGGAAACTTAACTTGTTACATGAACCAAATTTGAAGGTATGTAAAATTCATTTGCGGAACACATTTTGCAACAAAAGATTCAAGAAAATCTGGTAACTAGCTTCTGTCTAAATAATAATAGGCGTATACTTGTGTTAATAGGTGGCAAAATTGAATTGTTTTATTTTTTTGGTAATATGTAGGAGGCTACGTTTGTTTTGATTTGCTAATTTTAATTCCAGAAAGACTTTTTGCATTATAATTACTACGACCAATCAAACTGTTTCTAAGCATACCAAACAGACAGTAAAACGTTTTTCTGATACGTTGTAACGCTTAATGTGAATGGGTTAAGTAACACAAATGTGTTGTTGAAGTGTTATCATTTTTTATAGTAATGTTAATCGATTTTAAATATTTATTTTTTCCGGCCTCCGTGGCGCGAGTGATAGCGTTTCGGCCTTTCATCCGGAGCTCCCGTGTTCGAATCCCGGTCAGGCATGGCCATTTTCACACGCTACAAAATCATTCAATCTCATCCTCTGCAGCAATAACGGTGGTCCCGGAGGTTAAAAAAAAATATTTTTTTTGTAATTTTGTGAGTTCGTATTGTTTTTTATTAATTTTTACAATTACCGCTGTCCTGTCATGTGAGTCGATTCGGCTACGTGTTTGATGTCATAGCCTGAACAATTAGTGAAATTCCCGTCAGTAAAATGAGTTTCGGAAAGCAATGCAAATATATATTTTTTGTGTACTTAAAATTATAATTAATTCTTTGATAGTTTATGCTAAGCCGTTTCAATTCTACAATTTCGATTGATAGCTGACCCATTTAAATTTTTTTTTTTACAAGAAAGGTCGAAAGTAGATTAAGAAACACAAATGTTTGTTCTGTTTAATCAGAATTTTTTTAATTATCTGAAAGAATATTAAATTACTTTAAGTGTCTATTGTTACAGGAGCACTGATTTTTTTCATTTGGATTGTTTTTTCACCAACACTACATATGAAGGAACTGTTGATGTATCTAGATGAAGGTAATTTAGAACGCGGTAGTGGTTCTAGCGTTTATTAGACCTTTATACGAGTAGTTAGAACTTCAGAAATACAATTGCAGGAAATTTATTTTTACACGGTAAAGGGAATTTAGTACTCTTGGTTGCATTTCACATGGAGTATAACACATTTAATATGAAGAGGCTTAAATTGAATTTTATCAATTTTGAGAATGAATAACACTAACCATTCTCAAAAATGTTACAATTCATTATATCTAACAGTAGATATATTTTAATTGCTCGAAGCAGGGTCTAACTAACGGAAAAACAAGTAAACTCTTTTTCCTTTGTTACACATAATGACATTTCTCACTCAAAATTTTAAACTTTTTCCATTGATTAGTAAATAGTGAGGTTTTTGTTTCTGGAACGAGGTTTTGTTTAGAGAGTGGTTAAATGCTAGTTAAATATAACAGAAATTTGAAAGAGACAATCCCTGAAATCATGTTAAGACGGTTCAACCAGTCTGAATTTAAAATTTATAAATGTTGGAGACACAAATAAAAGAAACAATGACTAGTTAATGCTCAAGTTTAGTTTTATGGTTTCTAGAACTATTATAATGAAATTTAATTAAATAATTTCTCACTCGAATAATTATAAAAATTAATTGTAATTTCTGAAATAACAAACTATCAAATATTAACACAGCAAAGCAATGACACGCTATCACACCACGGAATTATAAATTTGATCCCATTTAAATTTAATAAACATAATTTTTATACTTTGAAGCAATTCTAACTGATTTTTAATTCAACCGGATTACATTTTTATTTGAATTTTTTTGACTTAATCTTCCCCTAATAGACTAATTTCGATAAATCTTTGTTTTGTAGAGAATAATTCTCTGATGGTTCCATTGTAAGCATTTAAACATAATTTAAAAAGATGATTTTTTTTAACGAATTTGTAAACTTTGTCTATATAAACGAATTGAAGATTTTTCCTAAGATTTTTCGTATTTAGGTGTTAATGCGTAATGATATATACTCTCACTTCATTCTTTACAAAAAAAATTTTAAATAAAAATGATTTAATATGATAAAACTATTATACTCATTTCCCCATTCCAGAGAGGTATGGCTCAGGCTGACAGTTATCATTTTACGTCGTCTTTTTTCATTCTTTTTCTTACTTTTTAACCAAAAACAGATTTTTTACCTTTAATTATGGACATTCTTTTTATTCTTTAAATAGACAATAATTTGTTAATCCTTTATAGTCTAAATTAAATAAAATGAATAAAAATATAGAAAATAAAATAAACTTAAAAAATCAACAAAAAACAAATTAAAAATTAATAAAGGAATAACTCTTCTTTAAATTTCGATATTTTAAATTAGCTAAAAATAAATGTATAGCAAGCACCGATAGGTGTTTTTTGAGTCATTTAGCACCAAATTCTAAACTCAAGGTTTAAAGTAGAACTAAAAAAAATTGTTTATTTTTTAATATATATATGTCTATCTTCTTTTTGTTGTGCCTTAAACGCTGCTCTACGACAGGTTAGTTAGGATCATATTGGCGATGGTAAGTTTATTTACCGCTGTCCTGAGAAGAGATGTATTCGGTATTCCAAACTACTGTCGCATAATTTTTAGCCATGATGTCCTCCGCTTGCCTTAACACGATTATCTATTACCTTTAACTGGATAACTAGATGTAACGAGTATTTATCTGGATATTTCATGATCTAGCCAAAATAAGAAAATATCTGCGTTTTGACTCTTCCTTTTTTATCCGACTTTATATCGTTTCATTTCATATTCTGTTCATCCGACGCGTTTTTAGAAGACGGCTATTGGACCACAGCTCGAACGCTAAAACCTATTTATTAGATGCCTCAGTGAGTGTCCAGGACTCCATTTAACATGACAGGGACATCTAGAAGCTACGAATTCTGGTTCTCAGGCCCAATGAAAGGTCTGGTGATACGATCACATCCTTAAGTCCGAATACTGATCTGGCTCTCTCAATTCTCCACTTTATTTCCCGACTGCAATCCCAGCAATAAATTTTAATAATTTCTGATTAAATATTTATATACAGCAATAACTTATATATTAGATATTATAATTAAGAAAAAATCAAAAGGTGAAGTTTTTTATGCAACATATAAGATAAATTAGCCAATTACTTTTTTGAATATTCAATATTTTTTTTTTTTAATCTTATGACCTGATTCAGATTACGTCGTTTTAAATACTAAGAAATTTTGATCCAATTTAAACAATTCATATTCTTTTAAAATCCATATTTTTAGATCTCTATATTAAAACCAATCAGAATATTTGTTAAGGATATTTTCAGGATCTTTTTCGTAATTGGGTGATTTTAGTTCAAGGAAAAAACGTTTCTAAAATTTTTGGCGTTTTAAACACTTAATAAAGTATAAAATTCATTATTATTTATTATAATAAACATGATAGACAATGCGTTTTTAATTTTTCTCTTATCCGTCCATTATAATTATTTTCAATAATTATAATTATTTTCTTTATGACGTATTAATACTTTTTCATAATGTAGACAGTAATTCTAAGCAGGTTTCTACTTGAAATTAATTATGAAGATTACACATTTTCACGTTAGTAAATGTTAATTAGGCGATAGAATTATGAGTTTTATTTGGGTGAAATTGAAAAACTTTGCATATCCTCTTGTGTATGTATATTGATATAGAATGGTTACTTAGCAAAATAGTAATCCATAACTTCAAATTGAAATACATAAAAGAAGATTGCATAAATGTATTATATTCTGTACATATACAAATATAAATTGCATAAAGAAAACAACAGAACACTTAATTTTTTTTTCTTAACAATACTTAAAACTTTGATAAAAATTTACGTTTAAAAGATTTTATCTAGCAGAGATAGAAAAATGAGGATATGTTTTCCTTATCCTTGATCCGATTTTCTACATTTTCAATTCTATTGCTGTAGGTCTGACCCTCTTAATTTTATATCGAAAGTATCCGGAAGCATATTTAAAAAAAAAACGGAAAAATATTCCACATTGTTACTTTGTTAGTTAAAAAAAAAACCGCCGAGTTGGTCTAGTGGTAAACTCCTCGTCGTAAATCAGCTGATTTTGAAGTCGAGAGTTCTTAGGATTAAAACCTAATAAAGGTAGTTGATTTTATTCGGATTTCATACAAGATCGTGGATATCGGTGTTCTTTGATGGTTGGGTTTCAATTAACTCTAATCTCAGGAATGGTCGGGCTGAGTTTGTTCAAGACTATATGTCTACCGGTGCAGTTTCATAACACTGATAAGTCGCCAGTGACAAATTGCTGATACGAATATAAAAAAAAAATAAATAAAAAAATGAGGCAGAATTATAATTACAAACGGGTTTGCTGATAGTAAAATGTTGAAAAATAATTAAAACACATTCTATTAATGAAAAATATGAGCATTTTTTAATCATCCGTTTGGACAAATCAAATTTTTATTACAAAATTTTTCATTTATGATAAATAAAAAACTTTTCCAAAGAACATCTTTCATAATACAAAACAGAACCTTCGAAATTGGTCACCTCGTTATCTTATGGGAGCTGCCTTGCAATTTAAACCAGAAATTTTGTTTCCTATCGTATTATTATATTATATTATTCTTTCTTTACATCCATTTATCCGAATATTAAAACTTCCTGTACTTCTGAATATAAAAAGTGAAAACATGTTATTTAAATGTTAACGACGTATAAGATACACTATCATATTTCATATGATTTCTTTGTTAATATATCCTGTAATACAATATTGCACACACACACACATATATATATATATATATATATATATATATATATACTACTTTAGATTGCGTCAGTTTTATTTTTATTTTAATCTTCATTCGATTAACTAATTTTTTGACCTCAAAGAAATTGCTTCATCCTACAACTTCAATAATCTGTTAGATATTCCAATCTCTATCTTCCTTTACAGTTTTTATTTTTATACATCCTTCTGTTACCAGATAAATTGATCAGATTGTTTTTATATATATGGCCTTTATTATTGCTAAAAATGTATGGTCTAAAAACCTAATTCGTCTCTTTACACCACTGCTCAAAAAGGAGTGTAATGTATTTAGGATGTATGTATGTAAGTTTGTTCCTCCGTAGCAGCTCAACGGCTGAACCGATTTAAATGCATGTCCCTTGTTGGAGTCTTTACATTACCGGGAGTGTCTTAGGCTATATAAAAATATGTATATATTTTTTTATGCAGGTGATTCATGATTCCAAAGGAAAGGAAAATAATCCGAAAACTGTTTCTAGAACTTGAAATAAGGAAAAAGGTTCATACATACCAAAAGCGTTTTGTTATAGAATTATGGCTACCTAGAAATTTCGTGCGGATTTCAGTTCTCCCGGTGAAATTCAGTGTATGAGAGGTAAATCTCGATGGTTTCTTATGTTTTTTGACCTGAAAATCGAATAAAACTGGTCCAAGAACAATAATTCCTGTAGTTTTCATGATATCCAACGTAAATCAGAAACTTTCGGTCACAATAAATATTTTTCTTAAGTTTGAAGAACAATAGCTTTGTAAAATGACTAATAAATGCGTAAAATTTATTATCAAAACGTGTAGAAAATTTATTCTGAAAAAATTGATTTAATAAAGTTTAGGAAAAACAAAAAAACCAACTTTTATTATAAAAAAACTTAACAAAAAAAGTATGAGTTTGTAAACATTAAAATAGCCGTTTTTAATACAATAAATTTCAACCTTTGGAAAATTAAAATATTTTTAATTTACTTTTAAAGAATACTTACTGTGGTTTATACTTTAATAATTTATTACAAAACTGTCCAAAAAGGAGTGTAATGTATTTGTTGGGCGTATGTATAAATGCTTGTTATACCGTTGCAGCTTAATGGCTGAACCGATTTAGATTAGGACTCCGCGTTGGAATCCTTACATTACCGGGAGTGTCATAGTTTATATATATTTAAATAAAATTTAAATATTTATTAGAACGATATTACGTAACGAAATTTTTAACAAAACTAACTAAGGAAAAGACATTTTGGAAAACAGATTGGAGAATAGTTTCCAATATGAAATTGTAATGTTACATGATGTTTAATTATTATTCTTTCTATGGAAAATATTTATCTTGAATGGTGGTTGGGGACAGCCATTTTACCCCAATCTAGAAAATCTATTGGTCAACATCTAAAACACGGATGAAGCTATGGATGCGGGGTTTTCAGTAAAGTTTTTCCCGTTCAAATCTACACTGAAATCATGTGTATCATGACCATCATGGCATTTAAAAAAATAAAGTTTAATTGAATATGGCGGATCCAAAATGGCCAACAATAATTTCAAACGCAATTGAGAGTGGTTTTTTTTAAATAGCAATGAACTACATTTATTCTGGTAGCGTAGTCATACTCGGTTTTCTATAATTAAGTCGTTTCCAGACTTTCCGGATCGTCTGTATACAAAATTGTCATCCGCACGCTCTGTAATTATCCTATAGTAAAGAGCAATTTTTTCTTTTTTTTGCAGTCATCCTTTTTTTAAATATTTATCTCTTGTTAGAAGATTATACCAAAAAGTTATTCCTCTCTTGAAACGTATGAAAGTCTTAAAACTCCTTCAATCCATATTTTATCAAACCATATAATTTCAAAAATTCCAACATAACAGCCGAATTTACTTTTTTATTTTTTCCTGTTGTCCATGTTTCACTATGATAATATGTTATCTGAGCACACAAACATTTTTAAGGACATTTCTAATTCTTACATTTATATTTGATCTACCAAAGCTTTTGAATAAAAACTCTCCCTCATTATGATACTTTATCTACACTGTCTTTCATCCATTCTTTGTAATTTTACTTTGCAAAAATATTCTACAACTTCGGGTGTATTGTACTTAACCTATATTTTTACAGCATGTTTGTAAGTACAATTGTGTATCTCAGTATGTATTTCATTATTCTTACTTCTATTGCGTTTAATTCTTATTTATTTTCAGTTGGAACTAATGTATGGAATCCAGAGGCAGTTTAAACCATTATTAGATTATTATAGAATGAATATGGATACCTTTTATGAATTCATAATAATTATATATATATATATATATATATATAAAATTTATAAAATTTGAAAATAAATTTCATATTTCTAAATAGATTATATTGTATAAATATATTTTATAATCAGCCGTTAATACTATACTCATTTTTACAAAAATATTAACTTTATATTTCAGTTTAAAGAAAGTAGAACGTAAATTTGGATAAAAACAGCAACAGATTGATGCCCTACATTTATTAATGGAATTAATAAATTTCTTATTATTTTTTTCTGTTTTAGAACTTATTGTTCTTTTCCTTTATCGAGGAGAATAAATTTAAATTTAAAGCAAATAAGCTTATCTCTTTAGAAAGCTATTAATTCTTCTTAAAAACTATAAATTAATTATTATACTAATATGTATTAATACACGGCTTTCAAGTATTTTTTCTACATAAGCTATTTATGTGTAAACGTAGAAAATCTCCATTTTTAATGTAAATCTATATTTTAAATTCAGTAAATTACAATATGTATCTGTATTAAAATTAATGAATTGATGCAATTCGATTCTGAAAATTATTAAAATGTTAATTATCAACATCTGATTTAATTTAAAGACTGATTTTTTTTTTGTTATGTGTATCGATGTATCTTCTTCAATAGGTAAACACGTTACATATAGTCGCTCAAAAAAGAAAACCTAAACTAATTAGAAATTATTATTTATGAAACTATTTGTAAAAAAAAATAATTTAAATGAAATGTTAACTGCTTAAATAAAGGTAATTAATTTTAATTAAAAATGAAGTATCTTGAAATGAAAATATGATATATAATAGTGAGAGCCAACTTTTTTTAATTAGGTAGTATTAATTATAAACATTTTTTTGTAGAATATAAAAATAGATTGCCTTGCTAATAGTATTTAAGAGTAAGTAAGCTCTTTTCTAGAATATGATCTATTAATATACAAATTACAAAAATAAACGTTGTAAAAAATTATCAAAATCTTTGTAAGAACTTTGGCGTCAATTCCAGTAAGTTGAAATTTAAATAAGAATTACAAAATATTAATTTTAATATTAGTGTTTTGATTAATTTCGTTTTTAATTTAAAGAATCTATAAGGTTAAAATATACGATTCTATTTGAAAATAATCTTTTGCAAGAATGTAACTGTAAAAGACTTGCATTATGAAAAATTTAAGAAATGGAATGGATACAAACAATGTGCAAAGTTGTCTCAGAATGATATCTGGAATGCTGAAATATTTATTGTTCTTTTATTATAATTTTTCAGCTTTTAAAATTTTTTGAATCACTGCATTTTAGACTTAACGATCTTGTAATATTGGGTGAAAACGATTTAAATACATGAATAAAATCAGGCTAACCACAATAATATCATAATAATAAGCAATGATATCGATAGGAGAATGAAAAAAATATGTTAATATTTTCTATGTAGAAAACGTAATTTTTTATAAAAACAAACTTTTACTTAAATGTAAGACTTCAACAGAATCTTTCTTTTACAAAAAAAAGTAAAATCTTAGTAATCTGTTTACTTGGTGAAGAGTAAATCTTAAAAGATAGATAAAAAAACCCGTAGGTTTAATCGAGAATCTCCTTTTGTTTTTTGAAGTGGTTAAAAATAGACAGTAAATAATATAATATAATATACACCACAGCCTCTGTGGTGTAGTAGTAGCATCTCGGTCTTTCATCTGGCGTTCCCTGGTTCGAATTCCGGTTAGGCATGGCATTTTCACAAGCTACATATCATTCATCTCATCTTCTGAAGCAATCCTAACGGTGGTGCCGGAGGTTAAAAAAATAAATCATTTCTGTTTCAAAATCATTCTGACATTATTTAAAAAAAAAAAAAAACATTCAAAAATTAAGATGTATATTAATAATGTAGATTATTTATGCCATCAAATTTTTAGGCTACACTTAGAGTGTTCCAAAGTAAATTTCTCACGTACCACATCATTTAGAACATCTTAATTTGTTAAAGTAATGATAATAATAATAATTAAATTGATTCTACATGAAGATCATGCAATGTGATGCACATATATAGAATGATAAGATTCCCATTGTCCCTAACGATGCTGAATATTACATACAATGTATATTGGGCCTGAAAAGTTTAAGACGAGATATCGCGATTTTTGATAATTTTATTAACGGTGCTATATATTTTGTACAGAAACTTACATTACCTGCCCTACAGACGACCATATAACATCATCTAATGTGACGCATACATGTAGAATATCAGGATTCCCAGTGTCCCTACCTGCCCGACAGACGGCAAAAAAAAAATATTTTGTCAATTTTCAGACCGATTTTTTGTGCTTAAAAATTTTTCAACATCATCGTACCGCCGCAGAAAGCAGATACGTTGATTTCAATCTGATTAATAGGAAAAACTTTACGAGCGAACAAACATTAAAAAAATATACTGGTCTAATACATAATCTCCTTTTTTTAAACTGGTTAATTAATCAAAATATTTGTTAAAATTTATATATGTATTTCTTAAAAAAAAGTCACTATGCATTTTCATAAAGTAATTCTGTACACATCAGCTAAGCCTGTTCATGGGTATCAAACGCTGTTTACTATTGAAAGTTAACCCACGTAAAAAAGATCACGCTTTCCAAAAACATTGAAGTTTAAATTTTTCTTCTAAAACCAATCTTAAGTTGAAATTGCAGCTGAAGTACAAAAAATTTAGTTTTAAAATTATTCTTTACATATAAATACAAAAAAATAACAAATAAAATAAAAAAACAAAATTAAAATAACCAATTAAAGCATAACTAGATGGTCACTAAAGAATTTCAGAAGAGTAGTCCAAATGCATTAGTGTATTAAATAATTCTTTGTTGAACAGAAATAGAAGTTTTAGAAGTGGCAAGGATGAAAACTCTGCAAATCCAAGTACGTAAAGATATCTTGAGGCTACAAATAAAGTCTCGCAACTTCCCTGCCAAATCAATAATTCTTTCTTGAATAAACTGAAACGTATTTGAGTAAATATTTAAAATTAAAAATTTAATAAAAATTTATTTCAGTGAATTATTTTACTTTTTTCAATAGTTCTGACAGAATATTTATCTTATATATATATATATATATATATATATATCAAAGTATATTTTTATTTACGAACATTAACTACAAAAGTGCTCTATGAAAATTTGTCTAATACTGAGCTTTCATTACGTTAGTTATTCAGATGGATATAAACAACTTTTGTTGACTGAAGATTTTATATTTCTCTAAGTGACGTGTAAGGACACGATAGTAACCTTCAGCTTTCCTCCGCATCCAGTGCCCTACAATAAATTTGATTGGACATTATGTGTACTTGTAGTATATATACATATATAATATTAACTGAAGCGTAATGAATTTAACAAAAAAATTAATTAATTAAAAAATAAAACAGTCATTTAAAATTTAAAAACAAGTGAGTATGAAAAATTCTGTAAGTGTTATTTTTAAAAATATATTGTTTAGTATTCATTTGTAAAAATCAAATCAAATCAGGAGGTCCAGAATCTTACTTTTTTTTAGTATTTTCAAAGCTTATTCTTCACCAAGTGCACCAATTCGATTATTATATTTTTATTTGTAGAGAAATTTCCGTTACAATTTATTTCCAAATAAGTGAAAGAGCTTTTAAATAAATAAAAAAATTCGACGAATTTAAGTTATTAATTTTTTTTTTCAACATTGATAACAGAATAATTGTACACTGTTGTAGCGAAACATGCATACTGTCATTCTGATTTAAAATAATTTCATCAAACTTAATTTACGAAAATAATTGGGAAAAAATATTTATAAGAAAACAAAAAAAATTAAGCACCGTACTCGTCTCTCTCTGCTCTTTTTTATATTTTTATCAAAGCGTAGATTCCTTTTTATTGGATTCCTTTAAATTACTTTATTTGTCATACGTGGAGAGTTTCTTCTTTATAGGAAAAACCTTTTTTAAATAAAAGTAGTACTAAAGGATTTAAAATAAAATAAGGTAAGAAAATACTGAAACTGAATTAAAAAAAAAAAACTGATGTGGACACTACATGACTTCCTTGTTAGACAGTTAAATTACATATTCACATTTTCTGCTGCACTTCATTTAAGCTTATTTCATTTGAAAGTGAGATACGGATCCTCAAATTCTTTAAGAAAGTGGACAGTTACACAATTTCTGAAATATTAGTTTTTATTAACATCAAATATTTATACAATTATTAATTCAACATTTTACGTGAAATGTTAGGATAGAGTAAAAGTCCCTTTTTTACTCGTGTTACTAGATCAGTATTATTCGTATCTTCGTTAGTTGCTGATTAACAAGATCTTCAGATTCTTGGTGTGTCGTATAAATAAAAGTTAATAATAATTTAATTCTTCTGTTTAGTGAACTCCTGTAAACTAGTTAAAAATGTTAATTTCGACCTTGCGGTGTAAAATATTCAGTTTTTATTATTGGATTATTTGGGGCGAATAATCAAAAATGAAAAAGAAACCATCATACAGGAAAAAGAAAGATAACATGAAGAAATATATCTCAAAAAAACGACAAGAAGATGAATATGAAGAGGAAGAAAATCTTAAAATCAAAGTAAGAATAAAAAGGAAGAAAATGTTGCAAAGAAAGAATAAAAACATTAAGAGAAGATGATAAATATAAAGAGAAGAAAACTTTGAGACCAAGGAAAAATTAAAAAAATTAAGAGGTAATAATGAATATATAGAGAGAAAATTTAAAAACTAGAGAATTAAAATGAGAATAATTATAACAAACCTAAGAACAATTAAATGATTGGCAACAAAAAACAAATAAACGAAATGATGATCAACTTCGACTTAAGGAGATTATTGTCCGATATATCAGAAGAGTAATGAACTAAAAGATAAGAATTTTTTGCAATTTATTAAAGATCGGGCCTTAGTATATCTGTAGTTAACTTAAATGTAAATAAAATTAAACAGAATTTCTCGAATAATAAAATAAAATTAAACAGAAATTAAAATAGAAAATATAAACTAAGACGCTTCTAAATTATAATTTTCAAATAATATTAAATAATCAGATGTTTCACCAAATCTATTACATATACACATATGTAATAATAGGCATTACCCTATTAAATTACATACACACATTTTTAAAAGTACATAAAATCTTATTTCATTAATAACTTCTGGTTTTTTTCATATTTTTTTATTATTAAATAATTATTCATTGTAAAACTTTTTTTACAATTACTGGTTAATAATTATGAATATATCAATATATTTAAATTAAAAGAAAAAAATATAAATTAAAAAAAGAAGGAGATGAAGACTATTTGAACCGATGTGCCTTCGCTTGTAAGATTCAGATATTTCATTAATTAAACATTTATTTGACTATAATTCTGGAACCAATGAAAATAAGTGACACTTATGATATATCGTTGAAAAGCTCTTAATGAGAGCTTATTACTGTAGTTAAGAAAAAGTTCTAAATCTATTTTTTTTTTTTTTAGATATTGGGCTTTTTTGACACTTCAGTCGATTGCAATCAAAAGAAATGGTGCAAAACTAGATGTTACAGTCCTAAATCAAAAAATTTCAACATCCTACGGCTAATTGTTTTTGAGTTATGCGAGGATACGTACATACGTACGTACTACGTACAGACGTCACGCCGAAACTAGTCAGAATAGATTGAGGGATGATCAAAATGGATATTTCCGTTGAAATCTGAAAACCGACATTAGGATAAAGAAAATATACTTTATTTTTCCGGTGAATATAGCTACAGTAACTTTATTAAAGGGGAAAGTCAAATCACGTTAAAAATGGGGTATCAGACTTTTTTGCAAATATTTATTTTTTAGGGTCTAACTAGTTCATCTAGACCAAACAAAAAACACTTGTATGTTTCGAATTGCTTTTGTCATCCTTATATTTCAGGATTGACCCAGCTGGCTTTCTTCAAATTTGACTCAACTGTTTCTATGTGTGGGGCATTTAAAGTATTAATATTTTTCAAAATTTCTTTAGTTAGTATGTTGCAAAAAAAAACTAATTTCAATTTTCTTCAGATGCATTTACAGAAAACTGTATTAAAGGAAACATGTTATCTACACTGTATTTATGTAAATAATCCAAAAACAATTTTTAAAAAATCAACCCCTACCTATTAAAATGAATTTTTATTTTTGCTTATCTCTCTTTGGTTTAAATATTTTTCAAAAATTCTTTGAACGCTTGTACCTCATATGTAGAGTTATCAAGAAACGTCTAGAAGTTTTTTAAAATATAGACCCCGGACTAAAATGCAGAAAATTTTTTTGAAAGTTCTCTTTTCTTATTTTAGTTAACATAACACCTTCTACTGAAGGAGGTGATAGATTTACAGAAAACTTAACTTAAGCAAATGTTTTAAGCTTAACTTATTTACGAATAATTTTTTCATTTTTTAAAAAAATTATTCTCCACCACTCAAAATATATATTCTTTTTTTTATTTTTAATTATAATTTTTTAATTTTTATTATCAAATATTTTTTTATTTTTTCTTCATCACTTAAAGGGCTATTAAAATTAAATTAGCTTTGGCATTTTTATTACATTCCGGACCCAAAATGAGAAGACATTTTTTCATTACTTTCATTAACTTTTAAATTATTATTTTTTGTTTTGGTTATTAATTCTTTATAAATAAATTTTCCTAAATTCACCCCGCAGAGTAAGAAAGCCTCTAAAATCAAGAATGTTTTTTAAATTTGGGAATTTTGATCCTTATATCTTATTTTGGTAATCATGACTTGACCGACTTAATGGGAAAGTTGCGAATAATTTAGCAAGATTTTTTTGCTTTTTAGGGTGGCTTTTTGACGTCGTCATTTTTTTCTTCTTAAAACCTATTTTATTAACTTCTAAACATTTACACGTTAATGTGTGATGAATCTGATGTGTTATACAGTTATCTTTATGTGATGAAAAGTTGCTTTAAATTCTATTTTTGTCAATAGAATAATTATGCTTTTGTTAACAGAATAAGGCAAACATATTTAAAATAACAAAGACGGTAAGAATTACGTTTACTAAAATATATATACTTCTTTTTCATTTATGAATAATTTAAAAAAAAAACAATTTCACATTTAAATTATGATTATTTAAAATTTAGCTACGATGATACTTTATTAATATTCAACTAAATTTCATAAATAAATAATTTATTTAAATTACTTGTTAATAGCTACTTGTTATTACTGATAAAATTTACTGTAATTGACTACGTATTTATCTATCATTACCAGTATTAGTAATTATTTTTTAAAAGATTGATATGTCAAAAGTTCATATAACGATGCTGAAAAATATAATATAAAATGAAGTTTTAATTTTAGTAATTTTAGGTTAATACATTTAAGACAATTTTTTTCGACCAATAAATTATGTAATTATATTCAAGGCTTCTGTTCTGTTACATAAATTAATAACTCTACTTCAAATATATTAAATATGGCGTAGTTAAACGTTAAATTTTTATAGAAAATAAATAATAATAAATAAATAAACCTCCTTTGTATAGTTTACTATTCTGATCTTGCCGTCAAATAAAAAACTTTTGAATCATCTGTAAGAATTTTGCGTAATAATGATGTTACTCGTTGTTAGCTAATAAAAAAATAAGCTTCAGTTTAATTTACTTTTATTATTCCTGATTACAAGAGAACGTACATGAAAATGCATTTCAACTGTGTATTTCTTATTATTTTTTCTGTTTTAGAACTTATTGTTCTTTTCCTTTATCGAGGAGAATAAATTTAAATTTAAAGCAAATAAGCTTATCTCTTTAGAAAGCTATTAATTCTTCTTAAAAACTATAAATTAATTATTATACTAATATGTATTAATACACGGCTTTCAAGTATTTTTTCTACATAAGCTATTTATTTGTAAACGTAAAAAACCTCTAATTTGTAGGAATAATTTCTAAATAATATAATTTAAAAAAAGTAGCTTCTTAAAAGAAATGGATGTACAGATAGATTACTCTTATTAGGCCAGTTATTATCGTTTTCGTTTTTTTTTAAAAAAAAGAAAAGAGATTGTTCTTACTTTAAGATATTCTAGTTTCTTAAGCTATATTTACAAGAAATGTTTAATTTTGTGATTCTACTAATCAGTTTTTCTCAAAAATATCATACTGACTGATAAATGTGATAACGCAAAGAACACACTGATAAATGCACATGCTCACACACACGCCTTCCCATACGTTCGACTTTATTGCTTCTACACATATACAGTATTTATAATACTTTTTTATTCCTACAACGTGGGTGGTCTGGTAATATTTATAACTTCCAGGGAGATCTTGGTCCATAAAATAGTGGACTTAAATCAATGTGAGTGACGTCAGTAGTAGACTTTGAACCCGGGCCAAGTCAAATGGTAGCACCTGTCGCGATAGTCGGCAGGCCGTCATCAGCAGCTGGGAGTAACGGAGCCGCCCTGGGCGGACCTGATGACACCCTGGCGACGAATCTGTTGTGCTCTACCTATAATCAAGCGTTTCTCACACTGGTCGTTATTCTACGCATTGTGTATGTTATGCTATGTTTTATTTACTTGTTTTATATAATACCGGAACAATCAATTTACGCCACGCTAAAAGAAAATTAAACAAAAAATAAGCCATAAATTTCCTGTAGATGTAACTGCGATATTTTTGGAATAGGTTAATAAAAAAAATATATATATATATTTTAAACTGCAAACAATGATGTAATATTACGCAGAATGTAAAAATGAATCTATTACTAACTGTTACTTTTCTTAAGATATACATTTAAAAAGAGAAAGGTAATTTTTATCTTATTCCGATGATTTCTTAATTACTAAATCTAAATGTATTTTCTCTTCACCATTTCCAGTATTTAACTAAAATTTGGGTCTATTAAGTACTCTTATCCATATATATTAAACAAAGATGTTACAATGTGTCTTATACAAGCTTTATTACCACCACAAAATTGTATTTTTACTTTAACAAGTTTTAAATCTGTTAGTCAGCAATGATTTTTTTTGGCCATCGTTTTTTAATTTTTAACATTGCTCTCTGATATAGGATGATCATTACTAGTATTAAATTAAAAAAAAAAAAAAAAAAAAAAAAAAAATAGGTTAATTGATTACTAATACAGAATAATTAAAGACCGAGCGAGTGATAATTTTGTATGTAGTATAATCTTTTTTCGAATTTATTAAATCTATGTAAACATATATATTTACATAGATTTAAAAAATCATATATATTTATGTAGCCTATAACACTCCTGGTAACGTAAGGATTCCAACGTGGGGTAGATATCTAAACCGGTTCAGCCGTTGAGCTGCTACGGTGAAACAAGCATAATGCATACATACACCCTTAATATATTACACTCTTTTTTTAGGCAGTCGTGTAAAAATTATTTTTTTAAATGAAAATTATAAATAACATTTTTCTTATATTTGATAATATAATTTAAATTGAATAAATTATCATTATATTTAAACATTAATATATTAAAGAAAAATTAAAATAGTGTAGTATTTTTTCTTTTTTTTGTGTAATTACAATATCAGTAGTTGATGATCTTAGTCAATTTAAAAATAAAAAAATAATCTTTTAATTAAGTAAAAATTTTGAATTTCCTAAAAATCCCTACGTTGCTTAGTTTTGGATACTTAAAATTTTCTCCCCTGCTCCCAAATATATACCAAGTCTAGCTTATGAAAAAAAATACAAATACTGTGGAAGTAAGTAAATAAAAAAATATCGAGTTTTTGTAGAATATATGATATCACTGCCTCTACTGCAATACATACGTGTTATATTTTTATATTAACAGTTGAAAGATGATACTTCTTCCAGTGATAAAAAAATGTACTCAACTTAAAAGAAATAATGAAGTCGTTATTTTGTCAGTTAATATTCATCTATAAATCTAAAACTGGATTTGTCCTTATTTCGTCTCTACAGGTAATTTTTCTCAGGGATTGGCTAAAAATAAAATGACATAAATCTAAACTAATTCAAAAATAATCTACAACTATTTAGTCATTAATGTATATACCATTTATCAAAATAATATTGACAACTCCAACACGTTTTGAATTACTGTTTTTCAAAATAGTTATTCAAAAGTATTTTGGATCTTCTTTCTTACTTGCTTTTTCAAATCTTAAAAAATTATACCATTTTAACCATCTGTTAAATTCTTGCATTAATTGTTATTGATTCTAATGTAAGGGTTGATAAAAAACACCTAACAATTATGTAATTAATTATTAGCAATAATATATTATATACAGATATCTTAAAATGTGTAAATAAAATCAATAAATTTGAAAGCATGGAATTACTTCCACTTTTTTTTATAAAAAATAAAAGGAAATATAAGTGAAGGGATAGATGGCCTTTCACTAAAGATACTGAATTGGGTACTGGGGGATAAAAGATGAACTAAAATTAGTTCCTAATCATTCTAAGTTGGATATCTTTACAAAAGAACCTTCTCTCTCTCTCTCTGTATAAAATAGCATGCCGGGTCGTGCCTTTAGTTGCGATATATGCGTATAGAACTTAAAAATTGAAAATTTTTTTTTTTGTAATTTTGCTCTTTGAGTTTTCGCCACTCACAAAGTACCGGATAAAATAGATAAATTTGGATGAATAAAAACTTTTAAGTTGTTAAATATGTAAACAGTAGTCAATTCCTTTAAACGAAAAAGACGTGTCTTAATATAGAAGTGAGATACACTTAGATACTATTTGTAAACCATGGAAAGAAATTAGTTAAAAGAAGAATAGCAATAATTTATTTCTAACAGCCGACCAATATAAAACCCAATTTTATTGGTGTTTTCAATTTTGTGTTGATAACTCTTTCCTCTTTACTCTTTACAAATGGTAAAAAAATTTTTTTTAACCGTTATATTTTAAACCGATAACCGATTATTAAAAAAAAGACTTCTGAACCGATTTTAAAGCAAAATTATTTCTATCTTTAACGTTTATAACATTTTGAAATTAATTTCTCCGCATAATTAACGTTGAATTTCTTTCTTCAATATTTCATTTCAGCATCCTCATTTCAATATAGAGGTAGTATAAATGAAAATAAAGCCTGCTATTCCTGAAGATAATTTCAATGATAGTTTTATATGAATTAAGATTAATAACTTAAAACCTTTGGTGTGAATTGAATTTCAAGACCAAGATAATTTTATAGATATATTTTCGGATTACAGCACCTTTATATTTTCGGACTAGAAAGCGGACTAGAGCAGAGGGCGTAGGGTATGTTATCATTAGAGCTTATTAAAATTTTGAATCTGCTTCTTGATTTTTAAGTAAATCAAGAGGACTTCGAGTAAATTGAACGGTAGGACAAAATTGTCATTGTTGCAATCAATACTTGGCATGTTAGTATGAGGCTAGCATTTTTGGTGTTTAAAATCTCAATAAGGTAACGATCTGAATGCATAATCTATCTGAAGTTAGATATAGGAAGAGATTTTGTGTGAAACCTTTGGTGTTAGAGGAAGGCGCGGGATCACGCTTCCGCGAATCGATTAATTTGATAATTGAGATCGTAAGTTATAGCAGTAGATGGTCCGTGGTTGGAAGGGGCCATACGAAGGTAATAGTAGGTTGTATAAAAACAATGATGGAAATGTCTGCCGAGACATCTTCATCAATGGCACCCTGACAGAAGCCAAACTGATGACTGTGTTATGTAATCAAGGTTAGAGTTCTAAAAGACGACCTCCGGTAAAGTCCATCAAGCCTAGAAACGAAGGAGGTGGTGTGGTGACCAGGATTCTCACAAGGCGGTGTCTTCCCCTACTGGGGGTCAGGATGTTCAAATATAATACAAAAATTCTTAAGTGATGGTTGCTAGTATTGCCATCTTATATATAAATTATTTCAAATGAAGTTAGATAAGATAAATTTTTAATTAGCTTTAAAGATGTATAATATTTTTTTATCGATATATTTTTTATTTTATTTTCGATTTTGTTTATTTTTCTCATATGTTTACTTTTTTTGGTTTTGGAATGTTGAAAATTTTGTTTCATTTACCTCCTAGTTAAAATCTCTCACATTTATATGTTTTGTTTTTAATAAACCTCAAAATTCTTTGGTTTGTATTTAGTTTTTGTGGACTTTATTCATACTGTATGCTTAGAATCAAAGTTTGTACAAGTTTTCTTTAAAACTTTTATGTTCAGTTTTGGGAACATTTTTTCCAGTTTTTCAGATCAATATATTTTATTTTTTTATTTAATATTTCATATAAAATTACTAAATTTATAATTTAATTTGGGTCCCAAGAATTACAGTCTGGCTCAATTTTACCGAACGCCAGAAATTAGAGCGAAATTTTTTGTCAGTCGACACTCGCTAATGAAGCGTTTCCGAACTTATGTTTATATGAACTTTGTTCTTTATTTTCACCGGTAGGTCGTGTTCCAAACGTTTGTTATATTCCTTGTGAATCACTTTGTATAATTAAGAAAAATGGTAGCGATAAATATTTCAGTTTTATACGAACAAAATTTTCATTTATTGTACAGTTAAACTTCTGTTCAATCATTCACTCTGTCGTTCAGCTAAGTTTACTAAAAACTTACTACAAAAGCTTCAGCAAATCTTTTGACAAAGTGAGTTCTTGAATATCATTTAATTAGTTTTTTTAACATGAAAAGAAACAATTCTGATTCAACCTATCTCATATAATTTTTCTTAAACAAATTCACAATTCTGAATATACATTTTAGGAGGTCAATGTCTTAAAAAATATTATTTTGATCGTATAAATATTCAAACAAATTCTGTTCATTCTATTAATTCCAAATACTAACCAGACGACGTAGAGAACAAAGTTCTACTGTAGCTGTTGTCATGGGTGTGAAATTTTTTTGCCTGTCATTTAAGATACCTATCTCCTTCGTAAAAAATTTTGGTAAATCCGAGCTCACGGTAAACTGATATATTAATAAATTAATTTAAATTATATTAAATTAAATACTTTAATTATAAAAAAAAATTAGGAGGTTCGTAGTACCGATTATATTTTGCAGAATTTTATATTTGATGTTTTTTTATAAAACATATTAAGATTTAAACAAAAGAGTTAACTGTTTTAAATTGTGATTGTATAACAAATATTACACGATTACCTTCATGAAACGAGACTACACTTGGTAAAATAGCTCTGATTAGTTCCCCCTCTTCTTAAATAACTCCTAAAATAAACACACTATTTAAATAGTTGAGGTTTAAGTTTTGCGTCTTTTTTCTCTTTACGGCTTTATCTCTTTAACCATCATTTACTACAATAGAAAAAGAAATTAAATGAATAATTTTTATGTGAAGTAAAAATCTAAGACATGGGTAAAAATATTTTACTGGATAATATATATTTATATAAATATTTTTTTGTTGAAAATATAAACAATAAATTAAAATATTTTCAATTTAGATATGTTTTTTAATAATTTAAGTTCATACAATTAATTTTTTTTTTAAGTTTAGTATTTATTTTATTTTAAATCTGACACCGAACCTTTTATTGATTTAAATAATATGACATACGAGTAGAACAGACCTTCTGCTATCCTCTAAAATCTTTTTTTATTTTATTAATTTATTTTTTCATATCAAGCTTAAGTCAAATTTAGCATTATAAAATGTATAAAATACAAAATATTGCGTCGATGAACTGAAGGTTGTTTATATTATACAAATGGTAATCGCAAAAAACTGTGCAATACTTGTAATTTACTTATTTAGGCTTTATAAATAATATAATATAAATTTATTTCGCAAAAACCTTACGATAAAAAAAAACCGTAAAAGAAAACACATCACCACACTCCAGAATATTAATTCAATGCATTTTATTTTATAAAATTTTATAATTAAAGGCCTACTCTTATGACATGTCTACTAAATTGAGATAAGTTAAATATCAATACAAACTTTTTTTTTTTGGATTGAACCAAACATATCAAATTTATTTTGTTAACAAAATAATATTTAGCATTATTGTGTTTACATTCTACAATACTATTACTTAGCGTGTTTCTGTTGGCACTAATTAATTTCTTGTAGGAAAAAT
Source organism: Lycorma delicatula (assembly GCF_047948215.1). Lineage (NCBI taxonomy): Eukaryota > Metazoa > Arthropoda > Insecta > Hemiptera > Fulgoridae > Lycorma > Lycorma delicatula. Next base: position 305,651,050 of record NC_134455.1, read on the forward strand.
ATTTTAATTTGAGATTATACTATCTCACAATAGAGTGATACCAGTTTACAGTTAAATAATTAGTTTTATCTAGTTTCAGCCTGATCCTTACTGATAACAGACATTTTTTTTTTGTCTTCAGTCATTTGACTGGTTTGATGCAGCTCTCCAAGATTCCCTATCTAGTGTCAGTCGTTTCATTTCGGTATACCCCCTACATCCTACATCCCTAACAATTTGTTTTACATATTCCAAACGTGGCCTGCCTACACAATTTTTTTCCTTCTACCTATCCTTCCAATATTAAAGCGACTATTCCAGGATGCCTTAATATGTGGCCTATAAGTTTGTCTCTTCGTTTAGTTATATTTTTCCAAATGCTTCTTTCTTCATCTATTTGTCGCAACACCTCTTCATTTGTCACTTTATCCACCCATCTGATTGATAACAAAAATATCTAACCCATATCGGAATCGGTTTGTAATTATAAAACTGCAGGAAGAAGGACATTTAATTTTTTTATGAGTTTTTGGAAAATATTGACTGGATATATTAACTGCTAAAACTGAATAAATGAAATAAAATAAAATTGGAAAATAAAAAAAACATAAAAAAATATTTTACAAAAGTATTCCTAAAAGATAAACCTTATGGCCACTTCAATATTTAAGTAATTATCATCAAAAAATTATGAGAATTAGTTTAAAATAAGACATGTAATAAACAAAAAAAAATCACTATAATTATATAATAACATATTCAATCATGATATTTTTCAAAAAGTGATTTTATCTCCAAATTTAATCAACAATAGTTGCTATTAAAAACAAAATTAGGTTGTCAAACGTTTTTACAGTTACATTAATTTTTTAAACTTGAGAAAAATTTTTCTCCCCGGCAGGAGAGAAAAAGTTTAATCCTTTAATCCTAGCAAGGATTAAAGAAAATGACCATCTGAAAAAGTTTAAAAAGCTTTTTCTTCAAGCTACGAAGTTAAATGAAATATTTATTAAATCAAAACGCTCTATTCTCGTAAAAAATAAAAAATGATTTATGCCAAACAGTTATTGAAATAAATTTTAAAATAACTGTTTAAAAAAATGGAACCGACACTAAGATCATGTAATGTATGTACGTATATAGAATTATAAGATTATCACTGTCCCTACCGATGCTGTTATTATATATAATGTATATTGCGTCTGAAAGGTTTAAGACGTGATATCTCGATTTCTGATGATTTTATTAACGGTACTACATATATTATTCAGAACCTCACATTACCTATCCTACATAAGACCTTATAACATCATCTAAGGTGATGCATACATATAAAATATCAGGATTCCCACTGTTCCTACCAACCCTCCGGACGGCGAAAGAAGTTTTTTGTCAATTTTCAGATCGAAATTTTGTGTCAAAATACTTTTTTAACATCATGTTACCATCGCGAAAAGCACCTGCGTCGATTGCAACAAGATTTATTTGAATCGGATTAACAGGAACAAAGTTACGAGCGAACAAACATAAAAAAAGTATGTACATGTCGAATACATAACCTCTTTTTTTGAAGTCGGTTAAGGTAATTTTAAAATCCAGTGAAATTAAATGCTAAGAGAATTTGATAAATTTAGAGATATAACTTGTTTTATTCTTTTCAATGTAATACAGATGTTATTTATTTTTAAATGTAAATAAACAAATAAATAATTTATTTTGATTGGTAAACATAATAATGCATTATGTAGATCATATCAGAAGTAGGTAGACATGCTATTCCACAATTAAAAAAAGAACTGTCCCAGCATTACCTTGAATTGACGAAGCGGTTGTAAAATCCTTTTTCAAAGTAGCATCACAAAATACACAATTAATTATTACAAAATAAAATAATAAAAAAATAGATATAACTAAATACCAAATTAATCATTTAAACGCGTAAAATTATATTAAGGTAAATACGCAAAAATACTATATACAAAAAACTACCAAATTAATTCAGAAGGTGTTAATAAAAAATATTTAAGAATACATTAATATACACGTTGAACAGGATGCAGAAAATTCACGTATTTAAAAAATTGTTTAATTAGTATTATATAACAATTCATGGACAGAGTAAGATTATTTCTGTTAAAGAAAATCGTTAAATTCTATATTAAATAAATTAGTAGAAAGTTTTTTTAAAGATTCCGTCATTTATTAAAAATAGCACTGATAATATAATAAATTCCTTTTTTTTAAAGCCCGAAATATTGTGTTGAGTTGCTCGTAAACTGTTCTCTTTTCTGGTTTTATAAAGGTAGATACTGTTAGTTTTTATGATTTTTTTTCTTTAGCAAAGATTGCACATTCATGGATATAAACATAAGGTAATATTTTAATTTAATAAATATCAGCCCAGGTGATATTTACGGGCACAAAATAATGGTGTAACAAAAAATGATCTGACAGATCACTTTATTAAGTTTGAAACTCTTTCTGACTTTTTGAGTTAGCATTAAAAAAAATAATTTAGTATACAAAAGCGTATAAATACAGTTAATAATGATGACAAGTATAGCTTTAAATTAAGGCATTTCAAAGCAAATGTGTTTTTTTTTCCAGTGTCTACTGATGTTGATATTTTAACAATCGAAACGGCAATCTACTTTTAGATTTGAAGTAAATTATTTGTTAACGGTTTTAAGCTTTTTCTTGTAGTTCCAATTTATTTCACTAATTTTTAACACAGTTGTTTATTTTTAAGAAAATAAAACCCAAAAATTTTGTACTAATTTTGTAAGAGTTTTTATTTCAGTTTATTAGTACACAAAGTGGTTTTTTTAACTTGAATAACAGTATTTTTTAAACTTTAAATTAATATAATTCTTTAGTATAAAACACTAATAACCATTACTCTAACCGAATAAAAAGATATTAAAAAAAACCAGAAATGATTTGAAAAAAATACTAAATTGACTGCTTAGTAAAGGTAAGTTCTATAACAACAAAAATTTTAATATCTAGCCTTTATAACTAATGTGGTAGCTGATCAAAAGACAATTTGCCGATGTGCCAGTTTCATACGAAAGTAAAAAAAAGGAAATCTTTATAGTACTGGCAGGCAGGTAATATTTGGTCGCAATTTAATTTTAAAATATTGCTTCATTCTCGAAATAATTTTTTAATTCTTACTGTTTTAAATATATCATTTCTGATTGCTAATTCTCTTAGATCAAAACTTTTGATTGGATGTGAAAAATGCCAATTTTTGATAAAGTAAATGAGAAAAAAAATTATCAGGTATTTCATAGAAGATACTTTTAGAATTTTTTCGTGAATATAAAAATCAAGTTAGATTAAAAGGTAAATAAAAAGTATTTTGTTTTAGTCTCCCTTTTGTAAAAAATAGAAAATAATAGGAAAGAAATAAAATTGATTAATACTTTAACAGAAAAATAACACTTAATTAAACTAGATTACCTCAAATTTTTATCTTATAATGAACGGAGTAATTAAGACTCAAACTAATTGATAAAAATATCATGGACTAATGTTAATTTTAATCATACTTTTAACATCTATCCTATTCATCTGTAAAAAACCTGAAATTTTATTAAAGGGAATTAGTTCTAATCTGAAACATGATAATAATCTTATAATAACCTTATTTTGCTAACGATGGCAGCTGTTATTTATTTTATAATACGTTATTATAATTATTAAATTATTGATATCCATATTTTGTTTACCACCGAAATTTATATTACAATAAAAAATCATAAATCTTCATCAATTTAAGCGAAGATTTAATTTTTATGCTTATAAATTAAATCAATTAAATTGGAGAATAACTTAAGTTTAAATTAATAAATTAAATAGATTTTAATTTAATTTGTGATTAAATTTTGTTTTAACTTAAATAATAGCTTGAGTTAGGAACAGCTGGTCTTAGAGGAAGGTGGACTAATTTATTGTTGTGGATTTATTTGTAAAACTTTATATATAGTCAACTGTGTAAATTGTATACTAAGAGATAATTCGAGTTAAAACAGGGTATTATAATGCAAAAATTTTATTGTAATTTCTATCTTTAAGAAATATATAATTCGTACTTTGATATAATACAAGTTGTATTCAGTAATTATAAGATATGTGGAACATGAAGCAATATTTTTGTTAATACAAAACTATTTTGTATTAACAAAAATAATATATGTATCATAAATATATTAAGAAATATGTTTATTGACTGTTCAGTATATTTAACCTACATCGTGCATTGCATGTATCATTATTATGGAACAGCTGTTGGCTGCTTACAATGGTGAAGGGGAAACAACTATAAACAGTGGCATTCTGAACAAGAGGAAACCGGGCTCAAGTTGTTGCTTCTATCAGAGATCCTCATAAAACGGTGTGTCAGAAATTCATCTGCGTCAGATGATTGATAACTTTAGTGACACCTCAAGCAGAAAAATAGAGAAAGGGCTTATAAAGTTACTAATTAATGACATGGTTAAACAATACGAAACCTGCATATGCCTAGAATATCACATGGTGTTTCTACTTTTGACTTGATGCCATCAAATAAATTCAAACACCTTCCTATGGAAGAAATTTGAAAAGAGAATAGCCAAGACGAGAAGGTTAAATTGTCAGCAATAATATTATATGATAATGCTGATTTGCTAAAATTATTTAAGTTACTGGAAACGGTTATTACCAAATCGGACTACAGCATATGTATCATTAAGAACATGCATTAAGAGTTGTATCAAAGAAAATAGACGCTTACCTGAAGATTATTCAACTAATCCTAGAATGGAATCTCATCGGCCATACTTTTACTAGAAAGGATAAGGAACAAAGTATTCTCAGCATTATTAACGCCCTCTATCTCAACCATCTCTTATCAAAGGAACCAATATCGACCTTTTTCATAAACTTGAAACTTGGAAGTAACAACAAGAAAGTATTCCAAATAAGATATTTAGTCAACTGTAACATTAGGTTCCAGAACCCAGCAGGTATAGAGGTATCTTGTAGTACATGCGATACCAAAAATACTGTCATAATAACAGCTGTATGAGGCCATTTCACTGTGTAAAATGCGTGGGTAGGCACAGAATGGCAGGCTGTCTGAAGAAAGACAGGAATACACCAATAACCTACATATTATATCACTCAGATATTCGAGGAAATTACAAGGATTGTAAACTGTACAAGAAAATTCCTGATAGGAAAGAAAGGATGAGAACTCCTTATACGTCAAACGTGAACACCCTTCCTCTCAAAACTCAAGATACAAGGGATGGACCCTTTGATCTAAATACTAACGACTTACCCTCTCTTGATAAGCAGACAACCCGTTCCTATAATAATCAGCTATGTGACCTTTCCCGGTCGCCTTATTCTCCTCGATCGTTTGCTGAGATAGTAACAGGTAACACTATTGTTGTTTCTGAAGATGAAGTTTTTAATGCAACAGATTTGTAATCGTATTGGCCTACTCACAACAGTTATCATCAAGCTCTGCTAATGACAAATAATTTAAGGATAGCAACGTGGAACATAAAGGGGTTTATGAACCGATGAGTGGAACTGAAGATAATGCTCATGAAAGAATTGCTTGACATTGCTCTTATTTCAGAAACGCATTACACCGAACGGAACTGCTTGAGGTATGGGGATACTCCGCTTACGTGAAAAATCCTCCTGATGATCGGGCATAGATGTTCTGCGCTTTTGATTAAAAATGGAATAATGAATGTTGAGCTATCTTCATTTAAAACCGATCACATTCAAGGAACTTTCTTTCAAATATGGGCTGACCTCTGAGGATCAGCGAGCTAACATCCACCTCGTTACGGAATATCAGATAACGTGTTTTCTGAATACATCACATCACTTGGTTTTCGCTTTATAGGTAACTGGAATGCGAAGCATCCACTCTGGTGATCTTGACTGGTAACAACTTGTGAAAGAGCATTAAAGGGATGTATTATAAGGCTGCGATTCAATGCCATCTGTGGTGTAGAACAACTTATTGACCTACAGATACAGCTAAGATTCCTGACCTATTAAATCTTTTCATTAGATTGTAAGTTGACTCTTTATATATTTACTGATTTGAAGAGTAACTTAGAATCCACATCTGATCACTCTCTCATGATATTGACAGTGAGCACAACAGTGACAAAGAAGAGGTACTCCCCAGTTATTCGCCACAGTATGACTGACTGGGAATCCTACCGGAGCAGGAGATGTGAGAGGTGGCAATCCTCGGACTGCCTCCTTCCATATCAATCAAGTGAAAGGCAGCTTGACGCTCTACACCTGCTGAGACAAATGTAAGGAAAAATTCAAACATTATCCAAGGAAGTTTTGGAACTTATTATGAGTAAGAGGAGAATTCGGAGATACAATAGTATATCCTGTGGAACCCAGAGGATAAAATGGCTTTCAGTAGGGCTACCTGCAGGCTTAAGAGAGTATTATGATAAATCAAAATGATATGTTTAGGAGCTACGTTGAACGTCTTTTCACCCTCTCGGCAGGGACGATTATTCCTGTGGAAAGCCACAAGAGAGTTAAAGAAACTTCCAAAATCATCTCCTCCTTAAAAGTGTCTATGCGGTTGTACTTGCAGTAACAGCCAAAAAGCTGAATTAGTTGCCTGCTCAATGCAAAGTTGTCCAGCCTCACGTCTTACTGGATGGAGGAGAGTGGAGAAGAAGATATGTTTCCACTATAATATTGATTTTGAGTGTTGAGATATCGGATGAATTCAAAAGAATAAAGGATACAAAAAAGGTTCCGGGATTTGACCCTATCGCTGGTAGAATGCTATTCATGCTGCCACCTTTAGCACTAGTCTACATAACCCAACTTTTCAAAATTATCATTCGAGCAATATGGTACTCGACGGATTGGAAGTTATAACAATTAACCATGTTCTTAAAACTAGTAAGCCTGCTATCGAAAAGGCTTAATATCAACCCATTAGTTTGGTTCCAGTTCTTTCTAAAATTTTTAAGAGAATCTTCCTTCAGAGGCTTTGGCCAGTCTTGGTGGAGAACAACAATATGCCGGATCACCAACTCGGGTTTAGCCGCGGGCACTCAACCTTTGAGCAAATCCAATATCATGTAAGATGTCAAAAAACAACATCATTTAAGATGCTGTTCAGTGGCTTTCTTAGATGTACAGTAAGCCTTCGAAAAGTCAGGCTTTTTGGCTTACTCTCCAAATTAAAGTTGAGCCTGTCCCAAACACATTATCTAGTGTTGCGAAACTACTTAGGTGATCGATTTACGCAAGTTGTGTGAAATTAGGAACTGTCCTTTTTCGAAATTCAGTCCGCGATTCCTAAAAGTTCAGTTCTGGGCCGTTTTGTGAGTGGCCTTTACTCCGGACCTTCTCAGCCCAGATTATACCACAGTTGCTTTATTTTCAGATGACCCAGCAATCTTAGCGGTTTATAACGACGCACCCTTGGCCTCCAGAAAGCTGCAGTTTGCTTTGGACCTCAGTGACGAATGGTTATGCGAGGGTAAGGGTGAATTCAGCTAAGTCGAATCAAGTGATATTTACCAAGAGCAGAGGCCCTCGGGTACAAGAAGACTATACCCTTAACCCTGATGCGAGTACAGTTCAGTTCCTACAAGAAGGTACTGAGATGTGATCGTCGATTGACTGGGCGGGATTACTAAAAATAAAAGAAGAAACAAACATGAGGTTTATGCGTTTACACTGGCTACTGAGCAGGAATTTTAACTTGTCACAAATAATTTAATGATATAAAAAGCATTCGTAAAACCAGTTATATATCTATACTACGGTGTGCAATGACGAGTTATGGTATGCGATGTCGAGGTCACCACTAGATCAACCCACCAGGTTGGTCTAGTAGTCATCTCAAATCTCGTCATCGAGATTTGAGATCGTCATCGCAAATCGGACTCGTCATCGCAAATTGGCTAATTTCGAAGTCCAGAGTTAACAGGTTCAAATCTTAGTAGTAAATGTAGTTACTTTTTTACGAATTTGAAAACTAGTTCGTGGATACCGGTGTTCTTTGGTGGTTTTAATTAACCACATATCTCAAGAATGGTCCACAAGAGACTACAATACTACACTTGATTTAGATTCATACATATCATCCTCATTTTTTCCTAATGTCTACATTGCAATCTGTTCAACTAATAAACAATAAGCAACTCCCCACTCTATAGCTCAATGAAATGAAGGTGACATGTGACTTATAAATGAAGTTAGGTCTGTCCCCTGCGCGACTAGAGGGGGAGGTTTTTTAGTGGGTGAGAGTCCCGCACTTGCCGTCAGAGCGGGCCTGGAGGCGGCTGGCAGACCTTTTCCTCCTTCTACGAAAAAGAAAAAAAAACAACCACCAAAGTACACCACTATCCACTATCTACGCAATATTCAAATACAGCTGAAGATAACAAAATTTTACGATTTGAACCTCAGAACCTTTGACTTCGAAAATCGGCTGCGAAACAAGTGATTTGTGGCCACGAGTTTACCACTAGACCAGTCCGGTAGACAAGTTATTTTTTTTCACTAATCAGCTTTATTTACAATCGGTTTCGTAAAATATATTTCAAAACCAAAGTAAATGAAATTAGTAACAATGACAAAAATGAAGACCATCCAATGACGGCCCTTGTTGGATGGAAACATAATATGTAACAAATCTTAAAAACAGTACTTGATGAAATTATAACAATAGAACAATCGACAGCAGTAACAAAGTAAAAAATAAAAAGCAGCTCAACGGCTGAACCGATTTAGGTATTTGACCCCGCGTTGTAATCCTTACGTTATCGGGAGTGTCATAGATTATATAAATACGTACACATATATAAATATACATCTCGTAGGGGAGATTTGCCAGTTGGTGCAAAAACTTTTAATGAATTGAATTAATGAACTATGAACTGTGAGCCTCTATCACTGTGTTAGGTGGGTTTAATCACTGCGTGATTCAAATTAATCGAATGAATAATATCACCAAAATAATAGAGTTAAACTTACGTAAAATAAAATAAAATAATTTAATAAATTTAAAAAAAAATTCTGTTTAATAATAATGGGCTTCTCTTGTAGACTGCGTAGGAGACTAGAGCGGTTAGGTGATATTTGAGCACCACGTGCGAGGCTAGACGAATCACAAGATCGATTGTTAACTGGTAACAAACGGGGTACCCTTGGGGCGCTGTTTTGGAAGGTGCAATTCGGTGCTCTTACAATATCTCTGCAAAATAATCGAGGGATTTTTAAAATTCAAACGGAGTATTTGTTAGATGATTGAAATCTAACTTCTGCATGCCTCAGGTACACTGTTGTTGATTAACAGATCACGGTTATTCGGAAATGTTGTTAGATCTTTGCAACCAATATTCAGATTTTTAAAATTGAAACTGGGTATTTGCTACTATAATACAAAATCATGGTGGAACCAAACAAACATAAAAATTAATTGATATACTTATCAATTAATGCCTCGGCCTGCGCTACGCCAAGACCAGCTTAAGCCCGGCAAGCTCGCAAAACCGTTTTGTAGCGTTTGATGATAGTACGATTAGATGTAATGCTGTCAGCATCAGATTGAGGATAGCATTGTCGAATTTGATGTTTTACTGGAACGGGGCAAAGTGGAACGGCGTATGCTGCCACTAATATTGTTCTGAACTGTGACGGTGCATGAACTACAAGAGACTACCACAATTAGAGCTGTCGTAGATCTGAGCACTTATATATTTGCCAAGGGTCTGGGGTACGTAGCACTGAGTCACGTGAGACAGTTGGAGAGTTTAACTATTAGTTGTTTGGACCCCGCACAATTGCTGAATGATAAAGTCTCTGGAGGAACTAAATCGCTTGAGAAATCTGTAAATTAAGATTGGTCTATGCCAATCAAATAAATAAATTGAAATGTTTACAGCTGCCTCATTTGGCTACAAAGTATTAAATAATAAACACTATTATAAAAATTAAAAAACACGACTGCCAAAAAAATAAAAATAAATTGAACTAGAAAGACGACAATAAACTTAACTAAAAAAAAAAAAAAAGAAAGCAAGGTACGGAAATAAAGGACTAAACATCGTTATTTAGTATTTAGTTAAATAAAATAATGGGTGACCAATCAACTTTTAGATAGTTTTAATTTGTGTAAATATATTTTTCATGTTGTAGAAATAGCAGGCATTTAAGGTTGTCTAATGATAAATTTCTCACCAGGTGTTACATCGATAAGAACATTTTATCCTTCAACGAAAATATTTATATGCAGCCGGGACGCTTTATAATATATAGTAATTACTATTCAGAACGCTTTAATGTAGGACAGTTACTATTCAGAGCCCCCAGACTACATTAGACAACCTTAAATGCCGACTATTTCTACTACATGAAAAATATATTTAAACAAATTAAAACTCTCTAAAAATTGATTGGTCACCCATTATTTTATTTAATTAAATACCGCATAACGATGTTTAGTCCTTTATTTCCGTACCATATTTTTTAGTTCGATTTATTGTCGTTTTTTAGTTCTTTATTTTTTTGGCTGTCGTGTTTTTTTAATTTTTACAGTTGTTTTTATTATTAATATAAAACCTAAAATTATCTATATATTGTCACGTATTAAGTAACGATGTTGTTTAAGTAACCTATTGATAATGGAATACAAATTTAATAAAAAATAATTATAAAATAAGATTACACATTTTCCTAGTTATACAGTTTTATTTCTTTTTTGTATTGTTTTGATTACTCCAAAACAAAACAAGAAGAAAAAAAATTCTGTAGTCACTTTTGTAGATTTTAAAATATAATGCTAATTTCATGTTGCCTCAATTTTTATTTTACCGCACGTTTTATCTGAAAATACTAAAATGGAAAGTACTATTAAAAAAGGAAGAAAAAACAAGTATTTAGGCCACACTAGAAAAAAATTAGAAGTTTTTTGTAATATTAAAAAATCGTATTTTTAATGAGACAAGTAAAAAGTTATCTTCAGTTTGCAATTCACGTTTTTGTAGTCCGAATAATTGCAAACAGAATACGATAGCCTACTTAAAATTAATAGTCTATTAGTAAAATTAGACTGTAAAGAAGTAATAATTTTAAATACTTCAACAATGATATATGAAAAGAATTAGTTCTTTGTTATTCATTATTATCATGTTCAATGATTGCATAAATAAGGAAGGAGGATGCAACATAAATAGGCTACATCCTGCTGAATAAACTTTTAATATAAAACTTTATTACAAGAATTACAGTTTTCTTTTAATCTTTTTAATTATCCAAAAATATAATTATGAAGTATAAGACAAAATTTAGACAATTTCTTTTGATAAATTCAGTTTATTTAAATACGTACATGAGACATATTATTAGTGTAATTATCAGTCATTTTAATTTTTCCATAATTATAGAAATAATTATTAACAAAACAAAATTCATTTCTAAATAATTTTATTAAATTAGGGCTTACATTACTGTTATTAGTAAAATAAATATTTGATCGTGGAATATGAGATCAATCTAATCCCAGAATTAAAAAACGCTAACAGAAAAAAATTGTTCATTAAATCATAAGTACATTTCATGGTTCATTAAAAATAAACGCTTGAAAAGCAAACAATAATCGCTTTTCATCATCTATGAATTATATTTTGTTAAGTTACTTGAAAAAGTCTATGAAGAAAAGTTAATAAAAAAGTGATTACCTAAAATTTCAGAAACACATTAGAAAAATATAATTTCAAATAATTTAATGTAGATAATTACCTTTAAATTAAAAAATAAAAAATAATAATAATTAAAAATTTGCAAACATAAAAACTATTTTTATTTGAGAAACCTAACATTATTTATTTAAGTTGATATTCCTAGCCTTGCGAATTAAATAAAAAAGACAAAAAAAAAGACAGATTCTTAATATGAGTTTGATAATTTTAAATTGATCAATTTCTCCAAAAAAGGTTCATATTAAACTATTTTTGTCCGAAAAACAATTACATATTACATTTTTTAAAACAGTTTTAGTACAAACTTAAGTACTGATAATTAACAATTTGTATTTTTAACTCAGTAATTAATTTTTACTACAAGGCGTAAAGTGTGTTAGTAACTTAAGGTGTAATATTTTAACTGAATTGAATATATATATATATATATTCTCAAAATCTACTTACATTTAAATATTGACATTAAAATTGTATTATCATTTCATTTTCAATTTTTTTACATGAGAAGTTGAAAGAACAACTGTTAGCGATTCACAGAAACACTGTACTGTCATTCGAGTTCGTATTTCTAAAGGACCGCCGCCGTCTGATGTGTGTTTATTACAATTATAGCATAAGTGGCACCATCTATCGGAATTGTTTTATCTTCTAATTAGTCGATATTCTCATAGAATGCGCTAAATAACTTGTCATGTGAGTACGTAAATGTTTCGTATAGTTGAGATTGAGCAATTTAAATTACTTTTTGATAAATATATGTATAAAATAATGTAAGTAAACAAAAAAAATATTTAAATAAATTTTTATATACATTAATAATTAAATTGACAGAAAGTTGTAACAAAAGAAGTACAATGCTTTTTTGTATTATAATTGCCAGTGGATGAAAAGACAATGTATTGAAATACTTATTATAGGATACTTTTCATAAATATATTACGTATGGTATTTTAAGCACTTCACACTAGAATGCACAGGTAAACGATACATACTTGAATTCACAGATGGGGTGCTACAGCATTGCAAGAAAAAATACACATATCTTTATAAAAAAAAAATTATTGATACACTTTACCTAGAACTGAATTACAAACACTTGGAAAAAATTGTACAATATAAAATATATAAATTATTCAAAACACGATTGGCAGACATCTACTTTATTTACAAATTGGTTTGTTACAAAATTTTTAATTTTTTTTTGTCTTTTCTCCTGTGGCATTCACTATATCTTGCTTGTTTGGATGTTCTACTTTAGTTTTATTGGTCACTGATGCTACCTCAACACAAAGGACATTTTTTATGCCTTCAGATAGTTCTTTTGTGATAGAATTTTTAGCTGCTCTCCCATGTACGGCTTAGATAATTGCAAACCAAGTTCCTTCAAAAATTCATTTGTTACTACCTTTTTGTCAGGATATTTATTTTTATACAGAACTTATGCATTGATGCTAGAGCTTAATCTAGCATATCGTATAAATATCATAGAGGCCATCTTTGGGTTTTCCTACTGACACTGTATAAATTGTTTAGCTGGTCAAATGTATCAACTCCTGTTTTAGTTTCATTATAGAAATTTATAATTCTAGGTTTTTTTGTTACTGCATCTACTGATGATTTATCATCATCATGGTTGAGAGAAGTATGACACTTTTACCCTTCTTTGGACAAAAGCTGACTAATGTTTTTCACAAAACTTGATGAGCATACCTCTTTAGTTCTTTATGGTAGAAAAGAAGGACGAATTTCTTTCTTGTTGTGATGAAGTGTCCCAACAACTGTTACATTGTAATCATTCAACATGATTTCTGCGAGTGGAATGGACGTAAACCAATTATCCATTGTCAAATTATGGCCAGTTTTGTGTACAGTTTGTGTCACTTCCTTAACATTTTTTGTTGGTAGTGGTTCTTTTCACCTTCTTTTTCCCTACGCATGGTAATTAGTTAATCATATAATAGGTTTTTGAGTCAAACAAACATATAATTTTTATTCCATATTTGTCAGGTTTAGAGGCAACATACTCTAAGTGGACAATTATCTCTAAAACCAAGCAGTTGTTCATCCACAGTACAGTAAGCATGCGGACTATAACTAGATTTACAATTATTTATAAAAATATTCCAGAGTGATCTAATGGGTACAAATTTACCATTATCATCTCTAGTCAATCTACTGTTGAAACGTAAACAGTTTAGCAAAAACTGAATCTATTGTCTGACATAATAAACTTGAAAGGGCGATTCCATGTGTGTTGCTCTACATTTCAGTTGTGTTGAGATGTCCTACTTTCATAACTCCAGCTGTATACAGCAATCTCAACAAAGCATATATTTCATTACTGTAAGTTTTGTTTAAAAAATATGAATCATTTGAATCATTTTTTTTGAATATCAATTTCTAAATTTATATATGTACAATAATATCAATCATTTCCCTGCTGAATAAAATTTTCCAATCTTCTGAAATATTATTTATATTTTTGACCTCACTTCTATTTTCTGAAATTTGAATCAAAATATCTCTTTTAGCTGTATGTCTATGGGTGGTTGGTTATTTGTTCCATCTATGGCTATTCTTTCCAATGATAAAGGCACTTCTATCATCATTAAAATTTTCTTCGCTTTTAGTTATACCTTTTTCTATTTCTGTTTGGCCTCCAGGATCGCTGTAAGGTATTACTTTAGAGGATGAATGAGGATGAAATGTATATGAATGTAAATGATGTGTAGTCTTGTAGAGTCAGATCAACTATTCCTGAGATGTGTGGTTAATTGAAACCCAACCACCAAAGAACACCAGTATCCACGATCTAGTATTCAAATCCATATAAAAGTAATTACCTTTACTAGGATTTGAACTTCAGTTATATCTAACAAACCTACATCATCACTGGTTTCAGAATGCACTTCAATATTATTGCCACAATCACTCACATTTTCATCAGAACATTGTTCCTTATAAAATTCATTAATACTACTTGATGAATTCATTATAAAAAAGGCAAAATAAATACTAAAATACAACAAAACAGTTGTAAAATGATTAAATGTTTACAACCATTAAGACACAGAATGGGTTCCGCAGCACCACCACGCTCACAAATAATTCAACAAAATAAACTTAAGCATCATGTGACAAGTTTGCACAGAGCATTAGCAGTGGTGAATGAAAGAACTTCTTGGGTGCTCCAGAACCCCTATGCATTCTAGGGTGAATAATCTATTTCCCTATTTTGTAAAAGGAGCTTAGTACATGAGGTCAAATCAATAAAGCTTTCTTTAAGAGTAGTGATTTTTACTTTATAATAACTGCCTGTGATGAACAGAAATAAGTTGTCATTTTTATGGCTAAATGTCAGTTATACTTTGGTGGCCTTGTATGAACGTATACAATTATGTATTTGTACTCTAAGTAATAATAGGGTTATGTCCAATTACAATCACTTTATGATAAACTAGTTTTTAGCATGTGAAAGATCCTAAGCCTGACTGGGATTCAATCCAGAAGTTTCAGCATAAAAAGAAGTAGAGGGGTATTGTTCCACTTTGCCATGAAAGTCAGTAAATTAGTTTGTAGATGAAGGCAAAGGAGACCAATTGATTCATAATTTTACTTACAGGTCTAGCATTTGATGTTTATTATTTTTCAGAATGGCTCTGTTATTTTATGAAAGTGATTTATGTCCTAGGTTATCATCAATATGACATTTTATTGAACACTATCTGTTTACAGAATACACATTTCATATTCATGTACTTTACACTAAACATCAGTAATTCTATCTATGTAGTCATTTTTCTACCACAGCTTTTTCAAACACAGTAAAAGTTGTTTTAAAAAGTTATATTTTTAATTTAGATATTAACAAATGAAAAATTAATTCAGGAAGAAATATGTATAAAATTAACATTAGAGATTTCGTACCTTTTTTATTTTAAGAAAACTAATTTACCATTTAAGCTCAAAAATTCTCTGTTGAAATGTGAAATGTAAATTTTGTTATTTATGAAAACTATCTGGCCTGATTGGGATTTGAAATTTTGCTTCCCTTAATAAAAAGCTGAAAGCTACCACTCAACAGCAGATGTTGGCATATTTCATTTCTTTTATCATTCTTGACTGAGAACTAAAATTGAAGTTATCAGGTAAAACAGTTATTGTAGGTATATATGTAAGTGCCATCACTGTTGAAATATAGTAGCCATTCTTAACACTTTGAACTCTGGGCTTTTCGGCATGTGGTGGTCCATGGGGTATTTAGACCAGTTTAAAAAAATTCCTACTTATCATAATTCTAAAATTTTCTTATAAGATTTTTATCTCCTGAAAGAAAAAATCATGCAGATTTTTTCTATGTAAAATAAAGGACAAATGTAACTTTCCAATGTTTGTGGTTCATGCTGAAATTTCCCTTTCAAACACAGATAAAAAAATAGCTGTAACGCAAGCACTTAATATTTCTGTAATTATTATACGTATTTTAAGTTATTTGTACTGCATATAACATATTTTTAGAAACATAGAAAGACACTCTTTCAATATAATATCATTTAGATATCACTTTGGAGTAAAAAGTTATATCACTTGAAAAAAATACTTTTTCTTAGTAAAATACAGTACAAAACCAGCATGCCTGATATGTTACTTCTAGTGAATACTACTCTTTCACACATCTCTGATTATTTACACTTGAGAACTAGACGTAAACAGGAGTATTATTATTCCTAGAAACTATTTTATAATAAAATAATTATAATTATTACAATGTTTTGAGAGTGTAACATTGCCAATAACAGGAGCTGATGAAATTGAAGGTTTGACTAAATGCAATTTGGTACAAATAGAATTAACAGCAGAAGTGTAAGGAATTTCAGAAGCAAAACTAAGAGGAGTATAGATAAATAATCAAATTTTCATACATCAGGTCCCTATTCTCATCATCTAGTTTCCGTTCAAAACCACTATCAAAACATATTCACTAATTTTTTCATGTAAAACAGACACATCCTCAGTTTCTTTGCCAGAATCAGAATTTTCTCCATAGCTATCATCTAAAATATCATACTCCAATTTGACTAACATAGGATCATAAATATCACTCATTTTCCTAATTTTTAAACAATAATAATAAAAATAATTGTGTCAATAAAATAGCAATGGAAAATAAATCAACATGAAAGTAAACAAACTTTGCCACAAAAATATCATCTTCACAGTGCCTCACAAACACCACATAATTTCCAAGATTTATTTCTTGGTAGTGGTTGGAAGTCTAACAAATACTTAAACTAACTCAGTTAAAACATTATTAAATAGATATTGAAAACAACTTGATATATAAATTCAGTATGAAACACTAAACATCTGTGATTAACAAAAGACAACCTGAAGTCATCCTAACGAAAGGTATAGAATTTTAAACACAAGGATGACGTGTACTTGTACATCGTTCAACTGAGCAAATATGGTCAGACGAGATATACTAGTACATTGTACACAGTGTGTTAAAAATATAATCAAGCATTTGATGTGAATTGGTTTCTCCATTTAAATGAGCTAAATTTATGGTTGCATATCAGTGTGCTGAGCCTACTTAATGCAGACGATACTTATCCCTATAAGTAACACTTTTATTCATCTTCAGATTCATCATTTATGTTAAAAAAAAAACAAATACAAATGTTACTTCTTGTACCTTAGATTACAGCTATCACAGCCGTAAGAAAAGCCATAAATTAATAACTTAATGTGAAGCTATAGCTTATAGTGATACAATGTAATAACATATGTATACATCAACTCAGAAGGTAAAGAACATGATTAAAATTTAACTGATTAAATTTTGTCTTCTGATTTCATCATTTCTTCATTATGTATTCTTGTAGTATTCTACTAACTTTGTTGTTTAGTAAATAGAAAGTAAGTTCAGGATATACATGAACTATACCTTTTCATGATACATAAAAGGTAAACTTTACTAATGGCTTAAATTGTTCATTAATATTTTTATTGTTTGCAATCTGTATAGCACTGACTATGAAAGGATGTAGGTTATTACTACATTCATCATCATCTTATTTTAAGATAATGGGATAAGTGTATACTCTACAACAGAAACCCCATGAGTCAGAAAACTCAAGAAGATTGTGTGAAACCATTTTTGTTAAAGAAAACAGTGGAGATTGTGCTTCTGCTATTCAGTTAATTTGATAGTTGAAGCTTGTAAGTTATGATAGGTGGTAGTGATTGAAGGCAGTATACGCTGATAATACACTGATGGAAATGTCTGCCAATACATTTGCATCGGTGGCATCCTGAGGTTAAACTGATGACTGTGTTGTGTTATCAAGTTCAAAAGTTATAAATGATGACCTCCCATCTGAGATAGGAATGGTGGTGGTAGTAGTGTGGTAGCCAGGGTTGTCACAATGTTGGTGTTTTCCCCTATGGGAATCAGAATGGGCCAGAAACTCTTTTTAACGATTCAATTATCTAGAATTGATTCAGAAGAAAGTGATACTAAACCTTTCCAGGAAATATTACTCTAAGTATTTTACTAGACCAAAGGTAAGGACTTTGAGGGTCAACAAATATAGTTTACCAAAAAAAGAGTTGAATCTAATCGTATTCATGTACTGTAGAAAATTAAATGAATTGTTTATTCAATTAATAAACTTAATCCTTGTTTAAAAAATTTCAATAAAATATATATTTTATACACTTTTGGAGTTGTAGTCATAAGAAAAACTGAAATATAAACAAAATTACTGAATCAAAATTTTCATAAGAATATTTTTAAATAATCAGAAGAATTAGGATTTACTTGAGAAAATAAAACATATTTATTTATGTATGTAAGAAAGATCAGTAATCTTTTACTTTAATAAGTGATTTATTACCAAGGTTAAGTTTTGTGCACAGTCAATGGACAGGAAATAAAAGTCATTTATGAAATTGAGTTAGTTAATCCCCGGTATTTATATAGTTTAGTGGTTGTGGCTTTGTAACACTTATTAAACCACATAAATACCGAGGATTAAATTACTCAAAGCCCTAAAATTCTTAACACCGATTTAGCTGGCAGGCGAAAAGTTACAGAAAACCACCTTTGAGGGAAGAATCAAGAGAAAAATGAGGCTTCATACTTATTCATATTTGGGTTGTAGAAGGAGAAAATTTATGAGAAATTTTCACCTTTGTTATCATGATTATTATTATCATTGAAATTTTCGAAAATGTTGTTAAATACACAAACGTAGATAAGTTTAAATGATAACAGAACAACTCAGTAGAAGTATATTTGTTTTACCAAGTAGATATATCTTAACAGGCGAACGGGAACTACTCCCAAAATGACATGTTAGTAATCAAAATCTTTCTAATCGCTAATTTTTATCTTTTTGTTTTTTAGAATACTGAATTCAAATCTGAAGTTTACTTTGATGTAAAATTGGAGGAATATTGGCTGAAGTACATTTTTATAAAAAATGAGAAATAGAAATTTTAATTTTTTTTTTGCATTTAACTCACGACATCTCGGCGAAATCAGTATTTATCTTTGAAATTTTTGCGATATAATTTTCAAGCAATTCTTCAAAAATCAAGATGCAACTAAAATTTTCAAAACATTTTCCGGCTGTTACAATTTTTTTTTTTTTAACCTTTGGTGCGTATTCATGAATTTGCTAATTCAATTGCAAAACTTGAGTGATAAAGTTTGTAATTAAAATTCTTTAACTACAAAGTATTCAAATTTAAGACATGGAAAAGATTTTTAGGAAGTTTCAAGTCTTAATATGGCGCAGAAAAAAGTTACAGAAATTTAAATAACTCTGAACTTTGCACACTCATGTAATTTTGAATATTGGCTATATTAAGCACTTTTCTTTAATATCTTCACTATTTTGCTTGATACAGTTGTACATTATATGTTTTTCTTAAGAATTTCTTCTCCACATAAATAACATAAAATTGATCAATCAAACAAACACGATTCCAAAATGCACACGCGTTTGCTTCGTGTTCTCTTTGACATATTGACTTTACGTCGTCTTTTTGAAATTGTCTTCACTATAGAGATATAAAACAAACAAAATATTTGTATTTAATAATTAGTTATTGTACATATGATACACGAGTTAACTGTTCATATTTTTATGATAAATTATAAAATAATTAATTAATCTCAACATAACCAAATATGAATGTGTATAAATCTTTTCATACTGCTAAGTTATAAATATCTATTTATTGTTCAATTTCATTATTACTTATTCGTTTCTTTTATAAGAATACTTGATTATAAAAGTAGATTACTTCATTGATCACTATCAAGGAGCAAACAAATTTCTTCCAGGATCATTATCGATCATGGTAAATTATATGGACAGCTAAACACGGAAAACATTGTAAACTATATCGGAAATATATACGGACAACTCAACAATACAAAAAAAAAATGTATACTTATATGTACGAAAGTATAATATCTATTCGATAAATACTATATAAATCTATTATATTGTTTCTCTTCGTAGCCAATAGAACAATAAAAAAAAACCTTTTGTTTTACATATTCCAAACGTTGCTGCCTGCACAATTTTTTTCCATCTACTTGTCCGTCCAGTATCAAAGCGACTATTCCAGGCCATATTATGTGGCCTAGTCTCTATTCTTTTAACTTTATTTTTCCAAATGCTTCTTTCTTCATCAATTTGCCGCAACACCTTCAATTGCCTCAATGCTTCAATTGGCACCTTATTTACCCATCTGGTTTTTAACATTTTCCTACAGCACCGTATTTCCATAGCTTCTATTTTTTTCAAATACGAATCATAAAAAAACTTTAACAACCCTTTCAGTATTGCAATGTGCGTATGGGAATCGAAAACCTGCAAGCAAACCAGTCAAGGCACGCACAGTTTGCGCGAGAATATTATTATAATATACTTGATTGGAATAAATGATCTACTAAGAAAGGCCAACAAAATTTCAAGCAATTTATTGATATCGAAACATGACTACCTCCTAAAAAAAATAAATATAACACAAAATACTTCCATTAATTTGGAGTAATCTTTTAGTGTATCTGTTACATTTAGATATAATAATCTACATATCGGTATAAAGAATTTTATTAAACATTAAAAATACATAAAAACAAATCTTAAAACAAAGTAACCAGTATTATATTCTTTTAATGAGCTAACATGCTTGTACCACTAATCGGCACCAAAAACAGCTCGATATTCCCGAGTTGATACCGCTTGCGTTTAACCAATCGCAATTTACAGAGATTTAAATCTCTGATATCAAGTGTTCTTTAAATCTCTGTAACTTTTTATCTATGGCATATTAAAAACTGAAACTTTCTGAAAAAACCATTTCGTATCTTAAACTTTAATACTTTACAGATTAAAAACTTAAATTGAAAACTTTGTCAGTCATGGTTTGGTATTGAATGTGCAAACTCATGAATACGCACCAAAAGTTAAAAAAAAATTATAACTCAGCCGGAAATTGCTTTGAAAATTTCGACTGGATTTTGATTTTTGAAAAATCGCTTGAAGATTATTCACAAAAATTTCAAAGGTACCAAATATTGATATTTGGCCGAAATACCGTGAGTTAAACCAAAAAAAAAAAAAACAAAAAAATAAAAAATAAACAGTGAAATTTTTATATCGTATTTTTTACTAAAAGTGCACTTTAGACAATGTTCTCCAATTTTAGATAAAATTAAACTTCAGATTCAGCATCCTCAGAAACATAAATTGTGATCCAAATTATTGATAGAATAACTTGATCGATTTTTTCATATTTCTGAGCGATTTTTTTGGTGATGTGCCGCTCGCCTACAAGGGTCCCAAACACGTAATACCATTTTTAAAAGGTTTTGATATTTCTAGAGTAAATTTCAATCCTGATTATATACTCAATAGTAAATTATAGGTTTACAGTTGATTACAGATCTTATAAAAAAAATTCATACTGAAATGTAGCACAATACAAACCCAAGGTTAGAATGAACAGTGAAAAGCAAGATTCATTATAATCAGTTTAACTGAATTTTTTTCTCTCAGAATATGTATGTAGAGTAACAAACACACAGTTGTACTTTTAACACTGTTTTTTTTAATCTAAAGCTTGGATTTAATCTTCATTTAATCTATTTAGTTACTTTTTTTTTAAATCACAAACATAGCTCTTAGAGAGTTTTTTAACTGATTGTACTGAAAAATAAACAGTGTTTTTTTAATGTGCCAGTGGAAATAAAAATGAAAAACGTGAAAATCCATTAAAAAATCCATTAAAAAGCATTAATAAAGTAACAAAGATAGCAGTTAAATCTTGTGACAATAATATTCAGAAAATTTAACACAATTTCTGTAAAAAAGAATGTGTACTATTTTACAATTACATCATACAATTAAAAATTAATTCTAAATAAAATAAAAATATGGAAATAAAGCTTATATTAATTCATAAGAATCTACTATCATTTTTTTATATTATTAGATTTGTTCGTGGTTCAGTGAAGGTGAACTAAAAATTAATCTAGTGCTTTTATCTCATCGAATCGCGATGTAAGATACTATTGTTAGTATGTGTTTTGAAATAAAAATTTTATTACTTTTTCGTTTTTTGTATATGTATACAATTAGAACATATAATTTTAAGCTCACGAAAAATATATATGTTTGAGTTATGCTCTAATTTTGATCCCAACAAAAATTTAATTACTTTTCATCTAGAATAAACTGTTCTAAACTGTTACTGAAATAAATGGTTTATTGAAACGAATGAACAAGAAATAATAAAAAATTCAGAGATCAATTCAATGTATATTACGAAATTAAACCAGAAACTAAATCAACATATAATGTACATTTAGAAAAAAATTATGTATTAAATTATTCTGATGCATGGAAGTATCTTTACCATAGAAAAAGATGGTGTGTAGGTTTTTTATTGTATGTGCCCACATTTTTATTTTAGCTGCTATTGGCGCAGGGCAGATCACGTCTTGCGCGGGCTGGATGCGCGCACCGCACGAATGATTCCTTCGTTCGAACGATTTATTATATTTCTCGAACGATAAATTCGTTCAAACGATTTATACTTCTTCATATGAACGTTTTATTTTTAAATTACATTTGTGTTTTGGGGATAAAAAAAGAAAACATTGGGCTTTGAGCTGTGTTAAAAAATCACAACTCAAGAAACAGTTATAAATGTTTAGGATTTTGAAGCCTTTTGTTGTTGTTAGTACACTAAATTCATGAACGTTATTTAGTTACAATTTTCAAAAACATTTAACAAAATTACGTGTAATGAAAGATAAACCATGCAACATTTTCTAAGCCATGCGACGGGCCGTTTTTTCTAGTTTTAAGAATAAAATATTTTCAGACAGGACCTTAGGTTTTTATTTATTTAGTTTTTAAATGCTCTTTACGAAACACTTACTGGTTTTTGAATATTTTTTGCTACCTAAATTTGTATTTTAATAGCATGATTTTACTTTCCCGTGGTTATAGCAAAGCTATAGGTCTAGAAGGGGAAGTATTGTAACGGGTCCAATTGAGCATATGAAATTTTCACCGGATCTTGACGTTTTGACACCTAAGGAAACCAAAAAAACTAAAATTGGGTGGAAATTTTGTAAACGTTAATGATTCTATTTACGTGTGTGTGTTCGGTGTTTGCCTCTAAATCACCTTATATCTCCAGTATTACTGGACCGAGTTTGACCAAAGTGGGTCAGATTACTTATATATATGAAGCATTGAAGCCATTAAATTGTAATCAGTCTTTCGCTGATTACATTTATAAGCCTCTGTGCTTGCTCTCGTTAGTGGAATGCAGACGAAGGAAATCGAACTCATAGTTAGGAATTACACGGCTATGCTTCAAAACAGGCCACGTCTTCCGTAGGAACATCCTTTTGAATACTTTTGATATAATAGGAACATTCTTATTGGCCTGTATAAAACTACAATGTGTACCGGATTGCCTGGTTTCGGAACTATGAATATCTAGTGAAGCTTTAGATTTTATGAAAGTCTAGAGTGAAGCTTTCCACTCCGTTAGGAAAAATATGTTGTCCAGAGAATGCCGTTAAATAGACGTATTATATACACGATGGTTTTGGAAGGTAGCATAAAGAGCATCTTGTTTGGGATTAAATCAGAAACTCTTCTGTGAGTTTTTCCATTACTGATCACTTGAAAGACTTTAGCTGTAGAGAAAGGTTTAATGGGAAAACCCATTGTGATAGGGCTATTTAAGAAACCAACGATTTCATCAAGAAACTAACGAAAGACATCGCTTAAATAAGTGCCAAATATTTCGGTCTTCTCCCTGCCACTCTTAGTACAAGACCATCAGATGAATTCAAAGGAGTATGTGATGATGGAGGTTGACAAAAGCTCCTCGTGGCCCTCCATAAAGAGTAATCGTTTCTACAAATAGGCGATAGGCTTTCAAGATAATACTTGAAATGTATAATTCTTTGACTTTTTTGTAATAGCCATTTCAAATTACGAGCGGTCCTGTTTAGAGGTACCTTATCCTCGACTCTTCTGTATCGTTGCCATCTTCTCCTGAACCTCCTTTCATAGCAATTAGATTTACAACTTCCATCGGGTGGCCTGTATTCAACTCTCACGTCTCCGGTGTCGATCGTCAAGCAGCCTCCTGGGAGACTGAGTTCAACTGTGGCGTCACGTTATTGATATAATTGGAGGATCTTAACCGAACATGTAATACAAAATTATCCTCAATGCAGCTATGATATGAATCCCGTTTGTCCTCTTTTTGTGGAGTATTGGTCACAACGCTTTCTTAATTACTACTGTACTGACAATGAGCAAAACAGTTGAGTGGTCAGATATCAAATCGAAGTTGTCAAATTTGGTGCATAGCCGTGAAATTCTACAGCGTACGAATAAGTCCAACCAGTGAGGGATCTTATTAAGATTCAACGGCCAGTAGACAGGTTGCATTCCGGAGATCACATTCAGATACATGATAATAACACAGTCCTTCAGAGCCCTGCCTTTATGTGAAATTAGTTAAGATCCCCATAGAGGATGCTTAACATTCTAATCGCCACCCACAATAAAACGTGAACCAAGAGTAGAAACGAAATCAGAGAAAGAAGTAACAGTTGTCAAATGTCGTTAACGACAGTATACTATGGACACTCTAAGCGGTATAAGCAAATCCCGGATCTCCATTGAGCTCGCCTGAATGTGATCTGTTCTGCACTCCAGCAGTTGACGGTTTTTTATGACGTCTCTAACCATAACCGCATTATCTCCACATGCTCTGTAATCGGAATGGTTAATTTAAATTTATTATTAATTTATATAAATTCCTTCAAGGCGACGAATGTTACTTGCAATACATTGCTTTATTTCTTGTTTTGACTCCTTCAAAGTGTTTGATGCTACTTGTAGTACAGTATTGCAATGTTTATGCCAACACCTTGAAGGCATAAGGTGGAACTCAAAATTCATTCAATTATTGTTAGTGTTTTTAATGCATAAAATGCATTTTGTAATACTTGAAAATATATATATATATATATATATATATATTTATATATATATATTATATTTATATCTATTTGTAACACTTGTAAATATCTAATATTTTTGCTTTATGCCTTAACTGGAATGGTAATAAATGATCCGACAAAGAGACACTATTCATAGCTGAAGATTATGTAGTTATGCTCTATAACTACATTATTTTTCTATCAGTACATTAAACAATTTGATGTGGACATCATATGACTTCCTTTCACGCCTACTAAATTACATATACACATTTTTTTTAAATGAAAAGTATATAAAATTTGATTTCATTAATAAAATCTGATATTTTTTCATGTTTGATTTTATTGTTATTATTGATTATTATTTATAGTAAAACTTTTCTTTACAATCAGAGGCTAATAATTATTAATAAATCAATATATTTAAAGGAGATGAAGTCGAATTCGAACCGATGTGACTTCTTTTAAGATCCAAATATTTCAGTAATTAAAATTTTATTTGGCTATAACTTTGTAACCAATGAAAATAAATACCAGATATGATAATCGTGGAAAAGCACTCAATGAGGGTTTATTACTGCAGTTAAGAAAAAGTCCAAAATCCCTTTCTTTTATTTTAGGTTTTTTGGACAGTTTTGGTCCATCCATTGCAATCACATAATTTGTTTTATGCAAGAAACAATGTATACAAAACTAAGTGTAATACACAGTCGATTTTAATTATTTCAAACAATAAAAGAAAGTATTACGTTTTAATAAATATCTAATTTCTTCTGTATGTCATAAAGAATCTGGAATATGTTACAGTATAAAAAATGTATGTACATTCCACCATTCTGAAGTTAATTTTTAAAATTTACTGGCCAGTAGTGTATTCTAGAGAATCGCCCTGTTTTAATTTTTATGCTGTTTTTAAATTGTAAAAAAGTGTTTTAAATAATAGTAACACATTAAATGAAGAATTAAGTAACACATTATGAAAGGTATATACAATCTTTTAATGTATTCTCTTTTCTTTTTGATAAAATTTTCATAGAATTCATGGCTAAATTTAAAAAACTTCGGGTTGTAATTTTTGATCGTTTATTTTATAAACTTATTTCATTTTTAAGCAATTTTTCTATGTGTTTGAAATTGATAATAAGTTATTTAATGAGCGTCCTTTTTATGAATATTTTTTATTAAAACTTTCATAAACTACTTAAATAGATTAAACTTTCATAGATTTTCCTACTTAAATTTCTCAAATTCTGTTTCTTAATTTTTTTTAAGATTTATTTTGTAAACTTTATTTACTGCATTCGTGAGGTAATTTTTTCCAATCAGGATTGGCTTGCTACCATCTCCCAGTAGCCATCACAAATGGTAAACTTATGGAAAGTGTACTATTAATAAATATATGTATTTATAATTTAAATAATTTTTGGAGTTTAATAAATAAATATGTGTGATATATTAAAAAAGCAAAGAAGTAATACATGTCAAAAAAACTTAAAAATATATTCTACACTATTTAGAGCACCAAAGAATGTTGTGTACAAAACACAGTAAAGAAAAACGCAAAGCTCGATATAAAAATCGATGAAATTTTCTAAAATCATAAAAGTATTTTAAAAATTGATTCCTCTATTATTTTACATGAAATTTAAAAATAAAATCATGTAAAAAACAGGTCTCCCACCGAAGTGGGATTCAAATAAGTACTTTTTTGTATTTTATTTATATGTGAATCACCATTGCTGCGAAGCTGTATATTTAACCAACGCTAAATATTTTAATAACCTATAAAACATAAACCATGATAACAATATATGTAAAATATGTATTTCATATTTAAAGTAATTTATTAATCACAAAATATTTACAATCGTACACTGGTATTTTGCATTTTCTTTACCTCATTTAAATTTTAAATACAACTAGCAATACATTCATTTACAGTCTAATCCTGTAGCTCCTAAAAAGCGCGTTAGATTCATCCCACATTGCAGAATTGTTAAGTGGTTTTTATATCATCCCTTCGAGGCAACAGATGCAATGAATGAAACAGTAGTGTTACGAGGGTACCGTAAATCCCTTTTAGGTAGTTGATGGTATTCAAAATTCGTTATCAAACATAAATGGGTTTAAATGTATTACTTCTGTATACGAAATTAAACAAATAGAAGTGCATGTAGTTTTTATGTAGTGTAGTTTTTCTGAAAAAGAATTCTTTTTCACAGAACTGCTGCTATCTTAACTGAAAAATATTAAAAAGTGTCAATAGTGTCAGAAATACACTGATCAGCATTCTTGCTAAAGAAAAGTAACATAATTTCAAGAAAAAGGAATTCAGGAATTGAGGAAAATAATGCAGTTAGATAATCGGGCATGTTTTTTAACTCTTAGAATAATAAATTAGAGATAAATAAGAAGACTACCTTCTTCTTCCCTCTCCACAGATAATATTTGTTTAATTATTCCTTATTTTAGATAGATCTTTTAAATTCATCTTTGCTTGATTTTTTCTATTTTTAAATCGATTTTGACATAAAGTGTAGAACAAAAAGTGGCATTGAATAAAGTTTTATATAGTAAAATATAATGTTAGATCTACAAAATTATTAATTAATTGCCTATATGAATCAGATAATTCCTTTCATGACAGATCAAGAAATATATTTCCCTAATATATTTTTCCGTAATTCTTTAAGAATACCCTAAAACACGGATATACACAAAATTCTTCACTAATATTTTAAAGTTACATGATATAAATATACGAGTATGTCCTATTTTTTCTGTCATTTCTAGTTTTGAAAATTTTCATTTTTACAAATTATATCCGAATATCATTAATTTGGAGTAGCAAATAGTGATCATTAAATGTGTATGCATTTCTATACCAAATTTTATATATACGAGTATTTCTAAAGATAATTTTCAAACAATTTTTTTCTACATAATTTTGATTACAAAAATTGGGTTTTTGATTTTTGCTTAATAATTAGTTGAGAAATCAAGCTGTATATATCGGTATTTACTTGAATATAGAAATTATTATTAATATATTTAAACTATTATTTCGGATATAACTCCCAATTCAACATTTCCTTCTTAACAGTTATTTAAGTAGATTTATAAACATGGATATTTTAATGAATTTACAGGGACAATTAAATTTTTAAACAGGAGATAATTTCTTTAGATTTTTAATTTTCACAGGTTTAACTAAAATAATCTCTCGATAATAATCTTATGATAGCATAAATTCATCTATAGAGATGAATTTATAACTCTTAACATAGATTAGAAGTAACCAAATACCGTTTCTAGTTACGGTAAATAGAACTAGATTATTTTTTTAAAAAAGGAAAATTATGACGTACTCGACTTTCTTGCTAATTTACTGAATTGGATGATCTGATTTTACAGCCTAATTACATTTATGTAAAATTAGAACATCCAGTTTAGGTTTACTATTTTAATTTGTAATTAGAGGGAAAATACAACAAGTTTTAAATCTGTTAAAAATTACAAAAACACGATAGCCAAAAAAAAAGAAAAAAAAGTCCGGCCAGTGCATATCATTATATGAAGTATAATATAGAAGTGCGAAGCCTCACTAAACTTCGGACCATTAGCATTAGATCCGTGAAGGCTTTATACCAATATGACTGAGACCCTTGAATGTTATACATCACAAGATGAACATTTTGATGAACAACATTATTAGATTTACCTCCATTTTATCATAAACGACCACAAACAGAAACATTTTGCTAAACTTTATGTAACTCTGCAGTTGAGTTGGCGTAAAACACGTACTCGTTGGTTTTTAATCTCTCGTTACTCATATCCTTAACTGGAAGTAATGGAGGGTCACTGACTAGTATTCTCTGAACCCATTCCTATCATCTGGAAACAATTTGACCTATGCCAATTCCTCTGTCCTTTGTTCTCTCATAACGATGATGGGAGGAGCTGTTTTGTGCTTTACCTGATAAATAGGTATCGGACCGTCATCGGTAACATCAGGTAAAATAAGTTCATATTTGATCTATCGGTGTCCATTGGCATTATACTAGTGATAATGATTTCAACGTCATACATACAATCAAGTAAATTATCTTATTCATTCTTATAATCCTCATCACTTGCAAAAACTTGCACTTGGTTTCAAACATTATTCTTTAATATATTTTATACTATAGGATTTGTATATAGTATATTTATATCATATTTTCTGATCTTGTAGGAATCCTATTTACGAAATATTATCTCCATGAATAAATTTCACATATAAATTATAAAAAAAAAAAAAAGTTATAAAAAATTTGGTAAGATGTTTGAGATTGCCGATTTCAAGTCTGATATCTCTATGTAACATTTTCCTTTAAAAAAAAAAAATAAAGAACAGACTGTTTAATATAAAGATATATTTTTTTACCAACGTAACTGAAATTTAAATAATGCAGTTAATGAAATTAATTATTTTAAATGAAAGATATAAATTTTTGATAAATTTATGTAAAACTTTAAAATATTTGTGAAGAGAAAGGCGTATAATTGAAAGCTAAAATTTTATTTATATTTAGGCATTGAATAAACGCAGCAATAAAACTGTTTAAATTTTACGGGCACTAAAACTAAATTCAAAATACAAACATTCCGGCCTTTGTAAACGATACTGCAGTTTTCGCAAGAGATATGGACGAGGCTAAAATTAAAATGGCAACAACACAGATTTTACGATTACAGCTTTTATGAAATTTCTCTGGGACTTCTTTCAGGGGCTTCAACCGATTACTTAATCGGAGGTTGGAATGTTGGAATCTGTTAAGTACAAACCAGTAGGGAACTTGGGTATGTTTTTTGAGGTTGTGAAGGCCATATTTTATACTTTCGAGTATGTTTCATTTCAGAATCCTCTATACATCTTATCAAAATTTAAGAAGGCTTCACTGGATCATACGTGGATCAGTCTTTTTTTCCGACCGCGGTTCTTTTGCAATCGTAGCCATCCTGAACCCTCGTAGGGGAAGACATTCGCCTTGTGACGATCCCGGTCGCCACACCAACACACCGTTCCTAGCCCATAGGGGTAGGAACGGTGAGTTGGTGTGGCGGAGATCATCTTTTTGACCCTCTGAATTTGATAACACAACACAGTCATCAGTTTGGCCTCTGTCAGAATGCCACCGATGCAAATGCCTGGGCAGACATTTCCATCAGTTTATTTACAAAACCTACCATCGCCCTCCTTAAGGTCTTTTCCAACCACGATCAACTACCAGCAAAGTATTCCAAAAGCTTATATTATCAAATACCAGTTAAATCAAAATTAAGAAACAGCAGTAGGTCATACTATATTGTGCTTAGCAGAATCTGAAGAGGATTGATTAACAGAATTTTCATATTATCACCGGTTAGATTTCATCTAATACTCTAATGAATACAGCTCAGGTTGAATTTTTTAACGTGTCGAAATTGATCTATTTTTTGTATCTTCTGTTTTATTTCTAAAGCTGTCTTAGGAAAGTTTCAACTGAACGCCCTTCTTATTTTACGGTTTTGAACATCTTCCTTAATTTCCTTCAGCTATTCCTTTTCTTTATATTTCTTTAACTTCACCTTCTTTGATTATTACCTGATGACACTTTCCATATAGGATACGCCCTAATCAAGATATCTTCCTTTTCCTTATCAAATACAATTTATGTTAATTTATTTCCGAACGGAAAAAAGAAATAAATGACAACAATAAAAATTATAAAGAAGGAATAAAAATAATAGAATTGTACAGGCATGGTTAACTCGACAAAACTACATAAGGAGCTGTAACACATAGATTTCATGATGTATTTCACTGTTTTAACTTATTAAAACACTTTTTTTTTAGACTTCACCATATATGTATTATCATCAATAAATAAAAATAACCGATACGAGTAAACACAGTTCACTGCTTTGAATTTTTGTACAGCAAAGTAAGCAAAAATATACTTTTTAAACCATCAAACATTAAAATTTATTGAAAACGTTCAAGAATCTCTATGTTTGTTCATTTAGGTGTGATAAATAATACATGTGTACTGAAACTTGTACTTTAACACGTTCAGTAACAGTCAATATTTCTGTTCAGGTCACTAGACATTTTAAATTTTAAACATCAATTACTAATGTATGTTTATCTAACTCATTCAAATATAACATACTATTTTACATATTGTAAGTTTTATTCATAATATAATTTTTTAACCATAAAAATAATGACATACATCAGTATCAATTTACCACTTTTATGTACAAGAATTAAATAGATTACCATAAATAAAAATTAATCTAGTAATGATAATGTGTAAGAATTAACAAAAAATTGGATATAAAGTTACAAGATTTTTGTTACATCATGAAACGTAATAAATAAATAAAAACGTAAACAATGATAAAATAGGCTAAACTAACTCTGTGCTATTCTCAGAGACAACGGTTTTTTAACTATATATTATAACAACTTCCAATGTCAGCAATATTTTAGCACAATGCTTGAAAATAATGTTGACTTGTCACGCACTGTCGGTTCACATTGTCTGTACCAGAATAAAATGAAACTCATAAATATATCACATAATTGTGTATGTGATATTATATACTATACGCCTAGATTTCTTTTAACAAGAACTATAAAAAGTCAATTTATCAAAGATAGATATTTTTTATGTTTTAATCTCAATAACTTACGTGTTATATTTTATAACATTTATGTGGTTATAACTTACTCAAACAGTAACATGGTCAAACTTCTGAACTTATAGGAATTCTATTTGTGAAATATTTTCTCCAAGTTACATTGTTTCGACTGTATAAATTATAAAAAAAAAAAATATATATTATTTATATAATAAAATTTGGTAGGATATTTGAGATTGCAAGTCTGATTACCCTATGTAATTTTTTTCTTTAAAAAAATAATAAAGCACAGATTGTTCAATATAAAGATATTTATTTTTTTACCAACGTGATTAAAATTTAAATAATGCAGTTAATAAAATTAATTATTTTAAATGAAGGATATAAATTTTTAATAAATTTATGTAAACTTTAAAATAAACTTGAAGACAAAGGCCTAAAGCTAATTTTTTTTATATTTATGCATTTCATAAACGCAGCAATAAAACTAAATACATAAATACAAACATTCCGGCCTTCGGAAACGATACTGCAGTTTTCGCAAGAGATGTAGACTGGGCTAATATTAAAATTTAAAAACTAAGGGAAGTGCAAGCTAAATTGGTCTTCAAATTTCTTATGAAAAAACTAACTGGCTGTCCAATGACAAAGAGAACAGAACTTAAGCCCTTAAAATTTCTGAAAACAAAATAAATAGATTTCAAAAATTTAAATATTTGGGAGAAATCTTAATACCAAATATAACTGAAAAAAAAAATGGGATGAAGAATAGAGTACGAAAATTGGAAACCACATATTATCTCACGAAAATATTCGTGAGATAATATACTTTATATTAACAGTGCAGATAACAGTGCTTCTTGTAGCAAGAAGCACTGTTTGGGACAGAATGTCTGTAATGCTTTTCAAAACAAGAAATAGCAAAAATAGAAAAAAGAATTTTAAGGAAAATTTATGGACCAAAATATGAAGATTGAATTTAAAAATTTACATATGTGCAGAAAAAATAGGAATCTTAATCCGAAAAGAAGATTACAGTTTTAGTTTTATAAAAATTTATACAGAATGAACAACCAAAGACTAACAAAACAAATATTTAATTTCTACATAAACAGAGCCGCAAAAACCAAGTGGTTTAAAGAGATAGAAACACATCTAAAAACATAAAACATTTCTAAGGATCTGTGTAAAGACAAATTTAGAAAATTGATTCGAAAATCTAATTTTTCAGACAGAAGAAAAAAGATGGATAATAAACTTAAATAGATGGAAGGAGGAAAGGCGACAACAACAGAGGAAAAATATGAGAACCTTTTGGGAAAAGAAAAAAAAGTCAAAACTATGCAAAGGTGATCGGTAGTGGTCGTAACGAAAAAACGCTGTAATAAGACTAATAAAATGTAGAAATTTAGTCTAACATATATTAAGCCAGAACGATGATGGTTTTGTAAACAAATAAATTGGAAATAATTAAATCATAATAAGATTAATCAACTAGAATTTTAAATCTATAAGTAGATTGCGATAGAAACTACATTATAACAATAGGGTAAATGACGGATGATAAGATTAAGCAATTAGGAGTTTTAAATTTTTATATTACAAACTTTTAAATTAAATATAATCTACTGTACCGTGATTATTTTATCTAGAAGAATAAGTATTAATCTGTGGGGAAGCTGAGTTAATTTTGTGGTTGTTTATACGCGGCTATTCAATTGTCTGTAAGTAGATTATTGTAGAAACGACAGCTGAGACCGACTTGGCCCGAGAGTAATTTAAGCGGGGTTAATAATATTATTTAGTTTGTCACTTTCTCTCGAGGGGTATCGAACCTGAACAAAATTATTATTATTTTCCTACAATATGAAGCGTTTATAGCAGTTAATAATAATCGTGTTTTTCAAATCTTTTTGTTAATTATACATTATACCTACATATTTTGGTTTGGGAAATTAGATCTTACCCGCATAGTACTTTTTAATTATATTACGAGTACATGAAATTCAATTTAGCAGTAATTAATAGTAACATGGCTGAAAAAGATATGTATAAAAAAATGTATATTTATAAAGAAATTATAATGTTTTTCTTAATTTTCATTTAATTTTTTAGTTCAGCAAAGTTACTTCTGAAAATAATACTGTTTTATTTTCACCCTTTTATTTAAATTAATAATATGATTTAATCTTACACTTTTCCAACGAGGTAAAAATACGTTTTAAAGGGAATTGGAAGTTGTTTTGTTTTCTATTTGTTTTAGAATGAAAATCAAAATAAATGCTCTTCAGAGCTTTTAAGTGGTGGCCTTAATGTGAATAAAAAGTTAAGCCTCACTATATATTTAAAGCTTTCAAATGTAAATACTCACGCACTCAGACAATACTAGAGGTTGTATGCTTGGGACTTGTGTGTAAAAAAATAATGTTAACTTAAAGATTTGTTAACTTCTTAGTTGTGGACATAAAGACATTTTATTTTCGTCATAAGTTGTAGAAGTAATAGAAACAGAAAAAAGAATAAATATAATAATTACAAAATTATAGATTTTCTCTTTTTCTTAACGACAAAAAGTGGTTTAATAAAAAAAATACGAATTTTTTTTATCAGCATTAAAAAAGTCGTAGTCATATTTAAATCGTATTTACACTTGACTTATTCTATTTTAAGAAAAACCGAATTGCATTTATTTAATAATCATTCCAGCAGTAGGCTAATAATCAGAATTTCATCTGCGGGACATTAATTTTTCAATAAATTGAGATAAGCATTTGGTTAATCTCTATTTAAAAGAGAAAACCTCTTTAGTAATAGTCTGATCGAAGATAACAAGTTCACATCGCACTCCAGTTGGCACGTCTCTTAACTTTTCTACAAACAACTAAACTTCTTTTCCTTTTGAAACAATGAACTTAAGTCCTACGTGTAGAATTTCATTAAGAAATTATCTTAGACTAACACTTAAACTTCAAATGTTAACGCATTTGAATATTATAAAAATGAAGGAAACTAATTTTCTTTGTTTAATTGCATTACATTATATTGTTATAAAATAATAAAATTGAGTAAGTTTTAGTTAAAAAAAAGAGAAAAAAGTTAGGATCACGAATGTTAATATGAATAATGAAATTTAAACTTAGATAATGAATAATAAAAGTTTGTGTTAATAGAATAATTTTTTTCATTACTCCAATTACATAAAAATTATATACAAAAAATAACAGCAATAATAATTTTAAATAAACGATTTTTTGTAGCTCATTCACAACTAAAAGTAAAATCGACTTACTATTTAAAAAATTTTCATCAGAAAATTTAAAATCTTTCCATCGATTCAAATTACGAATAGATTCAAAATAAGTATATTTTTACCTATTACTAAAATGTACAATTCATTAATCACAAGTAAACAACCTTTGTTTGTCCATTAACACAGGTTGCAATGATCATTCTAATTATATTATACTAGCAGGAATAAGACATATAAAAAACATCTGAACTTGAAAAGGTGACAGAGGTGAAACGATTGATATTATAAAGTTTTTACTGCTCTCCAAGGGTCATATTACTTTGAAAAAAAGGGTTGAATTTCCGAATCTTTATTTTTGAATTAAAGGAAGTTTGAAAGCTGCTAAAGATAAGGAAAACTGAACCTTTTGGATAATATTATATTTTTCTTTATTTTTCACATTATCCAACAAACAAAAAAATTACTATCATGATATTTCAAATTCTGTTAACTGCGACCTTTGTAACAAGAAAGTGTGAATTTGTTTTGCTTTTATGTAATTGTCAAATTGTATTTTTTTTTTAAAGTAGCGTATATTTTGAAGAAAAGGATGATTATTACAATATATAAAGTTCTGTTAATTTCTAAGTTGTATTTTCTTGGTTTTGGAAGTAAAACCCATTTTAGAATATACTCCAGTATTTAAAATATTTATGAGTATATTGGTGATGGAGGTTTCTAGGAGGTTACAGGAATAAAATATTTTCAATTTTAGTGATATTACTCTTGTGTTTCCGTAAAATCAGATTCAAAAATTTTGCTGTTGTGGAATAAATAGTTTTCTCATAATAAAATTTATTTTTTATCTACATACAATTAATTATATTATCATGAAATTCACCAAATGGTGAATTTAGATGCTATTTGAGAAGTTATAATATGGCCTTTGCCATTTTTGATGGAGGAACCTTTAAAAGAATGGTAGGAATTTTTATACTGGTTCAGTAATTCTCGAGATTACTCTAAAAAACAAATACTTTTCTTACACAACATAAAAAATTTAACAAAAACATGTTTTAACATTTAAGCTTGCCTATCAATCTAATTTTGCTAATCAGTAATCTCATATTCCCATCCTAACTGAAGATAATAATTTCTGAGACGTTGTGGGAGAGATAAATAACCAATGTCTGAAAGCGGCCTTGATGTACTTCTTTGGGTTGTTTTATGTTTTCTAGGAATCACTCAGAGAACAGAGATATATCGACCTTATCACCACATACCCCTTCTACTTGTGATTGAGCCTTTACTTCGTAACTTTTTTTTATAAACGCCAATTTGATTTGTGTTTATAGATACGAGGACTTCTGTGAATTTTTCTTTAGTGTTAGAGTAGTTTGATTGAATTGTCCTATAGCCTGCCTTGGGATCCGGTGGCTTGAGCAAAACTTATCCTGTGCTGAATTTGTAATTCTTTCTAAAATAATATATAATTTCTTAGATTGGATTTATTTATATAAAATTATAAATTTGTATACAATAAAATAATGAATATTATTTTCATCAGATCGATATGGAGAATCATTTTTACTTTTTAAATTTAAAAAAAAAAATATGCTTTTAGTTTGCAAAATGGGTTTTAGTTATTTTTTTTTATTTAAAAAAATAGCAGTTATCATGACAACAATAGATTTTCGTTATAAAATAAATATCATTATTATAAACTTAATATCCTACTTAAAATATTTATATATCACGTAATATAATGCATTACGTAATACAAAATAATTTTAAGTTATTTGATTAGATGGCTTCTTTTCACTATTAACAAGATGGACAATGATTTGTGGTTTCTAGTGAGAAATTCTATCAAGAAATTTGAAGGATAAGACTTAATAATATGCGGTTTTTTCAGTGTTTCTTTGTAAAACTATTGAAATTCTAGCTTTGGCACTAACTGATAAAATAATGCCATGTTCTATGTTTTAGAATGCTGTAAAGTAATACAGAATGCCACAAAATAAAATTTATTTTTTACTATAATATTATTTAGTATAATTTTTTCAGGGAGGAGAATTTATTGCAATTTAAAAAAAAATTATGTTTTTCTTTCCAAACAAAGCGTTCACTTGTTTGTATAAAGTCACAGCTTCAGTTTATGTTACATTGGTACAAAAGTATACGGCTTATTGTTAGAATGATTTGTCTGGCTACTATCAATGTATGTTACTCATATATATCCTTGATATTTCTGTTTTAAAGTAGACTTATATAAAAAAGATATTTTTCGAAGTATAGTTGCTTATTATAGTCGTTGTTTGTACTATTCTTTTACCTAAGCAATGGATACCTTTGAGCTGTAGAAAGCGAGTCTTGATTAATTGTTAACACACATGTACGCCCGTATACCAACTGAAAAAACAGATGGATCTGACTAGTGTTTCTCTGAGAGTAATAATATTCTTTCTACAGCAAATCCTACGGTAAATGGCGTGAATGTGTTACTTCTATGGCAGAATATCACTGGAATTTTGGGAGGATAGGCATGCTGGTATGCAAAAGCTCAGTGAAGAAGGCAACAGGAAACCCTCTCTATTCTTTTCCCTTGGAAGCCTTATGTGAGATGCTTACTATTCTTGAGAACGGAAATCTGTTTTTGGGATTTATTTCTTATGTCAGTAGCTTCTGCTACTGATAGTTTACGGCATCTAAACACACACAAATTTTCTAAGATCAGAATAAAGTTTATTGCAGATAGAGTAATATCATTTAGTGTATAGCAGCAGATTTATGTTCGCATTATATGTCACTAATTCAGCCATATAAAAGTTTTAAATCATCGCTAATACCGTACAAATTCATTACGATTTAATGGAAAAAAATTTCAGGAAAAAATTTGCTCTCTTAGAAAACATTTTAAGAATTAAGTTAAGCTTGTAGATATCATTCTTTTACAGAATTAGACGTGATCGTATTGATTCACTGAATGTTAAATAAATCAAAACTATAAATTAAATCGAGAAAAACAAAAAAATTATTTAAAGTAATTTTTATATTTTTTTAAAAATAGAATTTAAATTTACCTGATTAATTTAAGCAGGCTTTTTTCGGGTTTTTTACTGAAAATATCAACAATAAAATTTTATTAATTAATTAATTAATTACATTAACCTTTATTTGAAAAACTAATAATATTTTTAACGGAATTCAAAATAGAGTGACAATTGAAGCATATGTATTTTAAAACATTTCTTTAAGCCTTAGTCGATACTAAATGGTATTAACTTAAAATCAATTTATATTTTGTGAGAAATTTCCTTTTGTGATCCACTGTTATTTCCAGATACCATCAATGAAACATTTTTGTTAATGATAAACTACAAGGGCATGATGACGACTTATAGAAATTTTACTTGTTTTCTACCATTTTTTAGTACTGGATTGTTATGGCGTGAATGTGCTAGTATATGTCTTAACCGTCTAGAATGTCGATGTTAAAAATTTACACAGCATATGTTAATGCTAATTTTTATCTATTTTAGTTCGTTAAAATAAACATAATTTCGAATAAAACATAATTCGATAAAATTAATATTTACAAAGCTATTAACGACTAAAAAATATAAATGGCCGCCATTTTGAAACTTTCTTAGATAAAATATTCATTTATTTTGTAAAAGTTACAAGACAAATGTACACCAAGTTTCATTAAAATATCTTAATCCGTTCTTAAGATATAGATTTTATTGAAAAAACTCAAAATGATGGACAGAGGGAATAAATAGCGAGGTAGGGGATTCGTCTACATAAACTTATTGGTTTATTTTGATGTCCTGAATCAATCCCTTAAGTCTATCCAAACCTCCCGGGACACTCTGTATAACTGACTGTTAAATCAAAGGTTTCTGGGTCGATTCCCTGCAGGGGTCAGAACTTTTACTGCTGCATAAAACTAAATTTCGATAGTTTCCTTGTCAAAAAATGACATAAGCAAAAAAAATAGTAGTTTATGATATTAATAAATGTAATAATAATAATAATAATAATTATAGTCCTGATAATAATTTTCTAAAAAATATCAAGAGTAATAGAAATTATCGTAGCAGCATAAAAATATTCCACAACCCCCTATTGATAGAACCTGATATTGACGTCACCCACTTTCCAGTTGTGTCTCAGGGAATACATATTAGATACTTCACTCAATAATGATTTATTGCATCTTTAAACATAACGATTGTCTCTTATACCATTCTCGTACAAGTGTAATATTGTATAGAGCAGGCGATATTTTAAGAACGTCATTAAATACTCATCTTAATTGTTTTTCGATAAATTTATATTTGTTTCCTTTCCGATAGTCAATGATATCCTGCATTCCTTAAAACAGTGCTAAATTTATAGATAATACATTAAGATTTTTCCACTTGCTAAACTTTCAAACTAAATTATGATAAGCAATTATGTTTTATTATTTATTTTAATTTTTCATTGTACTGAACCAGTTCATATAGAGCTCAGTTTTTTTAAGCTGAACTCAGTTCAATAACTCAATATAAGATAAGCTAGGTATACTTTTCACGAACTACTAATATAATTCGTTGATGATTAAGAGGCAGCGTTTCATACTTCACGTACCTAATCAGTTGGGAAGACAATATGAAATAAATTTAATCAAATTTTTCTTCAACTTTTTTATATCACTCTTTTATCAGAGAATAATTAGTGAATGATGTAACTTTTTACAAACTGATTACAAACGTTTATTAAACTTTAAAGGATTGAACTTTAAGATTGTAATTATTTGTCAAGATATTTGGACTTATGTTGTAAATTTATGAGTAAATCCTTATTTTACATCAAAAAATTGTTACCTTGATTCTTTTTTACATTTTTTTTATAAATTCTCATAAAAATTTAAAAATAATGTAATTTCTTTAGTTATCAATATAATTATTGGCAACGACTCTGATAGTTAAAAATTCACAAGACTTGAATACAAATCCGAACTATTAACTACTGCTTTCAACATCTTAACAGTTACGTACAAATATCCGACCAATTTTATACTCCGACGGGCAATACGTAGGTTGAATACCAGAGATGCCATTCAGGTGCAAGGCTGGTAATGCAATTCTTTAAAGCTCTGCTCCGAGTGGTCCATAGCCGGGAGCCCCAGAGAGAATGCTTTGCATTTTAATTACCTCCCGCAATAAAAATCCGGCTATAAAGCTGCATAAAATTATTTTTCGTGTGTCCATACTGCTGGCATTTCATGTATGTTCAATACATTCCTTGCACACGAACCTTAATAATAGTCTCTTTGTAAACGTGAACACCTTTCGAGACAACTCATAGTTGCTTGTCATTAATTACTCTTATGCAGTAGTCACTCTTGGAAACGACCGTTTCAAGCATCTCTTAAAGCCTCATTGTATTTGTTTTACTGTACAGCATAATCGGTGGGGACTTAACACAGTTCTCCTGACTATTTTCAACAATGTAATCCTCCATCAGGAGATTTTCCTATTAATTAGACAGAGACAAAATCATTTGCAGCGTCTTTTGGACATCGCGAGTTTGAAGTACGCAGTTCTAGTATTGTTTGCCACGGCAGAGGGCAATTTGAGAATCAGCAATCTCAGAATTGGTTTCGCTTTCAGATATTTCACCCACATCGAACGTTAAACCATCCCTGATTAGTTTTTGGTGAGAAAGATTTCTGGATTCCCTGTCCGACGCTTTCACGCTGCCTGTGAGACAAGAAATTACCACCACTGGAAGTCTCAGTTTTATCGCCTTGTACTACTGATAACTGATATACGATCGTACCCGCGAATGAAAGATAGTTGTTAACCCGCACAATCGAAAAAAAGACTGACTAAAAGTAAGCCTTATTAAGCGTCAAAAAACAATTCTATAATACATATCCTTTTAAATTAGCAAGATATTGATTTACACCATTTTTCTTCTCAACAACTTCACCGACGTGCACTGAAGTTAGAAAATGTTTTGATTGGACCTCTGATCATTCAGCCGTAATTCTTATGTTTAACACGGTAGCGATAAAATAAAATAAATATGTTATTCACAGTAACAGCACTAAGTGGGGCTCCTATCAGAGTTGGTTGAGGACAAGCTAAATATGCCTGTTCCGTTGAAAAATGGTGCTGATATAGATAATGCGAATAATACGATGCATTACTTGACTGTAATCCTGCAGGAGGCAGCTTCACGGTCGACAGCAGGAGAGGAAGATATGGGGGATAAGGAGATACTACCAACCCGAGGAACGATGTGGATCTTATTTCTACCAAGGGAAGTATAAGAAGGAGG
Organism: Lycorma delicatula; assembly: GCF_047948215.1. Lineage (NCBI taxonomy): Eukaryota > Metazoa > Arthropoda > Insecta > Hemiptera > Fulgoridae > Lycorma > Lycorma delicatula. Next base: position 305,692,598 of record NC_134455.1, read on the forward strand.
TGGCAATATTAGATAAGGCCTAAGGAACATTTTTCAACAGAGCTGCTCGTAGTTAAAACGGCTGCTGAGGTTAGGAACTTCCTTGAGAATCTCTTCCCTTTGCAAAAGGATAATTACTGCGGAAGGCCCCAGAGGACTTAAATTAACCACCACCATCGTTTCCACCTTCGAAAACGTTGGATGGGTCGTAATTTCGAAGCAACAGTGAGAAAGCTGATGAATTCTCAAAGCTTTGAGAAGGTCTTTCAACTTTTAGACATACGAGGGGGTGGTGAGAAAGAAATAATAGAATTCCTGAGTCTTTCTAATGAGACTAATGAATTCTTGACTTAATTCTTATTAGTCTTCCTAAGAAACCGATTTCGACAACAGAGGTTCTGCGAATAATCAACAGAGGAGTAATCAAGAAAGTTCCCGAGAAATTTCCCGAGTAGGAATTGATAATTAATAAAATGCTTTTTATGCTTCCATCTTTTTAATGGCATACTTCCCAATAGAAGCCTCCCGACGGAACGCAAGGTGTCGCAGATGATAATGGTTTTGGGTAATGGCCAATGATAAGCCGAACCATGATGTAGCTTCATACAAGGCGATAAGCCTGTTATCTATTCTGTCGAAGCGTTTGAAAGATTACTTCTTCACAGGCTATAGTTTATTTTGGAGGAAGGGTGTATTATTCTTTACCATCAGTTTGGTTTCAGACGTGTTCACTTAGGATAGACATAGACCTAAATTTGTGAAGTATGTATGTCTTCTATACACCGCTGATTAGATGACCAGCTGGAGTATCTAACCACGGTATTCCTAAGTGATATGTAGCTAATCTCAAAGAGTTAGTCGATTGAGAACTGGATTCACAGAGGGAGTTCTGGGCCTAAGCAGACAGATCAAACAAGATTTCAACATCTTCCTAGAAAGAAACTGTTTGGCCGAGTAGACCAAACATCTTCCAGAGCCAACATCAGATGTATGGCCAAACATCAGGCCAGAGCCAGGTTTGAAAAGTGTGAAAGCAAGAAGGCCCAGATAATATCAGTCTCCTGGGTTGATAGTCATAGGTAAAGTTGAGCTGCTGTGTTTAAGTGATGAGTCGATTAGAACAGGACATTTGAAGTGTAATAATGTTGGAGTATTCAAACTGATATTGAACTACAGATCAGATTTCCTAAAAAATCAATCGATTTTTACGCATTACCACTGAAAGCCAGCAGAATTAATTTCCGCATTTCTTGGGATTGCACGCTGAACTTTCTATGTAGTTGAAATCTAATCGGAGAATATTACTGAACCTCGTTCTACGGTCCAGGACAATATTTAGTTAGCAGAAAATTGCCTTGTGGTTCACCAAAAGATTGTTGATGCTAATATATCAAATTTAGTAAGGTGATAAAGATGTTGAAAAAAGGTCGTAGTACTCGGCACATGACCCGATGAATTCTACTGGAGGTGGTATGAGTCGCTTTTACGTATTTTTTTACCTTTTAAAATTAACAGTAACTTAGATCTATTGAAACAACCAACCTAAAAAAAAAAATTAAATTATTTTCTGTGTTACTTATCTCATATTAAAATTAATAAAATTCTTGATTTCATCTCCTTCCTCATCCGTTTATTTATTTCGATCACCTAAAACGTTATGTTTTATTCATCTCTTTATACTACTTAATGTATCAGTATCCGACTCAAGCCATTCTGATTTATCTTTATATTAAAATAATTATAAAAATATTTTTATTTGTAATTATAACATACCTGAATTATACAAAATTAATTTATTAACAGGTGTCTTTCCTTAAGGAGTTGCAAATTTTCAGAAGCATTACTTATTTCCCAGATTTATATTTTTCGAAAATGATGAAAATGATTGCTTTATTATTATATTTTAAAAATAATATTCCTTCCTTTTTATGGATTTAACAAAAATATTTCCCATCTCGTAAGTTAGACAGAAATGTGAGGAGGTTGAGGTCAACAGCAATCCACGTGGCGGGGTGGTTACTGCCCTACTTCCGGACTAGACGGGGAGCCAGTAGATCGTACAACCAAAGCACTTGATTGCTCCTCGACTTTCAATTGAGACAACACTCATTCGCGTTTCATAGCCCCAGCAAATCGGCAAACCACAAATACACAAACAAAATTGTCAGATAGTAAAAAATTATTAATTTACGATATTCATAATATTAAAGATTTAATTTAAAATTATGTATTTTAAAACTTAAGCCAATTATTTTTTATGGTGTTCCGACTGAATGATAATACCTTATCATAAAACCAACGTGAAGTCAAGTATGTAATATTTATACATCTGTAAAAAAAACGAGTTTAAGTTCCTTTTTTACAAGTTTCTTTTAACAGTTCCTTTTTTTTAAATTATTTGGTATAAATTATTTTTATTTTGTGTCTACAGTTCTCTTGCTTTTAGCGTATACGCTGAATTGTATGCTTACATAGGTTTTACTGGAAACTACATATGGTTTAAGCCAGATCATTACAGTTTATTTTATTGAGAAACGTATAATTTTATTATCTTATTATCAGCAATATTTTAAAAGGATAAATCATAAAAATTGTTTAAAAAGATAAGACAATTATTTAAATAATTCCTAAAGAAATAAACTTTAGTAATTCCTAAACATTTAATAGTAAAATATTGCTGTTCGCTACGTGCTTCCTTTTAAAGAGTTCCATAAGTGGAAAGTCTTTTCATTGAAATTTAATAAGCAACGCAATATTTTTTAAAACCACTAAAACCCACTTGTAAAATTAAATATTTATTCATAATTTTCTATTATTTAAAATATAATAAATAATGGAAATTTTATACATAATCTAATTGACCCTTTCAAAAATTAAAGTAGACATAAAACAACAAACGCATTCTCAATGATTAAGATGAATTTATCTTACGTTATATTAAGTTCTTTGTGAAAATATTTTTAAAAGATGTGTAGCAGAAGTATTTAATGTAGTGTTTTATCACAGACATTGAAAAAGGGAGTTAAATTCTGTGAAGTCATTTTTTGTCATTTATGTTTTGGAGGCATCATAAAAAATGGTTTTGTGATGATATCTAGTGATACTCCAACGCAATATAATACTGTCAATACCATTTGTATAAGATTTTCTTACTCATCTTCATGGTGTATACATTTTACGGCATTTTTTCGAAGATATAATCATTCACATTTAAATTTTTGGAAATTATGTAAACAAATTTTAAAATATAAAAAAAAAAAATTCCAATATTACTGTGGATGTAAAGAGGAGTAATTTTAATTTCAGTACAAATTGTTCGAAAATATCAAAAATTCAAATTACCTGACCAGGAATACACCTTAACTTGTCTGGTACACAAATTTCTCCAAGGTCTTGAGTGCATAAAACGCTATTTTTCAGTAGTATTTCATTAAAATGATGAACCTGATGTATAAGACAATTCAAAAGATTGAGAAAAAAATCAAGAAATGACTTACAGAAGAACTTCACGACTGCGAAAAAATTGTAAAAGCAATGAGGAAGCAAAATCATGATAATATGACGTTCGTCCCTTAAGAGTAATCCCCCTCCTGCTAATCCCGGAGAATGCGTGTTCCCTAACATAATTTTTTGTCGTAATTTAGTTTGAAAATTTAGCAAGTGGCAATAGTAATGTTAATGTATTATCAATAACTTTAGCACTGTTTTAAGGAATGCTGGATATCATTGACTAACGGAAAGGAAAAAAATATAAATTTATCGAAAAAGAATTAAGATGAATGTATTTAATAACGTTCTTAAAATATCGCCTACCGTATACAATACACTTGTATTAGAATGGTTTAAGAAACAATCGTTATGCTTAAAGATGGAGTAAATCATTTTTGTGTAGTATCTAATGTGTATTCCTCTAAGGGAATACGCATAGTAGTAGTAGGGAATATGCCTACTCTCAACTAGGGAATACAGTTCAATTATACATTTTAATTGATGTAGCGAAAGCTATGTCAATTATACAACTCCTCTACATTGGATTTCAAGTACGTTTTTTAATAATAATATTCCAGTTTTCAATGAGAAAATAAACAAGAATTCGACAGTAAGTATTATGATGCTGTATGTATCTTATGATGCTACTGTTAGGCCTGCTTCTCTTTCAAAACGAATTTGATATAAATAAGACGTGTTATTTTTTGTCTTTCTTGTATAATAATTGAAACACAAAAAATGACAAGTGTATACTCTGTAGACAGACTGTATTCACTGTATTCGACGGTTGAAGGAATATCGTCAGTGGTTTTGTCTACCATCAGTCGTTTGTAAAATGGGAGATGGATTAATAATTCGGTTTATCAAATAAAAAAAAAAACAAAAAAACGCTTGTTCAAATGAAGTTAATTAAAAGCTCGTTGAAGTGTGTGGACAAGGTGTGATGAATGTACAAATATGCGGAAATATCGAATATCAATATCGGTTATTCAGTTAAGTAAAAACAATGTATTCGACGAAGAGAGATTAAGATCTTCAACTGCCTGATAACGGAAGAATTGAAAACGCTGTTGATACACACAATCGATAAAAACAGGATATCCAAAATTGTTTCATGCTACTTTCCAAATTTTCTCGATCTGTTTTTGTTGTCAATTAACATTTAAAAAAAAAATATTTGTACAATGTGGTTTCAAAGACTGCTGAAACCAAAAATAACAAACAGAAGAAAACAGCTGCTTCTTGGGTATATCTAGATGTTTACCGTACAGAAGGAAATGAATTGTAAAAAAGTAAACGAAACCTTAAAAACTGTTATAGTAAATTACAAAAACCAACAGCATATCTATGCTACAATAAAACCCGTCCATATGTTTCTCAAACAACCACGGAAGAACAGCTGTAAATGTTTCTGTGGGAGGTACTAAAGACTGTTATATAGTCTGAATCTAGCCCATCTGAATTTCATATTTTCCAAGAAATAAAAGAAATTTGTTAGAGAGAAAGGCATGCAGACCGATCAGGACGCCCACCAAACTGTCACAACTCGTTTAATATACAACAGGCGGCAGAAATCTTCAACAAGGATATAAACTGATTTAGTACTCACTGTAAAAGCATAAATTTTGAGTTATAAAAATTGCTATCAGTAATGAAAAAATAATTCTTAATAAAAAGATTACTCTTGTAAAGAGATATATTATGGTTTTATCAATTTAACATATTTTTTTCTTGTATTTATTTCCAAATTTATTTCTAATATTTTTCCAGTATAGCTTTAAATCCACGTTTATTTCTTAAATTCTTTTGCATACTTATACTAAAAAAAATAAAGTAAATTTTTCTAGTTTTTCAGTAGTGAGTTTTTTTTTCTTTTAATGATTGAGTAAACAACTACTTTGGTTAATTACACACTGAAAAAAAACTAAAAAAAAAACAAACGTTTTTTAGGTCCAGTAATTTAAGAAAGATCAATGGTACTTACTTTATTGTTAACCCACAAATAAATTTTGTGGACTAACAATAAAGTAACTTCATAATATAATACTTTATGATTGATTTATCATATAAATTATTAATAATGAATCTTCAGTACAAATTAATTTAAAAAAAGATAATTAAATACTGGTAACTAATAAAAGGATAATTACTGGATAAATTTTGTAATGTCTCACTAAATCTTTTTATAAAAACAATAGTTTGTAATTAAGCGAGATGGAATGCTCTAAAATTTCCTTCAGCAGATTTGTTTACGTACGATTTGAGCACTTGTAGGAGTTGGAATCAACATGCAAAATTACAATTCATTCATTCAACTCAGAATAGCAAGTAACTACGCTATTAGATTTTGAAATGTAATGGAAACCTTTGTACTAAATAAACAAGTTTAATCAAGTTTCAAGTTTGTGAATTTGTGAAACCGCAACTTTGACGATATTTAACTTGGTGATGTGATAATCACATTGATATTATTTAAAATTCTCTTTTTCCAAAAAAAAAAAAAACAATTAAATTCCGAAATATAAGTCTACCTGTCGTGTAAGTCGCTTCATTCTTAAGGCAGTTGTAGAAAATTAAACAGAAATTTCACTGAATAAGTCAAACATAAATATAAATGAGAAGAATCTGTGATAAATGTAGGCTATGTCGATTGAATGTATGTATGTATGTTACAAATGCAAGAGAAATTAAAAACTGGTCTTCCTTTACCGTATTCATTAAATTAAAAATATGTTCCATAGCAGCATTGTAATCAGGGAAAAACACGTGACAATTGATTGAACACAAGCTGTTGTAATAGACGTTTACTCTATTCATCATTAGACATAACTGTATGAACATCCTACACTAATTTAAAACAACTTTGATTATTGTCATTTGTATCAGAAATGCTCTACACGAATTAAGACCATAAAATTTACTGAGAAAATGGTATTAAAACAACAGAATAATAGAGGACAGTGCTATATATACACTGTTGACGTTCAATAGTGAAAAATTTACGTATTTGTATAGTAACCGAATTTTGACTCCCATTGAGATCTCCAAAGAAGTTTCATTTTATTATTATTTTATTTATTCTTTCTTTTATTTTAATTATAATATTATTACTCGTATGTATTTTCATATAAATGAAAATTGTTATATGATAACTTTATTACTTAACTCAATAGATACATAATTAAAGATCTTATCTCATAAACTTGCTTTTCTACGTTTAAATTAATTTTATTTTCTTGCTACCATGACATAATTAGCTACACAAATTTAAATTAAACGTTTTGAAATAAACTTTTTATAGTTATTTTAAGTAAGAGAAAGAAAAGAAAATTAACCAGCACAATAAAGGGGGTTTTTAATTAATGAAGCAGAGACGATACCTAAGTGTGAATCAGTTGAAAATTATCATTTTTTAAAATGAAGTATATCATAAAAAAGATGATTTATTGAACCTTTACCTTTACCATTTTAAGAATACTCTCAGCATATAACGACGAACATAAGTCAGTTTATGCCAGCAAATTAAACTACGCATCTATGTAAACGTTATTAATAAATTCTACTAATTAAAAAACTTCCTTAAGTATAAGTACTAAACAGCAGCTAATAATTATTTTTTGTAACTTGAGATATTAAAAGAAGTTAATTATTTGTACTTTATGCTTAAGCTAACCATCAATTCCGAAGTTTAATTATTCTATCTTATCATTTACTTTATTAAGTCATCATGATATTCAATTTTTAAGCCGAGGGAATAATTCCTTAAATATTCTTTAATAGGACAGCCCCGTTAAATTAATTTGAGCTTAGCAAAGGATTTGTTGTATTTTATTTTATTTTTCTTATTTGTTATTTTTGGGCGAAAGGTAACGGGCCTGGGTAAGAAAACTATATTTTTCTAGGTATATTATGATTTATTTCTTAATATAGTCACCACTAACGTCTATACACTTAGCCGGCGTTCCACAAGAGCTCTTTTACCAGTTCGGTACGTCGATTTATCCAACTTCTGAAATAATCATCTATGGTGGCAATAACTTCATTATTTCTCAAAAAAAAATCTTCCCTTCAAGCCATTTCTTTAGGTTAAGAAACAAGTGGTAATGACTGGGAGCCAGATCAGGTGAATATGTAAAGTGTTGAAGCAATTCGAACCGTTATTCGTTGATTTTGGTCAATGTAATGACTGAAGTGTGAGTTGGAGTATTGTCTTGATGAAAAAGCACTTTTATTTAGACGACTCCAGCCTGACACGAGTTCGGTTGACACAGATAATTAATTACATTTTATTATTGTTATTAAAAAGTTTATTTCGAAATTACAATTTCATCAGAATAAAAAAAAAATTTAAATACATGTAATCTTTAATGATGAAGCTTCTTTTTAACCGACTTCAAAAAAGGAGGTTATGTATTTGACTCGTATATATTTTTTTTATGTTATGTTTGTTCGTGTATAACTTTCTTCCTATAAATCCGATTGAAATAAATTTTGTTGTAATCAACCCAGCTGTCTTCACGTGGTTACACCATAATGTTGAAAAAACGTTTTAGACAAAAAAATTATCTGAAAAATGACAAAAAAAAATTTTCGCCGTTCGGCGGGTAGGTAGGAACAGAGGGAATCCTGATATTCTATATGTACACGTCACGTTAGACGATGTTATATCGTCTTCTGTAATGCAGGTAGTGTGAGTTTCGCCAGCCTCCGTGGCGTGAGTGGTGGCGTCTTGGCCTTTCACCTGGAGGTCCTGGGTTCGAATCCCGGTCAGACATGGCATTTTCACACACGTTACAATATATTCATCTCAACCTCTGCGGAAAAAAGCTTGATTACGCACCCAGAGATTAAAAAAAAAAAAACGGTAGTGTAAGTTTCAGCATACGATATGTAGTGCCGTTAATAAAATCGTAAAAATAGAGATATCTCTTCTTAAACCTTTCAGACCCAATATATCTTATAATACACAGCGTTAGTAGGAGCAGTAGGAAACTTATAATTTATAAACATGCATCACATTACACGGTCTGGAACACGGTTTTTTAAAAAAAATAATTATTCTTTAGTACTTTAATTTATGCGCTAATAAACAAAATTCTAGATTTTGGAGATTAGTTTTCTATACGTATAAATTTTAAGAAAGCACGTGAACTATGTAAAATTAATATGTAGAGTGGTGTAATAAAAAATGTTGCAATTACTCTTTCTTTTTGCTGAAAAAACTATTGCTGGAAATGTTTATCTTGTTATATGAAGGGAAGCTGAAATTAATGCATAGTCACTCATGAATCGTAAATAAAAAAGATAGTAGTCAAATGAAACAAATGTGTCATAAAGGTTTCTTTTTTTGCTACGAAAAATTATATTTCCTCGTATTTTTCCACATAGACACTATGTACAGCTACACATTTCTCCTAACGGTGAACTAGTTTTCTCATTCCGTCAATGAAGAATGTTGGTGGTTTTTTCTTGATTCCCTTACTGCATTATTCAATTAATTATCGATGTTGAAATGAATGTCCTTAATATCCCTCTGTAATTGCAGAAAAAACTGAAAATCTCAGAGCGCCAAATCTGGTGACTATAAAGATATGATATACATTCAAATTCTACTTCACTAGAGCCTTCATGATTGCATGCGATGTGTATCGCCCAGCATTATCTTGGTAATCGGATATCAGCTGTGTGGATTGTTGAACACAATACATGTCTCCTAGGAGGAGTTAATGTCTTTATGTGTCACATTGAATTTACAGTCGACCCGGCTTCCAGACATTCAATCATGTACACGTGTTTGAAATTCCAGAATATTGACAATGCGAGGTACCTCATCAACATTTGCTTTACCAGTTTCTGTTCCAAAACCTTTATTGCTTTCGTACTCTGTACATTTTCATCATAATAAATGGTTTGTAGACTGTGATGAATGTCACTAGTTTTCTGTTATTAAAATTCAATCACTTCACACAGTTTCAGAAGGATTGATGTAGCAGGGTTACTTGGTTGCATAACAATGATGAGTGACAGAAAATGAGAGTGTGGATCAACTTGTTGCAGTAGACAAAAACTACAAGATGGTAGCACCTGTGTCACTTTCTGTGATATTTTGTTCTCTCTTTACGATCCAGTGTGCATTACATTTTTACCACCCCCGTATTAAATGACTATTACTTTCTTCAACCTGATGAACTCGAAAACGAAGTATATTGAATTTATATCCAAGACGTTTTAGTGTACTCTCGCACTTCATTGTATTCGATAACCAGGCTTTCGATGAAAAATTTGCACATAGAACTAACAAAGCACTATATCCTGTTCTCCAAGAAGTTCGGTCTTAACTCCTTGTGCTTACTTGTGGGTTGTTCATTCAAAATACTGTTTACTCGCAAAAAAATTTATGAGTGATCATAATCACTGAAGGAAAGAACTATGAACAATCACAACTGTTAAAGCTGTATTACATCGTATATGGGCAGAGACTATATCGATTGGATATTTGTCGATCGTCGAACGGTGCACATACAAAAATTTATTGATTATCTACAGAATTATCTGAGATGAAGAAGGGTCAAAAAACACACGTTAATGAAAGTATCTTTTTTTCTTTAATTTATAGTTAAACTCTACCATTCTTTTATGATGATCCTGTATTTTTTCTCTGAAATTGGCAGTCTCTATAAAAAAAGCTGAATCAGCTAACATTAACACAAACATAAACATTAGATATTTATAATACTACGGTTATCGTTAAGCATTCTGATATGTTAATTTTAGTGCATTTGTTGAATTTTATTCTATTTACTCCCCTAATGTTACGAATTTTTTTTTACATTTGTATTCAGTATATTTAACAGTGGTTAAATAAATTTAGATTAATAGCTACATTAAAAATAATATGCAAACAGTAAAAATATATTTATGAAAAAATTGTAATGTGATCTTCGTAATTGAAGGGGAAAAGACTAGCTTAGTTCCAAACTCACAACGCGAATAGGCACATGACGACACGTACACAAGAAAACCTACTTATTAACAAGGTTTTCTTATTTCTAATAATACACTTTGTACAATTTGTTTGTGCAAATTGAAATAGATTCAGTAAATTCAGTAGCAACGTAAATATATATTACGGTAAATTTGATTAAACCGGTGATTATGCATAATTACCGGTAAATTTGATTGATTGCCTCCAGAATTTAATAAACATATAGAAATTTATTTAATATACTGGTAATTTTACATATTGTCCACATTAAAACATTTTACATATTAAAATAACAACATGACGACAAGTAATAATTACTGAATTTATTACTTTTTTCTTTTCCCCGCCTCCTGGAGCCGAACCCGCAACTAAGTATAAACACAGCTCCAAGAGGTGCCATCGCCTCAAACTGCCTTAGTAATAAACGAAGGCCCGGCGACAACCGGGACTCGGTCTTCTGTGCCTCGCCTTTAATAAGGGATCCACTCACCGAAACTCTGGTCTTTCAGTGCCTCGCCACAAGCGAGGTACCCGGAGGTGATACCTCACCGGGACTACAGTCTTAAATTTCTCCCTGGTGTCTCCCTGATGCCACAGCAGAGGAGCCTCCGCCCGAACATCGATGGTGGACACCGGAGCATTCCACCCCTCCCGGACGGGGCTATCCCACACCGGTAGCATACCTTCACGTTCCAGACGATTGCAGTCGATTGCAAAATCTCTTCCTACCAGCTCCTCAGAAACAGACTCTCCACAGCATCGCCATCAGCAACTCCTTCCTAGACCGTCCGCCGGTGGTCAGCACCCGATCAAACCACAGGCCAAGAAGGACTATCACATGCAGTCTGAGTAGCCACATTCATAAAGTCCCTAACAGTTTTCCGTCGTGTCTGAGTGGCCATCTCCACCCGCACCGGTGGCTCGAAACTCCAGACATCTCTGTCTGCGTATTCTCCGCGAAATCTCACCCAGTTCATTCGAAAAAATTCTTTATTTCAGTTTTAGTATTCGGATTCTGGCGTACGAACGAACGCACGTCCGAAATACAGTCATTTTTCAGGACCAATTCAGCTCGAAGCGCTTCTCTTGCCTGGAGATCATCATTCCCATTCGTCCATTGGAAGCTGACATGACAGACGGAAAGTGACGTAATCTACGCTTTCCAGAAGGCTGCCTCGCCGATGGTCCTGGACCAATTTGATCACCGGATTTGTCTAAATGCGCCGGAAAATCCCTATCGTACCCTCCACTCTTCTCGCTGTTTTCCGACATAGCAGAAATCCCAAGAAACCCAACAAAAACAAAATGTAAACAATTGATGTGCAGGGCACTTGGTTACTTAAATTAAGCCCTAGCAACCCTAGACTAGGACCAAAAATCGCAAATAAAATTAATTAAATCCCAAAAAAAAAAAAAAAAATTCGTAAATCGTTTGAAACAATCGTGAGCCGGATGTAACCCAATCACAATAAAACACAAAAATCAAACAAAAAATTTCAACTTAAATGAAAAATTATTCACTATAACTGCACAAGGTCATTGGAAACATTTTTTTTTTGTTTTTTCTGGACAAAAGACGACACGGTTAGTGAAAGGAGGCTGGAAGTAATCCTCTTTTGCCACATTATCAGTTCATTGTTATTAGTTCATTGCCTGAAATTCCAATATGGAAATAAATAAATATTTTCCATTAAATATTCCCTCTCACATGTTAATGATTACTGATGAATTAATCACCAATAGAAAAATTTCGGTTGTAATTTCTAAGAGAAAAATGTCTAAAGATAATTTCATTTATAAAATTTTTAAATTTTACTTTTTCAGTATATTCTTTTACATTTATTTTAATGTTTTATTAAGCTGTAGTATGCTGATTTTCAATTATTTATAGTATCGGTTTTTTGATGATAGAAACCTGATTATGAAATAATATAAGAACTTTTCTGAAAATAAAAATCCAGAACGGATGAAAGAAATTTTAAATAAATTAATTTTTTGTGTAACTCATACTTTACAGTCAATTTCTTTCACACCACCTTTCTCAGAATTTGTGTTGGGGTTAGCTTAGTGTTTGTGGAACGCTATATCCCTAATAATTACTTATTATTTATTTGTTTTTAAGGAAGACACATTTCATCACTCCTTTCTTGTAATATGCCTGCATTTGAGATGGTTTTTCAGAATTAAGCCATTTATTTGGTTTTTAATTCAGTGGTGCAAAGTATATAGTACATTTTAAAATTAATTTTAAATGATATGAAATTTTGATTAAACAGAAAGTATAAAACGTCTGTTGCGGTTCCTCTCCTACAGTGGTTGAAGAATACGATTTAGTGATTTTTGTCTCATTTTGTGTTTTAATTTGTGTTTGTTGTAGTACTTTATGTTTATTCTTTATTATTCCTGTTTCTTTATTGTTCATGATTTTTGTTGTTTTATGTAACACTACATGATAGTGTTTTTTTAGTCGCTAATGACTGTAATTGTTGATGGGACTCTAAATAAAAGCATTAAAAAAATTAATTTATTAGAAGATTTAGTAAAATTGTTATCAAAAATTTTATTAATTTCCAGTTATTCATTTTTATAAAATTTTATTCAAATACTGATATTATAACATGTAGGTACATAATGTACAGATATAGTTCATAATTGTCAGAACAAGAATTATTAGGATAATTACGACATACTAGTTCAAATTCTTGCCGTAGTAAATCATTGAAGTTTCCTCTGTTAATTACAGTATGATTAACATCATATTGTACTAAATTAGTAACTGAACTATTTAATGTATGTTAATTCCCTTCATTGTTTAGCATTGTTTGCTAATTTAAATTCAAAAAAGGTACACATAACCAGAAAGATTTACTATGAAAATTTATACTCTCTAAAGACAATAGAATCAGTCATTTAAGAAAGGGCTCAATGACCCGAAAATAAATTTTTCAGGAAAGAGAAAAACTAATTATTTTCAATTTTAAGACGTATATTTTACGTTATAGTATTTTTATATTCTGTTAAAAGAATTTAAGTTGCTAATTGCTTAAAATCTTCATATTTGCATCGCTATGTGATGCATATCAACAAATACATAACATAGTGATGCAGATCAACAAAATTAAATAATTAGAAAGTTGTTAGTAATATGATACTTTTATGCTATTTTGTGCGCTGATTTCAAATATGGCCACTGTTTTTTCTATCAATTTTTCACAATACAATAAAAAAATAATGGAGAAAAAGGCATATTGTATATGTATTTTAGAAAGACTTTAATTTAATTTTTAGAAAGACTTAAATCTCTGACCAAGTCATTCAGTTCACACTGCGAAAAAATTTGTGATTTTGAACTATCAGAAATAAAATCAATATCATCATAACCATAGTCTTTATCCTGCGACTCTGTTTTGGAGTTGTTCAAAACTCTGTTTTGGAGTTGTTTTTGGAGTTGTTTTTTTTTATATATCTTCTAGGTTTTCTGAAACTGAAGATACAAGTGCACCAGGACCAAGAGGTACAGGGCGTATTGACGAATAACATTTGAATACACAATTTCTTTCTTATTTTTTTGAATGAACTGTTTTCTATATTACAAACACAAAAAAAGCAATCATCAATGTGATTTTTCGGTTCTCTCCAGATCATTGGTACTCCAAACCGAAAATACTTTTTCTTACGTTTTGTCCATTTGCGTAGCTCTTCCACACAAGTAGAATATACTGTATGAGGCGCCCACGTTTTATCTTGGTCACCAAGTTTTATCCAAAAATAGGCGAAGTATACTTTTTTTAGCTAAGTCTGTATATTTCTTTGCTATTTCTTCACCACGAACTTCCAGCAAATGTAACAGAAGTTATTAGGTGAATTAACAAAACCCCTTGAAACCACTTCGAAATATAAAAAAACACAAGAACAGCAAAAATAAAATAACTTCAAAAAACTAAAACTTCAAAAACTAAAACACTGTAGAAGTTTTAGAAAAATATTTAACACTAGCACAAACTTTCACCACAATGTCCTAATTACAAATGATTTATTTTTATTTCAGTAGAGTGAAGCGAAATAGGAATGAATGGTTCCTTGTACGAAGTACAAGAAAGTATTGTAAACGCGAAAAATTATGGTTTTCAGATTTCAACGGGGAAATATCCATTTTGACTATCCCTGAATCCATTTTGACTAGTTTCGACGTGACGTCTGTAAGTACGTACGTACGTATGTGCGTATATCTCGCATAATTCAAAAGCCGCAACTTAAAAGCCGTAGAATGTTGAAATTTTGAATTTAGGACAGTTGTAACATCTACTTTTGCACCTCTTCTTTTGATTGCAATCGGCTGAACGAAAAGTGTCCAAAAAAAGCCAAAAATCCAAAAAGTTTGGATTTTGAACTTTTTATTAACTGCAGTAATAAGTCCTCATTGAGAGGTTTTCAAGATATATCATATGGAAAATAAGTGGTACTTATTTTCATTGGTCACTCAGTTATAGCCCAGTAAAATTCTAATTAATGAAATATTTGGTTCTCACATGTGGAAGGCACGTCGGTGAGAATCCGACTTTTTAATTTTTTTTTTTTTAATTTAAATATATTGATTTATTAATTATGATTAACCTGTAGTTGAAAACAAATGTTTACAATAAATAATAGTTCAATAATAACAAGGAAAAAAGGTGAAAAAAATGAAATAAAAAATATATGTAATTTAATAGGCGAACAAGGAAGAATGTCAGATTTTTTTATTCAACGTTTTGTACATAAAATATATTGATTATTAATTTTGAGAATATTAAAAAAAATTGATTTATGAAAAAATTGTACATGATGGAATTTTTTGACTATTTTTTCTGAAACCAGCACACAAAAATGTATAAGAATCAGTTATTAATTTTTAAACTACTTTTCCAGTGTTGACCTGTGTAATTTTCATTTTAAGGTTAAAAATTAGTTATGACGCCAGTCTATAATGAAAGCAAAAATTATTATTTTATTAAATACATAACTCAATATAGAAAGCAATATCAAATAGGCTAATGGTTACTAGAAAAAAGATGCCCCGAAAATCTAACATGGTTTATGTTTCATTGCACATAATTTTGTTAAATATTTTTGCCAATTGTAACTAAGTGAAATTGATGAATTTATCGCACTAACAACAACAAAAGCTTTTAGAACGGAAGCTTAAAAATCTGAACGTTTACAGTTGTTTCTTGATTTGTAATTTTTTAACACAGTTCTAACAATAATCGTTTCCTTAAAGCACAAATATAAATTTAGATAAATCTTTCATATCAAGAAGTATAAATCGTTCGAACAATTGAATCGTTTGTGCACTGTGCGCAGCTTCCTGGTTCACCACCATTGGTTTGTTCTGCACCAATATCAACTAAAATAAAAATGTGAGTACATACAACAAACAAACAAATAAACCCACACACTATCCTTTTTTATGGAGTGATTACAGTTCATCATTAGTTTCTGCACATGTTGGCCAGTTAAGAATTACTTCATAAAAATACCTGTGTTATTTTGGAATGTAACACATGAATTTTTTTAAATCTTCCATCTTTTTGTTAACAGATAATTTTTGTTAACTGATAATAACTTTATCAATATATGCTTTAGAAATTGGAAGTTGAATTAAATCTGCTTGACTGTTTTCTTAGATCAAATGTGCAGTTAGAAAAACCACCAATAAATTTTCAGGTTGATACCTATCCAGGGGTTCTTGCAGAGTATTTATATTGAATATAAAAGGTAAGATGAAACAGAATTCATTGTTGTCTTTATTTTCTGTTTTCTTATAAGAGTTAGGCCACCATTTAACAACATCAACAACATTATCACTATCTACCAATGCAATAATAAATCTGTTACTTTCAGCAGCTGATATAATGATTGAGATATACTCTTTTACATTATATATCCTACCCTACTTTCAAATGATTTTTCTCTATCACAAGCATGGAAGGAATGTCTTCTAATATAGAAAAATGACGTACAGTTTCAAACCTACCAGTTTCAACTAATATAGCACAAACTCTTATAAAGGAATTACGGTTTGTCCAACGCATCCATTGGAATGTAAGTGAATTTCTTTTATGTTATCAAATACATAATTTCAATAAAAGTAAATAAAAAATAGATGTAAAATAAAAAAAGCATTCACCATTGGCGCCATTTTTTGTTAAACCTCCCAGAAACATAATGGACTTTTAAGAAACAAGATTGTGAATATTGAAAACATTGACCCATAATATCAAGTAAAACATATCTCGTACAGGTATCTGTAGAAAGGTAAATTTTGTATAAAACCAGAACAGAGTGAGATTACATTTCGTTTTTCTGGCACATCTCTTTGCTGTGCTGTGTGCTAGTAAAAGATCACTTGGCCCTATGCCATTAGTTCAGCATCAGCCACTCTTTTTAGCTTTCTCATTTTGGCTTCTTTTTTTATTGTTTACAAGTTACATATGTGTCTATTTGAGGTTGCCTAAAATTTAAATCAAAATTGTTCTGAAAATAATTCATATTAATTTTTATAATCGGATACTTTTCTTTAAATATATTCTCCATTAACTTTACTTCCAGTCAATAATCATGATAGTGATACTCCCAAGAAGATTAGTAGCTACATTTAATAGGAAACGAAGTAATGTGGTTATGAATGAACTTAGGATTGGTTTCAGGTAGCAACTTATTTTTGTTCCCTATTTTTTCAAATCAACTTCCCATGCAATAGCATTGTTGTTAATTTCCTGACTTGTTTGTCTGGAAGAACAAAGATGTTAACGAATGCTCTTTTTCATACTTTCATTCATGGTTTACTATTCGGCTAAACAGAATACTTAAAATAGTAGGCTTGCAGTTTCTATTTGCCTGCCTTAAGTATAATTAGATGTGAAAATATGACTTGCTCTTTTGTTGTATTCAGACATTTAATTTTATTGTGAAGCTAGCAGTTTTCAAAATCTGATAATTTTGGGTAACACTCGTATTTGCACATGAAACAACAAAAACAGACTTATGAAATGACATGTCAGAAATAAACTCATATTTACAACTAACTTCACAAATAAACTTTTGAACAGTCCTCCTATATTCCTAACAATCAATTTCAAATTATTTTTGGGTAAAGTTTATGTTAGGAGTACATACTTTACATTTTTATTAGAATGGAATCTATTAAATTATAAATACGTTATAGTTATATGTTTAAATAATTACAACTGAATTACATTTATTGAACTATTTAAATATTAATTCATGTACAGAGTCTAAACAAAAAATAAAAGCTTATCTTTTGACTCAATTACAACTAATGATAAATAAATTAAAGGTTAACAGGTTATCTGAGTTACCTTCTATGATTCTTCCTGTAATTAACATTCCAGAATCATATGTATATTCAAAAATTTATATATATATTATATATAAATTTAATATAATATATATATATTTATATATATTCATATGTATTATTCATTCTCCTTTTTTTAATAATTTCAGACTTTTACTTTCACGATTTAGAATTAAATTTTTTGTTCCATAATTTCTAAATAAACATTAACATCTCCAACAGGCTTCTTTTATTAGTATAGTACAATCATTTGTCCATTGTACAGATTCAAAAAACTACCACCAGATGGCAAGCAAGTTCAGTTTTGTTTGATATGGTTTCATTCCTGGAGATAGGCCACTTCAAAAATGAATTCTATACAACACATATTGATATTTGTCTTATATGTAATTGAATTGAGTTCTTTTGATAAATGAGTAGAATAATCAAAAGCTGAGAAATAGAAAGAAGTCATTTTTTCTTAAAATCTTAAATGATTGATTCAATTAAAAATGAATATCCATTCTCGGTAGTTGAATGAACCTGGAAGAAAAGGAATAGTTCAGCTGGAAAAGGAAGGTTAACAGCTGTTCAGGTTAACAGCTGGAGATTAAATCAATTTGCATGTTCATAATACAACCTGTTAAAGCTCTTCCACGGGTTGCTGTTAGTCATAATCCCCAATGAAGATGTTTAGCATTTTCATTGGGGATAAAATCCTTGAACTTTCATCCTTGGGATGAAAGTCCTTCCTGCAATGAAAGTGGACCCAGTGTTGCAAGAGTTCAGAGAATAATTCATTTGAGTTCATGTACCTAGTAAGACAGTAAACTGCCGCGCTGATAGTTTGACAGACCCGAGCCAGATCAAAATTTCAATTGAGGTCGCCTCAATACGATTACTGCTAAAATAAGATGGCATCTTATTCTTTTCCTTATAAGCAACAGACTGCCCTCATGCATCTTCCATTCGAATGGTTATAAGTTATATATATATATATATATATATACTCTATGTATAGAGTAAACCCTAAGATGAAGATAGTTTCTTCTATCTGCAGGCATGACCATTAACGTAGTTACTGAAAGAAATCTGACCATTAACAGATTTTGGCTGTCAACTTACAGAGTAAGCTTCTCTGGCAAGCCTCCTTGGCGGCGAGTGGTGGGGCCTCGGCCTTTCATCCGGAGGTTCCGGGTTTGAATCCCGGTCAGGCAGCGAATTTTCACACATGCTACAAATAATTCATCTCATTCTTTGAAGCAATACCTAACGGTGGCCCCGGAGTTTAAAAAAAAAATAAGCCTCTCAGACTTTCAATTTGTTGTACTACAAAACTGTTTTTGAGGTTGATTTCTGTAATCTGTTGTCGGGATCCACCCAGGTATTCTGTCCCACAACTGCGGAATAAGATCCAAGATTACTTTCTGATTGGGTGATTAGATCCCTAATTCTCTCTTGATCTAAAAAAAGGAAATTTGTGTTGCCTAAATTAAATGAAATCGACCCCTAGACCCTACAATCTCTATAATTTTTGGATTATCTGAAGTGCACAAACAGCAGGAGCGAGAATTTTTCTAGTTCTTTGCTACCACAGTCAAACGTCCTGTGTCCTCCTGCACACTTCACACATTGGAAAGGTCATACAATTATTATACGACGGTTATTTTTTTTCAAGGTCCGATCGGTCACGAAATTAAAACCTCAGTGAAAATAAAAAATTATTATTTGTAACAAGTACTTATATAGTTACGCTATTTCTAAACATAGACGCCACTCCGATTTAGACATTTGCTGTAGCGTGGTACCAACTTTCCAATACCCTCGTCATAGAACGGAGCCGGCTGTGTTTTTAGCCATATTTCTACGCTGGTCTGCAGCTCGATGTCTGTGCCAAAATGTTGTCCTCCTAGCCAGCGTTTCATGTGAGCAAAGAGGTGAAAATCGGGTGGAGCCAACTCCGGGCTGTATGGTGGGTTATCAAACACTTCTCAACGAAAACGCTGCTTCTTTGTTACAGCTGCAGTTTGCGGCCGAGCATTGACATGGAGAAAGACAATGACTGATGACAACATTCCTCTCTGTTTATTCTGAATTGCCCCTCGTAGACGTGGAAGAGTCACGCAGTATGAAGCTGCAGTGATAGTCGTGCCATGTTCCATGAATTCCACCAAGAGAACTCCATTCCGGTCCCAGAACACAGTAGCCATACACTTTCTGTTGGAGAAGATTAGCTTGAACATCTTTAGTTTACTGGGAGAATGAGAATGCATCCATTGTTTGGATTGTTCTTTTGTTTCTTCAGTTTCGAAATGGACCCATATCTCGTCCCCTGTGATAATTTTGTTCAAAAAATCTTCTCCTTCATTGTGGTAGCGCTGGAGATACGTTAGGGAGGCGTCCATTCTCATTGTTTTGTGATGGTCGGACAACATCTTGGGAACTCATCTCGCACACAGTTTGCGGTACTGAAGTCTCGCACTCACAATGGTGTAGAGAGCTGACATTGAAATTTCAGGAAACGAATCACTCAATACAGAGATTGTGAACCGACAATTTTCTCGAATTGCCTCATCCACTCGCTCAACGAGATCATCGGTTAACACTCGCTTCCTTCCCTGAACGCCTGCATCATGAACATCTGTACGTTAAGCGTGTGCTTAAGGACTTACTCTATTTTTTTTTTATAGATTTCTTTTTGACATCACACTTAACAGGGTAGTACTAACAATTTCTATAGAGTAGTTGTTCGTAAAGAGTAATCAGTTCGTAGAGACGCTACTGATCTGTGATTTCGTAGAGGACAAACGGAGGTGGTTTAATGACATCTTTCCGGTATATTTCATGATTGGTTTTTTTCCATCGGTAAGTCCTCATAACTGTTCAACATAGGTAAGTTGTTTGCAATCACTCTGATAGTCGACTTACCCAGTACCGGAATCTTTTGCCATGATGTAAATCCGGAATGGGAATCTAAGTCATCAACGGTACTTTCTCTATCCGAGTCATTCAGATTGCTAGCAATATTATCTCGAGTGAGTTTACACCCGGATAACTTACTAGACTTTCTAACCGAAGTTGTTAAAGAACCTCATTTTCTACCAGATAACGAGTTATTGTCACAAGTCGTATTTTCATTGGCGTAAAATAGATCAGGGGGCAGCTGGTCTACGTCTATGTTTAGATAGTTGTGTGTGTAACCCACTAACTCACTAAAACTAAAATCCTAATAACAAAAAAATAATAATATTATTAAAAATAAAATTAAACAATAATAGATTTTTAATAATAATATTGAAAAATAATATCAAAATTAATATTAATACAGCGTCATTACAAACCAAACACAATCGTTTATAATAAATAAATATTATATATATATAAACACTCAAAAAAAAAAAAAAAAAAAAACTTAAATCAAGAGCAGGGTTTTATACACATCCGGAGGTCCTGGGTACAAATCCCGGTCAGATACTGCATTTTCAAGCGCGCTACAAATCATTCATCTAATCTTCTGAAGCAATACCTAACGGTTGACCGGAGTTTAATGGTAATAATGATTAATATAATTTTTTAAATATTTCGGTCTTTTCTACGACAGTCAGCAATCTTGTGTCCCTCTGCAAACTATACATAGTGGAAGTGTGTGAAGTAATATATTAAAATAATAATTATAATTATTTTCATTAACTACCACAATAAAAGTTTACTCTAACTTTTTATCTCTTTCCACATTAAATTTTTCGATATTTAAGTGTTTTTTTACTTCTTTTAAGTCCCATATTGTCCTTTTGTCATGCGTACTTTTTTATCTTATTTACATTTCTATTTTATTTATGTTATTTGATGTTGAATGAGGTCCATTTGACCAAGAATAGTCTCATCTTTGTATATATATATATATATATATATATATATATGTGTGTACAAATATATATATACTTCATTTGCATGAATACTACAGCGCTATAAAGTATTTCTTGAAATTCTTAACTTATATTACTTAGAATATCATTATTACTATAGTCATTAGTCATCCAAGCAGGCTTTAGCAAATTGCCAGTATCCATGCTACTTCATCTTCCGCAACGTTTTTGTCCTCTTTCTCACTTTCCTTCAACCCTAATGCCATCTACTACGTGGAATTTTCTATGACTTCTTATTTTTTTTCTTAAATTCTAATGTTTTTAATATTGAAAACACTTATGTTTTTAATTAGTTTTTAAACAATTCTCTTCCTTTTTTAGTTATCCTTTTCAATATTTATTCAATATTTCCATTCAACCTATTCAATATTTCTCTATAAACACTATTTATCTCCTTTTGAATACTTTCTCTTAATGGTTTATGTTTCTCTTTATATATAACTAAAAAAAAAGGAAGTACTCTGACACACACACGCGCTCGCACACACACACAAAGTGCACTGGAAATCCAAATACAGAGCAAGTATGAAGTTGCTCACTTTTCCTATTTCCTTTATAGAACATTATTATTATTATTATTATTATTATTTTACTTAGATATTTTGTTTATTCTTCTTAAATCTATCTTTTCGTTCTGATTTATCATAAATATTTATTACTGTTCTGTGAATAATCAACATCTTTGAATGTTAATAGTAAATTTAGTGTGTAAATTATATTCCTAATTAAACCTGATTTTTGCCATAATTACTGAAATAATTATTAGAAATTAAATAAATTATTTTTATTACTTTTTTTACACCCAATCATTTCTACAGGTCTGTAAACTGCCTTGTACTTTGAATCACTAAGAAAATTTCTTGAGAATAATTAGCTTAACAAAAATAAAATTAATCCACCGGGTTGATCTAGTGGTAAACTCGTCGTCGTAAATCAGGAATGGTTGGTATTAGTTTGTTCAAGAATACACATTTTACCTGTAAAGTTACAGTATATTGAAAAGTCCCTAATAACTTTAGTTGTTGATGCATCTATAAATAAAGTTATTAAATAATAAAATAATATAAAAACCGTTGTTTCGTTCGTTTCGAGAATGTTTAAGAATCTCTACTGACTGAAATGTAATTATGTACGTAATCGAGTAAAATTATTTTGGATTGATATTGATTACAATTCGTTACTAAAAATTAAAATTACGAATTAAAGATTAAAATTAAAATTCCAGTTACTAACTAAATTCAAAAAATTTAAGTAGATTATAAGTAATAAATTTTTTAATTAATTCTTTATGTTATGAAGATTTCCAAAATTGTTTTTAGAATCTGTACATGTTTTACAATTTTTTAAAACCTAAAATTTGTTAAAAAAATATGATGTGGACACCACATAACTTCCTTGTAATAAATTGTATTAAATTACCTAATATTAAATTACATATCCACATTTTTTGCTGCACTTCATTTAAACTTATTTCATTTGAAAGTGAGATAAGATCTTCCAATTCTTTAATAAAGTGGACAGTTGCACAATTTCTGAAGTATTAATTTTTATTAACATCAAATATTTATGCAATTATTAATTCAACAATCTTACATGAAATATTAGGATAGAGTAAAAGTCCCTTTATTACTCATACTACTTGATCAGTATTATTCGTATCTTCGTGAGTTGCTGATTTACAAAAGTTTCAGATTTCTGATGTCATATAAATAAAAGTTAATAACAAATAATTAAACTATCCCGTTTAGTGAACTCCTACATACTGGTAACAAATGTTAATTTTGATCTTACGGTGTAAAATACTTAGTTTTTATTGGATTATTTGGTGAATAATCAAAAATTAAAAAAAAAAAAAATCATACAGGAAAAAGAAACATACCACGAAGAAATATATCCCAAAAAAACAACAAGAAGATGAATATGAAGAAGAAAATGTTAAGAACGAGGGAAGAATAAAATAAATTAAGAGAAAATAATAAATATAAAGAGGAAGAAAATGTTAAGACCAAGGAGAGAATAAAAAGATTAAGAGAGGATGATGAATATAAAGAGAGAAAATTTAAAGAGATGATAAATATCATCTTTTCTGTAAACTCTAAAGACTGAGGCCTAAATGTTAGTTAAGACACAGCAGAGTTTGTACACCATATTTATACAACAATGTAATGTCATAAAAAATGTTACAATTTTTTTATTTAGCTATGGCTGTTTTTTTTATTTTGTTTAAAAAGCATCCATCATTTAAGAAAAAGTAATTCTTTGAGTACAAATTCAATTATCATAATTTAATTTTCAGATATTGACAGATGTATAGATTTTACGAGATTTAATTTTAATTTCCAATGGCAAAGAAATTTTTAAATAAATCTGAATTATATTTTATTACCGTTTTCACATACTCTTTTATATAAAAATAGAAAATAATAATAAAATAAAGTTATTAAAAAGAAACTATATGACTTTAAGAGAAAAAAAATTCTTACATTTCACGATCATTCTTTCTTGTTAAAGTAAGTACAGAAGTTTTTCTGACTTAAATAATTAATGACGAAGTAAATTGCTTACCAAGAAGGAAAGTTCATACAAAGAAATGTTTTTCATTCTAAGTACTCTTCATGACATCATTTATTTTACTTTTATTTATTTAACAATATATTTATTTTGTATAAATTCTGTCCTTAAGGAACTTAATCTTGATCAG
Organism: Lycorma delicatula; assembly: GCF_047948215.1. Lineage (NCBI taxonomy): Eukaryota > Metazoa > Arthropoda > Insecta > Hemiptera > Fulgoridae > Lycorma > Lycorma delicatula. Next base: position 305,717,017 of record NC_134455.1, read on the forward strand.
CAGAAATCATTTAAATTAAAAAAAGTTAATATAAAACGAAATAAATGATGATGATGATGATGTAATAATATTACTGATATTAATGATATTTACATCATTTTTTTTATAATTTATATCTATCGAGTGAAAATGATTTTTGAGTAATATGAATTTATTTTACGGATCTCAGTTCAATTAGAAAATAATTTTGTGCAACAGTTAGGTAACAAGGCGAGATAAATAATTAAAGCTATAAAATGAGCATATTAAAAGCTTTAATATTTTAGTGCATTATCGTTGGTTGAGTTTGTTCTGTTGTTCAGATAAAGTTACTAGACGAATAAAAGGAAAAGGATCTGTAAGGAAAATTAGCAGATCTGTAAGCAAACAAACTCTTCTTCAAAACAGAAATTTATTTATTAAATGAATGTTTAAAATAAATTTTAATATAAACTTTAATTTGTTAAAAACATATTTACTTTGAACGGATTAGAAAGCCTAAGTTAACGATGGAGTTTGGTCTTTACGGGTGAATTGAACTTATTATTTCGCTAATAGCATGAGACTATTTAAAACCAACTTGCAAGAGAAATGTAGCTAACGTCAAAGTATGAAACACTAAATTCTCAACAACTGAAATTACTTTTTTTGAAAAGGGTTTCATTAATTTAGTGACGGGAATAAAAGAATGAAGGAAAACGTTTTTATTTATACAGTTAATTAACCCATTTTGACTGATTTTTTTGCGTAAATAAAATCACATCTGAAGAACTAGGTTATTAGAGCACTAAAAGGATATCTAAAACTGATTACTTGCATCACCAGGAAGATGATGGAGAGTGAATATAAGAATTGTATTTATAGATATTTGATGATTAAGAGGCAATGGATATTTCAAGAATAAAAATACTTTGTAAGAAGTAGAAAAAACTTAAAACCTGAATTATATCAAATCAGTTTTTAGAGTTTTGTTGAAGAAAATACTACTGTTGCTTCAAAATTCAAAATTTGTTTATTTTTATCGTGCAATTACTTTTGCTTTTTACTTCTAATTGCTAGATAAAAATTATATTCTTCCCGTTTAAAATGGATTCCTTTTGTTCGATTAAAGCCAGCTGATTTTTAATAACTAATTTAGGTTTTTTTATCTTTTACCAAAGTTGAAGATTGGATTCAGACAAATCAGTTTATTTAGCTGTTTTGTTGTTTCGATACTTTGCTGATTGGTTTTCTACCTTCATTAAAAACTCTTAGTCTTTCCCTTCTCAATTACAAAATCATTAATTTGTTCACAGTTATTAAAATAAGCCACTCTGTAAAGATCTAAATAATTGTTCATATAAATAAGATCATAGATGAATTTAAAAATAATAATTTGTGTTCTAAATAATGCACCGCACTTTATAAATTAATACAACCTATAGTACTGACATAAATCTTCTGAAATAATCCCATATTTAAGAAGATTTATGACCCCAATTCTAAAAGCACTGGTGACATAGATCTTATCTTTATATCTTGTATAGTTTTGATTCCTTGAAATTAGTTATTTACTACAAGGAATTTATTTTTGTCAGCTGCAAAGTCAGATACAAGTTTATGTAAAATAGTTACATTGAACTTGACTTATTATTTCAAAACACAACATAATTTTATTTTGTTTGTTTAGAATTTAAATTCAGTTTTTTTTAGTTATTTCTGAAAAATATAACTGTTATTTGTCATAAAAATGTTTTTGGAGATGGGTCCTACTACCCCAGCTCCTTGAACCTCACCCATCGCTAGACTGAAATTTTGTAACAGTATAAATTGTTACTAAGATATAACGCAATAATGTAAATATATTTTATTTTTATGAAATTATCAAATGCTTATGAAATTTATCAAACAGTTAAATGATGTAAAATAAAATAAAACGTAACAATTCTTTAAATCAGTTGAGTTATTCTATAATTATATCTAATAATAAATTACTGTATGTGTAAAGGAAAAGACCATTACATGAAATAATGTTTAAATAAATCTTTAGATTTATTTAAACTTTATTTCTCCTGGAGCTCTCATTTACATTGTGGTGGAGAAGGCCCATTATTCTCAGCCTAATTTACTTTAAGTATTTTTCTTTCATTTACTTGTATAAAAAATACTATTCCCAGATTAATAAAAAATGTACTTAATTTAGCATCCGCAAACACCGTTAGGTATTGCTTCGCACGATGAGGTAATGACAAATTTTGTAGCGTGTGAAAATTCCATGCCTGACCGGGATTCGAACCCACGACCTCCTACGGATGAAAAGATCGAGACGCTACCACTTGCGCCACGGAGGCCGGCGTACTTACATTATTATCAATGCATAACTCACATTTTTTTATAAACACTTGAAAAAAGTAAAAACAAATGTTCTATAATCATATCAGAAAAATTGGTGAATGTTAAAAATCCCTTTAACATTCGCATGCATTTAACTTTAAGTACGTCTGCCTTCCGGCTTGCAAAATGCCGGAAGGCAGACGTAGATTTCGCAGGTGCTAAGTAGGCCCCATCTTCTTACAATTCCAGCAAAATTTTTATCATCCCTTACCGTAAGGGTTGGTCATATCAAAAATTATTCCAGACAAAAGATTTAGGTAATGTTAAGAGGACTAACGACCAGTTTAAACCGATTCGATACTATGCCTATTAAGGGAAGAATGATTTTTTGTCTTTGAAATCCCATTTTTTCCACCCCCCTGGGTCTGTGGTTGGTGATACCAAAAACCTCTACTTAATAAGTTTTAGGCCCTTATCCAAAGAATAGTAGGATGTTTAAACGAATTCAATATTTTACTTGATAAGAAAGTTATAGCGATATTTGTTTTTCGAAAAAGCCCTTCCATTACCACTTCCATGGTCCGATTTTGCTCATTAAAAAACTCGACCGAGATTTTAGGTCGTTATATTTTATCTATCAATTTGAAAGCGATTAGCACAAAATTACGGCAGTTATCATGTCTCCAAGAAAGTGAAAAATATATATATATATATATATATATAAACTTTTGAACTGACGTTGGTTTTGGGGCCTTGAGGACGTGAAACGAAAAAATATGTGGAAATTTTCCGGAAGTCGAATCATGGTACCCATTACAATAGGTAGTTTTCTTATGAAATCAACCTAAAATTACCCATTTAAATAGACTCGGCGAGTTATATACAATCAAACCTTTTTATAACGTTTTCTGGTTTTTCCTGTATATAATATACAGAGCGTTTCATAATGCTCTTTGGAGTTTCGAAAATTTATTATCAAAAAAACTATTTCACTAATAAGAATAAAACAAGTACTGTACGAATGAGTACTTCAACTAGTTTTTATCCACATACACTAGGCAGTTAGTAAACCATTTGCTCGCTAGGCGTCGTAGTAGAGAAAATGGCTGCCACGCGAAGCGAGAAGTCGTTTTGTGTGTTAGAATTTCACTTGTCAAAGTTAGTAATTTCTGTGCAACGTGCGTTTCGGTTGAAATTTCATAAGGAGCCATCAAGTGAAAATTCAATTCGTGCATGGTATAAACAATTCAGTGAAACTGGTTGCTTGTGCGGAAATCAAGTGGTCGTCCATCAACCTCAGAAGTCAATGTCGAACCTGTGAGTGCAAGTTTCATTCGCAGCCCGTCAAAATCGACTGCGGCTGCAGGCAGAGAATTAGGAATTCCGAAAACAACAGTGTGGAGAGTTCTCCGTAAACGTTTATTATGCAAACCGTACCATCTTCAATTAATCCAGCGTCTTTCTGATGGAGATAAAACACATAGGCTCGATTTTTGTTTACAGTTACAGGAAAAGATGTTGTTAGATGAAGGTTTTCTAAACAAGATAATTTTCAGCGATGAAGCTACTTTCCATATTAGCGATAAAGTAAACCGTCATAACGTGCGAGTTTGGGGAACTGAAAACCCACACGCTTATGTGGAACACATTTGGGATTCTCCGGACGTAAACGTTTTTTGTGCGATCTCTCGTTAGGCAGTGTATGGGCCGTTCATTTTTGTGGAAACGACAGTAACCAGTGTTGATGTGTGCCGTGTCACCAGAGGAGCACATATTGAACATTTATAGATTTTAACAAAAATTGTTTGAGTCTCTGGATCACCTCGTATAACTTTCATTTAGGTAAGTGAAATACTTTTTTTGTACTGAATTTTTGTAACGCCTAAGATCATTATGAAACGTCCTGTATAACACGAGGATAAGTCAATTATTATCCGCCATTTAGTTATATTTTTGTTTATGTTGGTAGTACTGTCGTGTTCCGTAGATGATGCATGCGTGGTTTAATTGTTGTTGTCTGTGCAGGTTTGATGCTGCTAGGTTGCTTCCATTATCGCTGCCCTGCCGTTAACCGTGGCTGCTCCGCCTTCTGTTTGCACCATAGAAGAGCAACGTTCAGTGATCCCTTTTTTATGGTCGGAAGGTGTGTCAGGGGCCGAAATTCATCGAAGACTTTCGATACAGTACGGAGACAGGATGTTGTTGTAACGGAGTGTCTACGAATGGACTGAAACATTCAAAAATGGTCGCACAATTGTTACGCACGACGAACGAGCCGGACGACCGTTTACCGCCACACATGAGGAAAACATTGAGTGTGCACGTGACATGGTTTTCTTAGATAGACGAGTAACTATAAAGTTACTATAAGTAACTATAAGTTGATAAAGTGACACATCGCCTGCAAATTAGTCACGGTTCTGCCTACGAAATCATCCACAACAGACTTGGGTTTCATAAAGTCTGTGCAAGATGGTTCCCAAAACAACTTACACAGTTGCTTAAACAAACGCGCTTAGACATCTGCTAAAAACATTTGGATCGCTATGGTAACAAACGGGACATCTTCTTAGACAGAATCATCACTGGTGACGAAACATGGATCCATCATTACGAGCCGGAGAGTAAACGGTAGAGTATGGAATGGAAACATCCAAATTCGCCCTGCAAAAAAAAAGTTCAAGAACCAACCAACCGCAGGAAAACTGATGTTTACGGTTTTTTGGGACTCACAAGGCCCGGTACTGAAACATTATGAGGAAAAGGACACGACAATAATAGTGCGCGGTACAGTGAGATGCTTACTGCCAAGCTGAAGCCTGCAATTCGAAGCAAAAGCCGAGGACTGCTGTCGAAAGGTGTTGTGTTGTTACACGACAATGCCCGTCCACATACTACTGCCCACACTGCTGAAACGCTCCAGAAACTCAACTTTGAAGTCATCCTCCGAATAATCCTGATCTTTCCCCTTCTGACTACCACTTGTTTGGTCCAAAGAGAGGTATTAAGGGGGTGTCGATTTACCTCGGACGAAACAGTGAAAGAAGCAGTACATTCCTGGCTCGCAGTTTAATCGAAAACCTTTTTTTATGAGAGCGTCAGGAAGCTTGTGCAACGATGGACCAAGTTCATTGAAATACAAGGGGACTGTGTTGAAAAATTATGTTCATGTAAGTTTCCTTTTTGTATTGCAATAAAATTTATTGCGGATAATAATTGACTTACCCTCTTATATATATTAAAAAAACTAGTAGACGTTGTAAAAAAGTAAAATTATAAAATAATTGAAGACAAAAATATGCAATAATATTCCACATTTTTAAATTGCTGACTAACAACAAGCATAATCAAAAAATGAGTTGTTAAAAACTTATGACGAGTTGTTATGTTTAAATATCTAATCAAAAATATCATAAAAACAATGTTTTTAAAATACCGCTTTCATACCAAATCTATTTATTTTAGCTAATTGTTAATTATTATATCTTAACATGTTTACTATAATTGTATCATATCCAGTTTTGTATTTCTTATTGAGAACAATAGTTTTAGCTGTTATATCTACTGATAAGAACTCAGTTTAAATAATTTTTGAAAAAACTTATTTTTTATTTTTTCAAGGCTTACTGAAGTTTTGTTGAACGTTATGGTGATCGAATAACAAGGCACATTGGGATGTTTAACACAGTTGTTGTTTATAAACTTCACTTAACTGTTTTAAGTTCATTTCAATTTTCAATAAGTGACTTTATTTTTTTAATGAGATGATTGAGAAACACAATTTTAAGAACATTAAATTTTATAAAGAGGTTTTTTTTTTGTGGGCGAAAAATGCCTAGGCGTTATCATCGCCCGGAATTTTATTAATAAAAGGGTAAAATAACTCCAAAATAATAAAGCTTATGAGGTGTAAAAGTAATATTAATCGTATAATAAAAATTTATTAAAACAAATCAAGAAGGCAAAATAAAACTACAAAATCTTTAAAATATAAATGTTAAAATAATCGAATAAAGAAACTATATAAAACTTACCTAATTCCGATGGGTTGTGGAAAAGGTTCCCTCCCCGGACAGTAAAATTAAATACTTAGAACCAAAAAACCAAAATTGAAAGTAAAGGTTAAAAATTATTAAAAAAACTCTTCTAGCATAAAAATATATATGATAATATTACATTTTTTGCAGTAACCTGGTACTATGCAAAAAGAGAAACATTCGGTCCAAAATTTCGTTATTATTGTACAAGATATCACGGATGTTTCTAGGTAGATTAAACTCACGACGCAACGCCGCATAACATATGTAGTCCACGAGAATGTGGTGCACAGTCATGCGGCAGTTGCATCGTGAGCAAAGAGTTGTTTCATAAATTAAATGAAAAAATATAAAATTTAGTTATATCCTAGAAAGGATAAATTTATCAAAATAATATAAATGAAAAATAAGAATCTGAATGATAAATGAACCAGATGGAAATAAATAGAACATATGAGTTAAAGTGAAAGATTAATACAGAGAGGTATGGAGAAATCGATGGTTCAAATAACTGTTGACATAGCGTTAATGATGATGGTGTTTTTAGTTATTAATATTCCTTCCTTATCTTCAGGAGAGTCATTATAAGAAATGATACTTTTTTATCTACGACAGTTCATCAACACAATTACAGATACTACCAATTTTGGTACTGGAAGCATTTCTATCTAAAAAAAATTCTTGATAATGTACATAAAATATTCATAAATATGTCATTTTTATTACAACGATAAATTTTATTTAATTCTTCATCTTATTTTTTCAAAGAATTAAAAATTTATTTATTTTTTATTAAACTAATTGAAATAATAATTAATAAAATTGCATAAAAGAACAGTAATATTTTGTAGAAAGGAAAAAAGTTAACTATTAATTAATAACAACACAAAAAAGTACATATTAAAAAAAAGCCGATGTTAAACAATGTTAGATTATCAACAAAAAAATATCTTAACATGAGTAATATCTATGATAATAATACATTCTAAAATGAAAAAAAACAAATAATAGTTTTAGTAGCACTTTTAAATGAAGATGTATTATAATAAAAATTTATTCAGTAATAATAAAATTAAGAGAGTATTAAACAATTGCCTGACGATTAAGAATTTTCTAACTTCCGTACTTTTCTGAAAACGAATAACCTCAAAATCTGCAAGCAATGTTCACAGGATATTTATCTGTTGTCGAGGTGATTATGCTAATAGATAAAATTAGAGTAGAACATATTAATTAGAGTTAATTAATTGTCTACATAATACACAGCGTTCGGAAAGTTGCTGTGCACTGAAATTATCAGAGTATAATTACAAAACGTTTTAATTATTACTCTCTGTTTTTTTCATTATTTTATAGAAACGCTATTACAATAACTAGAATAGTTTATAAAGGTGTTGAAAATGACCTCTTTCAAATATAATACAATACTGCAAAGTTTCAGTCTGTTTTAAAACATTTTAACCAGTTGATGTACTGGAATGTCTCGTACGTGTGCCGTTGTTGCGGATTGTAACGGAAATTTTCCGTTAAGAGCTTGAATTGTATTGCAGTTGGGAACAGGAGCATCTGAAAACAAAAGTTTTCAAATGAAAATTTTCAGAAAATTGTGTTTCACGGAATCACTATGCTTGTCACCCTCATAATAGACGTGTTCAACGAAAAAATTCATTCTTCTATCAAAAGAACCGTTACGTTTCTCGTAACTATTTATTCCGATATTCGAAAAAACATGAAACAAAACGAGGTACGTTCAATCACAACTCAATAATTGATGTTTTGATTTATTACTGAGCAACGCCAAAGGAACCAACAAGGCAATCAACCTAATGCCGAAAGATCAGATTGCACCCGATAATTCTAAGCATACTGCATATCGACTTTTCGAACGTACTGTATCATGTTATTTCAAATTTACTTTGTGACTATATTACAGACATAGTTTGCTATAGTTTTGTTCTAATATTTTATTTTATTTTTATTAAACTGTTATTTTAAGTTTTTTTTCTAGTAAAATATTGATGAGTAAAGACACATAACTGTTTCCTGTTGTAGATTTATTAGAAGATTTTTATTAAGATATCTATTCCTTATTAATTTTATAAACTAAAATACTTTTTAGTTAAGTTACTTCTCCCTACCATTAATAATATTGTGTGACTAACAACTATCCATTTGATATACGGGTAAAAGAACATAATAGATTCATTAAAAATAATAAAATAGACAAATAAAAATTGTCCCATCATGTTATAAAAATGATTAATACGAAAAATAAAATACAAAATAACACTAAAACACTAAGCAAATAAAATCAGTATTCGTACCGTATCCATTTTACTGTATCGATAAAATGTTTATTTCCATATTATTACAGTATTTTCAAAATTTCTCTTCGTTCTAGTTAACGCTATAAAGTTTAAAAATGGGAAATTATAATTTTCGTATCATTTATTAAATTAACTGCTTTTTTAATCCATAATAATTTTCTTTTTACTCAATATCTATATTCCTCGATTTTGGTACGATGAAGAGTGGTAGAAGCTCAAAAAATATTTTGCATGGGAGGTAGATTTTATAGTTGAAAGTGGTATACAGTCGGCTCAACTTGCAAAATACTCAAAACAATTACGTTTCACCCATGTAAAAAACAATTTTTTCAAGACCTCAATGAAGATTATCCCGATAGAAAGCTACAATATATTGAAACTCCGCTAAACGTAATGGGTCGGAACTGTGTTGGTTATCTAAAAAGTTAATATTTGGAAAAATATATTTTTTTACTCACTTTCTAATTAATTGTCATAAAGGTGGGTAAAGGTCCAGTAAAAATCTTCACTACTTTAATATAGATTACTTTTATCATCTAAAATCTCATCTAGCTTCGATTTTCACATTTTTCTTGATTATTTATGTAGGCTTTAAACATATGACATTAAAATAATAATATGGCACTAATATAACATTTAAAATTTTTAAACTTCGTCACCTAGAGAAAAAATATTTCGGCTACTCACTTTTTTCTGTTTAGCCTCCGAAACCACCGTAAGGTATTACTTCAGAGGACGAATGAGGATGACATGTGTGAATGTAAATGAAATAGAATCTTGTTTAGTCTCAGGTCAACCACTTCTGAGATGTGCGTTTAATTGAAACCCAACTACCAAAGAACACCGGTATCCACGATCTAGTATTCAAATCCGTATAAAAGTAACTGCGTTTACTGGGATTTGAACCTTAGAACTCTCGAGTTCAAAATCAGCTGATTTGCGATGACAAGTTAACCACCAGACTAACCCGGTGGGTTATTCGGCCAACTAAGTGTGGGACCGACCCCGGAAGGAGAGTCCGGTGAGATAGGAGGTTTAGTGGGTAGGGCGCAGGTATACATACGCACTCTTAGCACCATCTTGCGGAACCTGTAGGCGAGTTCGAATTTCTGCCCGTAAATGGGGTTCCTCCAGTCACCGAAAAAAAAAATTGTGCTACGAAAATATTAATTTTTTATCATCAACTGCTAACTTTTAAGGGGGCTTTAAGAGATTTGTTGAATATCCAAAATAACGAATAACCTGCGACTTTTATCCTATCAATATTAGTTTAGTCGACGTCCGTGGCTTTGTTGTAGTATCATGGTTAATTATCCAGTAGGTTTCAAGCTTGAAAAACAATATTTCCATTTCATATTCCAGAGCGTAGCTTATGTAGTGAATTAATAAAGAAAAAAAAATTAAAATTTTAAAATAATGTTTTTGTTTAAGCATACAATTATTCAGAATTTCAACAAATATATATATAAATTTTTTTTTATACTAATAATCTTAATACCGGAAATTTTTTTTTTCTAAATTAATACTATTTTCAAATCATATCTGTTATAGAAATTAATTAATATATATATAGGTATTAAGGGTTGATTTATATTTAATATTACCGATTTAAAATGTTTTATCTTCTTAGGGTACAAAGGTATAGCTACAGATAGCCCAGGATCAAAAGTATTAGAAAAATTTATTTACTTACTATGTAAGTTTAAAGTTTTCATTACTTTTAATTGCTAATTCTACAATTAATTCATCATCTGTCCATTCCATTACCAGATGTGGTTTCCTTTATAGCAAATTAAGGCTCGTTAATTTGGATTAAATTTTATTTACTACTTAATGAGTTTTCTTAACCTAAATACCTCCTCTGTAATCTGTTACCTCTTTTTATTCACTTTCCAACAAGTATTTTTTGCTTGCTGAGCTCTTACTTTCCTTAATTTTAATAGAGCACATTTAAATTTTTAAAATTTGTTTTAGTTTAAAATATAATGTATTCTGACGTATGTTTAATCAAGAAGGGATGGAAAGTACAAAGATAAAATTCTAGTCAGTTAACTAGAATTACTCTAATAAATTAAAAAAATTAAGATTAAAAATTCGATGTTTACTTCTTTCCTGTTTATGTTACATTATGTTTACTCGAAAATTGCAGTAGTATGTTCTCTAATGTCTATCACAATTTAGACTTCTAAAATTCATCTATCATTGACACTTCCTGATTTATTATCATGATTTATTTCGAACACTAAATACTTATATTTTTTTCGGTTTTACTTTAACTTTTGTTTGCAACCTGCCTATTCCATTTCTTTCTCAATCAGGAATTATTCTTATTTTCTCATTTATTAAATTATTGTATTAAAACTAATTTTTTCATAATTAGGGATGTTAATTTTCATGTTTTAAAAACTATATTAATATAGTTTGATTGCAGATATTAACATTTTAGTAGTTAGGAGAAGTTTAAATAAATACTATAAACATATTAAAATAAATATTTTTCACTTTATGAAAATATACTATAAGAATATCTCTTAACACTTCTAATTTTATAAATATGAATTATGTATAAATTTAATTAAGTAAATCCAGTTCATCCTTTGAAAGAAAATATTTTTAATAATTTAAATATTTAAAAAAAAAAGTATATTAACTTATAAATCGTACCCAAGATCATATAAATCATTAACCTAAAATCGTTCTTTTATGTGATAAAATAGAATCTACTTTTTATTAATGCAAGGAAAATGTATTTTGTTCAGTTCTAATTAAGTTCTTTAATTGTTTGCTTAAATCATTAAAATTGATTTTGGGTTATTTTAAAAAGCGAATTTTATAACTTTACTACTTGATCTAAAATGACCTTACAGCCTGATTGAAAAAAAAACTGGAAAGTTGGAAACGAAATAAGAAATTGAGAAATGTAAAACAAGGAATGATCGACAAGGAATGATCGAAATGGAATAGGCAGGCTGCAAATAAACGGAGATCCAAGAAATTATTATTATTAGTGTAAATGTTAGTATATCAGTGTATTATTATTATTATTAGTTAAATTATATTATTTAGTGTTCACAATAACTGAGGATAATAAATTCTTTATTATTATAAAGAATTTGTCGATGACAGAAGAATTTTAGAAGTGTAATGTATGATAACCTGTGTAAAGTGTAATGTATGAAATATATCAATAAACGAAATGTAACATAAATAGAAATGAAGTGTAAACTGAATTCTAAAATAAGGTTCAGATTTTTGGATGAATTAAGGTGAAGTTTTTAAGAAACATACAAGGAAACACGAGAAGAAATCAAATAAGGAGTCCTATTAGAGAAATCAAGAATATAGAGACGACTGCAGAAGGAAAATAAATAGAATGAACTAAGATAGAAAACGCAAAGTGAAGAATAAAAAATTAAATGTTTAATTTATGACCTACAGATACGTAGAGGTAGACCAAGAAAAAGATGAATATGTGATAAATTGTGGAAAGGAAGACCTGTAAACGAAAATATAGTAGAGAAGGATTTCAAAGAGGAATGGTGGAGATTCGTAAAGTGAAACCAACCCAATAAAAGATGGGTGAAGGAAAAGGACGGACACAAAATAAATCTATAAGTAGATTTTCACTAATGAATAAGAGATATTATGATGAAAATGAGAGATTTATTTTAAATAGTCTGAAAATTGATTTATTTGCAGATAATCAGGTTGTTACAGCCTTGCCAAAAATTTCCTCAGTTACCGTAAATAATTTCTAATATACAAGCTTTAATCGTCAAACAAGGGTCACAATATTTCTCAAAAGGGTATTTACTCACTGCAATAAAAATTACGAATTTGATGAATTATTTGAACAACAGTATTTAATTTTTGGAAAAATATATTAATATTTTGATTCAATATATAATCTACATAACAATCATATTTTACATCATTAAATAGCTTATGTAGTGTAATATGAAGATTTATGAAGGAAACATTAAGTAATGACTTCTTATATCAAAATCTGACACCTATGAAACTATGATTTCCAGAGAAACTCGATTTTATTTATAGGAATGAGGTAAGGATATAGTTAGTATTCAAGAAGAAATGTTTCAGATTCAGTGAATGAATAATTTTAATTGAATGTAATTACATGATATGTTTGTTTAATTACACTAGGCAAGATTGGGTTTTTGTTTTGTATAAGAAAAATGTTAGATATTCTTTATCGTGTAGATAGATAGACCAATCTTTAATTATAATAAACCAATAAAAATGAAAAACTAAAATATACTGGGAGGTTTACGAATAGTTTTATCAATTTGAATTTTTTCCACAAGTAAATAGATATTTTACCTGAAAAATACATGACTGATAATTTTATTTAACGAATTATAAACTGGAAGTAGAAATCTCAGTTTCACAAAATTTTGAATAATTTAAATGGATATCCCGAAATTTGTTTTGTAGAATTTTATAGTTAGCATCTGTAAAGAAATTTAATTTGTCTTTATAAATAGCCTTAGAAATTAGGGAATAAATTATTTATTTAATCCAGTATGGCTGATGTTAATTTTTTTAAAGATAATGTTGTACTAACTTTGAGAGCTGAATTCTAACATGTACCAGAATTAGATCCCAAAGTTTATAGAATCATTAGATTTAACATAAAGTTATCCTAATATACTCGTATTTATTGATGGTTAAAAAACAACACAAAATGTAGTTTTGTAAAAAAATTCCCGTTTTTATCTGTGCTAAATTTCAAGTTTCTCTTACAGAATCACACGATTTACAGAGATAAGGAATTACATCTTAAGTTCTCATTAATCCTCTTAAGGATCATGGAAAATTGTTAGAATAAGGAGCATTCTTAGACATTTAGAAAATATTATTTTAACTATTGTAGGAGTGAATATTTCAGACATTATTTTGTATTGATTCAACGGAGCGAAATATTGTGGTTTGAAAAACTAGTTTGTGCAATTGTTATTCCTTTATAAAAAAATAAATAATAAGAGTGTTAATCCAGTTCTATAAAAATCATACCCCAGCCTATTAAGAAGAAATAATAATATCTTTTCCTAATAAGGAAAAATCCTATTGTCGATGTTTAGCTTTCTATATAACGGGAAAATCCCTGCCATGCCTCAGGTTTCTAGCATTCTTTTTACGTACCTTTTTAATTTAACCACTTAAGAATTGTTACAATGCTGAATTTCACCATCCTAACTAATCGACAAATAGAAGCATTAGTAACGAGTGAGCCAGTGACGACTTTTCATTCTTTATATTTCGAAATCTATTTAAAAGAAGAAGGTCGTCGATAAAAATGCTGCTTACATACATAGCTTTCTATACACTATATTAGAGCTCATATACATTACAAATAGAGGCTTATCTTACGAAATGTCCCCTTTAGTCATGTTGAAAGAGTTTTTTCCTTGAAATTCCCCGATTGTTCTTCGATGTTTCAGTTTACTGACCTAGGATAATATTTGTGTAAATCCAGAAAACGTATAGAAATTGCCTGAGTAAGATCGTTTGGATAGATATATTGATTTTATTTTTAAGAATAATTCTATAAATAGTTATTTAAAATAATTTAAATATTGTTAAAGTATTAATAAAAGACGCAAATAGATAATGAAATTACATAAAAAATAAACAGAAAAAGTTTCACATAAGCAATATAAAAATGTGAGTACTTCATTCATAATTAATTCATGAATAAAAAGAATCAGTTTAATGAAAATTTGATTCTTTTTATAAAATTATTTTATTAATAAGTTTTGTTACATCTAAGTATCAAACGTTATGTTTTATTAGTGGTATATTGTTAGCTGTAATACTTTTTATATCAGTTGGTGATTGAAGATTAATTCATTTACTCACTTAGCTTACTTTATTAATCCTCTTTGTTTCCCTCATCGATCACAGTACAGTAAATACATTTTATTGTTATTCGTACTTCTTATTGGTTAATTGTTTTCTCTTCAAATATTTTATCAATCCATTTTAACAAATGATATTTAATTTCATGTTTATTTGAAGAGAATGACTAAAATCCCATATTTTTAAATTATGTACTTCAGAAGATAAGATCGTTTCCAAGGTAGGAAATGTGTGGGCTCTCGGACCGACTGTATGATTTCAGGAAGGGAAGATCCACTTTGGATGCACTGAAGAGGGTCATCTCCATAGTCTACTGTGCATTCAGGGGTTCTAGACGCACAAGGATGATTCAGTTGTTGGACTTCCTTAGTTGTTGGACTTACTTAGTGAGGTTCATCCAGAGTTATCTGTAGCAACGTAAAATCATGGTTTCGATGGCAGACGACAGTTTGGACATCTTCATGGAACGAGGGGTGCCTCAGGAGTACTATGTCGGGGTCTGTCTTGTGGAATCTTGTTTATAACGAAATCCTTGACCTCGACTGACCGTATGAGGTGCAGGCGGTAGGATTCACTGATGACGTTGCACTAGTCGCGGTGGACAAGGGTTCACAGCAGCAGGTAGCTAAGGTAAACCGGGCCGTTAGTATGGCGAAGGGGTGAATGGAGACGAAGGGGCTGATACACGCTGCCAAGAAAACGGAGGTGTTGGTCTCGGCAGTACGGAGGTGGCTTCCGCCCCTGTGAGTACATTGGCGATACATTGTTGGAATCAGTCAGATGCCCGAAATTTCTGAATATCTGTTTGGATCATGAGCAGAAATTCACCAGCCACGTGGATGAATTGGTTAGCAAAGCAGAAAAGGTGACCGGTGCGCTTACCAGGTTGATGGCCAATGTGGGAAGTCCTGCGGCAAGCTCCTTTCCATGACGGTGTCTCCTGTGGTCCTGCATGCAGAGCCGATGTGGCAACAAGCTTTACGATTCCGAAGATGTAGGACGTCGTTGAATATGGTTCTAAGAAGGATGGCCCTTAGAGTTGTATCCGGCTGTAGGATTGTTTCCTTTGATGCTGCCTTCGTCATAGCAAGTGTGCCACCTGTTGGGTTGAGAGTAGCCGGGCGTGCGGACCGGGCAGCTAGCATCTCGAAACAGGATGCTCGGGAAAGCGTACTGGTAAGGTGGCAGGAGATGTGGGAAAGGTCAAAAATGGGAACGTGGACCTTCTGCATTCTCCCGAACATAAAAACGTGGGTCTGTCGGGAGCATAGGAATACTAAATTTTGGTTGACCGAATTATTGACATGACCGGGTCTCCCCAACCCAACCCGAGAAGATCCGCAGGCCATACGGTAGCCCAGATACGGGACCTGTGGTGCTGGTACAAAAGGGGGAGGTGTTTTCAGTGAATCCCCGTAATATTCGAAAAACCACACACACCCAGTAGCGCGGGCTGCTGGGCGTCTGATTGCAGATTCCTCTTCCTACCAAAAAAAAAAAGATAGGAAATGTGTTGTATATAACGTAACAAAATTGTAAAATTTGAGCAGTTAATTTGTTATAGAAATAAATAAATAAAAATGTAATGTCATTGTTTTGTTTAGGCTATCGAATTTGACGCACATAATATTAGTTTTATTTTAAAAACTATCAAAATATAATGGGTAATTGGAAGTGAGTCGCATTGACATTTTAAATTGCTTGTTTGTCATTGGGACTGATTATTAACATATTTACATTGGGAAAAAATTATTTAGTACAAATTAATTTTTAAATCAGTACATGAGTGTAAATAAACATCCATGTTTAAACATTCAGTTGTGATTTTAGCATGTAAATAGGTTGGTCGTTGTTCAAAGTCTTTTGCGTTAAGGATTAATCTTCTATTAATGTTTGAATATTCGACGTCAGTCAATAAAATTATCTTGTGAATTTGTAGAAAACTCAGAATAAACTAAATTCTGCTGTTAAAGTATTGTTTGCCACACCAAAAGAAATTACAGAAGTCGTACATTTCTAATTATAGCAAACAGTACCGAGGGACTTGTAGTGAAACTGATTAAAATTCTTACTGAGAGGAGACGTAGCCTTTGTTTAAATCACTGCGAAAGAAAAACACAACAAAAACAGATAATGGTAGATGTAGTAAAAAAAAGATTACGCGTACCTAAATTTATAACGCGTTGACATATAATAACTGATGAAAATTTATCAAATATGTCAAATGATGACAAGGTATGATTTATTGCACCTTGTATATATTTTTTAATAACTTTGATTTTTTTAATCTTTGAAGTATCTTTATATTGGCGTTAATAATTAATTATAACATGCGGCAGTGAGCTTACTGTAGTTGGAGATATGAAGCAAATTTAAAAAGTTTATAAGTGAGTTTTTCGTTAATAAAAATAAGAAAAAAATTAAATTAAAAAAGAAATAATTTTTTTTTCTTTTTAACTACTCTTTCATATAATATTTTTAAGGTTTATTTTCTCATTTTTTCTAAAACCGTTTTTTAAACGTTTTACTTCTCCAGTATTTAATCTCTCTTTAAATCAAGCTTACTTATATTTTTATTCCAGAATAATGAGTAACAAATTTATACTTTTTTAAAAAAAATTACAATTAGAAATATAAATATATTTCGTTATCTATTTAACCTGTATTTCTATTCACAGATAACTAATTTATAAATTTATTGATTTGCATAAATATAATTACATCGCATTAATTTTTTATTTATATTTCTGTTAAAATTAACATTATTAAAATAATCACATTTTCCATTTTTAATTTAGTTTTGTTGGCTTCTCTGGTAACATAAAAAGCGCTACTGTTGTAATATAAACATTAAACAGGAAGATATTAGCAAAAAGAAGATAATTTTTATATTTTAATTTTACAATTGTGAAAACGTTTGTTACCAGTCTTTATTATGAATAATCGATAAAGACCATATAGCATACCCATAATATATGCTTAAAACCACCATAAAATAATTAAAGAAATATTTATCATCCAAATTTTCCTTTGAATAATTTATTTGTATAACTTTAAAATATGTACATTTTAACTACATTATATCAATTTTAATTATTGTGTAAAGAATTATGCAGTATTAATATATTTTAATTTCAAAATATACTCTATAAAATTATGCGTTTTTTTTTTTAAATACAGCTTCATCCCCTGTTCGTATTTAAAAAGCGTATTACTATTATAATCTACTTGAAAAGAATTAGGGAGTGAAGGTGATTCATTGGTAATTCTTCCATTCCGGCATTTCTCTAAACAGTCTAAACCACTAAAAACTGAACTAATTTCAGTTAGCTTGAAAATATATATTGTTAAAAAGAATTGCCATAAATGCTAAGATAATTGTAAAAAAAATTTGTATGTTACATTGAGGAAATATTTATCTAAGTTGAAAAAAAACATTCTGCTCACTTGAGAAATGAGACTTACAGTAATCAGAGTAAAACTTATAAGCAAAGAAAAAACACAATTTTTAAAAGAACTAAATAAAAAAACAAAATAGAAAAGTACTGAAATTGTGGTATCAGCTGAAGTTAAAATTAGGCCTACGTTATAGAAATTACTGGGCTGGTATGTCATTAATAAAGATGTAACTCGGAATTTTTGTTTTATGAATACTGACACCAGACTGGTATTCCGTATAAAATTTACGAGAGGACCATTTTAGGGCAAGATCCTCCGCTTCTATGTGAAAGAATCCCCGAAGTTGGTCATTATCCGACAGATGGCGACAATAGTTTTTTCGGGCACGACTTAATTTTCTCTTTCGTGTATCTGAAATGTGGCGTTCTCACCTATCCACACTTCTTACTTTATGGCAGGGGTAGGGAAGACTGCCATCGTACCAACTCGGAATAAGCTTAGGTCCATCATAGACTATGACCACTTGGGTCTTCTCTAATGAAAGCTGAAGCGCGATTCTCTGCTGAGGCAATAATATTTATCGCTTTGATCGTCTGTATCCCGCACTACAGTAATTTCTATAATCACCCGTTCTGATGAACTTCCAGGACTCTGAAATCCATTCCTGGGTGATAACATAGTTGAAAACATCGACCAAACACTTAATTTTACAACCATAAACAAGCCGGGGATGGCATCCAAGCCGGGTGTCTTATCGCGTTCGATATTACAACAAACCACCACAAGCTCTTCTGTGGTGATAGAAAGATATCAACAGTTCTTTCCTCGCGGTTTATCACATCGCATCAAGATGAGAGAAAGAAAAGATCTCTCTTTGTAATTCAATAGAGCAGCCCTGTCTTAAACGGGTGTATCCAGACCAAATTTGTGTGATAATTTTACAGCCGTCTCTCCAGATATCCTCGTGGAGGACATCGCAGGGTCTCCCGCACTTCTGTCGTTTGGTCCTGGAGATCTCGATTCAGCCTAGTCCTTTTGAGCTCGTACCGGCAATAGGTACCGAGTTCGATATCATCCCTTCGGCCCTCTGGCAGTCTTTACCTGGTGTTCACTGTACACTGGTGTTCACTTTACCTGGTGTTTGACTGTTAACATCAGAAATTCACCCATTTTCCTTGACAGCCTGCCTGACAGCTCGGTTTGGTTTCCTTAAATACGTCAGCGATGATGCCTGAGAGATCTTCTGGGTCTTTGAGGTCAATGTCCTCCTAGCTGACTACTGAACGAGAAGTCTTCTTCCGTTCGCTTTTAAGACTGTCACAGAATCGCCCTATGTTCTGACACGCCCTATGATCCGCTCGTCAGGAGCGCAGCCTAGGTGGTCATATATCGTTAACAATGGGTTAGTGTAGAAATCGTTTTCTACCGAGAGTTTTTGCCGGTTATCTGCTTAATTCTGCTACTAAATCTTCTAAAAAAGCATCGAATGGACGGTTCGGCGAGATACACAAACTAACAGCACCATCGAATTCTCTAGCCAGGCATAGCCTGAGCCGCTGCAGGAGCTGCTGCCAACATCGCAGACCCGCTGATAATCTCAGCAGCTAATACTACATTTGGTTCGCTTCACAGTATGCAGATTTTTTTCCCGTCTTCCAGCTTTTTTTAGATTAATTTGAATAAGTTTCATTCTTTATTCTTTGAGCAAACTTTACTATCAGTCCTGATAGTAAATCAGCTCATCTGACAGCTCATCTTTGGCCTTCTTTATATTTGATCCTCTTCTGTCCAATCTTGCCACAATTTAACCAAAGCTCCGAACGGTCTGGGGCCTTGCACATTGAGGCAAGAGTTGAATTGTAGCACCTAAAGCATTTCACTTCCTTCTCCCCTCTCGAAAAATGACAGCTGACCCACCCTATAAGGATCGTGCCTTGTCATGAGCTTACGAGCAGCGTTCTCGGGCAGCGCCACAGTCACCTTATGAGAATTTCCGAAGGCCGCCTGATGGATATATCTGTTACCGTTCTTGCAAATAGATAACAATTACGTTTGCCCAAACGAAACATGTAGCTGTTAGTTGTGACTTATTTTTATAGATTTAATATAAATTCTAACCAAAATAATACCAAATGATACTGATATTAATATACGACTGTTCATTTATATTACTTCCCTATGCCTTGTAAACAAACTCATCTATAGTTTACAACATCCATCTATAATTTCTTTTATGAAAGATGAATCTTGGTGTAAGGTAAATGATATATGTACCGTTTCTGAACGTACACAAAAGCAGGTTGGTTCAAGGAAACTGAAATATACAAAATGTCCCATGAAGAAACGGAGAAACTTTAAGGACATGTTCTACTGGTAAGGATGGTAACATGTCCTACTACTGGTAGGATTTCTACACTTCTAATAAAAAGAAGACCTACTGTAACTTTTGGGAACCAAATTAAGGAGTAAAATTGGTGTTCTGTTGTGTAATTTGAGTTGACAGATAGAATAAAGAGATCCCAGAACTGTAATTTAGATATCAGAACAGTTTTTAAGATATCCGACGTAAAACACAAAATTTGGTATCGAAAAATAAGTTTTTTTTAGGTTTGTGTAATTTTCAGTTTATTTTTCGTTTAAATTACATAAGAAATCATCAACTTTACTTCTTAACTGAGCTCCAAAAATTGCAGTAGGGCTTCATTTTATTAGAAGAGCTGAAATCCGGGCAAAACTTTTCGCTAGCCGTATCTTGAAAACAAAGCGTGTTTATATGAACGTTTTTCATTATTTTTACTGTAGAATATGTCTTGAAAGTTTCTCTGTTTCTTCGTGAGGCACTTTATATAATAGCTGCAAGTAGGATAAAACCTGAAGAGAGCAATACCCTAAAATCCAATATGATACTCTGCGGCTATTGTGATACTGTGGTTTGTGCATTTAAAAGGACCAGATTAACAGCTAGCTTAAGGATTCAGCTTACAATAAATGAAATATATGTAGTCATTAATGTTCAGTCGGGCTTTTAATGCAAATATGCTGTAATACTCAAACGCAAATATCGGGCTTATTCTCGGTTTTTGTTTCAGCGGTAACACAATGCTGTTGTTAGCCTCGCGTAGGGCACGGCAATAGAGATCCAGTTGTGAGATTAATCGTATAATGCGACTTTTGCCCGCTTTTTATTCGTTAATAGCTATCTACAAACCTGACTGGTTCTCACTGTAATTAACAGTGAGAACTTTAAAATGGTATCGAGTAAGAAATAAATCTACAAATGTTTATTATTAAAATGTTAAACGTTTTTCATATAATGACCATTTCCAATTTTTAAAAAAGTGATCGTAGAAATGAATGTTACACTTTAGTATTAAAGCAATAGTGAGAGTGAAGCCGGAAATTAATTTTTTCGCTTCATTGTTTACTGGACTTTGTTGAATTGAAATCTATTTTCTATTTGGTCTAATAAATAATACTATTGTACTACAAATGCTATTATTATTTTATTAACATTGAAGTTAAAATTTTAAAAGAAAATTCATACGTGTTTCCTTGAATTTCTGTATTATAATGTAAAACATTGACAGATTAACGGTAATACAAAAAAGAACAGATTGTACTCTCAAAAAAATTCCAAAGAGAGGGTTTCAGATTCAACGAAACTACCTGTTTTTTAAAAACATTCTCTCTTCAAAATAAAGTCCCAGTTGTACTAATCTCAATATTAATGCAATCCTTTTCCCTCTAAACAGTAGTCTTAACTATTATCAAATCTTCCTTTTAGGTAGTTTATACTAACATGTTTGCAATTTCTACAGTTTTTTCTCGGTTTGGTTTTTATTTTCATTATCTTCGTTTAACCTCTTATTTATACACTGGCAGATAGATAGTAAAATTACGACTTTTTTTTACGTAAAATAACGTTTGGGTATTATAAACGTATCTCGCGGGACAGAAGTACATATTGTGAAACGATTCGTAGGTAAGGAAATCATATTGATGGTGTATACTAATTTAGAATTCTCCTACGTCAACAGACGGGGTAATCAGGTTATTTAAGTCAAGCTTCTTGATGCAGTAAATTACTTTTACAAAGGTAATTTGCAAACAGCAACGATTTTACTCTATTATTATACATCTGAAAAGCCATCCTCCCAGAATAAATTTGTAGTTTTATCAATGCTCGATTCATTCGTTGAAGTAGATCGGTAACTTCTCCCTTTAATCTATTATTAAATATCGTATTAAAATATAGAAATTTAATTGAGAATAAAAAACTGTACATTTAATAACCGCCAATGATAACTAACGAGAAGTGAAGCGTATATAAACATATTTTACAAAAATTAGAAGAATGTGCTTATTCATTCATAAAAATATTGAAAATTCCATATTTATGTTTATTAAAGTATTTTACTTTTAATAATTTTTATACTCAAACCATTTCAAAATGCTTAAAAAATCGACTCTTTAAAAAAAAAAAAAAACATTTGTTTTATTAATAATCTCTACTCTTATAATAATTAGGGTTTGGCGCAATGACTTTTTAAACATACAACACAGTTATTCTAAAGACAGTTCATAAAAACACCCTTAGAATTTCAGTGCTGAGCTCATTATACTAGGTAATAATGAAGTTTTTTTTCATTAGAGAATGAGTCGATTTTTTATCTCGTAACTGATGCAAATACAAATCCTGAATGAAAAAGATTAAATGACGAAAAACAAAACGTAAAGTGAAAAAAATACTTCAACATCACATAGCCATTCCACAATAGATTGAACTTAAAAGTTTTGTTAATAATATTATTAAATTTTAAATCATTTTAAAATTTTAAGTTAGTAAAATTTTAAAATTAAAAAATTAATTAATATTAAGTAAACATTACTAAATTTTATGAAGTTTGATCTATATCAAACTAATTTAATTGATTACTTTTTTCATCGTATAAAAGTTTAATTAAGTAGGTTATTTTAATTACTTGATAAATTAAAACAAGTCCAGCATTACCTGGGCCATGATTTTTATAAAAAAAAAGAAATTTATTGATATTTAATCAAATTTTAAATTTGAACTTCTATCCGAAATTTAGCCAAATATGTTATCTTATTCAAATCATTAAGATATTTCGTAATCAGGTAATTGAATTAGAGCTAGGTGGACTTTAGAAACTCGCAAAATAAATTATGAAATAGCAGAAACACAAAATTCATTTATACGTATGTATGGACTAAGTTAGCTTACTTACTTACTTACTTAAGTTTTTTTTTTTTTTTTTTTTTTTTTTTTTTTTTTTTTTTTAAGTATCAATTCTTTTTACAGGTTGACACAGAGTTTCAAGCTTCCTACTTTGTATTTATTACGATTTCAAGACACATTTTTAACATGCGGATCAATATGCAATTTTTACTGTCAAGTAACTTCGAAATTCAATCTATTATAGAATGGCTTTGTGAAGTTGAAGTATTTTTTCACATTATATTTTTATTTTTTCATTGATTAAATTAATTATTTAAGAATTTTTCTTATTCAGGATTTGGATTTTCATCAGCTAAGAAATTAATAATCGATTAACTCACTAATAAAAGTAAAATAACTAAATTATAACCATTTTTAGTGAATTGATAGTTGAGATTCTAATGGTGTATTTATGAACTGTCTGTAGGGCAACTGTGTCAAATTTTACGTTTCTAGATAACCGGAAAATGGCAAATTAGCGTATATAGGTTGATTGAAGCAAGTAAAAATTAGCTTAAAATTTAACCGATTTAAAACGCTTATTTCGTATGCTAAAAGCAGAATAAAGGCACAATAAAAAACAATATTAAAAATCTAACTTAAAGCAACAAAAATGCTATTTTGCATATGCCAAATGGAAAAAATCGAAAACATGTTATCATAATAATCAAATATTTGAATACAGATGCACGACATTAAGAAATAGTAAGACACTGGAAAACATAGTCGTATCGTTTCCTGAATTATTTTTGATATTAGCCCCAATTTTAATTTTTTGACGCAATGCCGCGTAACAGACACAGTCCACTATTATGTGGTACCGTCAGTTGGCAATCGCAGCGAACACAAACAGGTGCATCGGTCCAAATCATGCCTGAGTGAGTCAAGTGTGCCCGATTAGCAAACGGCAAATAATAACTTCACCTGATCGGTTACTCCTGGATGAAGAGCCCCACAGTGACACATTGTCTTTAACTAGAAGACGTTGATTATTGATAATAGAATATCATTCACTTTGTCACTCATCACAAACCATCTTCTTCAAAAGCAGAAAAGATTTTCAGAAATAATCCAATCAAGGAAAGGAGGCTGAAAACAAGCCCCTTTTCCCACACGATCAGCGTGCTCATTTCCTGAAATTCCAGTGTAACTGGGGATCCAGCAGAAGCTCGAGTTGTGTTACATTGAGTCATTTCAGAAATAAACTGTATCTCTCGTACAACAATGTGTCTGGAGTAAATGTCATTAATCGTCTACAAGCACTTATGGAATCTGAGCAGACAAGTACGTGTCGGAATGTCGGATTAAATATATTTAAGGGTTTATTAATAGCAAACAGCTCTGCAACGAAAACACTAGCGACTCTGGAAAAACCGGACATATATGTTCTATTACCAACCACAAAAGCACAACCAACAGTTATCGTGTTTGTAGCCGTCTGTATTTACTACGTTGTAATTAATCAACTTAAAAAGACATGCTGGTGAGTTATGACTCTTAGAAAATTAAAAACACTGTAAATTCATGTAAATAATATCAAAAGTTAATTAATTTTCTAATTATGTAAAAAAAAAAAAAAATAATATAATCAAACCGTTAAAAAAATAAACATTTCCTGTACTTTCATCGACAGTATTTGTATACAGCTCACTTTAAATTTCTATTAAAAAACAATACATAGAAAATTGATAATGTATTTTTTAAATACATTAAAAAACAAATTGATAAGAAAATTTTTTCACTACACAATTTTAATAAACTATGAAGAAAAAAACTATAACATCTAATTGCAATTGCAAAGTCATTAATTTTTAATTATTTTGTTTCTATAAAAAAAATGTAGCTCATTAAAAAAAACCTGCACGTAGGACGGGTATCTTTAGTTTGCGAATTGAATTAAATTGTAAATCATAACAGTTTGAAATCTTTGTAATTTAAGCTTGATAAAATGTATGTATTTTGCATAAGCATTGTTATATTCAAGCGGTTGGAAACAGGAACAGTTGATATGTGGTTGAACCATATAAAACAAACAAAACAAAAAAAAGATATTTTATTATAGTTAACATTTATTTTTCACAACGACAAAAAAGAAATAGTAATAATAATAACATTGAATAAAGTAACAATAACTTTTATTTATCTAAATAATATTATTATACAACACAATAATACAATTGTAATGAGCAATAATTACCTTATTGTAATTGAGGTCACTGGTTCTTTTTCATATTAAATAAAATAACAATAAAAATCTTTCACAGCGATACTTAAAAATAAAATTATAATTATAACAAGTGTATTTTTTTTGGATTTATAATTGAGCATAAACATTTATATCAAAAGCTTATAAACATAAGCTTATTAATAAATTAATAAATAAGCAACACAATTAAAATTATGCAATTTATATATTTTTTCATTTTAAAAATTAAAGGAACTAATTTTATCTACAATATGTTAGATTAGAAAATATTTCATTATAAAATAATAATAAGTTCAATTAGACTGTACATTTATAATCTTGATGAACAATGAAAGCAAGTGTATTTAATTTTAGACCTTTATTCTTAAGCTAGAAAGCATCAAAAAATTACTGAAAAATAATATATATATATATATATATATAAATTATTTATTTTGATTTTATAAACTTCTTTTTCGTTAAAATTATTAAGAATAAATATTTTACAGTAAAATCTGTCTCTAACTGATGTTAAATTTAATGGATTCCTTATCTTTTACAGACATTTTTTCAGTTCATTATTTTTAAACAACCTATTTTTTACCGCTAATTAATAAATTTATTGATTCTGTTTGTGTGAAAGTTATGAAATAAAATTTAGTTATTACAGTGCTGTTTTTTGAACTTTAATAAGTTAGGGTGTACTCATTTTAATGTCACCTTATTTTTGAATCATAATATATTAACGTGACATACGTAAACATGATTTTATGTTAACATCATATATATTAATTTTTAACTACTGTATCTAAAACGTTATTTAAAATATATATCAAACATAACAAAGACGTAATATTTAGAATTTACAAATAAATAATTTTTTTTTAATTGCCCATTTCTATAGGTAGATTGGTAACCCTCTGCCTTTCGTCTGGAAAGTACCGATCAGTCATGGCTTTTTTTATTTTCTACAGGATTTCCACTGTATGTTTCAGGCATACTCTTTAAAATTTATCCGATGATTTAATAAGAAAAGGAATAATAAAAGATTTACCCTTTATGGTGTTTACAAAGGAACGGAATGCTGTTTAAAAGAGCAGACTTAGTAATAATTTACCGTTCAGATAATAGTTTGACAAGATAAAAAGTGTAAAAGTTTCATTACATTATATACTGACTTTTTTGAAAATATATTTTTAATTACGCCGATTCAAAGTAAATGAAAATTTATTGAAAAACAAGACTGCAAAGTTTAATAAGGAAACAATTATGCGTGTTTAATAATTTTAACATTAGGATCATTATAAAGATAGTTAACTTAAAAAATGTAATACGTCATTAAAAAAACTAAACATTATTCACATTTGCACCTAAAGCTATCATTAAAAATAAAAAAAAAATCCTTAATTTATTAATTTTAATAATGTTAACATAAAGAATGATGTTACCAGAAAATAACGAACTCTGTGTTCGCTCGACTACTAACACTGCATGATTTCCTATTATGTTCTTGAATTTTGCAATAAATTCCTGAATTACGTTTAAAAATAATTCCTTTTTCTTATCCATCTATCGAACTTCTACAAAAAAAAATGTATTAAAGGTTACACTTTTGTCGATGTTACATTAAGTACATGTTACATTTTATTTTCGTTATACTAATCTGCGTATTTCACGTAGCATTACCAACGAAACCCAACTGAAACCCGATTCAGAAATAGTACTTCTACTTTGAATCCGAAAAGCAGTAATTAACTACAGATTTTTAATCGTGATTACAACAATGATATTGATTCGTAAAATAAACACACACTAAATAAGTCAGATGAGTTAATTTATTTTAATTCTATCACGCATTTTACCTTTGCTTTTGAAAGATTGCTTACCGTGAGTATATCAGGCAGAAGAAACAATATATTGCAATATTTCACAGAATCTAATGAAAGCATAGAAAACATCCTATGCCAGACTTATTAAGGAAAGCAAGGATGAAATTGTTTCCGTTGCCTTCTTCAATTTCGCCAAATATATGGTTGCAAATTAACAGAAACTGGCTGCAGTATAATGGATATCACTACTCTTAGAGAAAACATTTGTAACTGGTGCTTCTTGAGAATTTTTTACATGTGTAACATTCATAAAGTAAAGGAAAACTGGAACAGATGGTGTAAAGCAATAAAAAAATGAATATTCCTTCCTTCGTAAACAGTCAATTACCTTCTGTTTCCAGCTCAGGGGGATTATCACGAGGAATAGTAACAATATATCCCGAAAAAGTTTTACTTAATGTGCATCAGAGAAATATATATTAATATATTCCTAAATTAAATATACTAATATATTTTTTCTAAATAAGGCTACATCAAGGTAACAGTAGTTTAAATCTTCATCTTAGATCAAAGAAGTACATTTTTTTAAAAATTTATTACGTGGTTAAGGACAGAATATTTTTTTTTTAATGTTCAAAAGTTCATGTTTTATACCTTTGTAAAAATTATCTATTAATAATGTTAAATTTTCATCAGTTTTCACTATTTTATCGATTGACTGGGTGCTTAAACAGTTGAATGTAAAATAATTTTTTTTTACTTCATTTTAGATAATATAAAAAAAAAGTAGAGTATAAAAGAAAACATAACCCTTTAACTTAATCAATGACGGAGCATAATCCTTCTTAAATTCTTGAACTATATTCAAATTTTAAAAGAATTTAATTACATTATTATTAATTTTTTGTTAAATATTTTTCATCGGCTGAAACATTATGGATTTACCGCTAATTTTATTTCTGAAAACTGTACGTTTATCTTACAAATTACATTTTTTGACAGATTTTACTGTATAAAAGTTCTACAAGAAAAAGATTTCAATAAAAATACAATATTTATGTTATAAAAATATAATAATATCTTAATTCACAGCAATGGCCTAAATTTTTACGTAATTATAAACAATTATTAAAACAAAATTTTATTATTAAAAAAAATAAATCACAAAAAATTATTAATAAATCTGGATTAATCTTTTTGTTACCAGTTTTGGTTTTTATGTTAGCTTCAATCCCTGAATTCTTCTTTTTTTTGTTTAACCTCCGGACCACCGTTAGTTATTGCTTCAGAGGATGAGATGAATGATTTGTAGAGTGTGTAAGTAAATGCCATGCCTGTCCGGGATTCGAACCCGGGACCTCTGGATGGAAGGCCGAGTGGCGCTACCACTCGCGCCGCGGAGAACGGCTTCCTGAATCCTTGTCTACTAATAAAACATACTGTTCCATTTACGATCTAAAATAAAATGTAACATTTTTATTTAAATAACGGTTAAATATATAAATCTAATAATTTTTACTACATAAAAATAAATTACATGAGAAATAAAATGGATAATTTTTGTTAATAATAAAGTACTTAGCAAGGAAGTTTTGTACTTTATTTAGATTCCATCTATTGTGGTTTAATCGATAGCTGTACAACTAATATAAGTTAAGTAAGCTACTCAAGTTTAAAAATCCAAATAACAGTTCCATCTTTAGTGACGGTTTTATCCAGATGGAATATATTAAACCATATTCGAAGTTCATTCTCCATTAATTTTCATACCAACTCGAACCACAAATCATATGCCTCTGGTAAGTTGACAGGAATAAAACTAAGAAAGAATGTTTAACATAAGTTTTTCTATTTTAAGTTTTCTTATAAAGAATCATTTTTCTAATTTAATTTACTTTGTGCATAATGCTTATAAAGTTAAGCCATGTAGAACATGGACAGAATGAAATAGTAGTAGAATGTATTTTTTTGGCAGCAACCGTTTCAGCAAAAATTATCACATTTTTATTTTATTTTATCCATTATAATGTAGTTTAAATTTAATAATATAAAAGTCAGAAATGATTTTTGTTGTAAAATATAAAATAATTTTTATTTATGTTTAGGTCCCAATAATAAAATTTTTATTTTTATTATTCTTTTTACAAATATTTTATATTTTACACTATTCTATATTGTAAAAAATATACGAAAAAAGAATCACTTATTTTCAAATAACTTTACTTATTAATTATCAAACTACATTTTATAAAGGAAATAATAAAATATTAAAATTTTGGATCTTTTATTGTCAACACCAAAATTTATAATTTTAGAGAAATAAATGTCGCATTTTATTACATAAATTTACTTTATTATTATAATTACTTGGCAACGACGTTTTTCATTTTATAAAAATTTTGGTTTTAAAAAACTAAAAGAAAAATCATCGTTCATACATAAAGAAAAAAATTATTATATAAAGTCATTAAATTTTAATTTAATGTCTTAGATATAGACTAAGGCTTAGAAAGTCTAAAGAATTAGTCTAATGATTTAGACTTATAGTCTAAATCGTCTTAAACATAAAAAAGGTTTTATAAACGTTTTTTGAACGATCGTTCTAAAACGTTTTTTCATTATATTTAGGAAATCAGATTACCTAATAATCATTCAGGAGCTCAGAAGATAGTAGCGCTAAGCATTGTTACCAAATTTTTGGAAAAGGAGAAAAATATATTTATTCACTAATTCTATTGAATGAATGTTGGTATCACACTGGGCACCACAAAAAAATATATTACAAATAAAAAAATTATTTTACAAATTTTGAAGAAAAAAAGAATTCCAAGATCAGTTGGAATTCTTTTTTGGAAAAAATGATACATTTGGATGGAAAAAATGCATTTACTCATTTAAATACATATATATGCTACAGGTTATTTAAATTTAAAGTGAAACTGATCTAAGGCGTGGATTAGCAAGTCTCTATGGTAGTAACACATGATTCCCTTCTACCAATTTTCTTGACAGCTACTTAACAAAAGACAAAAGCGGGGTATTTAAAAAGTTTTTTTTTAATTTTTACCACAAGCAGACATCGATATACTTTTTAGATTACATGAAATGCATTCAAAAGCTGATATTTAAATGAATAGCCTGTACCAATAAAAAAAAAAAATTGTTGGACGTTTTTAAAAAACTTATTCTATTATTCAGAGTAAGAGTTGCTTCCTGCCTAAATTTATCTAATTGCATCATATGCAATTTTTTGAATTTATTCTATATTTTAAGTTTTATGAGAATAAAGATATAAAACTTATGTCTTATGGCATTTTCTAAAATGAATTCGTTTTTAATAATAAATAATCTTTTTTTTCATCTCTGGGACCGCCCGTTGAGTTGAAATGGCAATTTTGTACCGTGTTGAAATGCCATGCAAGACAGGGATTCGAACCCGGGACCTCCGTCTGCAAGATCGAGACGCTACCACTCGCGCTGCGGAGGCCCGACAATAATAATTAATCTTTCTTTTTTTTCTGTTTAGCCTCCGGAACCACCGTAAGGTATTACTTCAGAGGATGATATGTATGAACGTAAGTGAAGTGTAGTCCTGTACATTCTCAGGTCGACTATTCCTGAGATGTGTGGTTAATTGAAACCCAACCACCAAACAAATCCGTAGAAAGTAATAAATAATCTGGAATTATTAAATGTTTTTTTTTTTAATGAGGACGTTAACTACAAACGATCCACATTTTACATTATCCTGAGATAGAAAGATTACATCAACAATAAAATTTATGTTATATTAACAAAATTATTTATTCTTCTATAAAATATTTAATTAAAAAATGTTAAATAATTCATTTTAATAATTCTGTATTCATAATATTTAAACGTTTCTTTGTTAAAAAAAGAAATAATTAGAATGTTTGTTAATCATAAACATAAGTGCTTAGCACAAATAATATTAAGGAAAAAATAAAGTTAAAAGGAACAATTTTTGTACAATTTCTGAAACTGGAAATTCATATCGCACAAGTAGATTTATAACAAAATTACGTTAATACAAATAACCTATCACAACCTATTAAAGACATGTATATTATTTACAAATATGTTATATAAATATTGAAATAAATAAACAATGGTAGAGGTACCTTTTAAACTAATAAACAAATAAATATTTCTCTAATTTATAATCTAGATACAAACGAATATTTCTAATCTACTTAGATATTAATATTACATAATTACTAATACCCTGAACGTTTATTATACATAAAGTTCATTAAATCTATGTTTGGAACTAGTGTAAGTCTCTATTTAAGTTTCTGTGACCTTTATCTTAATGAAAATGATTAGTGTGGCGCATTTCAATACTTTTTGCGACATATTCACCTAACATAGTTTATTGTTTATTTATAATAAAAAAGCAGACGCTTCGTTGAATCAAAAGACAAGACATTTCATACTAGTCTGTCTATCACAGTAGGAATGTTTTATTAACTCGTTCTTGCACTGAAACAGTTCATTAACATCAGTTCCAAACAAAAATTAAATGATTTATAAAAATGTTTAATCGAATAAATAAATAAGCTATAATAAATAGAACTTATATAATTAACTTATAATCATTGGCATATTTTCTTATTTATTATGTTATATATTCATATAAATATTTCTATAGTCTTTTTGGATACCAAGTTTTGATCAGTTTTAAATTAAATTCACTCCACTTTGATTTTATTAAAATTGGATATGAGTGAATGCAAAATTCCACATTTAATTTGAATTACAATATTATTTTTTATTTATAGCAGAATAGAAACTGAATGTACGTTACTAATCGATAAATCTAAAGGCAATGAAAGAAGCACATTGGAATTATACCTGTTATTTATGATGTTTGATTCCTTCCAACTTCTTTCAAATACATCATTCTGAATAACACTAATTTTTATCGGTATGTGACCAAGCAGGTGGAC
This sequence comes from Lycorma delicatula, assembly GCF_047948215.1. Classification (NCBI taxonomy): domain Eukaryota; kingdom Metazoa; phylum Arthropoda; class Insecta; order Hemiptera; family Fulgoridae; genus Lycorma; species Lycorma delicatula. Next base: position 305,749,175 of record NC_134455.1, read on the forward strand.
TGTAACAGTCGCAAAAATGAGAAAGTAGCTGTTACTTTTCACTAAGTTTCCTCTACAGTAGAATCTATGGAATTCTTTCCTCGTTTTCTTACAGATAAGGAAGGACCAGTAACCTAGTATTACATCAGGAATAATAATAAACATATTCTAAGTAAGTAAGGAATACAACTATGCATTTAGTTGTTTGATTCTTTTCATTTATTTTTGTGACGTACAATTTAATTATTATTAGAAATGTCTATTGCTGTTTTTCAAGCAGAGCTTTCACTTAATTTTTAATTTTACCGAACGATCAGTATGACTATCCAGAAATAAACCACTTATAATTACATGTAAAATTTATAAGTTATGTTTAATTAAGTAGTTAAATAAATTATAAGTAAGTAAAAATTATATATAAGTTTTATACATATATATTTATATAAAAAGAGAGTGTACCACAAAGTTCTCCCGGTAATTTCATTCGTGTAAAATACCCTGCTTTTTATATTTGACTAGAATAAATGGGAAATTTGTTAAATGGGAAATAAACACATTTTGTAGAAAGGTTTTCTGTGAATTTCTGTTTGAACGTGATTGGTTTGCTATTGAAGTAATGTAATACTTATTTGCAACAGAGGAATACGCTGATGTGGTATTCATTTTGGGTGTGTAAATGGTAATGCTATAGCTGCTACAGTAAAATATGAATTAAATTTTCCGAATCACAGGATTCCAGGTCCCAAAACAACTAGTGCGACTTTTCGCAGTTTTCGGGAAACAGGTTCACTACCTAGAATTCGTACCAGCTACGAACGATCTATCCTTAACGATACTGATATTGATGAAATTATTATCGATACGGTTCAGCGTAGCCCAGGCGTCAGTACATGATGTCTTTGTAAGCGAAACGGAGTCTTGTATTCGGTAGTTTGGAGGAAACATAAATAAGTTTTATCCTTAACGTAAACAGCCAGTTCAGTATCTACACCCAGGAGGTGGTTCAATTCGCATAGAGAACTGCAACTAGTGGAATACAAATTGACAACTCTACAAATATGTTTAGTTTACTGACGAAGCAAATTTCAGTCGGGATGACTTCAACAACTTACGCAATGCATATACATGGGAAGAAGTAAATCCTCATGCAACGGTGGAAGGCAATTTTCAACACAAATTTGGCGTCAATGTATGGTGTGACTTTATTCACAATCAGCTGTTCTTACCGTTCATATTACCTAGCCGCTTAAATGTTGAGGTCTATTTGCACTTTTTTCAAGAAGTATTGTCGAGCTGCTTCAAGATGTTCCTCTAACGCAGAGATGCAAAGTGTACTTCCAGAACGATGGCTCGCCTTCCCATTCTCGTGTGCCATCTCCACTCACTTAAATCATCATTTCGCTGAGAGATTAATCGGTCGTGCCACCGAGATCGCCTGATCTAACAACACCTTTAGATTTTTATGTCTGGGGATAGGTGAAAAATTCTGTATACAAAACAAAAATACATTCCCTTGAGAAATTAATTATCCAGATTATGGATGCGGCTGACCAACATAAGGAAAGCCCTAAAGAACAAATAAAGTGCAACAAAAGCAGTACAGAAGCGTGCGAAGAAATTTGTTGTATGTATAATGTACTTTAGTCTCGAATACTGTTTTTAAATAAAATTCGAATTTGTTTAGCTTTTCTTTGTTTTATTCAACTTATCTTAAGCCATTTTGTTTAGAATTAAAATCACAACAATTTTTTTTTGTAATTTTATGTGTTTATTATCTGCTTAACAAAATTATGGTACGTTAAACAGAAAAATAAACAGGGTTTTTATCCCAATTTATTGGTTTTCACCCCAGATTTCTCAAAAACTACTGAAGATGCGATTATAGAACTTATTTTATTCAATATTTCAGATAAAAACCATATAAAATCACTAATTCTATCCCTTAATTAATGTCCTAAACATTTCAGTACGACCTTCTTTCGCCGGGGTAGCTGAAATCCGAGCGAAATCTTTCATTAGCCATAACTCACAAAAGAAGCATTTTAGAACATGTTTATAATTAACTTTTTCCATTACTTTCACGAGTAGAATAGGTTATGAAAGTTCCGGGAGAACTTCGTAAAACACTCTGTATATATATATATATATATATATAATTATAAAGTGATTTAAATTAATCTTTTTACAGTTTATATATTCTATGTACGTTAATTTTACCTATATATATTGAATTTCAGTGAATCCGCCAAGTACAGAATTAAAGAAACATTTTTACCTTTATTTCTTTTACATTATAGCGCTTTCGGGCATAAGCCCATCCTCAGTATTGTTTTCTATTTATTTTTATTTCCATTTGCACATATAACTACCATGCAACATCTTTACACTTGCTTACTTTTTTATAATTTTGATTATTGAACAAGATATAAAAAACTTTAAACTTTTACAGTTCATACTTTTGTTCAGTCAAAAAACTTTTTTAACAATTTAAAAACATCTATTAAAATTGCAATTAAAGTTAACATTTTTTTACTAAAATTATTTAAAATTTCTTTCGTTGTTGCTTTTTATAATGTTAGTACAGTAATGTAATCAATTATGTAATTTTATTAAAATCTTATCAAACGTATTACCAACTTGGTCTGCAGATTCATGAGGCGAAATTCACGTTTATATTTTAGAAATAATTCTAAAATGTTTTTTTAAAACGTTTTCTTAAAATTTCTTAAAAAGTTTTTAACTGAACAAATGTAAATGTTTAAAGGTTTTTATATTTTGTTCAAAGATCGAAGTTATAAAAAAGTAATCAAGTGTAAAGATGTTGTATGATAGTTATATATGTAAATATAAATAAAGATAAATCAGAAAACATTACTGAGGATGGGCTAATGCCCGAGAGAGCTATAATGTAAAGGAATAAAGGTAAGAATTTACCTTTATATGTATATATATACCTTTATCTTCATATATATATATATATATATATATATATATAAAATTATATCAGTATTTTTTAGAAGTCTAGTATTTCATCATAGAAATTTAAAAATAATTACCGGTATTTTTAAAAACTAATAATCCATTTATGCAAAATAAATGTTACTTGATTTTTTAAAAATTGAAATTGGGCCAGCTTAAATTTTTTTGGAATAGTTGTTAGACACTCCTTTATTGCTTAAAAATTCAGATATAGTTTGAAAAACATTTATCAGAGTTTTCTTCTAAAGATTTTATCGCAATTTTTCTTTTAAAAAATAGGTACGCATCTCATATTCTACAGCTGCGTAAGGATAATAGTGCTACTTAGTTTTACAAGTAACATACGCAGTAGTTGAAATTATTTAAGGAAAACCAAATATACTCATGTAATTCACGAAAAATATTTTAAGAATCGAATTTTAAAATTCCGATGAATATATAACACGGCAATTAAGATGTTACTTCTAATATGTATATTCATTAAAATTATCGCCTACCCTATCAAAACTTTATTCATTTACATAATCTTATCCCTTACTAAAATTTTATCATATAAATACTAAAATGTTGTGTAATTTAAATGTAACCGCTAGTTGGAATTTTATATTTGTATTAAATTACCATAAGATACTGTCAAATACTGATATAATATTGTCTCATGTAATGTCTTTATTAAAATTTCATTCGTTATTTATCGATATTGGATCTGAAATCTTTAAAATATAGATTTTTTTAATAAAAAAATATTTTGATGGGGATGTGCGTGTTACACGAGTAAATGCATTACATGGTTATATACGGTATATTCAATAATAGATGAAAAATAAAATGGGATTAATTCTTTGACATTTCCTAAAAGTTAATATTAAACATTTTTAATTTTTTAAATTATTTTTATTTAATGGTTCTACAGTTATAAAACATCTTCTTTCATTCGTTAAAAACAATTTAATTTTAATTTCACTCATTGCTCCATCAAAATTCTTTAAAAAATAATATTCTTTAACACGTGATTAAAAAATAAACACAAAACTTACGTAACATGAAATATCTTGTACTGATGAACTGAGATGAACATTTATATCATTTAATATTTTGACTAGTTTCAACTAATTTCTTAACAATACTTGTTTCAAGAATCCATCACACATAACATAGTAACGATACACAATTATAATTCAATAATAACATTATATATATTTTTTTTTAAATAACAGGCTATAGTTAAAAAACGAAGAATTACCCTTAATTGTAAAAATTAGTTATAATTTGTTGGTATATTTTCTTTTTTTCACCGAAATAACAAATAATAATAAATCAAATTTTTTTTCCTAATTCTTTTTGTAAAATGCAACAAAAAGTATGAAACGAACTGTAATGGGCATAAAAAGGGAAAATATTCAGTAGTTTATAGTAATCCTTTTATAATTGAAATTAAGAAGAAAAGAAAACCAACTTTATTTCTTAATAAATGAGGAGCGAATGGTAACCACAAGTTTGTGTTTTTATTAAATGTTTTATTTTATTCTTGTAAATTTTTTTACTGAAAGATAGGTTAACCCAGTTTTGAATATTCTAAGATATAAATACGTTAAAATAAAAACACAAAAAATAAGTTATTTTTAATTTTCTTTAAAAAAAAAAAAAATATATTTTGTTATAACAAAATCTTATAAATCTTAGATTTTATTATATGTTTATTAAGATATTTCCTATTTTGTTTGGTATTTAATTTAGTTAGCAGGTAATAAACATTGTCCAGATGTTACAGCTTTTATGAGGTATATTTTCATCACCTTTCTGCTGAATTTGTGTCTCCATATTTAAACATAATAGTAAATATATTAAAATTAAAGCGCGAACTTATTAAAATATTTTAATTTGGTGTATTGACGAGTAAGGTTTGTCAACTAGTCTATATATCATAGTGTCAACTACACAAACTGATAAAAGATGAATTTATATATATAACTGAGTTCTGTTGAGAGAATATATCTGGGTAGTAAATACCAAAATATGCTGTCTAGCAAAGCGTTTTTACTGGTATTTAACAGAAAAATTAATTTAAATAAATTATTTATAAACAAATAATTTAAATAAATATTAAATGGTCAGTTAAATTTTTCATTAAGCGCTTTTCCTAATTCACTTAAAAAAATACTTTTATAATAAATATTTAAAAAATACAAGTTCATAATGATTTTGTACATGTATGTTTTTAAGTAGGAAATAGTTGAAAATATTCAACTTTTTTTATTAATATTATTTTTTGTTGTAATATTTAACCAAAGTTTTTGGTGTTTAAAAAAAACACATTGAATAGATTAAACTCGGTTTTACTTATAAATATTTAGAAGGAAATAATTTTTCCAATATAAACTATTAGAATAATGGCTTCTTAATCAGTTGGTCCTGGGATCGATTCTCTTCAAAGTTCTAACATTCTTTTTTAAATAACATTTCAACTTTTTCATTAAAGATGTGTAAACATAAAATGAAAAATTGCAAAATTCTACTAGTTTAACAACTCGTACATTTTAACACCTTTTTTATTAATTTTTCATCATTTTTATATTATCATATTTTCAGTAGGGAAAATAATTTTTTTTAAATTAAAACATAAAACATGTTTACACCATAAATTATTTCTTTTAATACTTTTTCGTTCATTTATAAGTTTAACAAAAAATAGTAGAGAACTTAAGATATAGTAAAGTCTAAATAGGAAAATGTAGATCCTATTTGAAAGTGCTCTGTTATCGCATCGCAAGGTAAACTGTCAGATGTCATCGAACTAGAATTTAAAAACTTAATCTTTTGTTTTTGTTAAAATCTCTTTCTTAATTTTTATGAAAACACATAATTAGACCAATTAGCTTCTTAATTATAGCAACAGAATCCTAGATGAAAGTTACTTATTTTTAACTTTTATTTTAATTTTATTATTATTTGATTGAAAGTTCTAAAGTTACACTCACTACAAGTAAGAAAATTTAATTTACTCGTTAAGTTTATATAACTTTTTCTAAACATTTTATTTTGGCATTTCACCAACTGCTATAGTAATACTTAAAAAATGGAAATGCTAGACGAGATATTGAATTTTAATGCTTCATCATCCCTTATCGGCGACCCATCGGTCCGACCCATCAAAGAGTAGTAAGGTAACCTTATTACCCTTCGCTGATGTATAGAAAATGACAACCAGAAAGGGTAATCGGAAGGGTAAAGAAGATTTTTGAAGGGGACATCGCAAGAAGTCTGAGTAAAAAAGAGAAGGTAGAAAATATAGAAGAAGAATGGGAGAATGTTAGAAAATAAATTCTTAAATCAGCAAAAGTGAAGTTAGGCGGAAAAGAGAAATAGTAGAAAACCTGGGATATCATAGGAAATATTGCAGCTGATGGATGAGCGTAGAAAGTGTAAGAATGCTATAGTGAAGAAGGTAAAAGGGCCTACAGACAATTAAGAAATACCATAAACAGAAAGAAAAAAATTATCAAAAAAGAGTGGATTAAAGAAAAGTGTTCAAAGAAAAGTGGAAAGAAAAATGATAGTAGTAGTAGTAGTAGTAGTGGATAGTAAAATAGACGAAAGGTTAAGGAAAATTTTGTGGTTCATAAGTTAAAATCTAACAATGTGTTAAATAGAGATGGTACACCGATTTATAAAACGAAAGAAAAGTTTGATAGCTGAGTGGAATATATTGAAGAGTTATACGAAGGAAATGATTTATAAATGGTTATAGAGGAAGAAGAGGAAGTCGAAGAGGACGAAAAGGGAGCTACAATACTGAGATCTAAATTTAATACAGCATTTAAAAATTTGAATGGCAGAAAGGCTCCTGGAATAGATAGCATACCTGGAGAATTACTGCGCAGTGCAGATGAGGAAGCGATATATAGATTACACAAACTGGTGATAATATTTACGAAAAAGAGTAAGTTTAGTCAGACTTCAAAGAGATGGTTATGATACCAAAGAAAACAGGAGCAGATAAATGTGAAGAATTCGAAGAATTAACGAAACTCATGCAGCAAAGATTTTAACTAAAATTCTGTTCAGAAGAATTGAAAGGAGACTGGAAGAAATGTTAGGAGAAAACCAATTTCATTTTAGGAAAAGTATAGGGACAAGAGAAGCAATTTTAACGCTCAGATTAATAGTAAAAGGTAAGTTAAAGAAAAAAAAAACCAACATCCATGGCAATTATGTACTTAGAAAAGTTATTTTACGTTATTGATAACGTAGACTGGAATAAAATGTTCAGCATTTTAAAAAAAATAGGGTTCAGGTATAGAGATATAAGAAAATTGGCTAAAATTTACAGCAACCAAACTGCAACAGTAATAATCGAAGAGCATAAGAGAGAAGGAATAAAAGAAGGGAGTCAGACAAGGATATTCCCTATCCCCGTTCCTTTGTAATCTTTACATGGAACTAGCAGTTAATGATGTTAAAGAACAGTTTAGATCCGGAGTAACAGGGAAAGGTGAAAATTTAAAGATGCTTTTATTTGCTGATGATGTAGTAATTCCAAAAAAGGTATAGAGTACAAAGATATAGTACAACGTATATATATATATATATATATAATAAAAAGACATAGAGTAAAAGTGAAGAAACAATGAATGACATGGATGAAGTCCTACGCAACAACTACCGCATGAAAATAAACAAAAACAAAACGAAAGTTATGAAATACAGTAGAAATAAAGTAGATGGACCATTGAATATAAATGTAGGACGAGAAAAGATTATGAAGGTGAAGAATTTTATTAATTGAGAAGTAGAATTACTAAAGATGGACGAAGCAAGAGCGATATAAAATGCCGAATAGCACAGCGAAACGAGCTATCAATTAAAAGTATAATTTGCTTACATCAAAAATTAATTTAAACATCAAGAAAGCATTTTTTAAAGTATATGTTTGGAGCGTAGCTTTATATGGAATTGAAACTTGGGCGATCGGAGAACCTGAGAAGAAAAGATTATATAAGCTTTTGAAGTATGGTGCTATAGGAAAATGTTAAAAATCAGATGGGTGGACAAATGATTGGTGGATAAATTGACAGATGACTGTTGCGGCAAATTTATGAAGAAAGAAGCATTTGGAAAAAAAATAATTTAAGGCATCCTGGAATAGTGCTTTGATGTTGGAGGGGTAGATAGCTAAGAAAAATTGTGCAGGAAGACAACGTTTGGAATATGTAAAACAAATTGTTAGGGATGTAGAATGTGGGTAGTATACCGAAATGAAATAACTTGAACTAAATAGGGAATCTTGGAGAGCTGCATCAAACCAGTCAAATGACTGAAGACAAAAAAAAGAAGAATAAAAATCAAATGACGGGAAATTAGTTTTTAATGTTTTGAAAAGTTAAGATAAAAAATCAACAATTTTATGAAAACTTTTCTTAATAAGAATTACATATAATCATAAAAAAAAATCACAATATTCCAGTTATAAATGCTTTTTAAACAGTGTAATCATGACAGCTGAATTTAGAGTAAGTGTAAATAGATTGACGTAGATGTGTCAATCTAGGTAGGTGACTTTAAGCGTCGTTAGTTTGCTTTATGGTACCAAAAAACCAAATGTATAGATACTTCGACTAAGTTTTCTTTTTTATCTTGTAGTTTTCTATTTATTCCAAAAATTGTACTTGTGAAGTACAAAAAGTAACTACTTTTCGCTACTGACTCCCTTAAGACAAACTGATTTTCCCCCACCGTTCAGCCATTTAATGAAATTTATATTCAGTTATTGTGGGTAGTATCTACGTATTTTAATAAATTATTAACATAGAAAATTAAATTTTGTTTTCTAAAATATGATGCTGGTTATAACGAAACGATTGGTTATAAAACGAAATAAATGAAACATTGATTTAGAGATCAAGTTGATAAAGTTGATGTAATTTGATTAAAGTTGATAAGGATATTTTATTATGATTTATTTAAAAATCTTTTCACCGACTACTCTTTTTGTGATTTCTGTTGAGTGTTTTCATTCATATCTCTGCTTCTTAAAAACATTTTTTTTTTTAATTATTTAAAACTTTAGTTATAATTTTTAAATTATACAGATGTTTACTATCCCAGACATTAAAATAAAATGAATTATCCTGTTGCTTTTTTCTATTTACTAAATTAAATAAAGAAACTTTATTTTAATATATAAATTAATTACATCTATTAATCTTTAATTATAAATATAAACATATTATTTAATTAAATATAATTTAACCTTTTTTTATAGGTTTAATTCCGTTTCAAAGAAGCAGAAATTTCTGGGAAAGTACTTAACGGAGATCATAAAAATAAAATAATTAAATGAAATTACTTTTTTATTAACTTAAATTTCTAGGATGCAATGTTTTAATAATTTATTATACTTTAATCCATCTTATTTCTACATACCGGTATATTAGTTAAAGATTAATTAAACATCTAACATAATTAAACTCGTTATTTAAAAAATTATTGCATAAAAAATAATCCGTGAAAAGCTTTCTTATCTTAAAGTACTGGTGAATTTATTTCTTAGAAGTTGCGCTATTAAAAATAGTTGAATGCAATTGGTCACGTACGTAGATACTTGGCGAATAATTCTATAAATGGAATTTTATTTTGTTAGTCTTAATCATTCAGTTCTTGAAATAGATGAATTTCTTCCTTCAAGGTGAAAATACAATCTGGGTACACTTTACCCTCAACATTGGGTGTTCGAGGAAATTTTCAGATAAACAAAGTAATGTCAAATATGAAATCCTCGATCGAACAAAAGTCACGATACTAAGTATTACAATGTTGTGTGTTAGACCTGAGACGAACATAATTTATGATTGTTGGCGAAATCACGATGATGTACATAATCTACTAGGTTACAATTTTACGCATCAAACTGTTAATCATTCTGTTAACTTTCTAGATCCTATTACGGGGGTCCGTACAAACACAAGAAAGTTTCGGGTAGCATCGAAAACACGGAATTCCAAGGCGTGTGTACATCGAAATCTACACTAAACTGTTATGCGAATTCATATGGTGCCATTGTAACAACAGGGACCGTTCGATCAAATTTGTAGGTACATCGCTTTGTTTTGGCCTCCACTACGATGAATTGCAAATTGAGAAGACTTCAGAGGAAATTCAGAATTGTAGAAATAAGATTTATTTTTTACTATCATAATAGCAAGTTAGAAAATGTGTCCGCTTTCTAAATAAAACCCGAATGTTCATAATAGGTATTTTCCAGTAAATATATTCATAAAAGATGTATGAAATACAATTACAAGGTACGTGAATATTTTAAATCAGTTAAAATAATTTTTCGACCAGTTTCCACATCTTTAATGATCTAAGGTAGATATATCAGTAAAAAAATGAAGTAAGTAAGGATGTATTTATTTAATTATTTTTTCTTTTATTCCTTTTAACTTTAATATTAGAAAATTGAAGCAAAATGCAAATAAAAGAATTAGTGCATCTAAATAAAACTGATTAAAAAATGGGTTGATAAATAATCATAAAATAAATAAAAGTATAAAATGACGAGAAATATTCTAAATAACAGGGAAAGAAGTATCACAATACACTGCATTAAATAAATTTATGATGTATTCGGGATGAAATATTTGAATTTTAAAATACCAGTATCTGCAGAATATGAATCGTGACGATATAGACTTTCCTTTGAATATGAAAAATTATACAAGGAATGTATAATGGTCGATGACTTCTACTTTCTTTATAAAATTATTGATAAAAATAAATGATTTTGAAAGTTAAAATATTTTGCGACTTAAATAAAATATCAAATTTTGTTGCACACATATAGGTAGTATTCATTCATATGTCTGATAGATAAATAAAATTAATGATTATAAATTTATTAAATTTGCTTACGATTACATATAAAGATACTCATTTTAATGTTATGACGAATCAAATTTTAAACCTATGAGTCATACTAGCCAAAATTAACATAATGACCTCCTCTTTATTTGAATATATTTATTGAAGAAATTTATTTATTCTCATACAGTGCATTATTAATATTTGTTTTTTCATCAATCCATCCTGAAATTGTTTAAAATGCAGATCTGCTACGTAATATACAAAAATATTATCTTTACTCTTTAATATAAACATGATGAAACAAATTAAGTTCACTACGGACAAATCTATGAATATTTTGTAAGTTACAAGGAAACGTGTTTTTTAATTATCATTACTTCAGTCAGATAAAATAATAAGCTTCAGCAGTCAGCTAAATAATAACTGAACAGAGACATGTATTACAATGGCAACAAGGGAAAATCTTTCAAGGATTTCTAATAACATAAATAACATTCTTAACAGTTAGTATTTTGTTACTGTGCTTTCCTGAAACCAGCAGTGTTGATGGAAAAATAAAAAATACATTAAAGTGAGAATAAAAAAATAAACAAAATCTGTGAAATTGAAATGAAATATCTCGAAAATCTAAGATTTTTGAACGAAATATTTTTTCATATTTGAATACATCTTAACTATCTAAATGTGCAAGTTAGAATATTTTAAAACCTTGGTTTCATTTTTTAATCGTCAGTATTTTAAAAGGTATTGACATTTTATTATTTTTTTTGGAAAAAACCACACGGTTTAAAAACTTAACGTTTACACTCACAAAAGTAACCTACCGTACTGCTATTGGAATTGTCTTTCACTAACCTTTTGCCGTATTTAAGATCAAATATCTTGTGACATTAATATATAATCTTATTCCATAACTTGACGCCAAATTAATTCTATTTGTGTTTGATTATTTAAGCAATTATTTTTTTAATACTATTTATTATATTATTTTATTTGAATTTAAAAAGAAACATGAGATGATTTAATGAGAGATGGAAATTTCTCCAACTTTCACCATGTATTACATGTAAGACCAGCTGTTTTAGAAGCCATATAATAACCAATATACCATTTAATAGTGATAGTAATAGAAAATGAAAAATTATATTGCTTCTTACTCACTTATGTAAGGTATATTTTAAATAAATTTATGATCACTTTCTAAAGAAAATCAATGTATATATTTCGATACCAGTGATTCAAGAAAATTATATGTATTTTCTATTATAAATAAAAATCTAATCTCACTACCTATTACTTTACTGTATAAAGAAACAATGTTTTTTTCTTTTGTTCACGAAACCGCGAAAACTACTGTAATCATTAAAAAAATTTTAACTGTAGCTTTCTTATGACTCCGGAATACCTACTATAGTTCAAACCTCACCAGTCTCAATTTATGATTTATATTGTAGCGAATTATGAAAACGTATAAATAAATAAATAACCTAGAATTTCTATTAGTACATTTTTATTCCATTTTCTATATCGGTAGATATAGTTTAATCGATAATTTTATAGTCAATATCCAGTGCTTCCGACAGTTATTATGTTTGTTTGTTTTCTCCGACCAGTTTGTTAGCTACTGCTGAGTCTGGGTGTGTGTGTGTGTATAAGCAACTGCAATTACCGCTAATGTCTGCAAGGCCTGACGTAGCTGCAGACATAGTGCAATGAAAGTATAAATGCACCGGTAAACAAGATTCATTGGAATATTAATGTTCATACAACATTTTTAAAACTTTAACTGAATTACTTTTTATTTTGTTAAGATTAAACGAATTAAAATGTAAAATGGATTATTGAAACAATTTAAAGTAATAATTTATTAACAATATTTTAGAATATATGTTAGTATTATAATTCTTTACGTGAATGTAATTATTTAAACCTTATGATTATATTTATAATAAACAGCGAATTTTTTAAATGAATTTTTCAATGGAAATATCTTTAAATCTTTTTTAAGTAAAGGGTGACCTACATAACATCTAAATTTGAGAAACCTTGATAAATTTATTATATTTATTTAAATATTGTAGATCACATGGTAACGATTTCGTACAATCTCATATCCAAACAAAAGACTTTCTTAATTATATCAATTTATAATAATGTAAACAGGAATGATAAAATACTATAATAATCTGATTTTTCTATAAATAACAAATTTGTTTAAAAAATAAATAACTTTTAGTAATATTTTTTTTACACAGCAATGATAAAAATAAAAAGAAAAAAAATTCATTTTAAAATATATTCATTGTATATTTACATTTAGATATTCTATATTTATAAATAAATAATATATTTTTGATATGCACTTAAATTATTTTATACAAAACTTTCATCACCGTTCAAAAAGGTTTTGTTCTGACCCAAACATTTAAGTTTACTTTTTAAACTATGGTCCATAGAAGAATTTCTTCTTTCATTGGCAGTTATCATTTGAGCGTTTTTTCTTTTCAAGAATTGATGACCTTCTTGAGAGGACTTACGATTACATGATGAAGACGTGTTAAGTGTCGTAGTTGTGGTCGTAAGAGTACCTTTACGATCTAAAATGTCTCCCCTACGTAATCCAAGAAGTCGACAAAATCCTTCCCTAAACTTGGAAGACATAAGATTGTACAGAATTGGATTAACAGCTGAATTTATATAAAGCATGATACGACTGAAATACAGAATAATATAATACGTTTCCGTTTCGATTGATGCCAATACCTCTGGAGAAACTAAAATAATCCAAAGAGTAAAAGCTCGAAAAGGAAGAAGACATATAAAAAAGGAAAGCACGACAGTGCCCAACATTAAAATAACCTGTCGACGATAGCGTAAAGCCGAACTGTGAGGTGTTGTTATGACAAGTCCGGGTCTAGCCATTAACTGTCGAGCGATTACTGAATAGAGAATAATAAGTATTCCCAGCGGTAATCCAAAGAAAACCGAGATGGTCATAATGAAGAATGCAGCTGGCCAGAACTTATCCGCAGGAGTCAAGCAAACCGGGACCATTGAGCCGTCAAAGTACTGGACATGTCGATATTCCGCAACCGCCAATATTGGACTGTACTCAAAAACAAAAACATAAAGCATAATATTAGTACAAAATCAAACAAATACAAAATATAGTATTTCAGAATGTTGAAAGTGAAAATATATTTATTCATTACCATTTTTAACACTTTAATAATAGTAATTATTTAATTGATAATCATTTATCATCTTGTTTATATCATATGGATATATATATATCCATTTATTTTTTTATATATTTTTATTTATAGTTGCATCAAGAATGAAAGTCATTAGTGACTGGAGTGTAACTGTAAACGTGTAGTCTTGTACAGACTCAGACCGACGATTACTGAGACGTGTGGCTAATTGAAGCCCAACCACCAAAGAACCGGTATCCACGATCTAAAATTCAAATCCAAATAAAAATCCTAATAAAAACCTTTATTAGGATTTGAACATTACAACTTTCGACTTCAAAATCAGATGATTAACGATGATGAGTATTACCACTAGGCAAATCCGGTGGGTAAATAATTTAATTTAAATATTTATTTAATTTTCGGAATTATAATTTAGTTAATTATTATTTTTAATTTTTAAAGTACAATTAAATCATTTGAGTATCACAACATACACACATATTGTGTGTATATCTAAACGCATAATAAAAAATTAATTAAAATATAAATTAGTAAGATAAATTATCAAAAAATAGATATCGCTAATTTAAAACCTAAAAGAACCTCCTGATACCGTAAGGGAAGATTCCCTCTATGTGTTAGTTTCGGTCGCCAAGCCACCCCTCCGCACCTAGCCCTTATGGGCTTTATAGGAGGGTCATCTTCAGAACCTCGGCAAAAGGCATCTCTCTACTTTGTGCTTGCCTCCATCAGGATGCCACCGATGTGAATACCACATGTGATATTCCCATCGGTGTACTAATAGGAAATTAACTCTTTAAAACTAAACACATCTACGTCGAGTCTTTAACAAAACCGAGTAACACAAAGGAAATGAAATAAAAATCGCAACTATCTGCCCGATAGTTTAGAAGTTGAGTTCAAAACGCAACCATAACATAATACAAAACAAGAAATAAGAATAAAACTAGATATACAAAACATTACAAAAAAATTAAACCTTGTAACACAAGAACAACAAAACCAAAACAAGGAAATGACCGGACAAAACGCTAAATTCTCTCGGCAATCCGTTCTCTTGCCAGGCACTCGATGAAATTTTCAACGATTACCCATTCCACCCGATTTTTCTCGGAGATCTAATGTCGACCCGATAACGTCTTGCCGACAAATAGTCTCCGTGCACATAAATTCGTATTTTGTGCATTATAAAGTCAGAAATAACTTTAATGGTTTCCTTGTCGTCATTTCTGACTACAAGGAAACCATTAAGGTTGTTTCTTACTCTCTAAAGTTCGGTAAGTCCGATATGAAAGCCGACTCTAAGAAAAAGAGGCGCTCGAATCATAGTTTATGATATAGATCGTTGACTATCTGAGAATGAGTTGATGACTCTCGTTAGAGAGTAGGATACTTAGATGGACGAGGCTTCTTTCAAGTCCGAATGTCGGTTATTGTTTAGATCGGGTAGGCGCGAGGTAATTCTTCTTAAAATACTTTCGTTGCCGCTGAAATTAATATTAATATTCAATCTATTCCGGAATTTAACTGTTGACAGCTCCGCTATCTTTGAGTGAAATTCATTCACAATTCGCCTAACCTCAATCGTATCAACATCATCTTTTTCGGTAACTGGTTTAGAACGATTCTTTTCCTTTTTCAAGATAATGAACAAACTTTATGGTCCTTCGGATCGAAGAAGTTCTATTTTTTTTTTTAGGCTTTGAACCTAAGTCCTGGAAATTCCACAGGCAGCTGCACTTTTGTATAGCGATTAAATGTTTGTCATTTTTCCTACAGCTAAAGATTCTTCCTTCATGAAATCATACACGTTGTTTATAATTTCCCGATCCTGTCTTCGACGGTTTTTACCTTCCGCAACAGACTTAAATTCAACCATACTATTCGTACGTAACTATTAATGCTGTAAGATAATAATATTATTTATTATGAAGAAAAAATTATATAATCCATTTAGTAAATCGGTAGGCGAGATCAAATTGTTTAATCTATCCTTCTTTTCTTTATTAATTCAAAATATATTTTTCCAAAAATCAGTCCCAACTGTTAAACCTGAAATGTATGTTTTTTGTTATTTTGTTCTATCTTCCTTCCTTCGGTTAAAATATTTTACGAAACCTTATTGATACATTTTTCTCTTTTAATTATCGATCTGGGGCCTAAAATGTAGAAAAGTTTTTTAAATGTTCTTTTTCTTATTTTAATTGAAGGGGTTTTAGGTTTAGTGAAAACTTTATTTAAGAAAATTTGTTATGCTTAACCCACACATGAAGATTTTTTAGAAAAGTTTTCTTAAAATTTATTGCCCACCTCAAAACGTGTGTGTATTCTTTTCGTTTTTGGCATTACTTTCAAAAATGTTATACTCATTTTTTCAATATTTTTAACCCTTTTAAATTATTTGTTGTTTGTTTAGGGTTACGTCTTCATTAATAATGTTTTCATAAATTTTCCCCACAGAATAAGGAAGCCCTAAAAATCAGAAATCTCTTATTCGAAATTTGCAAATTTTGATGCTTAAGTCTTATTTTGATATCAATCAAAAAGTTCCCTTGATATTTGAGCTATTAAATTTTAAAAAAATGCGGAAATAGTTTTGTTAGTTTTTGCGATCTCGACGTAAAATAACTAATATTTTGAATATTAACCTTACTAAAAGAGTTATTTAATACGACAAAATTGTGCAGAAACATATAATATCTATTTAAGGTCATTTTATCTTTTAAAAATTTGTTTGACTTGACCAGCAGTGCGGAGAAAATCATGTAATACTTTGCCAGCTTTCTTCTTTTTCTTATATAAAGATTGCTAAAAGTTATTATTTTGTATAGAAAAGACATAAATAGAATAAATAATTTCATTCATTTTTATACTGAGTTTTTAAGGTGCTCACCGGGTATATGTTTGATAATCGTGCATACATATATATATGTATGTGTGTGAGCGCGCGCGCGCTCACACACATACAGTGTGTACAATACAATCATGTAATTGTTTTTAATACTGTAAATTATACTAATTAAACATATGACCCAATCAAACAGTTTTGAAATATTTAATTTTCTCTTAAGATGGTTATTACGTTGAATTAATGTAAACCTTTAAAAAAATTCCATTCTTAAAGGACTGAATTATTTTAAGAGTGGGATTATCAGTAACCATAAAGTTCCTAAAATTTTTAAATTTACGTATCTTCTAAAATATTTCTGTTTTTTTAAATACTAATTTATTGGAAAATGTTTTTATTGTTAAAAAAGGCCTAGTGAATTTTAGTTAAAATAAATAAAAAAAACAATTCATAAATCTTATATTGTTAATGCTGTACCTTAGTAACGTATATTTTTTTTAAAAATTCAGTCTGCGATGGAGTGGTTTTGTGTGAGGTAGGGAGGGAAAAAAAAACAATAATAAAAGAATATTTCATAGTAGAGAATTGTTAACTGAATCTAAAATTAATAAAAATACAGAAATTACTTTTGGAAGAAGATGGTTATAATCAATTATAAAAATTATTTGCATTAAAATATGAATTTCTTCCATTTCTTTACAGTAACCGTAAATTTCAGCTCTACAAAAGGAAAAACGGATAAGTATATGCATAGATTACAATAGCTTATGCTCTATGTACTAATTATAATTAATAACAAAATATTAAGTATTTGTATCTGCAAGCGTCATCTTTTAAATCAATGGAAATATTAAAAAATATTTCTATGCTTCTAAAGGAGAAAGGAACTGGTCAATTCTCCACACCTCTTGCCCGTAGATAATTTGTCTAATGCTGTTCATTCTTTATATAACAAACATTGGTAAAGATCATGGTGGGGGAATTTATATCATTTAGACAGTGTTTATAGAAGTTGTCATATAAAAAAAAGAAAAGTCGAAAAAATTAAGAATTTTAATTTTTAACAAAATGTCAGAAGCCTAATATGCGACAAGAAAGTACTAGCAAAGCGCATTTGAATTGCTAAAGAAATAATGTATGGCATTTTTTTTCAAGGGTACTGCGCTTTCCATGTAGCATTGAAGAAATTAACAGTGAAGACTTGCTACATTATTGTTGCCATCAAAGCGAATTTATCCTGCAGATTTCAAATTTATTTTGTAACAATAGTCACAGTAATATTCACTGTTTATCGTACGTTATTCTTCCAAACAGCAATAAGTTGGGCTTTTTAGCATCGCTTTACCGGTTGAAGATAGGTTTTGAATGTTTTCTACCGAGCAAACTGAATGTTTCCATTCCATACTCTGACGTTTGGATTCCAGCTCAAAATTATTTCTCCAAAATGATTATTAGCTGTGCAAACTAAAAACGTATTACCTTTCGGTAAATGGTGTTATTTAAGTTTCGTACAAATGTGAATTCGGATTTCTGTGATTTGAGGCAATTGACTCCGAACCCCCCTTATCGTGGCTAATTAAATGGTCAGTTCTAACAGTCGTACTGTAAATTTCAATTCAAATTTTCAAACTTTGCAAATTTCAGTATCAAAAATTGTCAGTTGAAATTTTCAATTTTGGTATACAATTTTTACACTTTAACATAAGCGAGTGAATTTTGGCCGGGTTTACATGTTCTGAAAATAGAAATCTTATTGCATGCTGTTCTTCCGCAGTCGATGTCTCAAGCGGACCATATATTTGAAAAAAAAAGGTTATAATAATGAATTCGAATAACTGATACTTCCAAGGGCGCCATCTTCAACATCAGTCAGTATTAGCCATTCTACTAAATAGCTTTTCCGAAGTTTTCATTTCTCTTTAATTATAGAACGACCCTCGTAGCTTAACATGTTACTAAGTGCTATGCTACGATTAATAGTGTCTGCTATAATATCTAAAAGCAACTTATGTTATTACAAAATATTAGAATATTTTTGCCTTGCTTATAGAAAAACTTATTATCCATAAGTTGTTTGTAAAGACCAAAGATGTGGCAAACATTTGCTAATGGTAATGTTAGAGGATATCTCAAAACATTTCTATTAATATTATCATCGCTCGTCACTTTCATTAATTCTCTAGCAATTAAATGCCATCTTTTTCGTAAAAAATATTTACCCGTATTGTTTATACGAAAAACTTTTTAGTTAAATTGTGATGGAATCTGTAAATGTTAAAATACTAAATCTAATGAAACAATATGAAAAGGTGACATGTATTGTTTGTGACAGGATTGTTTAGAGAAAACCTGCATCTGTTCGGAATATAACGTCAGGAATAAAAAACAAAACGTATGGAGTGAAATCAGTAGAAATGGTGAAATGGGAACAAATAACGATATAGTTGAAAAGATGAGATGTCTGGTAGGAAAATTTCAAATAGAATCTAAGAAACAGGTATAGAAAAAATGGACTTTGTATAGAAAATTTAAAATAAGTCATTAGATGTAGAATGCTATCATTCATCAAAGATGAAAATAATCGTCATTTTCAGTAAACTGGTATGACGGCTGAATCTTAGCAAGAAATTAGTCAGATGACCAGTATGAAAATAAATTCACACTACACTAAGTAATTGTAGCTTTTTTTAATATTTCGTTATTTTCGGTCCAGTCATTTTCATTAACAATTCAAAATCAGAAATAGTGATCTTAAAAAGTTTTTAAAACTACCAACACAGCGAATTTCCATTGTTAAAGAGTCTATATTATTGTTTTTCACTTCAACCGTCAAATCACGGCAATCTTTCCGGTCTTGTAGTCTTGTAGTGAAGGCCGCGCACAGTATTTTCTTTTTCGTCTCCATGTAGCCAGAATGTCACGTAGACTATTACAACTTATGTTATAGGTATTGTAAACCTACCTTAAGAAGGAAAAAATTTATTTTGTTTTTTTTCAGCTTATTGAATTTAGTTATTTTCATGTAGCTATAATTTCAATATAGATTTAGTTAATGATAAGTACTGTTGTGTTAACTAATTGTGCGTTTAAGCTTTTATCGAGCTGGAATTCGGAACTGGGATACGATATGAATTAAGAAATAAATGGAGCGTTTTCAAGGATGCTATTTGTTTGTCAAATGTATCTGTATTTTTATTTATACTTCAATTAAATTTTATGTGATAATAATGTAGGAAAAACAATAATTTACAAATTTTTAAATGTAAAATATTTAAAAAAAAAGTAAATGTGTAAATAAAAATTAAAAAATTAATGAAAATTGTTTTATGCTTATTTGTGTCTTTTATAGTACTATATTTTGATTACAGTAAAATAAAATGTGCCTTTTGTAATTGCGTAAGAGACGTGTTTTCAAAAATCCTAAGTTAAAACAGGTTTGTATTCCAAAAATAACCGAAACAACCTTAAATTAAATGAGGAAAAATGCATATATTCTTGCATATATCCTAAAAATGCCATGTACAGTCACCGCCAAGTAATGGCAAGCTTGGAGTGGCGACGATTACTACCCAACGTAAAAACATATTCCTCGGTTTTAGTAATCCCCCATACCAAATAACTGTTTTTAACAAATGAATACAATTTTGAAATGAAATAGTCGGCTAATTCTGTACCGTACACTGTAAAATATAATAAAGGATCTATCCATTACTAATTTCACGGTAAATATTGCGATAAATGGTTATTACTATACCTTTAATTACTACTGGAAAATTATTTTAATTCCTCAGCTAAAACGTTATTCTCTCTGACATCATTGACACAGAAGTTTTTCAGAAAGGGTATTATGATACGCAAAGTTGTAAGTAAATACTGTAGACTCAGGAGGAAGGTTAGGAACGAATTTTTTTCTTCAACCCACTTCAAATAATTTTTAGTATTCAAGTTATGATAATTGGCACTTTTTGATTTGGTCATCCAAGCAATCATTGCGTTTTGAATAATTCTTATTTCACCTTCGCGTAAATTATAATTAAGCACTCGCCTTTATTTATTCGTAAATGAAGTCCTGCACTGCTCATCGGCCTACGATTTTGCCTTTGAACGACATAAAACATAAGATTCATTTCAGTATATTATCGCCGGTTAACTTTTCTAAAATCACTGATTGCCTGAAAATATGAAAACCTTTTCTACCTAATATCATGTTTTTTACTAAAAGTTTTCGTTTTTAAACCTAAGTCTTTAAAAATTCTTCATAAACTATTGCTTAATTCATAAAATATTATAATTAATTTTAATTTTCAATTTTTTACAGAATTTAACTATTGGTAGCTCATCTTTCATTCACAATTCACCAAATCATACCTTTATAAAAATCATCTAATTTGGTAACTGGTTTAAAACGTTACTTTTTCTTATCCCTCGGTTGGAAGAGGTTCTATTTTTTGTTTTCTTAGGCTTTGAACCTGATTCCTGGAAATGCAACACACAGCTGCAGTTTTCTCTTCACGCTTATGTATAGCAATTAAATACTTATCATTTTTTAATTTACAGCAGACCTAAAATTCAGCTATAAATATTCGCACGTAATCGAACTAGTTTAAGAAGTTTGAATCGTAAACCGTGATAAAAATGTTAACAAAATATCGCATCGTGCATTGATTATGTAAAAAAATACATGACACATGCCAAAAGAACCGTACCAAGAGACAGAACCAGAGTTCTGAAGTTTATGTACATGTTAAAGCAAAATAGAAACAAAAATAAAATAAAAATAATTTTTTATTTGAAACATGTCACTCATTGTATGCCAATGTTTCAGAGAACAATAGTATAACAGTGACGTGCGGGCTGATCATCCAATCTCGTCGTTACATAGCGGCTACTGAAAACTTGTTCCTTTTAGTTTCAAACTTGGTTGAAGATTTCTACGTTAATACACTCTTAATCTTCAGTAACATCAGAAACATTTTCAATTACATTTTTTTTAGGTATAGGAATTTACTAACTTTTCTATAGTTAAAAGAATACATACATTCTGAATTTTGTATACATAATAATTATGTATGCAAATTCATTGAACTTCTACCATTTGAATTATAGAAATATTGACAATAAGATTGGTTGTAGAGTATTCTCATTGTTTCTAAACAAATATTTTAACTTAAAAGTGTAGAATTTTAACTTATCCTAGCAAAAACTTATAAATCAAATAAAAGTTTATTGAATCTTAGGACAATGTAAGTCATTAGAAAATTTCCTATAAATAAAGTATTAATAAAGAAATTATTTTAAGAATAAATTGTAAATAGAGAATACACGAAATCCCTTAATAAAATAAAGACAAAATTTAATCTGTATTTCGATTATAAAATCATCATTCATACGTACATGGGAATAAATAAATTAAAAAAATAAATAGAAAAACCACAAATAAAAGTGACTGTTAAAATATATATATATATATAGGAACGACTGTTAGTTAAAAATTTTACAGTATTGTTTTTTAGACTAAGTTGTAAGCGAAAATTTTTCTTAAGAAGTTCTCTAATTCCTCACTTAGACTAACCAACGTAAATGGAGAGTATTGTGACGGGTATTAATGGGAGGTTTTATAATTATTATTTTCCTTTAGGGCTTACATATCTTTCTATTTTTTTTTTTTTATTTGTTTTATTTTGTGTTTAATATTTATCTTTAATCCACTTTGTTGAAATGGACATTTACGTATATCTTACATGTTACAAAGCCGCAAGATTTTCTGTTTGTTCTTTTGTACAACAGAGAACCAACCGACCGATTACTTTAAAATTTGCCAGATACGTTTGTGTGAAAGGTTTGAAGCCGTAGACTGAGGTCTTAGGCTTCTTGGGGGTAAAGTTGTGAATTAAAGATATTCATTGAATATCATAATAATCATCGAAATTGTTCTTTTCGCTTATGAATTATTTTTTATTCATAAATTTATATTGGTAAAATACTATTTAACAATCTTTTATGTAGAAAATGACGCGAAAAGAAAATTATTTTAAATAACTAAGATTTCTGAAATTAAAAATGTTCAAATTTCCGAGGTTTTATAAATTTATTCATCTCTTTAAATCGTTAGTGATAAATATAAGCGGTTTCACAAAAATATTATACATTTGTGAAGATAGCATGATAATAAATTCTGTATATGAAAACAATATTTGTTCAAATGTTTAAAATGAGATCTGGATTGAAAGATGACTCGTGAATTCATTAAGTCATGAATTTATACCCATAATTTATGAAAACTACTTGTTCTTGTTGGATAATTATTATTTTTAATAAAATTGGAAAGAATTAATTTTAGATAATAAGGTTTACTTTTTAAACTTTAAAAAATTTACTAATAGAATATATTTATTTACTTTGATTTTATGTTTCTACTTTGGAAATATTATTGTTTGAGACATCAGCCTTTATTTAAATAAGATTTAAAATACAAAGTTTTTATAAATACTTAAATTCACCTAAATACAGCATAAAGCATTCGTATTAGAAATACAAAATCTGGATATCTGTACGTAAGAAAAAAGTAATTTTTCGTCGACAATATATCAAGTAAATATTTACACTGAATTTGGCAGTCTATTATTATAGTAAATTATTACACTTAATTTTTTTTCTTTTTATACAATTAAAAAATTTTACTAGATTGGTAAACGCAGAATGCTTTTTCTTCTAAAATTCTTGTTTAAAATTTACTTATTTCTATATAACTTTAATTTCTTTACAAAAACAAAATTGTTTCCGTAATGATAAAATGGAATAAGAAAACATTCCAGAATGGAATAATCTAACGAAAACAATATCTTAGAATGACTTTTATAACAATGTTAACAATGAATTTCTAGGAAAGATAATAATCATTGCCTTCTCTCTTGTATTATTTGGCGTCATGCATTGTGATTTTTACATTATCTTCATTATTTTCTTATAAAAAAAAAAGTATAAATTTTTATTTTTCCTTGTTTATTTTTCTGAGAAATTGTATAAAGATGTTATAGTTGTAAGAGATAAACTAAACAAAATAAAATTTAAAAAAAATTAACTACTGCTGAAATAACTTGTGGACGATGACAAAAAGTTAAAGTTGAAAATAAATTCATTACGATATATTATTATTATTAAACACATTATTTATAAAAAAATATAATGTGTTGTTTTTTCTTTTAAATACTTATATTCAGCATATTCAAAAACAATAAAAGTTTGCAAAAATATAGGAATTGATATTGAATAAATGATTTGATAACTCGAATACTTTTATCGGACTAGTTGTTTTATTGTAATCAATTACAATACAATAATAGAGTAATATTTATATTTGAATAACATTTACTAATAAATATAATATATATATAAAAATATGATTAGGCCAGAGGCAGCTTTCAGACATACATTATTCATTAAGATATATTTTTATCTTCCGTACAATAAATAATAAAAAAAATACAATTTCCACCAATTCCTCATTCGCTTTAAAATCTTTGGCATAAAGGCATTTTATAATATTTAATACAATGCTTTATATTTATATAATATTAAATTAATAAGTTATTTTAATCTTCTTATGTTATTTAAAATTCTGAAATATGCATTACATACAAAAATACATTATAGATAATATTTATATAAAATAAGTGTTTAAGATAAGTGCATTTATATATATTTTCATTTTATATATAAATTATATTAAATGCAATCTTTCCTCGATAATACATCCTCCAACAAATGTTTATACAGAGTTTGGCAGTTTATTATTTTATTTTTTGTAATTTATCTATTTATAGGTGAAATAAATGATTGATACTTATAAAAAACGTTTGCAGCGTGTAGTGATCGCACCAGGAAAAAAGAAAAAGTATGTTGAACTGTGTTTTATAAGTACTCCATGAACCGTTTAAAAATTTGTTTGAAAATATCCTCCTAAAAGCTTTGAACGAGGACTAATAACCTTGTACTCGTGAATTATTACTGTGCAGAAATTGAAAAAAGAAATTAAAAAAAGAAGTGTATCTTTTAAAAGAATACCGATTTTTCATTATCTTATTAGATTCTGACTTATTTTCATATGACCATACATACTGACTTCAGCTAAGATATATAAAATTATTTCAGTCAGTTAAAAAGAATTGATTATACATACGCGACGTTTTATGTATTTGCAAATAACTATTGTGAATGGACAACATGGAACCTAGTGTGTAATGAAATGTACTTCCTTAGAAGAGTATAATAAATCTGTTTCACAAGGTATAAAATTAATATTGAATATTCCAATGTCGTTATAGAGGACTGGAAGTTAAAAATAGACTGCCGAAAAGTCACTTTATGGGAAAATGAGTTGTACAAATATATAAAAATACTTCAGGAACTATGTGGCTAATTGTACAAGGTGTGTAAATTGAGACATTAAACATTCAATATATTTCAAAGTCAGTTACTTAAAAAAATTATAGTTACATTTACTAAAGAAAACATGGTAGGCAATGTAAAACACAATCATATAAATAATATTGACAAAAATTATAATTGGAAATAGGTTAACAGAAACGCAAATTTAAGTTCATTAGTTTTGATTTGAGGTCTAATTAAAATAAAGTTTTATATATATATATATTTTATTTTGTGTAACACTCAGTTAAAAGTAGAAAGTGAATATTTTGTTAATATCAGCTCTAAATAGGTGTTTAACTAAAAGTAGATGATTTTTGTTCCCATCCAGTAAACAATTTAAAAATATGATTTTCTGGTGAAACATTTTTCCAAGACAAATTTTCAGCTTAGGTGAAAAAGCTTTTCTTTTAAAAATGTAACTGTGTAAAGTACAGCAGAGAACCGGTTCAAATTTTGGGAAAAGTTCGAGCTTTGTAAGAAACGTATCCAACTTAGATCAGTATTAACAATAAAGTGTATGCTATTTAAATGACTCTTCAAAATTGTTTTAAGAAATTAATCCACAAAATTTGTAATAGAGCAAAACCACATATTTATTGAGTTTTCATTACATCCCTCCAAAATATATTTTCATGAAGTAGAATTTCAAGTCAATAAGTAATGGAATTCTTGTACGTTACACCACTCTGAATGCTAAAACAGCCAAAAAATTATTTTGCATTTCTGTACCTTATTCTAATACCATGAACTTCTCGTACAAGCAACAAACTTCTTATGATTTTCGGTCTATTACCGAGATGAATAAAGAACTTTTTAAAGAAAAAAAAATTCTACTGGACTGAAAACTAAGATTTCTTACTATTACCAAAACTTAATTTGTGGAGGTATTTAAAAGATAACTGACAACACGAAGTATTTAAAAATCTTTGAGAAGTTGGTGATGTACTTTAAAAACGTCATTTAATAAATAAATAGATATGGGAAAGGTGGAAAATTTATTATTAGAGACATATTAAAACCTGTAGATAAATAGAATGGAAATTGTTGGACATTATTTTCCTGTATTTGATTTAAATACAACTTATAATAATATATAAATGTTTGTAAATGAATAATTAAGTTGTTGAGCTTCTATTTTAAGTTGAGCCTCTCATAGGGAAAAATAAAATTTACTATTAATTGCCATATTTCTGTACAATGTAAATTTAGTTACTTAGATTGAAAAATATAATCAAAAAATGTGAAATAAACTTAACTGAAACGCTTAAATTTAAAAATACTGAAAATTGCATAATATTTCAGATCTTGAGCAGCTTATTTAGCCCGTAAATTTTAGAGTTAACAGTAAAGAGATTTATGTTATGAAAAAAACATGAAAATATCGTTTTTGTTTTAAACAGATTTACAGCATAATGAAATAAAATTAGCCTAACTCTCGCATAATAATATTAAAACATTACATAAATTTATTTAAAAATTATATAACTACATAAAATATATATAAAAAAAACTGAATATTCTGTATCTGCATCATAAGTCTGTAAGATGCTACTGAAAATAACATTTTTTTTTATTACATAATTTTGCTTACTCTATAAACTTAATGAATGCAGTAGGCAATCTACAATGACATAAAAATTTAATGATTAATTTTTGTAATTGGAGGTTCAAATATTTTACAAATTTAAAACTTCAATTATAAACTTCACATAATAAAATAAATAAGTACTAGTTACGTAGTCTAAATAAATTGCAAATTTAGTAAGTATACTGGAATAATTTTATTATATTTACATTCGTTAAAAGAGAAGTTTTTGATTAATTAAAGTAATTATCCGTCCTTGTTAAAGAGCTCATCCCTTTATTATCAAAAATTATAAGCTTTAATTAAAAATTACAACTATCTTAATTAAAAATATTATTCAAAAATTGTTTATACAAATATAGAAAAAATCTACCTTTATATTTTAATAAAAGCAAATAGTAAATGTAAATTCATTTTCATTCCATAAACAAACAAAATTTCATTAAAATTTTCAGATACATAAATAAATAATTGGAAACGGTTCTCAATTTACTAAATTGGATTAAATAATAATAAATAAATATTACATTAAATAAATAATTAAATAACATCAATAATTTGAAAACATTAATTAACTTCATAAAATTTTCTTTTCAAAAATGTACATTTTCTCAAATTAGTATACAACTAATTTATGTTTTTGAATACTTTTTATTTTAATTAAGTATAAGAAATAAGTTGACATTTTCTTCGATAAATAAATCTGATATTTTTAACTTCTGATGGCATAAAACTTATATTCTTATCTTCAGTAAAGACATGGCTTTTAATCAAGAAATAAGAAACATTCGTTTGAGAAAATGATAAAAAAGTTACTTTTGACTTAAATACGTTACATTTAACAGAAGGTGCATAAAATATTTAAATCTAATTAACGTATATTTAACAAACAAATATTTTGAAATTCCAATTATTATTTTCAAATTTTCATTTTTATTTACTTGATACATGGATTGTAACCATAAAGTTTCATGTTGACCTCTTTAGTTAAAATTTAAGTCATACACAACAATGGATAGACGGAATGATGGCTAAAAAATGACTAATATAAACTAAAGGTGATACCTTATTTATATTTCGGGCTACACAATCTTACACTGAGAATTATAATTTCCATTATTAAAATAAAAGTTAATTATTCAATTTAAAAACTGGTTGATGGGTTATATGAAAAACTAACGTTAGTTGAATGAGAAAATTTCATGAAAAGAAAAAAAATTAAAAACACGATGAAAACTAAATCTTACATTCATAAAATTTAACTTATTTAAAAATATTTCATGAAATACTTAAACATCAATAATAGTCTAAGAGATTAGAATTTGTTTGATTTACTAAAATAGATAATTTAATACAAACTTATTAATTTTATTTTACCCATAAATTATTAACTAATAACTACGCGTAATTTTATTCTAACTACCTTATTTTTCATGTGTCAACTTTTCTCTCTTACAAAAATATGAATTTTTAAAATAGATCAAATCTTAAATACTTTGTCTTAACTAATTAAAAAAATATTCTTTCCTTACGTTATGAAATAAAAATTCTAAAAAATATTTTATCAAAGGTGTGTTATAAAACACATTCTTCATTATTAACGTAAAGTTTGTTAAAGGATAACTTTATTTAGGTAAAATAAGCCTACGTGTAATAAAAAAATATTTTTTGTTAGCATTATAAATTCAAAAAAAGTACTCGTATACTGGGTGATTAAAAATAACTCCTTATTTTAAAATACTTATGAATTTATTTTTATGACAATTTTTGTCTGAAATGTTTTGTGTTTTTCGTTTGAGAAAGTAATCTGTTTGTATCTGTGTTTCTACAGAATTAACATGAATTTTGGGGAGAATATGCTGGCCTAGTATGAAAGTTGGTCAGATTTCTTTAAAAAATATCCTCTAGAGTGATGAAGCAGTATTTCACACCTGAAGGTTAGTGAACCGCCACAACTGCCTCTATTTGGTAGGAAAAGATCCTCTTGTTATCTATGAAAAACTGGCCCAAAGAATAGTGTCAAATGAACTTTGCACACCATCGTATCCAATCATTCTTCGCAATACCATGAATTTCGAAAGGTACCTTAACATGCAGCAAGATGAAATCTGCAGTTATCACTGCTTGGAAGAATATTGAGGATATGATTTTCATGCAAGATAGTACTCCTCAACGTTTTGCTCTAGTCGTTCGTGAAGGACTGATAGCTTACTTTCCCGGAAAATGGATGAGTCATCGTGGTCCGTAAGAGTAGCCAGCCAGGAGTTTTAGGTTAATACCCTGTGACTTTTTTCTTTGGGGTTGGTTAAAGGAACAAGTCTACTGTACCAAACCAAAGACTTTGGAAGAACTTAAAGGGTGAATACGAGAAGTTATGTCTTCCACTCCTCAAAATTTCCTGACGAAATCAGTTGACGCGATTCCTGGGTGGCTCCAGAAACTGGTAGCTAAATACGATGTCAATACTGAATTTCAAATAGAATTTCACGCTAACCGCTTTCCTCTCGTATCCATTTCTTATAAAAAATATAGTTAAAGTATAAGTATTTTAAAACGGGGAGTAAATTTTCAATCACTCACTACTGTAGTTTAAAAATTAAAATATTTCACTTGACTGCACATATGAGTTTATTATCTGTAATTTTAATAGTACAGTAGTGTGTATTTTCTAAATATTGTCTGTTTTTGTAATCAAACCTAACAGATGATATATCAATAGACAAGAATACTAAATATTATTTTTATTGTATTATGGTTGAAAATTATATTACATTTTCTTTAGAAAATGGAAGTAAACACTCTTTGTAAATTACTTTTAATAGAATAAGAAAAGACTTAGATAAACCAAAGAAATTAAAAAAAAAAAAAATCAAAAGTTGCTGCTTTAATACTGAACAACAGTCTGAAGAACCAGTTTAATTATCCTCAAATAAAAGTTTAATTATAAAATTATAACATTCGAAAAGCGTTAAAAAGTAAAAATCTTCGAGCAAGACACTTTTGGTTTTACTGCAATGCTTCCTTAAAACTCTACAGAAATCAATTGTGAAATGCCGCTATACGCAGCCTATAGTCAGAATTTGTCATCATATGGTTTTGTCAAATAGCTCTAATTGTCAAGAAAAATAATTCATTATTATCGTATAATTCTGGGTTAGGTAAAAGTAAAGGAACAGTGAATAAATTTAAAGAGAAATTACATAGAGAACTAAATCAAGTTTAATTCTTATAAAATAGCGACAAAATAACTAAGATAATAATAATTGCGATTAAATAAAGCATCGGTTCAATCTAAGCTCGATTACGGGTGTATAGCAAATTTATTCTCTAGAAAGCCTCATCTGAGAAAGTTACATGTCATCCATAACACTGGAATCAGAAATGCCACACACGCTTTCCGTTCGGTTATTATAAATTAGTTAATATCTGATTTCATTTCTGAAGTCGGCATAATGTCATTACAATATTGAAGAGAGATCTTACTATTAACAAATACAGCAAATAAACTATAAAACTTATAATAATAATCCTTTGGCTGCTTTATATGAACATCATGGTACCTATTACAGGCCAGTCGAAATACGGTATCGTGAGTTGGCAACAAAACATGTGCCGGATATATTGCCAATTACTATGAGAGAAATAACACCATATGGCTTTTGCCATCTATAAGCTCAAGATAAGATCTCTCTCTTGGAAAAATGAAAAAGAAACTAGCAGTGGTCATCCAACAGGAATTTCGACAATCAGATGGTTTTAAAACTGAACAGATGTTGGATGTTCTATATACATATATATATATATATAAATGGAGCACCTCATTCGTGGAAACTGCCAGATATGACAAGTGTTTACACGACAAAGTTCATTGCTCTACTGTAAGCTCTTCTTTACACAGAAAATTTCTTCGAAGAGAGTTCTTTTATGTTCAGATTCTTTAAACGAAGTAACTGCTAATTTTGGGTCCTAGGACAAAGTTCTGAGGAACATTTCGAAGCGCCATGGTTTGGGAAGAACAAGGAGATCCAAAACATATACTTAAGCTTAACGCGCACGAATACTACGTAGCTATTAACATTTTGGATAATAGCGAATGTGTATGATGACTAAAAAGAGGCTACATTTATTAAATCTAGAGGCTTTCTCCGTTGAATATCATTCTTTTGTTATTTACATTTTTTATATTTGACCAGTGTTAATTTGTTTTTCTCAGCATGACTTGTGACAAATTTTTTATACTCAATTGCTTGTTCTGTTTCGTTGTTTTGTTAACCATACAATTTTATTATCATGCTTTTATTAGTTGATTTTTATTGTACTATATTGTGTTTAAACCTTTATTTTGTCCTGGGAGGTATCACTGGATGCCACCCTTTCACGTCATTACGTCATTATTACACTGTTCAATTTACTTTTAGTTTCATTGTTGTTCAGGAAGCTGATTGTAAAAAAACAATAAAAAAATAGTTTATTGAAACATATAATTAATAATTTTTATGCTTTGAAAATTGATGTACATTAAGTGGATTATAAAACAAATAAATGAATGTTTATGTTTGAATCAAGAAATATATTTCTTTTTTAAATAAAAACTTGTTAAATGATTAAATTTCTTAATTTAAAAAAATCTTCTTTTAGGAAATTTGAAAATTATTCATTGTGAATGATACGAAAACTACAAATTTTTTGTTCTACTATTTTTTTATTAACTTTCTTTATAAAAGATTAAATTAAACTTATTTTTCTATTTCAGCAAAGTCTTAAGAGAATTTATTTAATAAAATAAATTAAAATGTATATATATAATAAAATTCCACTTAAAATGTACGCTAAAAAATATATATTTCTTGGAAATTAAGATATACTGACAGAATAAAATAGTTTATCACATATTTAAATAAAGACAACTCTTTTATTAATGTGACACTAATAATATTTATTTTTGACTGATACGGTTTTACTTAAGTGCTATTAGTACGTTTCATCGATTTCGATGGAATATACACACACCTACTTACACTTGACATATTAAATGAACAATAACTCTACATTTACATTTTATATAAAAATAAGAATTTAATTTTTTCGTATCCAAACAATATATACTCTTCTTATGATAAGAATAACATTCAGTTATAAAAACGCTAAAATAATCTACAATATTACATAAATTGTAATCAATTTACACGTTTTATGATTTAATGTTTTGTAATTTTACAAATTTATAATTTTATTTCAGTTATTGTAATACAATATTTTCTTAGCATAAGTAATAAATATTTAATCCTAACAGTATAAAAATAATAAGTATTTTTAAGAACATAATTTTTATTAAATCTTAATACTCTTCATGGTGAAATTTTATTCAAAAAATTTTAATATTTTTAAATTAATTCTCTTAAATATCTTTATTTATTAATTAAGGATGAAGTTATAAAATTACAACTTTTTTATTATTGTCATAAAAAGTCTTATTTTTTATTTTAGACCAGATATTTGTAAAAAATAAATGATTTTGCTCCACTCCGTAAGATTATCTGATTCTACAAATGTGTGAAACATAATTTTAACAAATTAAATACCATTAAGCACCTGATTGTACGAATGTTAATCAAATTTTCATCTTTCTTTGTTGAAACACTCCTAGTAGAAACCACCTGATGCTTTTATCACTATTGACTACATTCTTCTTACTACAGTTTTTCCTAAATAATTTAAAACGTTTTAGCTTTAAAATGTCAAATTGGATATATTTTTTTATATTAATACTGTTAACTTATTCAAGACTGGTCTACATTCTCTAAAATTTATCAGTCAGTCTGTTCTCTAATATTTTTATAAATTTTACAAATGTATAGTAAAATTAAAAAAAAAAATAATTTATAAACAATTTTATAATATTTTTTTCACTTATCAAAATGGTAAGTCTGAATTTTATTTTCTGAATAAGTTGAAAAAAGTAAAAACAGTATTATAAAAAATTAAAATTCTTCCAAAATACAAGTAATTAACTTACCATTCACAAACCAACATTCAACTTATTCTGCTTTTGAAAATTTTTCCATAAGAAAGGTATAAATACATATATATTTTAGAACATATAATAATAAGCTTCAATCTGGTATTATTTTAGTTGTATTATTTTAAGTTAAAATTTGCTACGACGTTGTGATGAAAAAGTTTCGGAATAAAAACCATAAACAATGTAAACTAATAGTTATAATTAGAAAAAAAGAAATAATTAATGGAATATGATAATGACAAAATAAAAACTAAAAGAAGAATAAAAATTTTTAATAAAGATTAACGGAAAATATAAACATAACTAATAACCACCGCAGTTAGTAAATTAGGTTAAGAAAACCAGCAGTGGAACAAATAAAATACCAGCTGATATAAGTAATCTGTAATAAAAACAATAAAGTTGTATAAGTGCTATACTTAAAGTTGTAGACAAATTTTAGAACTAATTAGAGTTGCAAATATCGAATTAATCAGACAGAATGCAAAATAAAACTATACAAAAACTGAAAACGTAACATTACGCCAACAGTAGTTGTTTTTTAAAATAAATTGAAGCATAACATAAGGTCAACTCCCGAAATTTCATTAAAAAGAAATATATAGTTGACATAAGCATAAGCATAGTCAACATAAGCATTTTAACCAGAATAATCTGTTAAAATAGAGAAATATCTAAGGTTAAAATACTCCAACCAAAGAACTAAGTATACAATGACAAAAATCAAACTTTAAATTTACATTTTACATTTATTTAAAAAAATGAATTTTACTTAATTATTTGACAGAACAATAAATTTCAATGTTGGTACTAACTGAACATTTTTGAATTGCATTAAATTTAAAGTGAGTGTTGAAAATTATTTTATTATTTACCGTTATAATTTGAATACAAATTATTATTTTTTTAAATATTCGTATATACTAGAAAAAATATTTTCATTTATAATAAGAATGGTTTGTAAATTATTAATTTAAAAAATACTTGCTCTGTCCTTCAAATTCATATTTTTATTTAATAAAAATGTAAGTATCTTTCAAATGACATCTTTTTTTTTATGGGAAAGTCATTCTGGTCGTAGAAAGATTATAATACATAACTCGACTTGTAACATATATCACGCACTCGTGAAAATTCTTAATTTTTCACCTGTGGGTAGTACTCTTCTTACATCTTGATACGTAATATACTATTCTAGATCACTATTGTTTGTATCTTTGTGAGTTTTTGTTTAACAAAAGTTTCAAATTTCTGGTGTGTCGTATAAAAAAAGATATTAATGATTAGAGAATTCCATATAGTGAACTCTTGTATACTGGTTAAATAAAGTTTAACCAGTATAAGTTTAAATGAAGTGCAGCAAAAAATGGGTATATGTAACTTAATAGGAGTACAAGGAAGTTATGTGATGTCCACATAGGTTTTTTTCTTTAAACCTCTGGGATGACCGTCAGGTATTGTTTCAGAGGATGAGATCAAATTGCAATTTTGTAGCGTAAGAAAATGCCATGTATGACTGGGACTGGAACTCTAACCCAGGACCTTCGAATCCCGGTCATAATTACAATAATAATAAGCGTTTGCATCTACTTTCACATAAAATGGAACTTAACTCAGAGATTAACTACATTAAGATTAGTCTAAACCAGTTGAATTTACTTTTTGTATTTGCATGTTTTGTTATATTTTGTGATGTCGATAATGATGTGAATATTTTACGCTTTTAAGCCGCTTTTCCTAATATTGTGTACGTTAACTATTTCTTTATTTGTTCTTGAAGCACATTCGTAATGTACAAGTTTTCACCATTGACATGAATTTTTAACTTTTAAGTAGTTAAAAAACATAATAAATAAAATATAACTTGTATTTTTTTTAAATATACAATTTATAAAATAAAAGTGTCCGGCAGAACATTGTTTCTCTTACAATCTTGTGAAGTTTAATTAAAAAAATGTATACACGTATAAATATATATATATATACGCACACACACACACACACATATATATATATATATATATACATACACACACAAAATCATGTGTATTAATTCATGCGGCTGAAAAATTAGAATAGACTGTGAAAGTAATTCACAAAAAAATTAACAAATAGTTACCTAGCGGATAGAGATAATCTTTTATTTATTAATTCCGTTTATAGGATGTATTTTATCAAAGATTAAACATAAAATGCGCTTATTAATAATGGTTTTTAAGTTTACATTCAATAACTATATTATGCCAAACATTTCTTATTATTTTTATTCAACAAATGGACATTTTGAACAGATTATATCAGCAGCATTTACACAAATGTAACAATTATGTCATGAATATTGTAAGCATTGTTCTTCAAAGTTTAGAAAACGTAAACACATAGATGTCTAAATTACCTGCGGTAACTGGAGTAATATTAATACGGCTACTATTGCTGTGGAGGGGGGCATTGCAACAGTTGGTCATACGTAGCAAAACGTTAATCAACAAACAGCAATATATCCCCACCATACGCATCAACATTTCTTGAATTTTGACGAATATAGAAATTTAATGGCAGTTACTATGGCATGATGAAGTGAGGTTAAGTTAAATTTGATTTTTATTAGTTTTCTTACTATTTTAATCAATTTATTCAGTTATTAGGTAATCAAATAATTTTATATAAGTATAAATATTTCAAGATTTAAGGATTATTTAAATATAAAAAGATCCTTAAATCTTAATACATTACCTCAAAATTTGTCTTTAGATTTAAATTATGTGTAATGTTAAATTAATTAACTGAAGGTTGAAAAATTTATTATTGCGAAGGAATGATAATTGTGGGGTAGAATTTAAAAAAACGTCAACTTGCTAGAATGGAAAGTTTATTTACTTGCTGGTAGATTACACATATATATATACTTCTACAAAATATGCTTCTGGATAATAAAACATATGTGTAACTCATATAATAAATAAGTGTATATATATATATAGTATATTTCAGTACAAAATAATAATTTTTTATCTGATCAATATTCTTTTCTATTAAAAATACAACAATAAATATTTTATATAAATATATATAATACGGTTTCTCAAAATGTTGAAGTTTCCAAAATTATGTTAATTAAAAAAAAAAAAAAAATAGTGTAATTACCAGCTTCTTTATATATATTTTGGAAATTTTAAAATCATTTTGCTTTATAAATTTATTTAATATTACTTTTTGAGTCCTGAAGCTCATAAAATATTAATAAAAATAAAAAAACAATTAACAAAAAATACTAGTCTATAATAATAAAAAAATGACTTAAATAATACATTTATCTAAATATTTAAACTACACGTAACTTTCTGGTGTATTTGGAAGTTGAGAACAAGTAGCTTGTTTTCGTAATAAAGATGACGTGAGAAAGACGTTTCGTCTAATCGATCCATTACGACTAGCACAAATAGGTGCTCTTGAATCAATAGAAGCAGATCTCCAAGAAAGATCAGGTGAACCACGATGTGTATGAGCTCTTGTGCTCGATTGTGAATATGTTGTTGTTAAAGTACCTGTGTGACGTAATAAGAAAGCGTCACGGTTTCGACTTCGTAATCCACAAAGCGATCGAAAACCGTGCCGAAATTTTGATGACATCAGATTATAAAGTATAGGATTTACAGCAGAATTTAAATAATGCATTATACGACAAAAATTTAACAACGTGTAATACGTTTCTAGTCCCATTTTTTTCATTGAACCTGGTGGAGCTAATATTATCCATAGTGTAAGAATACGAAACGGAAGTAGACATAAAAAAAATGCTAGAACGACAGTGCCCAACATAAGTACAACTTGTTTTCTTGCACGTTGGTTACAACCACTGTCACTAGAAGATGACGGTCCAGGTTCTGCAGTTAAATGACGTGCAATAACTGTATAAAGGCCGATCAATACTCCTAACGGAAGTAAAAAGAAAAGCGATATCATAACCAAGAAAAATGTGGTAGACCATCCTGTATCCGCTTGTGTTAAACAAGTCATCACTTCGCTGTCGTCTATGTATATTCTTTTCTCGTACTTGGCGATCGTCAACATCGGGCTGAAATCATTTTCAACAATTCATTAGTAATTCTTCTTGGAACCAAATTAAAAGAACGACATCTCCTGATTGTTGAACGATACAGTCTGCCACCACACCTTATTTTATGTTTTAAATCATATTTATGTTAACTTTACCTACTTTACATTAAAAAAAGTATTTTAAGAAAATATATTTTACTCATACATGAATTACAAAAATTAATTATATATTTACTATGTTTTTTTTTTGTTTTTTAGCTTAAGAAAAGAACCGAGAACGTAATTTTTTAAAAAAATAAATGAGTTATAATTACATATTAATATTTATATAATGAATTTCGAATATTATTTAATATCTGAGCTAAAGTTTATTAATTGTCTTATAAATGTGATGATTATTATTGGTTTTAGAGGACAGGTACTGGCTTAAAACAAAGTTAATTTTCTCATCAAATTACAATTTTTACTGCATTAGATTTTGTCCAAAATATTAACACTGAATTTAAATTTTTTGATTCTTCAAAAATTAAGATTATACATATAAAAAACTAATTAATATTAAAACAGTAATGACATTTTTAATAAAATATAGATAGTGATTTATATAAATTAAATTTATTAAAATTGTTAAAACTAAAATCAATAAAGTAAATTATTAAAATTTTAATATTTAAATTTTTAAATGAACATATTAATAAAATAATAAGAAATAATATAATAACATTTCTACTACATTCTTCAAATACGCAATTAATGTGTGTTTGTTTAATTAATGATTTATTTTAATATCTAGGAAAAATGTATCCATGTAAGGATAGGAACCCGTGTCTCCTGATTTTGTTTTTCAGGAGGACAATAAAAACACTGTAAGAATATCTTGCGGGTTCTCATCCCGCAAAAAATACATTCTTCGTAAAACCTTTTCCAAAAATTGTTCCAATAAAATTAATTTATTTTTTAATAATGATATTATTTATGAAAAGTTAAATGAGAAAACCTTTTTCAATAAAAGTTAACTTCAATATTTATTTTTTTTTAAATAGTATTTATTTGTTTCAAGAACATTTATTATTTTATTTTTATAAATATATAACTTTTATTAGAAACAGATTATCCAATAGGAAAAATTAATTTGCTGTATGTAATAAAAAGATATATATGTGTTGCTTATTTAGTAATTTGTAAATTTTTTTTTACCTTTTGGATATTAGTTTTTAGGTGTAGAATTTTGATAAAATCGTTTATATACATGCAAGAATTATCCGTTTTAATTCAAAATTTTGGTGTGGTGATATACTGAATATCAGTAACAATCAGGAGACGTTAGTTCCAATTCCATTTAGGATACATAATTTCCTTATTTTTGTAAAATATATTTAAACAACAAATATACATCACTTACATTTACTTTATATAAATAAAATTCAAAACATGAGATCCATTGTTAAAAATTAGTTTTGTTTTCATTTCAGTTATCAATTTAAACTTATCCTGAAGCAAGATGATTGTGTATAAAACAGAATTTTATCATGAAATTTTATTATTTTCCATCTTTATGAAAGAAATAGTAAAAAATTATAACTTAAAGTAATTTCAAAGTGATGATACGTCATACAGGAACAGATGGAAACTTATTTCCTACAAACAATAGATGAATACAAGATACACTAATTTAAAACACATACGAAAGTAAAACGAGAGACAAAAAGTAGCATTTCATTTAATATAATTGTCAAATTGCACAGAAATATTATATCGATACGTTTGATTATAATTACTTGAAGTTATGCATTAAGTATAATTTTATCGTCCAATAAAATGTAAGATATAGTTAAACGTTAAATTTATTTTTCTTGATACTCAAAACAACAGACAAAAAACGATATTTCTTTTAGTAATCATTTACCTGATAATAAATTAATGAAACAGGAATTGGTAAGAACATGGAGAAATAACCAATTATTTTTATTACGTTTTTGTAAGAAGTGTTTATATACTAAAAAAAAATTAAAATGTCATAGGTGTTCAGCCTATAAATTAAGAACCGTTGATAAACTTTGAATTTAATAATACTAAATTAAATTTTAATTATATAGAATTTATTTGTATTTAATTATTTTGTACATTAAAATAAAATAAATGAATAAAATCTTTGACAATTTTATTCAAATATATCTAAATTCATGTACCGATCTATTTCTCATTATTATCGTTATTATTATATTTTTTACCGAGTCAGGGTTCTTTCGTATTTGTCTCTTTAGAGATCAGCACATCTCTGCGTGACGCATGGAGAAAGCGCCGTCTCCCGACTATCTCTATTGCCCCGACCCCGTGTTCGGGACGACGCCGAGCACACTTTTTTCGAGTGTGCCCGGTGGTGGCGAATCGAGAGACACTAGAGGCGGTTCTCGGAGCACTGAACCCCCACAATGTGGTTGCGATAATGCTCCGTATCTGAGCAGCTGGAAGAGTGTAGTCCGATTCGTCGGGAGGATTCTCAGGGCCAAAAAGGGTGACCTGGATAATCCTGGGTCAGTTGCAAACTGAATAACGGCCTTCTCAAACTAGACTAGGAGGACTCGGCTCGAAGCAAAATGGTTCCGGGTCGGGCCCTGGTAGAAAAGGTGGGGAGGGTTTAGCCGGTAGTCTTATGATGGCAGTTTGATAAGACCGCCTGTGGAAGTCCGGCAGCTCTATGCGTAAATGCATTTTACCTCCCCCCCCCCAAAAAAAAAAAAAAAATTATTCTAATACTGTTGCAGGTTGATGAAAAAATAATAGAATCTCTATCATTTTTTATTTATTTGTAAGGAATTTAATTTTTTATTCATATTATTTGTAGTTTTTTAGACTTTGATTTGCGAAAATCATTTGTAATTTTAAATTTTCTAATTTGTAATTATTTCGACTTTATTAAACCTCTTACATATATATTTTACAAGTAAACCGATATTATTCAGTTTTCATAACAAAATGTTTGAAAAGTTTCTGTAATATATATATATATTTTTTTTGTTCTTAATTACGTGTACAAGATTATGTCTTTTCACTGCTGAATTAAAGAAGATTATACAGTCATATTTAACTCTGGGATCAATGGGATACATTAATTTGTTCTTCATATTACCTTTTACAGTTATGTAAGCTACGATGCATACAAAGCAATAAAATAAAAGTAAAAGAGACACTATTTAAAGTAATTCTCTTTGAGAATAATGAATTTTACTATACTGTTAGACCCTTCGGTAAACAGAATAAAGATGTCATCTGTAGGACTAAATATCATCAACATTTCAATAAGTTTGGTATGCTGATATGAAACCAGTAGATTTGGTTCAAAGAAAACAACATGAAACCATTTAATTTCGTCCATTTTCCTAGTAAGTAAGAATAGCTTGCTATTTTTGAAGCTTAACTCTTTTTCGAGAGTAACACGTGACTATATCAGATCATTGACAACCATTACAGTTATCTGAAAATGTGTAGATGAATCTGTTACGGAAATGAGAATTACAAGTCGTCTATCTGAGAATTCGTCTGTTCGTGAGGTTAAATTATTAATTACAAAATATAAAATCAATTATTTCAAAAAGCCTTTGACAGTTCTTAGTTCAATTATTTCGAAGTGAACAAACAAAATGGATGTACATTTCTATAAAATACGAGTATGAGAAAGTTGTTACATGAAAACAAATCAAATTTTACATTGTAACAGATTATATAAAACAATCCTCTCATCCCACCTTCTCTTCACCTGTAAATTATATGGAAAAAAGTGTATTAAAAAAAGGCAGAACAATGGAAAACGAGTTCAGTATTAAAAAAATGTATTTTGTATATATTCAGTATATTTCTTATTGAAAAAAAATGTAAGGGCAAAAATTTGTTGGTATTTCTGTTGCTTCACACCATCAGAAATTGCAACAGGAAATTAAATCTCAGTCATCATTTACGTAGTCACATCGATTTACATTTTATACCATTTATTCATGTGTCATTTTAGTTGTCTTTTCATTGTTAAATTATTTAGAAAACACAAAGATATGTGTTACGGACTATATTATTAAGACTATTATTTGTTATTCATCACACTTCACTGTATTCCTATTTTCTCGTGAAAAAGTATCTAATTCCATTTGAAAATAACAATAAAATTTGTTGAAAAATATTTGGTCCATCAATATTCAAAATGATATTAATCGGTCTGTTTTTTTTTTAAACCTTTCCTTAACATTATCAGAGACAAAATGATTCTTTAACACAACGTAAAGACAAAGTAAAACGGAAGCTTTAAACTACTAAATTTAGCCGTCTGAAGTAAGTACCCTCCTCTGACTAGTAAAAGATAAAAATTTATGCTTGATTTGAAAGAAAAAATCTGTCAGAAATAACAGTAATTAAAATAATTAAGTAAGTGATTAAAAGAGTAGCGTTTAAGAGATAATAATTGGAAATATGTTTTTTAATAAATTTGTCTTGTGTTAATATTTTCATTTTTATATTTTCAAACAGAAAGAAAGACATTGTAGACACAATAACGATATAACTATTCTTTGTGGAGGGCCACGAGGAAATTAAGTAGACCTATATCTTCACATCCCCCATTGAAAACGGCTGATGGATATAGGGCTAAGAGTGACAAGGAGCTGAAATATTTGCTACTTACTTAAGCAATGTCTTTCAACCGCTTGAAATACGAAGTCCTGTGAGGGAGAAACCGTTGGTTTTTCTTAGAGAGCCCGTTCCCTATAGATTTTCCTATTAAGCCTTTCTCTACAGCTGAAGTTATTCAAGTTATCAAAAACGGAAAACTCACAGAAGAGCTCTGAGTTTGATTTAACCACAAACAAAACTCTCATTATGCTACCTTCCAAAGCCATTCTGCATAAAACCTATTTAACGGAATTAACCAGAAAACTTACTTCGCAAGGGAGTGGAAATCTTTAGTCATGTTCCTGAAACCAGGCAAACTGGTACACGAAGTGGCTTTATACAGGCCAATAAGCTTGTTCCTATTGTACCGAAAGTTATAGAAACATTATTCTTTCGGATGAGGTGGCTTGTTTTGGAGCTGGCCGTGAATTCCTGACTATAATTTCAGTTTCCGTTGTGGGAATTGCACGATTGAAGAAATACACAAGCTATTAAACTAAATTAGCGGAAGCCTTCAAGAGAAAAAATACTGTTTGACAGCATTCATATACATCGAACAGGCCTTTGACATAGTCTGCCACCCTGGCCTTTTATACAAATTAAAGAGGCCTTCCTCAACCATACGACCTTATTCTACTCGTACGTGAAAACCTAGAAGGATATTTATCTCAACATAACTAGGAGTTGTCCATGTTCTTTGAAATCAAGTCTGGAATTCCTCAGGGCTCTTTATTATGGCTTGCGTTATATTGCATCTTTACTTCAGACCTTTCGACTTCAGACGAGGTTACTGTCGCATCCTTTGCGGATGAAACGGGTGCTCTTGCAACTGATGCCAGCCCAACTACAGCATCTAATAATCTAACTTCGAGTTGGATTTAATCAGCAGGTGGTTGAGTACATGGAGAATACGCGTAAGCCTAGCAAAACTGAACCATGTAACATTTAAAATGTATATTGTACCATAACTACTCCCGGTTAACTGGGAGTGACTGTTCACGTGTCCACCTTGATTGCGTTGTAATTCTGCAAAATGGGAGTGTGACGTACCTAGGTCTACACCTCGACCATCGACTACGGTGTAAAGTTCAAATAAAGTAGAAGAGACGGCAACGTTCAAGGAAATTTTCTGGTTGTTCAGCAGATATTCGCATTTCTCCTTGTCTAGTAATCTTTTGGTATACTCAATAATTCTAATACCAATCTGGACCTATGGGATCAAACTATGCGGCACCCCAAGCAAAAGCATGACATCTTATAGCGGTTTCAGAATAAGCCAGCGCAGTGTATCAGAGTGGCACCTTGGTTTATAAGAAACAATAAGATCCAGGATCGTCTATGATTACGATCCATGGGGAGGAATTCACACTGTGAATTCATTACTGTTTTAGTCCAAAGTACGAACTTAAGCCTAACTAACACACAAATCACTTGGCAGTGAACCGACTAAACAATAGGGATGATATCAGAAAATTAAACCGACTGCACGTTCTTGACCTTACTGTCCCTATAATTTCTTAATGCGCCTTTAGTAACTTCGGTTGTGAGAATTGTGCAATGTCTATTTGTCTCATAATTTCAAATTTGTTGCTTATACTTTTCTTTTTTTTTCTTTACACTGGTTCATCGATTTTTACTTCTGCTTATTACGATATCTTACTTTGCTTTCTATTGTTCTAGTAATATTATGTCACTCATAATTGCTAATTATATGTGCTTGACA
Organism: Lycorma delicatula; assembly: GCF_047948215.1. Classification (NCBI taxonomy): domain Eukaryota; kingdom Metazoa; phylum Arthropoda; class Insecta; order Hemiptera; family Fulgoridae; genus Lycorma; species Lycorma delicatula. Next base: position 305,792,534 of record NC_134455.1, read on the forward strand.
TAAAGTACTTGTGTTTAGTTTTGTGGAGATTCGCTGAAGAATCCTTATAATATGGTTTTTGGATGTGATCCAATTTACAAAAGGTTAATGTAAATGTAACCGACTGTAAAGGAGAAACAATAAACCATTTTTTCAAACAAACCAGATTAGTCTCAATTTATGACTTTTGTTATTATTTTGCTTGAAATGATTTACTTACTGCCGTTTTTATAATCTAATTTCAGAAATAGGTCGCGATAATTTTGATATTACCTTTATGTTCAACAAAAATATATAAAAAAAGTTAATAAAAAATTCTATAATATTAATTCAATTATTATTTGTATTTATATCACACAACTGTTTGTTAATAAATATATGAAATACCAGAATAATAAATAGAAGGGAAAATATGAAATTAAAAAAAAAGATTACAGTTTATTTTTATTTAAATAATAATATTTAAGTCTATGTAGTTCTCAAAACAAACGAACTTTCCACTGATTTATAAGTGTGTTGTGAAAAACTTGGAATAAAGTTAAGTTTTACACAGATCTTTTAAAATTATTATCAGTAAACAATTAAAATTTATACCTATAACTGCTAATAACCTCTACAAATCAGGCTTCATTGCACTATTTGGATTAACTCTAACTGCATTATTCGGAGAGTATAAAGCGCCTACATAATTTGTGGTATACAGATTGCATAACAAACATGTGTGTCCAAATAGCCTATACTATATTTACACAGAAAGTTAGCAACAAACAGCTTTTATTGGTTAGAAGTTAAATGTTATTAAATAAAATGTTAATATTCAAACCACGATTTTAAAACCGTAACCAGTGATACATTTTATTAAACACCTGATAACTATATAACTATAATATACCTTTTTAAATCAGGATTATTACCCTATTAAAAAAATAAATAAATAAATAAAACAAGGTAAAAGAATAGTAAATGAAGATAAAAGAAAAACAATACATTTTAAATAAAAACCTTTAGTATTTAAGATGAATGATTTAAAAGTTTTATATTTAATTTTCTTTAGAAGTAGTATTGAATGTATATAAGAGTTCTATACATTCTATTGTATATATATTAAATCCACAAATGATAAAAATAATAGTTGAAAATATATTTTATTTGTTTATATTAATCAGTTTTAAAGAGATGATTACCACTCAGGAATAAATTTTAATGAACAGTTTTATAATTAAAGAAATAAGAGAGAAAAAAGATAAAGAATTTAAGAAATAGATTAGTGAAAGATACGGTAATCGAAAAGAAATTTTTAAAAGAATAAAAAACCATTTATAGTAAGTAAAAAATTAAATTAATTTATATACAATAAATTTTAATTCATATACATTTATACACCCGTACTAGAGAAAACCGTAATGTAGGAAATTTAATATAATAATTATTTTTTTTTTAATTTAAAGAAAAAAATGATTAGCATTTGCACGAAATATCCTAGGTAAAACGATAAACTGCATTTATTACTACACGACGATTTCATTATAACTGGACCATAACGAGGACTACTAGAGATTTTTGTAGTGGTTAGGTGAAGTAGGTGGTTGATAAATAAGTAAAGTGTAGAGTGTAGGCAAGTGTCCGACGCCTGAAAGAGGGACCCCCAATGGTAAAAGAAAGGAGATTTTCAAAAGGAAATTCCTGATGCTAAAAAGTAGTGGGTGGGCGTAGAATCCTCTATTTCCATCCTTTAAAACAAGTATATCTACAAAACTAGGAAATAAGCCTCATTGACTGGACAGGATTATAAATATTAACTACGTAAAGGGATACTAAAGCGAGATTGGAAACAAAAGTAATTGGAAGAGCTAAAGTTACGTTGGCTCTATGGTGTGATTGGTGAATTTATAGATGTTGATGATGAGAAATTTGAAGGTGGTGGTGTGAGAAAGTGAGTTTTGGAAGCTTATTACTAAAGAGACAAGATCCTTATTACGCTATTAAAGAGAAAAAACAACACAGCTGCATGAAATCTGTTTAGGTATTTCCTGCCCTTAAAGTTTATTTAGTAATCAAATGGATTCTTTCGTTTCGTCCTATTTGGAGACAGTTTATATACTGCATTGTTTTTGAAATAATTACTGAAAAGGATACATTTTTTTCATTAAATTATATATCTCGTCCTTTATTATTTAAGATGCACGCAAAGCATATGAGTTAGAATTAAAAACAATTACAACTCCTTTTTCTGAGAATAATGATGTTTATTATATAGACAGACCTTTTGGGAATAAGAAAGGATCGTTTCAAGGGCTGTATATCAACAGAGTTTCACTGCATTTGTAATAATAAATTCGTCTCGGCAAAGACTTCAAATAATTCACTAGACTTCTCGGGCTTTCCTAGAAACCCTGAGTGAGACCTTATTTTTCTTCAGAATGGATATATATTTTTGGACATTTTTTGTATTGCTTTTCAGATTAAGTACAATTATTCAATCTTATATGAATGTAGAAAAATTTAGACGTTCATTTCCTGAAAAATAATTTGCCGGCTCTTTTGTTGTAGATGTATCTTTGTAAACTAGATTGCAAATGATTTACCAACACAACGGTGCAACGACACTTTTTTTTGGTAGCTAGAAATCGCTTTAACGGGAATTTCGTAAACTGGATTTGACGTGGCAGAGCAATTAATTGGTCACCACGATCACCTGACTTAACGCCACTACATTACTTCATTTGGGGCGATATAAAAATATCAAAAGGTCGATAATATATCAACAAAAAGTTAATACTACAGAAGATTTATTCATTTAAATACGAAATGCTATTGAATTTATACGAAATGATCCTGAAATGATTCGGAAAGCCACCGGAAATATTTTACGTTACGTCGGGCAGAGTTCTGCATACATTATGAAGGTGGGGATTTAAAACTATTGCTGTAACTTAGGTTTGTTATTTACCTCCCATTTATCATTTCATGTATTTTATTTTTTTTGTTTTGCTACGTTAAGAATAATTTTTATTGCGTACAGAAAGAATAGTACACGACTTTCTGTTTATTTTTCGTCTGTTTTGCTTTAATAAAAAACCGATTTTTAATGTTTCTTATTTACGTTTTATTGGCTATATTTAATTTCCTCAAAACTAAATTTTCAAGGTTTTTTACGTAATCCTCCGCATTTTTTAGTTATTTAAGAGAACTACGTCACTAAAAACCTAAAAAAACTTTATCGACACCGAAGTTTGTGTTTTACGTCTGATATCCTAAAAACTACTGAAGTTACAGTTTTTGGACTTGTTTTATCCTATTCCCAGCTCAAAATACATAAGAAACTTTACTGCTTCTTTTTATATTACAAGAGCTGAAATCCAGGCGAAATCTTTTGCTAGCAATAATTCTAAAACAAAGCGTTTCCAAACTTATGTTTATATGAACGTTTTTCATTATTTTCAACAGTAGAACAGGTCCTGAAAGTTTTTCATTGGACACGTTGTTAATTATTTTTAGACAGTTTTCTGTAACTCTAAGTAGCTGATGACTTTAATTGTTGACGTGAATATGAATAAAAGAATGCAAACTAAAAATATACAAAGAAATCAGTACTGCTAAAATATTATAATTTGATATAATATAATTGGATAAAATTATAATTTTAAATTATTTAATCAATATTCTTAAAAGGGGATTACGACCAGAATAATGAAATTAATGTAATGGACCTATCTTGTGTTGTTTGAAAGCTTATCTGAAAAAATAAATATATTGCGCCAAAGAACAGTTTGAATAATTAATTAGATATACAAATACATTATTATAAAAAAAATTCACTGGTTTTAATTAAAATAAATAGTATCAGTAACATTTTTAATGCATTAGGAATATTTGATCTAAATTTTCACTAGGAAGAAATAAATTTGTATTAAAAAAAAATCAAATAATATGTATTTCAAATATATATTGAAATAAAAATATTGTACAATAATAAAAATAATAGATAAGAAATAATAAGTAGAGATAATTTTCAGATAAAGACTGATATCAGTGTTAGGAAACGTAAAAAGTAATACAACGCAGGCTGAATTATCTTTAGAAGTTGATGTGACAAATACAATTTAAGTCAATTTAAATGGTTCAGTAGAAATGTAGAATGATAGTGATTTTGAATTAGCATTTAATGACTCTATTAAGTGGTTCGGTAATAGTAATGGAATTGTTCTGTATTTCGTTGATAAGTTTAGAGTAAATGAAGTTTGTAATTAAATAAATCAAATATAATACTAATCTGAAAGAGAATATTTATTATTTTTCTCTCTTAATTTATTTAAATATATGCACAAAAAGAGTTTCCATCGTATTTAATACTACTTTAAAAGGTAAAACAAAAAAAACAAAAAACAATCAGGAACAATTAATAATGGATGTGAAAAATTGCATAATACTTCAATTTATTTTCCGGTACTATCAGTTAATTCTGATCAATAATATTATTTTCATTTTTTAGTAGAGTTCTGGCTATAATTCAATATTCCAACAAAATTAATGATTTTAATGTTTGTAATTTCAATAAATTTGTTTTGTATATGTTTAATTCACCTAGCCAGATTTAACCAACTGCGTGAAAATATGAAATGGAAATATTTTTTAGGATATGAAAAAGTTCATGTCTGATCAGGATTAGGACTGGGGACCTTCAGGATAATAAGCTAAGATGTTTCACTCTGTCACGGAGGTTGGTGGACTGATATATATATATATATATATATATATATATAATTTGACGGCTAATGATAGTTAACAAAAGTTACAACGATGTTGATAAAAGATAAATTCTGTAGTATGTAAAATTCTCAGCCTCAACAAGATTGAACCCGAACTTATCAAATGAAAAATAAAGCGATATCCACTTTTCCTAGGAGGTCATCTGTTTGTATCGGTAAATATTTTTTAATACGTAGTTGAATCCTTCATTAGGGTTTAAAATCTATTTTGATCCCACATTCAGTGTGAAATTCATAAAGAACTGATGAGGGGTCCAAGGGGTTTTCTTGGCCAGAACAGCTAAAAATAATTAAATGTAGATTTAAAAAGATATTAAACAGATAGAATTTAGGATTTTGAATTGGATTGAAAAAACTTATCAATTATTTTATCCGTTTCAAAAGTCTGAATCTATCTGGTTTTTTTTTTCTTTTAGTTGATGAACAATTCGAAATGCATACTTAAAGCTTGTACACTGGAATAAGGGATGGAAATCTTGAAGCGTATATGTACTAGAAATCCATGCGTGTTCGGGATTAGATGAAATTTTCCTGATGAAAATCTCAGACTCTACCAACCCATCATGGAGGAAAGCGGATCGCGAACATCTCCTAATTTTCATTTTCTAATAACCTTTAATTACTTCTGTTATTTCTGATAACTGTTATGAGGGACATATAATTAGCAGAATTGTTCAGACAGATCGAAGTTTTCGATTTTTTTCGGTGTTTTTTTTTTTTTTAATAAAAATATTATTATATGGTAAAGAATTTTATAAAGATTCCAGTATAATAACCATTTATTCTGACCATTAAATAATGGGTCAGGCGATAGGAAAAGTATGTTTCTTTATGTTGTGCAAATGACTCGTTTCTTTTTTTTGCCATATTCTAAAAAAAAATAATTGTAAATATTGATGGTGAAAGAATTTGATTAAGTTTGATGTGTAAATGACGAGGTAACCTAATTGTTGTAGATGATCTCACAGAAATTCTAGACATGCTTTTTGCTAGTAAAGATCTTAACAAAGAAAAGCAAGCATTCCATAAGAAAATTACATGGGAAAGGAAGGAGTTAAATGGTTTCTCGAACCGATTTTACTGAACCTAATGTACTGTTGTTGATCAGCATGTGAAAGCTGCAGGAATGAATATCATACTATTTTTTTTTTCTGGGCACACAATGAAGTGTCGTAATCAGCGCCCGAACACTATATCTATGTAGTAAACAAATAAATACTAAAAATTAGATACTAAAAAACACACAGCGTAGATGGGAAACGGTAATTACGTAGTTAAAAGCGAAACAAAACGCCGATCAAGTATAACATTAAAGATGTAACTTAAAAGAACAAATTTATCACTTGGCATAAGCTAAATTGGATAAACAGTCGAATAAAGATATGAATAATTAAATTTTTCAATCCAGTTGCACGGCCTTAAGGGATCGTAAGATATTCGATAACATCGAAAGATTGTTACCTAAGATATTTTGATATTAGAATCTAGTTTAAACTTACGATGCAATGCCGCATAACAAACCCAGTTCACAAGGATGTGGTGTACCGTTAATTGGCAGTCCTATCGAACACAAACGGGTGCATCGTCTCGGTCATGAGTTGTCCATGAGTAAGTTTAGCGTACCTTATTCGCAAACGGCAAATAATAACCTCCTCCCGACAATTATTCCTGCATGAGGAGCTCCACGGTGATACGTGTTTTGAATTGGATTAAGTTTATTGTTGATGGTAGCATTCCGTTCATTTTGACATTCATCACGGACTACTCGCAAGAAAAACGGACAAGGATTAAGAAAACAGACAGGGTCATTAGAAACAACGCAATTATTGAAAGGAGGCTGCAAACAAACCTCTCTAGCGCGCTCATTGTCTGAAATTCCAATATGACTGGGGATCCAGCAGAAGCTCACAGATGTGCTGCGCTGAGTCATTTCAAAAATAATAGACTACATCACGGACAACATGGTGTCTGAATAAATGTCACTAATCGCTTGCAAGGCACTCAAGGAGACTGAACAGACGTGTCGATATGTTAGGCTAATTATATTTAAGGCCTTATTAGTAGCATACAGCTCCGCAACAATATTAATGACGATACTGGGAACTCCAAACATGTATGTTCTATTATTAACCACAAAAGTACATCCAGCAGAGTTATCGTGTTTTAGTCGTCTGTGTAAACTTGAGCTATTTATAATCATGCTATTTATAATAGCCTATTACAAAATTTTTCTTACAAGATAACCAAATTCTAGTAATTTTTACTATATGAAGACTAACACAGTAATTTATAAGAGAAGACCGCCAAGGAGGGTAATAATATTGAGTAACACTAAGAACTGGAGGTAATTTTATATTTAGAGTCAAGAAAAGAGCTGAGCTTTGTTGCCTAGCGGAGCAGTAGATCTCGGCTGCACTGATCTGTATTTATAACTATTATATGCATATATACATAATATATGTACACTGTACACTATACGTGTACATACACTGCACTAATATGTGCATATGGTCTGCCTCCGTGGCGTGAGTGATAGTGTCTCGACCTTTCATCCCGAGATCCCGGGTTTGAATCCTGGTCAGGCATGGCATTTCCACACACGCTACAAATCATTGTTATCATCCTCAGAAGCAATATCTAACGGTAGACTCAGAGGTTAAACAAAAAAAAAATATGTGCATATGTAAAAATGCGGTTAGGTCAAGACAAGCGGTTAGACGTATTTTTCCCACCTCATACTCATACTTTTTAGTTTTTTTTTGTATTTTAGTTCGTTTTCGTGTTCTCGTTCGTTTGAGTCATTTCCGTTATTTAATTATGTTTTTGTTGTGTTTTTAGTTAATTTTTATGTTTGTTGTGCGTTGCATAACTTTTGATATGGTGTTGTTTTGTGTCGCTTTTCTGGTGAAGTGTGAGGTATCTCAGGGATCATTACTTAGTGCGACGTTGGTGTTTGATGGGGTGCTCCGTTTGACGTGTACTGACGGTGTTGTATCGGTGGCCTTTACTGACGATTTGGCTTTGTTAGTACGGGCGATGGCTGTAGACGACGTAGCAACAGCGGCCAATGAAGCTATCAACCTAGTGCAGCACTGGTTGATGGAAAGGAGGCTTACCTTGTCTCCTGAAAAGACATCATTCATCTTTCTAGCTGACAGACGTCCTCTTTCTCCGATCTAGATCACATTTGGTGGAGCCTTAGTACCCCTGGTGAAGTCAGTGAAGTATTTGGGGGTATGGCTACACCGATGACGTACGTTTTCAGTACACGTGCGAGAGATATCTGATCGTGCAGGGGCGATGGTACGGACACTGAGTAGGCTCCTGGGCAACGTAGCCGGCCTCCAGTCATCCAAAAGAAAGTTGTATGGCCATATGATCAATTCTGAATTACTATATGGGGGTCGTTGTTTGGTCGAAAGCTCTGGGGTGCGATCGAAATCGGCCGGTATACTGGCGGGTGTGCAGAGGCGGAGTGCCCTCCCCATCGTTTCGGCATACTCTTTAGTTTAGACTGAGGCAGTGTCAGTCGTTGTGGGTATCTATCCATTTAAACAATAAGCCAGGATATGGACTGGGATTATTGGAGGGGCTTACAGGAGTGATAGGCAGAGGCAGTTATTCCGAGAATGGCAGGTTAGCTGGGACCTGTCCTTCCCCTCGGGCTGTATCCCGGGGATAGGGTGAAAAAAAAGTATATATATGTGCATATAATACATATTATGAAATGAATAACATCACTGGAACTTGCTAGAAGACGGATACGAAGGAAAATTCTAGGGCCCAGAAAAAAAAACGATGGTTAAAAATTAAGGAAGAATGAGGAACTTTACCTGGAGTTAGATAAAATCACGAAAGCAACACACAAGCGAAGACTGGCATTCTACAAGCACCTGACAAGAATGGATTCAAACAGACTTACAAAAAAAAATTTTGACGTAATCGTAACAAGACGAACTTTAAATGGTTCAAGCAAGTCAAAAAGGACCTAAGGGAAGCAAACACAAACGTAACGGATTTAAAAGACAGATGAATGCTTAGAAAATCTCTTAGAATTTAAGGAATCCAGAAAAAGAAGCAAGAATGTGCTAACCTAAAATAGACGGAAGAAAAAAGGAAGTGGTACAGTGACATAATGAAGATGTATGGAGAACTAACAAAACTATCTGGAAATTAGCAATTCCATGTGCTCTTTCAGTGACCGATGGTGAAAAAAGAGTAACAAATTGCAATGATATTCGCACTAATAGTACAATGAATATCTTTACTTTCAGAGGAAGCTACTATGACCGGTGCGAATTTAGCTCAGGTGCTTTACATAACTCACAGCCATAAAATAAAACTAGAACAGATAATGTGAAGCAATAAATAAATATACCTATGCTTTTTCTTTGCATACAGAAATTACTGGGTTGGATGTGCTCTTTCCATTTAATTAGAAAAATTGTATTAAATTTTTTGTAGGGGAATTTTAGGTTTTTTCAGAATATTTTTGAAATAAATAGAAATTTTTAAAATACGTTTAATATTATTAGGAATAAAATAACCTAAACAAAGAAGCAATGTTAATGATTTATTCTGAATACTAGAAAGGCTGTATTCTCGCTTGTTAGTTATGTAGAGAGCAAAACTTAAATGACATTATTACATTAAAAAACATTAATTTTTTTTTCTTTTAATTTGATAAAATTATTTGTTTTCACTATAAAATTAAATCATAAGTTATTATAAGAAATAAAAGTAGTGTTAAAAATAATACTAATATCAGTGGCCATCTGTTAGCTTACTCTTATCACGTATCGTTTAAAAATTTCACATTCATAGAGAGGAACTAATACCTATTCATTTATGACTTTAACTTTACTCTCTTATTTTATTAATTAACAAAAGGCGGTATTCTTAAATATGTCAGCAATCAGACCAGACCAGATTCTTTCTTGACACATACATTCCTTTCTAATTTATTTCTGGGAGTGTGTTAATGACACCTATCAACATTTAAAATTCAGCTTCCATTGTGTGTATATCTGGTAAAAAATAACAGGTAGAATAATTCGATTTGAATCCACAACATTAGTTCAACATATTCTTTTATTTTGTACATAAAATTAGTTTCGTTTGAAATACGATTATATGCAATATTATTTAATTAGAATGGTACTGATACTTGTAATAAAAGACTATTGACAGGTATAAAGTTCTATAGTACGTGTTTTAAAACCATATCAATGTAATTTTAGAACTTGATAATTTAATATGAAAATTTGTTAAAAGATATCATTAAATATATTCTCGCAGTAAATGACTTATAGTAAATATTCTTCTACTAAATCTAGAACGAAAGAAGATATGTGTTTTTGCTGCTTCAATATTTTTATACCGTAAAAATATAATAAAAGGTAGGTGCTATTTAAAATTACAATTTATTACACAATTCAAAAACAGTAACTAATGAAATATAAGTATAATCAAAACTCAAAAATATCGAATAAATTATGTGATATCGTAAAGGCAATTAATTATTAATTATTCATTGTTATTATCGTAAAGGCAATAATCTCTTTCACGAACGGATCCTATGCAACGGCATAATCATCGTACAGCGTAATTATCCTGACAGAAATATTTACTATTTAACGGTTGTTATTAATTTTCAACAAGGCGCGGTAGCAACGCGATTAATTCTCAGATATCTCAATAAGAGAATGATATTGAATTTGTCAATATCATTCTCTTATTTTTAACATTCTTGTATATATATATACACAAAGGGACACAAACACAAAAAAACGGGAACTTTTGAAATGCGTAATGGCAGCCACATACAGTTGGCAGCACTGCTTTATACAGAGGCTGCCTTGTTACTTAGTCATCATGAAACAGTGGAATGGTGAACAGTGTGCTTTCACCGTAAAAATATTTTACAAAACCAATGATAGTTTAGAAGGTACCACAGTGGTTTCGACTGCTTTACAATTTGGGGCGTGTTCCATCAAAACAGCGATAAAAACATGGATTAGAAACTTTGAAGAGAGTAGATCGTCACTGAAAAAGAAACCTACAGGTCGACCCAAGAAATTCTCGTACTCTACAAAATATTGAGGCTGTACGCGTTTCACTCGTACAGAGCGCACGGCGTTCAATTCGTAAAAAAAAAACTGTTGTAGTCGGGTTGTCCCGAGAGAGGGGTTGCCGAATTTTTCATTTAGATTTAAAAGTTTATCCTTACAAGTTACGGATCGCGTTCCCCTTTGATTTCTGTCAAAATTATGGTAAACATATCGAGGACAACCAATTTCTGGACAAGTTGTGGATATCAGATGAGGCACATTTTTTTCTTACAGGTTTACGTGAACAAGTGGAATTATCGTTACTGAGCAGACAGTAACACCGATAAAGTTCATGAACGCACTTTAAACCGCAGCAAGGTAACGGTGTGGTGTGCAGTTTCGTTACATGGGAGTCATCGGATCATACTTTTTTCAAAAAGGAGAAGCGGATCACGACGACTGTTACTTCGGATCGCTATGTTCACATGCTGCAGTCTTTTTTTCCACTTGCACTGAACAATTTCTCACACCAGCACGAAGCCTATTTTCAACAGGATGATGCGACATCACATACTGCAAGGCAATCAATGGCAGTTGAGCGAGAACTATTTGGTAAACGTTTCATCTCAGGATTCGATAACATTCTCTGGATCCCAAGATCACCGGATTTATCAGATTATGACTTTTTTTGTGGGGATATCTCATAAGAGTCGGCCAAAGATTCTGAGTGAATTGAAACAAGCAGTTCAAGACTAAATTTGTGGTATTCCACCTAAGATGTTGCACCTAAGATGGGGTACTTTAACGGCAGAAATGGAAGATTATACGTAGAGGGGGACGCCATCTGCCTGACGTAATTTTCAAAAACTGATATAAGGTATTTATTCATTTTATATTTTTATACATATTACATTTTTTAATTTCAATGTTTAGGTTTCTATCAATAGATTTTCGGATGCATTTTTCAGAATTTTCCGTTTATATATATATATATATATATATATATATATATATATATCTATTAAAGGACAAAATTCCTATTATTCTTTAGCCTCTTCTTCCTTTAGCCTCTAAAAATACTTAATATTGACAATTCAATTACTATTAATAAAATGAGCAAAATGAAATTTTCTTATTTACTTTAAAAAAAAAAATAATAATAAATACATAAAGATATATTATTTAAGATATATTATTTCAACTTCTGATTTTTTTTTGTATATTTTTAAATCCAGTTTTTGTAGTGACGTTTACTTAAATACCATAAATTGAACTCTAATAAAAAATTATTATCTTCTAAAAAAGTCGTTCATTAATTTTTACTCACAGTTTTATAAAATATTTGTTTAACAGTTAAACTTTTTTTCTATACAAGATCAATTATTTACTGTTATTTTTTATAAAGTTAGGATTAGAAAATAAAATATTTTTTCTGAAGAAAAGTATAATTAGTTGTAAAAGAACAAGAAAAAAATTAATAAAATTTCTAGAATTTGAATGTAACATAATATTTCAATTTTGTTTAAAAAACTATACAAAGATTTTCTCATACCTTGTACAAATAGCTGCAAAAATCCAAGCTAATAAACAAATGAGTAATGCTCTGGTTTTGGTACAAACGTAGCCTGCTCTTAGTGGCTCACATATAGCATAATAACGTTCAAAACTGATAGCCAAGATAGTCAAAACTGAAGCGTGTGCTACTGTCAGCTCGACAAAAGGGACTGCCTTGCCTGAAAAAGAAACAAAAATACTATAATATTCTATTAATAATAAAATATAGGAAAAATATAGAAAATATTTAACATTTTAGGAAACATATTTATATAATGAAGAAAAATTTATGAAAGTAAAACGTCATGGATGCATAGTCCTGTAACATACCAAAAGGATTACGCTTTATTTATTTATTTATTAAGAAAGACATAAAATTTATTTCAAGACGACAGCTTATAAAGTCAAGAGAGATACCTTCCATCTACGGCAGAATTTATAGCTGAATATAATTTCATGATATTTAATACTGCTACGGTTTTTGTTTTTTTAATCTTCACAACTTCAGGTTTGTAATACCAGTTCATAAGTGCAAGTAATTAATCGTTCCTAAAAATAGAAAAGTGTTTATGATGGTAATAAGTAAACAAGTATCATCCTTTAAGTTATTAGATATTTAATTACAAAAATGTAATTTAAGTTAATAATAAATAATTAAACAACTCGGAGTAAAAATACAAATTCCCAAAATAACAACTGATTTTTGAAAGTATCGATACTTAGGATCTTTAAACAATTAATGTGAGAATATTTTTCATACTTCACTTGTGTAAAGAAAACCGTCATTCATGCTATAAAGGTACCAAAATCTAGTGTTAGGTGTTCAATTAGACAACAGTTCTAAAAACTATTTTTTTGTGAGGTTTTACTATTTTTTTACATTACAAAATAAACCTGTTTTCGCCACAACGAATTAATTTTAAGAAATAGTTTTACAGTAGATAATTAAGGAATACAACTTTTATTTTTCAGTATATAATAATACAATTTTAATATAGTTATTTTATATTATAATATTATTGAATTATTAACATAATTGATTTTCCAGCGTAAAATTCATGAAGTTTTATAGGTACACCAGCATCTCCGTCGTGGCTTCGTCCGCACTATATGGTTACTTCCGTTTCCCGTCACGGTTATACTATATTTAGCAGCCGATCATGGCTTGCTTCACTCTACCCTTCTACCCTTCTTCTCAACCAGAGAGCTCTGCTTCTCTATAGGCCCCTCTATGTTCATCATGCTTGTGATAATAATAATAAATAAAAATTAAAACTTGTTCAATTTAAAAAAACCTGTCCGTAATTGTAATTTATTCACTGCAACAGTTTGGTCAGTAAAGGCAAAATACATTTTTACTCGTACCCGTACGAAGTACCCGTACGAAGTTTGTAATAAATTACAAACTCGTAATTCATTTCTTTTTGAACTTCATTTGTCGGGATGTGACCGTACTTCATTTCTCTTCTTTTTTTTAATTACTTTTATGTTTTTTTTTTCAAGTAACCGGAGACCGATGCAGCCAGTCGCGTCGTACCTACAGTAACAGTGGTTCGTACCTCTAAAAACAAATAGAAATTCCTGAAAATATTTATTAGATATTTATCTGAAGAGTATTTGCAAGCCCCATTCTTGTGAATGTGTCACGTTTAATAGAGTTGGAAATGGGAAAAATTTGCAATCATTTTTCAAAATCGTTTATCTTTCTTCATCCCTTGAAGGTCCAATTTCGAAAAATTTAGGAATTAATTTTTAGATATTTTCACGAAAATTTCACACATACCAAAAAACTAGTTGTATCTTCATTTTTTACAGAGAAAATCAAAATAATAGCGGGGTAAAAAAAAATTTCAAAATTCATTTTAACCCTTTAACCACTGAATTTCAAATATCTAGAATTAGTTTTTAGATATTCACATGGAGATTACACAGACGAAAATTCAAGTTGATATATTTATTTGTTACCGAGAAATTAAAAAAGTAATAAATGTCATTGTTACTCCATTTTAACCCCTTCAAATTCAGAATTTCGAAAAATATTTTTTTAGAGTATACGTACACCGTAAGACGATAACGAATATTTTACGTGAAAAAAAATTTCTTTAAGTTTTAAATTCTATTCCAAATTATGAAAATTGTTAGTAATGCGGGGTGAAACAGCACCACTTTTCCCTTTCGCTACTGTTTGACTTTCTTGCCATGGTCGATTCAATTATTTTATGTTCGGAATCGTTCCAGTTATTAATCAACATTTTTCAAGGTAAAATTAACTTGTTTTTTTATGTGCCTTGGTAGAAACAGTATTTTCTTGAATGCATCAAATATTACAACTATTTCGGAACTTTAAAAATAATCATTAATTCCAAATACATTTCGAAAAATTTACTCTTTAATTAAGTTGGTATTATTTATATATAATCTTATTTCACGTAATGCAACCATAGTATTAATGAACTGAAATTAAATCGAGACTGCTTGGTTACATTTCTAGACCACATCCCAAGCAGATTTATAGAAGTTTTTTTTTCATTTTAAAAATACTTACTATTTTAAACAAAAGAATAGGCCTATAACTGAATAACGCTGTTTATTGATCTTAAGTTAGTTTGGAATACAAATCTGAATTTAAGCATAACCGTTCAAGTTCTCCAGGATACAAACCCTCTGTTTTGTTTAACCATCGTTATCAATTCAAAATTAACTTCGTTTATGAAGGAATAATGAAACTCACTTTCGGATAAAATTTCAGGGAATAAATACTAATAATATTGTAGATAATTATTCATTAAAAATAGTTAATTTTTCCATAAATTAAAAAATATTAAAATACAAATTATTGTTTTGTAAAAAATTAATCAATTGCTCACACATCCACATTAAAAAAATTAATTTGTAGTACCCATTTTGTTTTTTGTAATAAAATCTTTTTTCTACCTACGAGATAAATAAAGCTTGTATAATGACTTCACTCAAAATCCGTATATATTGTTCGCACAGTATATACTGTTCAAACTCACGATAATGATTATAAAATATAATAATTAATAATGAAAAATGAATATGAAAATGAAAATTAATATAATGATTACAAAAATGAAAAATTAGATTATTCTAAAGGGCTCTCGTTTAACAAATTTTGGCAAAAATACAAAAGAAAAAAGATTAAAATTCAAATATTCGATTATATTAACTCTTAACAACTAAACACAATTACAAAAAGGTAAAAAAATTTCATTCATAAATTTAAAAAACTGAGCACTGCTCACATCTATTGAAAAAAAAATTAACCTAATTAGAATCAATTTTAATTAAAAACTGAGTATTTGAAGGCAGAAGAGCAATTGGTGTATCTATTATTGTTTACCAATCGTAAATATTAAGAAATATAATTCAAAGAATCCATGAAAAGTGTAACTTTCCTCAACTACCAATATATACTATGATAATATTTTTTTTCTACAGAAAAGCTATTACTATTTACCTTTATAATCTAGTCTATCACAACAGAGATAAGATATCTGAGAATAATATTTATTATACAGGCAGTCCTAGTGACGATAAGAGTGAAGTTGTCACATGCAGGGCTAAATATCACCAGTATTTCAGTGGGCTTAGCACCCTGGTACGCAAGAGGATATTCACTGATCTTCGTCGAAGAATGAACGGAAAACAATTTATTCCTCACTTTTATAAGTAAGCATAGAAGGGAATGTTTATTATTTTCTAAGAATGGCAACTGTACTTTCAAGGTTCACTTGTATTTTATGTGAGGTTGCTTAAAACCGTTACTGTTATTACATGAGAGGATAAATATTACCGATAACAAAACGTGAAATTATATATTTATATTAATTTTTTTTTTCATTTTGTTCATTATTAAATACTATTTCAACGCGAAAAATATTTTAGATATTATTTTACGTTTAGAAGACAAAAAGGTCGCCAGTATACAATGTTATTTCTGCGGAAATTCTACAAATACTGTTCAAGAAAATAATGGTTAACGTTTTTTCATGGTACAAATAAAATCTAAATTCAGTTCTCTATTATAAAAATGATATAATGAAATGTTATTATTTTTAATATTATAATAAAAATGGAATATTAGCCAGAACTACCTAATATTTTATTTCATATCTTTCCAGAACCTTTCTACTCAAACATTTTTGAAGATCTTTTACTTCGTTAATTTTTTCCATTAGTTCATAACACAGCCATCATCCCAAAACAAAATTAGGCTTTCTTCTTCTATGAGGGATATTTTACATCACACCAATTTCAACGTTTTTTTGACTTTCTTACCACTATATTTGAAAATATATACTAAACTTTTGGAATTTTTCTAGATATTAATCAGAACTTTGATAGGATTTGATAAGTGGTTTTTTCCAAACTTAAATTTTTAACATTCTCATATAATCTCATTGTGCAATCATTCTTAACCGATCTTCATATTGGTCCAAGGTACTGCCCAATCTGAACCCTTTCTTACTCAGTAACGTGTTTTTCAAGATACTTTACTACTATTGCTTCTGTATAATATATTCACTTCTATCACTCCAAATGATATAAAAACATTTTTTACACAGACAATGCTGAAATACTCTCCTGTTTCGACAAACCGAATGACATTTGAGTTAATTCTTTTTTTATAAACTTGAAGAACAGTTTACTGATTGACTTTTAATGTTACTTCTTCTAAAAGTAAACATGCCACTTTTAGTCAACATAAGCAGACTTGTCATCCAGTCTTAATTTTTGGCTCAGCAATTCTTATGATTAATAACGTTGGTTACCTTGGATTGCATACCGCCAAACGCTTGACATAGAATGCACAATTTGACAGGAAACTTAAAATAGTAGGATAAAATAATCACTTATATTAATTAGAAAACGATCACAACTACCAGTACACTTAAAGATAACTTCGAACAAGTCGATTCTCTCACCAATCATCTAGATTGGTGAGAGAATCGACTTGGAAAAATTTTGGATACAATACATCTGTATTGTATCCAAAATTTTTGTTTTGCTATGCCTTATTTAGTAGTCAGACTGAAATGGTTCCAACCGAAATGTTTACGAAATATAGCTGAATTAAGAATCGCTTCATAGAGATTTACAGATTCCTTGCATTAACGGTTCCATCGTTCACCATCATAGACAACCTAGATATGCTTCATTCTACCTTCCGAAAAATCCAGGGAGACAACGTTAAAAGAATTTTTTAACCGATTCATTCTTTTATTTACGTAATTAATTTGAACTCTTTTTCTGGTATTCCCGTATACGTTTTATTTCTGAGAGTTTTTCTTTTCACCTCATTTCATATTATCTCATTTTTCATCACAATCTTTACTAGTTTTATTGTTGACACAGTTGTAAATTAAATTAATAAAGAAAAGAATTAATAGAAACATATAAAAGACAATACAAATTTGTTGATTTTTTACATAAATCAAGATGAAAAAACAAGCTTAAAAGAGGTGAACATCTATTTATCTCATTAAGGAACATATTATAATTGTTTTGTACTACTCCAAGTTTGAAATAAAACAATAAAGTTATTGTTAACAAGGTAGTTTATAATAAATTACAATAATTTCTAACTCGTATGTATAAATTTCAAACTTTTAATTAATTTAAATCTATTATTTCACGTTTAACACAACTGTATCCTGGTAAACGTCCAGACGTAGTTTTACTTATTCATTCAGTTCTTTGGTCCAATTTAAGTAAATTAGACCCCGTAACCTCTTTCTTACTGAACTTTAATTAAATTGTTTTCTTAATTGAAGAAAATGAAGTAAATGAAATTATGTCTTTTACAGGTAGTTTAATGTTTATCCGGATGTTTTCCTTTTATCTTTTTTACAGTGCTGTTTGGTATTCAACGCGTCTAATCCATTATACCTTATACCATATCTGGTTTTAATTCAAAAACTGGCAAATCTGACCCCCAGCAGAGAAGCGCCCTTGTCCAAAATTGACCCTCATTATTAACGGTAACATAATATATTCGTTTTCTTATTACTTCAGCCTTGTCCAAAATAAAGTACGATTAATGCAAATAATTTCACTTATAAATGTGATTTTATACTGATATCATATACACATAACCAAGCGTGGACGTAGAGGAAAAGAGAGAGCGAGGGAAAAATACACGTGATTAAACTTCGTAGATATTTTCATCGCTGGTCGACGACCTAGTTTTATTTCATATCCGATGCTAAAGTGAAAAAAAAACTAAGCATAAAATAAGCTTATATGCAAATCGATTTAGGTTACAATCTGAAAAAAATAGAGTGAAATAAAAATAAAAGGAACACTAGACGTTTAAGAAACAACGATTCTGAACGTTAAAAGGTGTTATTGAAAATATGAAGACAATAAAATATTTACTGAACCGCTATTACAGTTGGACCCAGCCTTAACGAGTTTTCTGCCCCGAATTAGGAACCAGAAAAACAGCCAGTAAAACGTGTCTCTGATACAATGATCATAAAATTTTTTCTCTATTACCGTTTATCATTGCACCTTTCATTGTTTCAAGTATTATTTCTTCTAGCATTATTGTTTATTGATAATAAAACAAATAAAATAATACAAGGTAATGAAGAATTTACAAGTGAGTAATTTACAACTTAACGTTTGTGTTTTTCTTTTTTTTAGAAGTGCGATGTATTTCGGAATAAAAGTTTTTATTTGTAATTGGTTTGTATCACAAATATAGATATATATAAAATTTTATTAAGATATATGATTTATTTATACACGAGAAACATACGGGTTATAATGTAACACACTTGTTATTCGTGCTTATTATTATTGTTAAATAATTATTTTAAACAATATCTTGAAATAAGAAACAAATTTAATGAACAGAGTAACGCAAACGATATATTTAAAAAATACAGTCCTAATTAATATTTTATCGCGTGTTCTCAGTTCAACTACGATATTAAGAGTCTAACAAACTAAAATTTTATTTTAGATACAATTTATTAGTCTAGAGACACATAAACAAAATAAATCATAAAAACAATAATTACAATAATATCAGCAACAACACCAATAATAATAATAATAATAATAATAATGACAATATGTATATATAACGTACGAAATAGTAATTCAAAGAAAAAGGATAAACTTTATTTAATGACAATTAAATTATAAAAATATGGAATACAGTTTAATTTACTAAAAACGTAATAATGACCGCTAGAACCTTACATTGCATTAACAAGATAACACAAGAAAAGTCTAATCTTCATGCAATTCAATTTTCTGCTAGTATTATTACTATTACTGTTTACAGTAGAACTACCTTAAACTTTATGAATCATAAGAATACTGTAATTTTCACTACTATTTACAAACAACTCACCGAACAACTTCCTACATTCACTCACTGTGGAATAGTCGTGATGCACTCTTCACTAGTTTTTACCTCACGCTTACTGATATCGCCGTCACCGTAATTGCATCAAACTCGTGCTTGCAAAACTACTCTGTTATCGCTTGTTATTACGACTACGCTGGACAGCCTCGCAGAACTACTGACTCCCTCCGCTGGTCTCTTGCATTATTTATAACCCCTGCAGAACCCGCCTCATCAACTGCAGAACCAGTACCCGCCTCATCCCTTTAATTGTTGAAACATTAATAATTTTTATAGTCCGTGCCCTTATATTTTGTCACAAAATATTTTTAAGGATTAATTCTCTTTAGACATTCAGCCTCAGTGTATTTAATGTGACTCTGGAAAGTCTGCTTTTAATCAGAAGTTATACCTAGTTACTTAATCTCGTTTGTTCCCTTTATCTCATCTTCACCTAAGAATAGTTTGACCATATTATTTCATAAATTTTATATGATCAAATTTGTTTTAATATTCAGGATCTTTGCACCTATGTAGAGGAATAAATCAAATTTCGATCAAGGACTCCTTGATCGTAATTTGATTTATTCCTCTATTATTTATTTTATACGGCTTGTATGTTATTTTATAACGTTTTGTAAAATGCCTCTGGGTTATTTGAAGTGATTCAACATTCACTAATTAATATTATTTTTTTTGAATATATGAGATAATTTTTCTATTTTAGATGTTATTTTATCATTTCATATTTATTTGCAGAGAATTGAGTTCAACAAGATAAGTAAATGTTAGTGTAACCAAGGTTAGTTTTTGTTTTTTATTTTTTATTTTTTTATAATATTTAATCTAATCCTATTAAAGAAATGCCATAGAACACATTTCTACTACGAAAAAATTGCTCGTTTTTTACTTAGTAAAACATAAATCATGATGAATAAATACTTAATTTCCAATTTAACGAATTAAGCATTCTACATTGCATTACAGAAAAAAAATATGTATATGTATATATAAACAAAGTAATTTAACTAATTTTAAATGTTTTGTGTTTTTTTTTTTTAACTGTGAAGTTTAAATGTTCAGTATAAATGCTACTTTATATTTCCGATAAGAAGTTCATTCTAGGGATTATTTGCATATTGCTAATGTAAATGACGATTTAAAAAAAAATCCTTAATGTTAATTGAGATTAAAAAATATAATACTTTCCTTAATTACAAAAAATTAAGTAATCATAATTATAATAATTATTAATTACTGTTTTAAACGTATTTCGTTGGATTATTAATAAACCATTAGTGTAAACAATTATATATTACATAAGCAGATGACTGATAAACAGGTTTGTGGGCATCAAGGTCACAACTAAAGCATCTGTTTCTGACACGAGTCGAATTTCCCTGATCGATTGGGCGAAAGGTCTTCTCCTATTAGGAATACCTACTGTGACTTTACAGACCTTCCTGATTCAACCTCGGATAAAATGAAGGTTGATAGTACTTCTATTATATACCAACTTCAATCTTCTTACATAAAATAAAATAAAATTTCACAGAAAATGTATATATATAAAACCATTTGTTAAGTATTTTATCTGTATCATTTATTCTGTTAATGTTTTTTTTTTTTTTTAATTAACGGTCAGGTTAAATGTATTAAAAATAATAATGATTTTATATAAATTAAAAAAAAATTATATCCTTTATTGCAAAATATTTGCACTGGAAAATTAAAAATAAATAAAAAGTTATTAATTTTTACATTATTATAGAAACATTAATCGAACTATCTACCCAATTATTAGGAGATTTACAAATTATTGTCCAGACTAGGTCTATCACTTGATAGCATACCCTATTTTTATTAGGGGATAATAGCATTTATGATATAAAAACAAACTTATCTTATGTTTTTAGAAAAAGCATAGAAACACGTAATACAGTTTTATTTTCAGGATTCGTTTTGTAGAGATTGGTTGAAAAGGTTAAAATTATTTCAAAGAACTTATAAATTCTCAAAAAAAAAAAAACAAATTGACTAAGATATAAAAATTTTTGTTAAATAATAATATAATCAAAATCATATAACCATAATTCACCATAAAATAAAGAAAGGCAAACTTACCTGTAAGTAAAGAAAGGAGTTAGCAAAGGGCGAAGTTTTCCTTCTTTCTTTCTAATGTATATATGGAAGAAACAATAAAAGATTAGAAGAAATATTTGATTATGATCAATACTTAAAGTGTGTCACTTATTAATTATATTGTTTTTTTTTTTTGAAACGTTATATTATAATGAAAAACTAGAAGTGAAGCAGAAAAAGTAATGAATGAAGTGGGATGATGGCTTAGGAGAAATATTCAGTTTAAAAACCAACATTAATATTATATTATTAATTTAAGAGAACAAAAAATACCAAAAGTTACGAAATTTTGTTATTCTGGTACTAAAATCTCAAAGTATTTAAGAAGTAAGGAAGACATCAAAAGCGGATAACACAGAAACTAGAAGAGCGGAAAAAATAAATCAACTGATTTTTAAACATTGATTTGGAAATTAGAAAGAAATTATTTTTTAAACAGTTTCACGGATGTAACGCATTATGGAACAGTTATATGAAAATAGGAAATATGAAAAATCACAATATAGAATTGTGATTTTTGGTATTGCAGGAAGATATCGAAAGACAGGGTTAAATGCGGTAAACTTTTTTCCCCATCGTTTCTCACATCAGCAATAGTAGTCACTAGCAACTTAAATAAAACTAAATTATTAGAAATAATTAGGCAATAAACTCCAAACACTAGATAACAAACTGGAATGTGAGTAATAAATGGGAAATAGATATTGTAACATCACCACTAGCCTATTTTCACTGCGCACATAGTATTCTGTAATGGATCACATAAGCAAACCCGCTAAATTAATTTTTTCATCCCACTATCACAGAGAAACCACAACAGATTTTTTATGTATTTTTTGCGGATGAGTAAACCCTTCACATCTGAACTCAGGTTCAATTCTCGTCGAATAGACCCGAAAATTGAGAATCAATGAGTAAGTGGTTTACGGACCATTTTACATTGCACGCCTCACAGTTCTTCTGAAAAGAGCCAGATAGATGAGAGTGGGTTAGCTTTGTGTGTCCAATCCCCGGCCAGTTAGGATGACTTGATCTCTTCAGCGGTTTGGGATTAAAGGGTTTTTTCGAAGACGTTCTCCTGGATGCCATGTAAGGCCGTGCGAGGACTCAACATCCAAAACTTATTCCACTGACTAAGTAGTTTCATACGAACTGTCTTCGTGAAGTCGTTCTCACATGCTAATTCTAATCGGAGGCCATTTGTTGTCATTCTTTTGATAGCCTTATCAGATCAACCGTTCCCAAGGATGCCGCAATGGCCCGGAATCCATACGAATACAACTGTTTTGTTTACTCTTGAGAGGGTGTCATAAATAATTTGAATGATGGATTCAGATCGTCTGCAGCTGAAGCTCTAAAGTACACTCATAATCAGTTATTATCAGGAAGCTGTCGTCACAACACGGGCCTCAATAACTCTTAAGGCAGAGGAAATTGCTTCGGTCTCCCAAAAGAACACAGAGAAATAGGGACTAAGCTTATTATTATCTCGTTGTCAGGGAAAATTATTGAACAGCCACAATTGTCGGCGAGACAGAGCCGTCTGTATAGATGTGGGTTTAACCGTTGTATCTCTTAGTCATCTCGCTAAATTGTCGTTAGCAGATCGGTAATGTAGCTCACGTTTACGTCTTCCCATCTACGGGATTGTGAAATTTGAAATTTCTCAATTATTACTCTATATATTATTAAAATAAAGAATAAGACTGATGAGTTAAAAATTAAAGGTTGCTAGATATTCAATTTGTTTTTTCAAGGAAAATATAAAGGTTAAAGGTAGTAACATAGACAAGGGTTAGAATATATGAAACAGAATAATTAGAAGAAAAGGCGGATAATTGGTATATCTATGCAAAAATTTTGGTTCAAAATAGAATACAGGTTTGAATTAAATGTATCAAAACAATAACCAATACGAAGATAAAAATCTGTAATAAATAGCTTATTCAGAGTATTTAATATCTAGTTAAACTTAAACATTCACACCTATTTCTGACTTCATTCTCTTCCATCCTGTATCCAACGGTAACCTTTCTTTCTTTTTCCTGTTTAGCATCCGGTAATTACCGTTCAGATAATACTTCAGAGGATAAATGAGGATGATAACCAACGGTAACCTTATTGACTATATACAAATCAATAAGAAAAGCATTATTCTGCCTCCTAACAGTATACCTAATTATTAAAATTTCAGGATCTCATTGTCTTTTTTAAAAATATTTATGAAATCTTTACTACTAAAAGAATAGAATCTCATTATGAAGTTTTCCACTTACTCTAAATTACATTTATTCATTATCTGTTAAAACGCAATTTTATCATATATTTAAAAATCACTTATGTAATATATACATTATTTATTTTAAAATAATATTCTTGAAGAATTATTGAAATATATTTCAGTAGATGCAAGTTAAACACCAAGCAAGAAAAATGTTAATCTAACAAAACACAATGGAAATAGAGCAAAAATGTCCGGAAAAGATGTAATAATTTTTTAACTATCAGAATAAGAAAATTGGATGTTAAAAAATTTTGATGTAAACACAACATGACTTCCTTTTACGCCTATTAAATTACATAAACAATTTATTTGAAAGCTAAATAAAGGAAAAAGGAGATGAAGTCAAATTTAAACCGATGTACCCTCCCCATTTAAGATCCAGACATTTCATTTACAAAAATTTTATTTGAGTATAACTCTGGAACCAATGAAAATAAATACAACTAACAATATATTGTTAAAAAGCTCTCAATAAGGGATTAT
The DNA here is from genome assembly GCF_047948215.1 of Lycorma delicatula. Classification (NCBI taxonomy): domain Eukaryota; kingdom Metazoa; phylum Arthropoda; class Insecta; order Hemiptera; family Fulgoridae; genus Lycorma; species Lycorma delicatula. The sequence goes on from NC_134455.1 coordinate 305,817,179, forward strand.
TACTGCGACTAAGAACAACTTCAAATCAATTTTTTTTGGATTTTGGACTTTTTTGGACACTTTTGGTTCAGTCCATTGCAATAAAAAGGAAAGGTGCGACTAGATATTCCAAAACTCCTAAATCCGAAATTTCAACATCCTACGGCTAATCGTTTTTGAGTTATGCGAGATACATACGTACGTACGTATAGACGTCACAGCGAAACTAAGTCAAAATGGATATTTCCGTTAAAATCAGAAAATCGAAATTTTTCGCAACCACAATTCTTTCTTTACTTCGTACAAAGAAGCAAAAAAGATTTTTTATTGTTTTTATAAATCTATTGGGTAGATTGATTTTTGGTTATGGGCTAAAATTAAAACAAATTCATAAATTATTCTTGAAAAATATAAAGCAAGAAATATGTTTTCCATTAAAAAAAATACAAATCTTACAACTGGTCTTGATAAATATGATTACAATTAATTTTCATTATTTTCATAACTTACAACTAATATTTTTCTATTATTCGTCACTTTCTCAATCCTTGTGTAAGTCTATAGCTTCAAAATGTATGCCGGTATGCCTTCACAGTTCTTACGATAAAATTATTGTTCAGGTCTCCATAATTATTATTTTATTTATTTATTAGCTCACAAACTAATAATGGAAAACATTAAATCTGTTAAAATATTCTTTATCAGTATTATTTATTTTTATATATATTTGCCAATCAAAAGAAAATGTTGTGTCTAGGAAGATTTTCACATCTTTATTACTACTTGTTTTTTTTTTTTTGCCTAAGAAGGCGTCACCTTCTTAGGTTTCGTTATTCCTTTCTTGTACGAAGTAAAGGAAGTATTGTGATCGCGAAAAATACCGGTTTTCAGATTTCAACAAAATATCCATTTTGAACCAAAAATGTCCAAAAAAATGTTCACCGAACCAAAAGTATCCAAGCAGAGCGGGCACCCGAAGGACCAGAAAGATACCACTGATTATCCTCCTGAATGTCCGCAGTGCTTTCAATAGCATTCCGTGGAGACACGTCTTGGAAGAAATGCGGAGGAGGAATATAAGTTCATACCTAAGAGCCTCAGTAAGTAATTATGTACAGGGTATAGAGCTGCTGACACCAGTAGAAGGAGGAGAAATAAGTTTCCAGATGTATGGGGGGGTTCCCCAAAGATCTGTACTAAAGTCTCTCTTATAGTACCTGTTTTTTGACGGGGTCTCGAGGTTGGGATTTCCGGAGGGGGTGACACTCGTTGCGTACGCCGACGATTTGGCGGTGCGCGTTGATGACCCTACAGAACACAAAGTGGAGGAAAAGGTGAATAGGGCCATAACACAGATAAGCAAGTGGTTGGCGACAATGGAGCTACGTCACGCTCTAAAAAGAAACGCAACTCGTAGTTGTGGCAGGTCGACATAAGTTTGAAAGAATTCAAGTTATGGTCGATCGGATTACAAACAACGCCCTTTGTGAAATATCTCTGGGTATGGTTCGATCAAAATTGACTATACAACCGACACCTCAATGAAGCATGCAGTAAAGCGGAGAGGATCGTCAACACTCTGATGGGAGTCAAGTGGGAATCCAAAGCAGCTAAAAGAAAGCTATTGATGATAGCAGCGATTTGTATAGTATTATACGCTGTGCCTGCCTGGTTTTCGGCACTAAACAGCAAGAGGAATGTGAGTATGGTGACATCACTGCAGAGACGAATGAATTTAAGGATCGTGGCGGCGTATCGAACACGGTATCGGCGGATGCGGCGGGAGTCCTGGCCGGGGTACCGCCGACCCAATTACGAGCTACCCAAATGAAACGGATCTATGAGACCATGTACAGGGAAGATGCCACTAATCTCTTGCTACAAGAATGGCAAGAGAAGTGGAACGCCGCTACAACTGGAGCGTGAACAAAGAAGCTTATTCCTGAGATAGAATCGCGACGTGGGGTACTACCTGTCACAATTCCTCTCCCGTCACGGAGGATTTGGTGTATACTTACATAGGTTTAGAAGAAGGGAGCCCCCAAATTATGTGAACTGCGGTCAAGAGGACACTCCCTGCCACACCTTTTTTTGAATGCGCACGTTGGGAGGATCTAAAAGCAAGATATAACATAAAAGAGATTACCCCGGAAACTATAACAAAATATATGCTGAGTTGTAAGGAGAAATGGCTGACAATAGAGCAATTCGTGACTGCAAAGGAAACAAAGGAAATGGATTAAAAGAAGTGGGAGGAGTTACTTTAAGAAGGAAAGGAAAAAACATAACGACTGAGTCCCGGCTGCTGGAGTAGGGCCCGGGAACGGGATAGCCGGGCCCGGTATCCCCGGTCTTAGCGGTTAAAGGCAGAGGCAAGATGAAAATAGGAAAAAGATCCGGAACCGATGAGCCGACCTATCATGCCGGAGGTACTGCCGGCAGGTGGGACGGCTCATTAGAGTCGCAAGGACACTCTCCTGGGCTGAGTAATACTTGATTGTTTAGCCGGTCCAGGATAGCAGGAGAACAAACAAACGTAAAAAACAAGCGTTAAATCTTATTATTTCGCAATAACTTGGTTTAACGACATAATAACAATAATATTTTTTAATACCGTGTTTGTTTTTATTAATTTTTCATTCTGAACAAATAATTAAATTATTGTAAAATAAATAATCTCTGGGTATATAATATATATATATATACACTAGCTTTTACTTGCGGCTACGCTCACGGTGAACCTTTAAACGAAATACGCGAGCAACTATGTCATGTCGATCAGTAGCTTTTTGCCCGGTCATTAGCTCTTTAGTTACATCCTGCCACGAAGGATTACAGGTAAAATATTTATATGTAAATATTTTCACATTGAAAATTTGTTGATTTGGTTTACACTTTGGTTCCTGGTTCATTCTGACTTTTTGATTATTGCATATCGATTTAAAACTTGATCACATTTAATTAAAGAAGAATTTTATAATTAAAAATAAAGAATATAATGAGAAAATTAATAATATTATCTTCAAAAATGCAATATATATTCATAAATGAAAGTAATTTGAACTGTGAAAATTTTAATAAATGCCCTCCAAAATAAAAACTTTTTTACGACCAGTTGTTGAATAATTAATTATAGAATAAATAAATATTGTGGTGTAAGTTTGGATTAATTAGCAAATTAAATGTTAAAACAGCTTTTCAAACATATTTAAAGAAAAAATATAAAAATTAACTCTGCAATCTTCTCATAAAATTAATAAATGGAAAGCACTAAATGTCAACATAAATTTCTTTAAAAAAAAAGTAATGAAGGAAAACAACTATTTCATTTTTTTTTTTTTTTTGTAATTGTTTACAACGTTATTTAAATCTATACAATTAAGTTAAAAAATTACGTTATATTTTCTTAACACAAATTTTTCTGTACGTAATTGACACAAAACCAGGCTAAATGGCATATTATGTCATAGCTCCTGCTATTAACATTATCAAAATTGTGGTAAAACTAGAGTTGTGAAAAAATAAAATAAATTTAATAATGTAAAAATCTTTTATATTTCTGTAAGTTAAAATGATGTTTTTATAAAATGTTACTGTTAAAAACAAGAATATATTAATAACAGGTATCTATTTTATCTGACAGAGTGACTCAATATATTAAGCAGTTAATGTAAAAGGCAGGTCCAAAGCAAACAGAGTTGATTTACAAGTGCTTTAAGACACGCAGCTTCCCACCGCTACTCTCTTGGCAAATTCAAGTATCTTTGGTGAATACATTAATAATTTCACTTAAATTGCGTTTCTTGGGTTTAACGACAGAGTGATTTATAATAATAAAAAAAAAAATAATTATAATATATTTTATACATTATTATTCACCAAGGTTGTTATTCTTTTCACTATTTTCAGAATTGTCATTAAATATATTTCTTTTAACTAAACTTTAAATCTTCAGAAATAATCATATCTGGAAAACTGAAAATTATTCTTATGTTGTTCCACAACGTATGACAAGACTATTAATTGGCCTAATTTGATTATGATTAAATGGTAAATAAAAATAAAAATATACATTTGTAGTGGATATGAAAATCTCGCCTTTAATTAACGATTAATATAACTCATGACATACATTTTTTATGGACATTATTATTAAAAATAATAAATAATTTTGTGACATTTGATAAACCTAACATGGATTTTATGTTATTTTATGGAGTACCAGTGTGACACAAAGATTTAGATGCTGCAAGGAACCGACATCGAAAAGAGAGCGTGAGGAGGCGTCTGGCTTTGAGGATCTGCGAAGCTTATAGGACTGTCTGAGCGGGGGCAGTTTTATTCCTCGCAGGGACGCCTCCCATTGCATTGCTCGCCCAGATGCGGTGTGAGACGAATTCGTTTGTAGACAGACAGACCGCATACTGTAGACAGACTTTTACTGGAGAGGTAGCAAACACAATGGAACACCGCAACATCCGGAGTATGGGCACGCCAATTTATTGCGGAGGTTAGGCCGTGGGTCATTAGGAAATTTGGTGAGCTCAGTTATGAGCTCACGCAGTTTTTGACAGGCCACGGCTGTTACCGACAGTATTTATTCAATCGAAGAAGAGCGTATGACATCTCGTGCCCATATTACGCTGAGCCTGACGATGCGGAACACGTAGTCTTCTGCTGCTGCAGATTGGAGGCTTTGAGAAATATTACGGTCTTTTGGGCCCTTTAACGCCTGATAATGTTGTTCAGAAGATGCTACGAGATGAGAGGACGGGAACTCCATCTCCAGTATGGTGGGTAGCATTATCCCCTGTAAGAGGTCAGAGGCGTAGGATAGTATATAGACGAGCAGGGATCGCCTGCGCGCAGCACCGGAGCAATACGAGTGGATGGGGAAGGGATAGCTCGGGCGGGGTAGTAGTCGGGGGCCCCTCGGGGTCGTCGCTGCTAATGAGGTGCCCGAGGCTTCCTCACCTATCTAGAGAAGGTCCGAAACGAGAGAAGAGAACGACAACGCAAGGGAAGCAAAACAAGAAGCCCGCAGATGAAACAACAGCACATGCTGAAAGACTGATATCAGGTCTGCTGTTTAAGAAGGAGGTTTTTTAGTCGGTGAAAGCCCGACACTACCGTCTTTCGTGGGCAGACGGTGGCTGGCAGAGCTTTTCCTCCCCCTACGAAAAAAATGGATTTCAAAAAAAAATAATCTGCACTCTAATAAATAATGAACTCATTACATAAGTATAAATTTACATTATATTATGATAATGTAAATTATAGATTATAATTATAAAAATAATATAAGTTATAAATACATTTTTAGATGTGATTTGTAAACGGTTATCTAGTTTAAATGAAAATTGTTTAACTAATATGAAAACTGGAAAAACGTTACAAAAATTATTTTTGTTGTTTTGTCCTCAATAAGCATTATAATATGGTTCTTAGAGCAATGACTTGTATTTATTGTTATTGTAATGCAGAATATTCTCACAAAAAATTCAGTTGCGTCTACGACAATAGTTATTATAAATGTAACGCCTATATATTTATTGTTATTTATATATTTATAGTTATATATCTAATTGTTAATCGACAAAATATTCTACGAACCATCAAACACTATACAATCATTAGAGCGTGGGATCGCTGTAACTCAAAGTTGGATTTTCAACAACGAAAAATCGGGAGTAATATTAAATTAGTTTAAATGGATAGTCGTATGATAATGAAAAAAACAACAATCCATAAAAATAGATTAAGGTTTTATGTTGTACATAGTCTCAGTGGCATTCCCTTATACTCTTAGTATAAGGGATATGATTTTAAAGGTGATTAATGTCAAAATGTTTTTTTTCAGCCTCCGTGTTGCAACTGGAGCTGAGGCTGGGAAAACCTAATAGATTAAGTTAGACAAAACGTAAGTCCTGCTTATTTATTAAGGAAAACTTTTTCTCCTAGTTTATATATATATATATAAGACATTTATACAAGCAAAACACACACACACACATTTTTTTTATTCACATAAATACAGATGTGAATGTATATATAGTGTTAACAAAGAATGGGAATCCTTAAATAACTTTTAAACTTAAATGTTTAATTTATTAAAAGTTAAAAAACTTAATTTAACATATTCTCCATCTCGAATCTATCTAATTTCTTAGTATGATACTACTATACTCTAGGCATCCAGGGAGCAACTCAAAAATTGTGTATGGAAATAGTAATATTTTTAAATATTATTTTAAAAGCCATTAAAAAACCATTTAAAAGCATCGGATTATGACAACTCTAAACAAAATCATTTAATATTTTTCGTAACTAGTTTCGATAGTAGCCTACAGTACAACTTTTGAGGTTATTATCTCATAGCAAAAGCTTTTTAATGAAGCTTACCTATTAGCATAGTATCCAAGCTTAGGCAATCATAATTTCTCATCGAAATGCAAAACTTTTAATAAAACATTTAATAAATAAAAACTTTAAAATTGTAAATATAAGAAACATTTTTTATCATTTATCAGATCCATCTAAGCTACTATTTTGGAATAATGTATTAAATACTCTTTCAATAGGTAAATCGGCATATCCTACAAAAGATTATAAAGAACTTAGGTAATTATTTAATTGCCGAAGCAGCAAAAGGTAGCTTTAATTTTTTAAAAAAATATGCATTTTTTTATTTGGATATATTATACGTTTAAAAGAAAAAAAAATCTTATTTTCATAGTTTTCACGTTATAGAAATAATGACGTTATTTTCAAGAAAAATGAACGCTTAAAAATAGGAATTTTTTCAACTTTTTATCATATTACATATTATATGTTTGTAACTAATCTTTAACTGAAAGCATTGTTGATAAAAAAAAATTAAATAAACTAATAATTAAATAAAGCCAAAGCTGTTTGAGTAAATTGAAATTGAAATTATAATAAACTTTTTCTTAAAAAAAACTTGACAGATTTTAACTTCAAAATTAACAACCTATCATTTTTTAATAACTTCATTAAATAATTAAATGAAATATATCATTTAACTAATACAGAACAGGATTTAATAAAAACAGAAATTGTAAAAAATTTATTTCAGATTTAATTGAATTATTCAACAAAATGGTGAAAAATTTATCAGTAAGGTTGTAAAAATTAAACATGCACAACAAATTTTTGTTATAAATCAGCAAGAAACAAAATATAAATCAATAATCAATTATTACCTGTCAACACATGAGAAAATTGATATTTTATCGTGCTATGTAAACTGTCTGGCCTCATATAGAGTACACCGGTTTATATGTAATTTTCTGTTTCGACAAACATAGATGGGAAGTAAAATTTAATTTTAAAACGATCTATAATGTAAATTTAAAAATGTTGTATGAAGAAAAAATAAATAAAATTTTGTAAAAATATACGTTTTTATTGCAATACAAATTATATGAAAATTTCCTACTTTTTTATAAATAATGTATTAATATATAAATGACATTTTTTTTGTTTTGTCTTTTTTTTTTCTTCAGTCATTTGACTGGTTTGATGCAGCTCTCCAAGATTCCCTATCTAGTGCTAGTCATTTTATTTCAGTATACCCTCTACATCCTACATCCCTAACAATTTGTTTTACATATTCCAAACGTGGCCTACCTACACAATTTTTTCCTTCTACCTGTCCTTCCAATATCAAAGTGACTATTCCAGGATGCCTTAGTATGTGGCCTATAAGTCTGTCTCTTCTTTTAACTATATTTTTCCAAATCCTTCTTTCTTCATCTATTTGCCGCAATACCTCTTCATTTGTCACTTTATCCACCCATCTGATTTTTAACATTCTCCTATAGCACCACATTTCAAAAGCTTCTAATCTTTTCTTCTCAAATACTCCGATTGTCCAAGTTTCACTTCCATATAAAGCGACACTCCAAACATACACTTTCAAAAATCTTTTCCTGACATTTAAATTAATTTTTGATGTAAACAAATTATATTTCTTACTGAAGGCTCGTTTAGCTTGTGCTATTCGGCATTTTATATCACTCCTGCTTCGTCCATCTTTAGTAATTCTACTTCCCAAATAACAAAGTTCTTCTACCTCCATAATCTTTTCTCCTCATATTTTCACATTCAGAGGTCCATCTTTGTTATTTCTACTACATTTCATTACTTTGTTTTGTTCTTGTTTATTTTCATGCGATAGTTCTTGCGTAGGACTTCATCTATGCCGTTCATTGTTTTTTATTCTAAATTCTTTTTATTCTCGGCTAGAATTACTATATCATCAGCAAATCGTAGCATCTTTATCTTTTCACCTTGTACTGTTTCTCCGAATCTAAATTGTTCTTTAACATCATTAACTGTTAGTTCCATGTAAAGATTAAAAAGTAACGGAGATAGGGAACATCCTTGTCTGACTCCCTTTCTTATTACGGCTTCTTTCTTATGTTCTTCAATTATTACTGTTGCTGTTTGGTTCCTTTACATGTATTTGAACCCTAACTTTTTTAAAATGCTGAACATTTTATTCCAGTCTACGTTATCGAATGCCTTTTCTAGGTCTATAAACGCCAAGTATGTTGGTTTGTTTTTCTTTAATCTTCCTTCTACTATTAATCTTAGACCTAAAATTGCTTCCCTTGTCCCTATACTTTTCCTGAAACCAAATTGATCTTCTCCTAACACTTCTTCCACTCCTCTCAATTCTTCTGTATAGAATTCTAGTTAAGATTTTTGATGCATGATTAGCTAATCTAATTGTTCTGTATTCTTCACATTTATCTGCCCCTGCTTTCTTTGGTATCATGACTATAACACTTTTTTTGAAGTCTGACGGAAATTCCCCTTTTTCATAAATATTACACACCAGTTTGTATAATCTATCAATCGCTTCCTCACCTGCATTGCGTAGTAATTCTACAGGTATTCCGTCTATTCCAGGAGCCTTTCTGCCATTTAAATCTTTTAATGCTCTCTTAAATTCAGATCTCAGTATTGTTTCTCCCATTTCATCCTCCTCAACTTCCTCTTCTTCCTCTATAACACCATTTTCTAATTCATTTCCTCCGTATAACTCTTCAGTATATTCCACCCACTTATCGACTTTACCTTTCGTATTGTAAATCGGTGTACCATCTTTGTTAAACACATTATTAGATTTTAATTTATGTATCCCAAAATTTTCCTTAACTTTCCTGAATGTTCCGTCTATTTTACCAATGTTACCAATGTCTAAACACTTTTCTTTAATCCACTCTTCTTTCGCCAGTTTGCACTTCCTGTTTATAGCTTTTCTTAATTGCCGATAGTTCCTTTTACTTTCTTCATCACTACCATTCTTATATTTTCTACGTTCATCCATCAGCTGCAATATATCGTCTGAAACCCAAGGTTTTCTACTAGTTCTCTTTTTCCGCCTATGTTTGCTTCTACTGATTTAAAAATTTCCTTCTTAACATTCTCCCATTCTTCTTCTAAATTTTCTACATTATCTTTTTTACTCAGACCTCTTGCAATGTCTTCCTCAAAAATCTTCTTTACCTCCTCTTCCTCAAGCTTCTCTAAATTCCACCGATTCATCTGACACCTTTTCTTCATTACTCTTTATTTCTACATTTCATTATCAATTATGGTTGCTATCAATGTCTGCTCCAGGGTAAGTTTTGCAGTCAACGAGTTGATTTCTAAATATTTGCTTACCCATGATATAATCTATCTGATACCTTGCAGTGTCGCCTGGCTTTTTCCAAGTGTGGCTTTTTTGCAAGTGTGTGATTTTTAAATTGGGTGTTGGCAACTACTAAATTATACTTCGTGCAAAACTCTATAACTCGGTCCCTTCTTTCATTCCTTTTGCCCAGCCCGTATTCACCCACTATATTTCCTTCCTCTCCTTTTCCAATGCTTGCATTCCAATCTCCAACTATTATTAAATTTTCATCTCCTTTTACGTGTTTAATTCCTTCATAAATCTCTTCGTATACACCCTCTACCTCATCATTATCATGGACGCTTGTAGGCATATAGACGTTAACAATCGTTGTCGGTTTAGGTTTTGATTTTATCCTTATTACAACGATTCTATCAGTATGCGTTTTGAAATACTCTACACTCTTCCCTATCTTCTTGTTCATTATGAACCCTACTCCTGCCTGCCCATTATCTGAAGCTGAGTTAATTAATCTAAAATTACCTGACCAAAAGTTGCCTTCCTCTTCCCACCGAACCTCACTAATTCTTACTCCATCTACATTTATCCTATCCATTTCCCTTTTTAAATTTTCTAGCCTACCAACCTTTTTTAACCTTCTAACATTCCAGCCTCCGACTCGATGAATGTTATTTTTTAATTTTCTGGTGACCCCTTCCTTAGTAGTCCCACCCGGTGATCCGAACGGGGGACTATTTTACCTCCGGAATATTTTACCAAGGAAGGCGCCTCCATTATTGCTTTTGAAAATGCAGAGCCACATTTTCTTGGAAAAAAAAACAGCTGTAGTTTTCCATTGCTTTCAGCTGCGCAGTACTCAGAGGACTGAGTGATGTTGATATGGCCGTTTAAGTCATTGTGACTTACGCCCCTAACAACTACTGAAAGAGCTGCTGCCCTCTTTCAGGAATCATTCCTTAGTCTGGCTCTCAACAGATACCTCTCCGATATGGTTGCACCTTCGTTCCAGCTACTCTGTATCCCTGAGCACTCAAGCCCCCTCACCAACGGCAAGGTCTCATGATTCATAGAGAAGGAAAAATGAAATTTATATAAAGAATAAAATGATAGAGAATTATACTTCTTTTATATATATAAAACAGCTATTTGAAATGTTTCTTTAATCATTTTTTTTCAACATATTTTATTTTTTCTAAACTTTGTTAGATTGTGTTTGAAGTCAATCTTTTATAGGTTACAGGAGTGAAAAAAAATTTCATTGTTTAGGAAACCACTCAAAGACAAATCCAAAGGTAATATATATCCAGTATTTTAGTAAAATATAACCAAACTATGTTTTTTACATTCTTGTGAAGAATATTCAATTGTACTAAAAACCTAAGAACCTTCCCAACAGTTTAAAATCACTATTTAATGTGAAGAAGTAAAACAAAAACAGAAACAAAGACACACTAACTGCCTTTTGAATCAGTTTTAAAGCCAACATTTTGTACATTTATCATTATAAAATACAGAATTCCGTTCACGAATTTAACATTAAGTAGATATTTTTATTTTTATTTCATTGAAATTTTAATTTTAACATGATTATTTTAGGGTATTTTTATTTTAAAGCAATTAATATTATTATTTTTATTATAATGAAAAAAGCTGAGATCAAAGTTGTAGCACTTTCCCGTCAAGCGGCTTTTTTCTAATGCACGGCTTACACACATATACACACACAATTTAATTTAAAATATTTATCATTTTATTTAAATATAATTTTTTTGTTTATTTAATTCAACGATTCAACTAAAGCGTGCGCGCATACCGCATTTCATTCGCACGGGCCACTTTAAATAAATTAAAACATTTTAAATATTATTTATTTATTTAATTTACCGCTCACCTGTGACGTCACAATATAGTAGTCGACTACAATACTTGCACAGTGCTACGCTAACGATCCTTGTGGTGACAGGGGTTACTATTGACGCAGTAAAACCGCTTAGTTTACTTAGAACATTTTTTGGTGTGGGGTTGCGGTTCAAAAAATCTTTTTTTGGGAATATCATTATTTTTTTAATTAACAAATAAATGTACCTAAGAAAAATAAGACCTTAATTAGGCGAAATCTCGAGATACTGATTTTACTAATTAGACCTTGCTCTACAGCCTCAACCCCTTGATCTTTTAAGTTGAAAATTTAACGTCAACAATGTTACTCCCATATATGGAAGTAATCTGATCAAGTTTGATGAAAATCGATCCAGTAGTTCTGGAGATATAAGATTATTTATAGGGTGACACCGAATCCACTCACGCACAAACGAACATCCGGAAAATTTCCATCCGGTTTTATAGGTTCCTTTGGTGTCAAAACGACAAGATCAAAAAAAAAAGTGAAAACCGCGTATTCCCAAATTGGATCGATTACAAAACTTTTCCTTCTAAAGCTATAGTGTTACACCGGAAAGTAAAATCTATAAATTAAATATCTTGATAAATATTATTTATTCTATTTAACTAAATACATTTTTAATTTACTGCTGCTCGGAACGCTAAATTTAGTATTCAACATATTAATTATACAAAAAGTAATTTTTAATTTACTTAATAACAAGCTATCAAAAAAAAATAGTACAAATCACACAAATATGTAGACTGTAGACTGCCCATATTATATAATAGGGACAAAGAAATCTATTTCATTTTCTTTTTACTATAAACTCAAATAAATGTTATAAATATAGTTTTGGTTCATATAAATTTAACGAGAATTGCTCTACTTAAATAACTGGTATAATTAACCATACAGTGAAATAGTATATTTGGAAAAGTTATGAAATACTGTTTTTCATTTGAATTGTCTGTTTTTTACATTATTTTCAGTTGAATGGTTGCAAACATGGTAGAAAGTTTGGAGGCGTTTATATGTTGACGGTGCCGCGGTGCCGCAAGGAATGTTGGCACAGATTGTTATTGGACTTCGTGAACAAAGTATAACTGCAATAAAAATTTACCCTTTCGCCAAACCATTCATAAGAAGGACATTGACCAACTATTTAATAATTTTTTTTTCTCACACGTGCTCAATATGTTTGTGTGTATATACCTATTTATAACTATTAGAGGTTACACTAACTAAATCTAATTAGGTTTCGTCGGATCTAATTAGTAGTTCATAAATAAATAAAAAATTTTTTTATTTTTATTTGATTAACTTGGAATATATATTTAAAACAATTAAAGACCGAAAAGTTAACAAAGGATAAAAATAACGACCTATTGTATTAGTAAAATCCTAATTCTAGAAAAAAGCCTGTACCTTTTTCTAAGGATACAAATCTAAACACTTGTCTGATAAATTTCTAATAGGCTTGCGATTTAAGGAAGTATCAAAACCAACCATCCTTATGAAATTCAACCCAATCAAAATTGAATGCAATTCAAACCTACCTTTGTACAAACTACGTGATCAACGATACAAACCTCTCCACAATGACATTTTATCATATTATATCTAGAAGTTTAAATAATAAAATAATCTTTCCTGCCATGAAATTAAAATCCCTCCTTTTACAAAAGTGAAAGATTAACTGATATTAATGAAGAAATTGTTGATAATCTTAAGTTTAAAACTAGTACGTGGATTTTTTTTCATTTTCATATACGATTTATCAAATGATATTGTATAAAATTTGATTTCCATTTTTTGTAACGTTTAAACTGTTAGATACCAGATGGAAAGATATTGTGGCTTTAACTGAGTGTTTGTATATTTTACCATTTTTTTTTTCAGAATTCTGCTTTTAAATTGTTAAATATTACTTGCATACGTTAACTTTTTATATTTATTTTTATCTATTTTCTTGGTCTTATTGATATATATATATATATATATGTATTAACGCAAAAAAAAAATTAAAAACAATTTTATAAATTAAATCCTATTGAAAGAATTATCCTCATCTTCTGAATCAATAACGGATGATAATAAAATCGCTTAGTTGTTTTACAATTAAGTATCATATTAAAAAAAAAAAAAAAAAACATTTGAAGCATTTTTGATATTATTCTTATAGTATTTAAAAAAATATGTATTCCATTTCTCAAACATAGTTACCGCTGATATATTAATAAATTACTCTGATAACTAGCAATCAGTCATGACTGATTAATATTTTAATTTTATTTTACCATTATATTTTAATCTCCTGACGATGGTCTAAGGACTGAAAAATCTTGAGAATTTAAAAATTAATTGCTGGTAAGGTGGATTTTTAACAATATTAATAATTTATAAATAAGTATTCATTATGAAAAAATTAAAATGAATAAATATTTGTTAACGTGGAACAAGTTTAGACACTATTTCAAAATTTTATAAAAAAAATTATTATTAAAATATAATATTTATGATTTATATTTTCCGCTTAACATTTTTAAAAAATTAGAAAATATATATATATATATATATATATATACCGTTAAACAAGAAATAGGCAGTCGTAAAGATTATTTGGGAATTCGTGCAGTCCAGAATGATTATAAATTTATAATTGGATCTGAAAACTTTATTACAATTTTCTTTTTAATTTTTTGAAATCACGTTCGGAAAAGACAACCCACATGTGTAGTCATGATCATACAGATAAAAAAATAAAAAGGGATTGGCACTACTTGTACTGTATTTTATTAATAATGTTCCCCAAAATAACCAGTTATCAATGTAAAGTCTAGTAAGACTTTCCGAAAAAAAAACATTTTTCCATATCACCAACACCGTTTAGTATATATCTGGAAGAAATAATTAAATACTCTCTGAATGGGAAAAGACAAATAAAGGTTGGGGGAAGAAGATCAGAATGTATACGTTTTGCAGATGATATGGTGGTACTGGAAGAGAGCGTAAGTAAACTAAATGGAATTCTTGATGACTTAAATGAAGCTTGCAAAAGTCAGGGTATGAGGATCAGCAAAAAGAAGACAAAATGTATAGTATTAGGAGAAAAATTGGAGAGGATTGAGATTAACATAGGAAATGAAGTTTAAGAGCAGGTGAAGAAATTTCAGTACTTAGGAACCTTTATAACTGATGACCTGACTTGCACAGTAGAAATTAAAACAAGAATATCAAGAAGTAAATTTAGTGTTAACGAATATATGAATGAAATGTTTTATTTAAGTACAATGCTTTATGGAGCTGAACCGTGGACGATGAAAAAGATAGGTAGAAAAAGAATTGAGGCTTTTGAGATGTGGGTGTGGTGTAGTATGTTAAAATTCATTATGTAAAAAATGAAGTATTAAGGACAAACGGAGAGAACAGCAAAATATTAAACGTGATTGAATATAGGAAAAGGAATTGGCTAGAACATTGTATGAGACGGTGTTTATTAGTGAATGTGATAGAAGGCTTGGCAAATGGAAGGAAAGGAAGAGATTTCAAATGTTGAATGGGATTATGGAAAAGGGAAAATAAGTTGAAACAAAGAGGTTAGCAAAGGATAGAACAAGGTAGAATGCAGCAGCCGTGACAGGACTTGCCCTAATGGCAGAAAACTATGAATGAATGAATGAACATATTATGTTAATCGTACTTTATAGTCTTATGTGACATTGGTTTCTTTTCAGTATAAGTTAAAATTAAAATGTTACATATTTTTCTAATTTTAAATTAAAAATTTATCTTTAATAAACAGGTTACGTATATGTGTCTGTATTTTTTTTAAATGTCTATTTATAAATGTCTATTTATCTCGTATTTTGGAGGTTTTATGGCATATTTTTTTCCAATCATTAAAAAATTAGCTTTCAGCCATTTTAGGGTCTTACACATACCTATAAAATTGATACTTATATATTTTATGCAACTTAGTAAACAACAGCAACTTAGTAACATAAGCAACATTAGTACGTTTGAACCAAATTGATACCTTACACCATCAAGTAATAATTATTAATAATTTTTAATTTTGGCGACAATTTTTAAGTGAATCCGAAGGCCGATTGAAGTCATGGTGGATTTTTGTAATCTTCTAATGATGCTTAATCCGAATCCGAAATCAAAATCAAAATCCAAGAATAAAATATTCACTAATAAACACATGCACACAGACATATTGAATTCAATTACGAACTGTTCATTCGTTAAAAATAAAAATTTGTCTAAGTATAATAATATATACACAAATAAGAACTAAAGAAGTTTCATGAAAAGAAAATGTTTTTCTTGTAAAAAAAAGAAATAATATTTTAATGTATGAATGTTATGAAATAACAATATTATATGAGCCATTCTACCTATATTACACCATAATGGCTTGTTGAATTAAAAAGAATAAGCTATTGTTATGTATTTTCCAAGAGGCACGCGGCACGCTTTCTACATAAATATAAATAAGGTAGGTTACTATCTTATATGGAAGCTAAATTTATCGTAGTTATTTACAGAACTTAAACAAATATCAAGTACATATAATAGAATTAAATAAGTGATATTTTATTTAAAAAATTCATTTTTGGGCATTTGATTATAGAAAAAAAATTACGTTAGTAATTTTTAAAATTTAAATTTTATTTTGTAGATTAAATAATTTTTTATTAAATAATTTTACATGTTTTAAAATTTATCCTGACACCAGTGTAACATTATTTTAAGTCCTTTAACCAACTCTTTAATTATTTAAATGTTATTTTTTTTTAGAATTATATAACTTTTCCGTTTTTTACGAAAACAGAATCTAGTAACACAGGTTATGCGTAATATTTTAATTTCATTAAAATATAACTATCCGACTGTAAAAAAAATTAAGGAACTTCTCAGTTATATAACGAAATATATGGTTTTTATATATTTTCAAGCCTTACTCTTGAACAAATGGGATGAATAGAAAAAATAATTTTATTTTGTAGATGATTACCTCTACAAAACCATCCTCTACAGAAACCATCCTGTAGAGGATGGTTCAATTGTAATTTTGTACAATTACGTGGAAAAATGTTTAAACAAACGGTACACTGTCTACGGAGATGATTTGAAAACCTTTGTTTTCTTTGTTAAAATTAATGACCACATAGCCTGATGTAATTCTAATTTACGAAGTACATTTTGGGTAAAAATCCATGGAAGTTAGTTAAAATGTTTCTGAAAAATTTATCTTCTCACATTTTAGTTAGCCTTAGCTCACACTATGTTGAGTAACCTCTATAAGTTATTTCTCTATATTAATTTTTTTTTTATAAACGTGCAGATTTTGTATCCTTTGTGTTTGTGCAAAGGACTTTTTTTTTAACGAATAGCATTTTTGTAACTCTACTCATAGTTTACATTTTTTAAAAATGAAAAAACCATGAAATAAAATAAAAATAATAAAATATATTTTAAAGATGCACGAAAAATTAAAAAGATGATTCTTATCCATTTTTTCTTTTTAAATTTTGAGTTTTTAAGTAGGTTTTACTAAAACGTCAGTCATTGACGTATCAAATTCAAAAATTTTACAAAGATAAACTATTTTTTAAAGTAATTACTACGGAAATTGATGGTTATTGGAAAAATTAAATTTGAAAACTTAATCGCAAAATTTGAGGTTGGTTATTGGCTACACTGAGCAAGTGAAAAAAGGGTTGGGGGTTGTTTTTTCAAAATGGAATGTAGTTAATTTTCTACTTATACCGAACTGTTAGTGTACAAACTTTCAAGGTACCACTACTTTTTTTTATCTTTAATGCCTTTTTGAGTTCGTTTCATTTATTATTCATCAGCCTTTATTAAATTTTATTTGGGTACAACAATGAATGAAATCTCGTTTGTTTATAATTTTATTTTACAAATATATTTTTCCAATTTATTCGTTCAATATTCATCAGTTACCGTAGGAATGCTTCATTTAAATATTTTTGTTTCTTTTGTGTTTATATGAGGAGAAGGTGGATAAGTAGTTGCCATATCGACAACGTTTTGATTTATTTCAAATTTTTAGCTGTAAAGTTTGACGGTACACTACATTTTTTGTTTCTCCGTCCAAAGTAAACACAAATACATTGTTTGGTATGCCGACTGTTGAGCACGTTACATATAATTCGCCGTAGAAGAACAAGGACTTCCCGATTTAATGCCTACCACAAAAATGATTGCCTTGTACCTTGTTGATATTCATAGCAAATGCAAGCCGGTTGGAAAACTGCAATCGTTTGAATTCAAAAGGCATATTTCTGTTAATAAGTGTAAGCAGAATGCTAGTGTTAAATACGTCTTTTCCTTCGGCATTCCCCACGATGATCATGGCTTCTATTACATTGGGAAACTTTGTGTTAAAGTCAACTTGTGTAGCAGCTTCCCGGGAATGCTGCGGATCCCCTAAAAAAGAGTTTTTAGATTCACTTGACATCTGGATATTCCAGAGGATTTAAAAACTCTGTTTGATAACAAACAGCTTGTTCAGTATCCATCACTGTATGAATATGATTATCAATTTTTGTGTCAGTGGATAAATAGATAGTAACGTTGCCGGGAAGCATATCCTATATGAGATTGTTAACATATTTAACGCTGTTGTTTTTGGTGCTAAATCGGGTCATAAAGTCGTTACTATGAAAATCGATGATTATTATTGAAAAAATGAATATCGAAAATTTTATCGTAAAATTTGATGTTGGTTGGAGGCTACAGTGAGCAAAACGGGTTGGGGGTAGCTTATATATATATAAGATTAAAATGGATTAATTGATTTTTTAGATGATTTATAAATCCGAAATTAAAAGTATAAAATTATAGTACTTTCATATAATATTTTAATAAATCAATAATATATTTTGTACTCACGCAAAGTATTCTTTTGTTGATAATGGATTAATTTATTATTTAAAAAAGATAAAATAGAACAAATGTGTTATAATTTGCATTCAGAAAGAACTAAATTAATTAAAAATTTTATTAAAAACTATAATACAAGAAAAATACTATATTACTATATTACTACTGTCTTGAGTACAACTATAACAGTTTTACGATTATAGATTAGAAATGGGTTGTAGTGAACTGGGACATGATAAGGTACAAGTTTTACAGAGCTAACTTAAAATAAAATCAGATGTATAAAATAATAAAATAAATTAAAAAAGATAAAATTTCTCTCAAATACACACATTCTCTCTCTTGCTCTTTGTTTTTATCTATATGTGTCCGGTATAACAAAAGGATAGTGTAACAAGGAAAAAGTGCATCTTCCATTTAATGAATTTAAAGGGGTCTTTTAGAACCTTCATGTACTATACAGATGAGATTAATGTTCTCATTGCTTTTAATTCATTTAACAGAACTTTATCCCAGTAAACATATTCCATGTTACTTGTGAATTAAATTAAATTACAATAGATTATTGGAAAATTAATTTATTGTACAGAGAAAATAATTGATTACACATGAGATAAATCTTTATACGAGAGGTAATTAATTTTATAAAAAATTTATTTTAATCACATCTGATTCATTGAGTAATATTTTAGCCTGAAACTTAAAAAAAATTTTTTTCTATCTATACGACTAAAATTTTTTTAACAAAGAAATCTTTTAAACAATATTTAGGTCTTAGAGGCTAATACTCGTATTTCAACAATTAATGTTCACTAATTGATCATAAATTTCAAGATTTTTAAGGTGACATAATGTCATTTTAACTTTACAAAATCAACTCGATAATCTTGCAACTTTGTATAAAATGTATAAATAAAAAACTCTAAAAACTTGTTTTACTTTGCAATTTCAAAATGATATGTCTGTTTATCTCCCTTACAGTAAACTGGACTCTAGATTAATAAATATCTAATCTTAATCAACATCATACCATTTACGCAAAATTTAAAACTTTATTTGTAATTTAAGGGCTCTACTTCTTTATTTTTAGGTAATCAATAATTCAACTGTATCACAATATTAAACGCAAGGTTTTTAATACATTTAAACTCTGTTTTGATAGCCAAATATGTTTTAGTTCCAAACAATCTGCGAAGTCTATAATACGTTTTCAACTGAAAATAAGTAACTAATGCACCATTTTTTGTAAAAATGCTTCATTGTACTCAGATTTACGGATCCTATACATCAACAACGAACTTTACTGCAAGTAAATAAGTTTTTTTTTTAAGATTATACAAAATCGTAATTTCCCCGTTAATCATAATTCCTCAGACAAATCGATTGATTTTCGACCTAGACTCATTAAAAAAGTTGACTTACTTTTTGAAACGACGTTGGAATAGAACAAAGTAGGATTGTCTAGTTGAAATATATTTTCGTTTATTTACATTAATCAACGTATAATTCCCTTTAAAGTACAGTTTCTGGGCAATGAACTCATCAGAGCTGTAGAAAAGTCTAACAAATGTTAGGTAAACGACGTTTTCAATGTTAGGTTTATTGTATATTGACATGTAATTTTTAAATGGCAACACACACGGAAGGTTATTTATTCTTGTTATTTTTTAACATAATATTTGAACCTATATAAAGCGGCACGTACATTTTACACAAAATAAAACACAGTATTATTTCATTAAATCAACTTAATATTTCTTACAACCATAAATTACGAAATTATAATACAAAATCCAACGACTGACTGACCATTCGTTTACAATTTTAAGCTTAAAAATTGCATGCATATGCAGTAATTTCGACGTGTTCATAAAACATTAAACACGACCTACTTATTTGAATTGACTTTTACATTGATTTACATTTTATATACATACTTGTCACAAATGGTTGGCCATGTGCACTGTAAAAGAATGGAGATATTTTAAAATATTTGTAACAGTTATTACATATCATGTATTTCTCATATGGAATAATGTATACATATTTTACTAAAGCAAAAGAAACTAACGATAAAAAATGATAAAAATGAGAATAATTTTTAAAAAAATTGTTCTTTATTAATTAACTACTTTGATGTTATTCTTAATATTCTTCTGACCTTTGTAGTCTGTAGTGGAGTGTTTGCCTTTCATGTGGAAGGTTTTACTTACTAATCACATGGGTTTAGAAATTTTTCATACAATACAAGATTCATTTCTCATCTTTATCATAATAAAAAAATAAGCAACTGTAATCGAAAGGGATCACTTCGGTTTTTATGGCTAAATAAAAGAATAAATACTGAAGCTGATACAACTTAAACTGAAATAAATAAATTAATCGTTAAAATATATTTCTACTTTACCCGCCAGATTTTTTAACCTACACTTGAGTTCGAGTAACTTCTGTAATTTCTGTAGTATAATAAAAACGACTTGACCTTTTTTTTTATAAATCTTGATCGAAATTATGATTCCATATTTTTTTTGTTTTTAATAGGTTGAAGATTTTTTTAATGGAAACTTCTGAAACTATTAGTAACATTAGAATACCTACACTATTATTGTGACTCAAGTCCCGTATCAGTTTCCAACTCAGAAGCTAAAATTATTCCCAAGTTAGAAAATTAATTTTAAATTTGGACTCCGTCAGTTCGTTTATAGTTTATTAATAAAAAATACTGGATATAAAATAACGTAGTAATCAAAGAAATTTAATTTTGTGTCTATCAGTTGGTCACTTAAATAAACTTAGAATTTTGATAGAAATAGTATTATTACACTATATAATCATTTAATCATTCACCCGGAAATTGAAGTGCTTATGTTAATTTGATATCACATACATTAATATACATTCTAGTTATGGGTGTACATTAAACCTATTTCTTCCAAAATAGTTTTATTACAAATTTTTTAAGCAGAATAAGTACGTTTCTCGTTTTGTGATTGTCTCACTTTACATCTCTTTTCTAATTTTTTATAAAACTTACATTTAATAAAAAATTAGTAATTCTTTAAATAAAATTTGATTATTTGACCTTCGGTCATACTCTATACTATTACATTTTAAACTTCCTAATGGTCATAATTTACGTCATTTTCCACAAATATATATATATATAAAATATTCCTTGTAACTTTTTATAAAAATAACGATTGAATAAGGCCGCAAAAATTAAAAAATTAAAAATAACTTTTCGATAGGTTGATATACTGCTGCTTTTTTTGTAAAGATATAATTTTTATGTATATATATATATATATATATATATATATATATATATATATACATAATTTTTAATATATTACATTCTTTAAGCTTCACATTTTTATTCACATGACAATCTGCAAAAGCTAAAGACAGACGTAAATAAATGAGTATTGTAATTTATGTTTTACAATTTTACTAAACCAACCCTTTTTTTGATTTTTATTTATAAATATGCAAAGTATCTGAAGAAATCTTTATACTCGCAGATATTATAAAATGATATGCAAGTCCTTTCATATGAAGACACCAAGACACGCCCTTCATATTTAAGATACATGTATTTACATATTATACCTGTACATTACAAATATAATAATGAAAAAGATTGAAGAGAAAAAATGAGAAAGGCAGACAGTAAAAATAATTTTTCTCATTTTATAATATATTTTTACTAAGGTTATTAATTGCGCTAAAGAATGATCTTCAGAATTTTATATAATTCTTGTAATAAAACATAGTATTTATTTGTGTTAAAATAAGACAAGTGATACTAATCACTCTTAATTAAAAATTTAAATGATGTTCTTACGTAATCATAAAAATACCTAATTGTTTTATACTGGTTAAGGAATAAAATTTAGTAATTAAATATATTTCTGAAAAAATATTATTATAATTAAATTACAAAATAATTATTAATAGGAAAATACTTTTTATAAGGTCTAGGAATAGTAATTTGAAGAAATTTCATAAAATATTGAGTTTTTAATTTTTTTTACATTTAAATAAATAAAACATTAAGTTATAAATAGGTTTTCTTTCATTTGAAATCTAGAACGTTACCTTTGAAAAGCTGTATATGACATGTTCAGACGTGAAGACTCATCCTTTTAAGAACATAGGGAAGTATAGGAGTAAAAATTCTAATTAATAAATTGACGTAATAGAACGGATCGCAAGGGTATTGAGGAATATTTTATCCCGCTAGTCATCCCAGAGCCTGGATAACAGTCTCTTGCTGCTAGATCTTTCTAATTACATGGCGCTTATAAATTTTTTTTTTAATGTCGGATATATATTTGTTTTTATTTTAAGATGAAAAAAGTTGAAGATTGCATTCTGGTCCTTTGATGATAGGATTTAATTTTTTTTTTACTTGAGTTATTCCTTCGGAAATTACCAAGGTATTTTCATCCTTCTCCCGACGCGATTCCCCTTTTGAAGGCCTTTCGGTTCTAGTGCGTTTATATCTGATAGGAATGAGCCTGATGAAGTTCCAGTTTTTGGAGGGTGCAATGCATTCCTTTTGTGGACGGAGTCATATGTAGAATTTACTCTTATAAGCGGTTGTCTGACTAATAATTGTAAAATGAAGGAAGCGTAGCGATTCTAGGTTTTGAAGATAATTCTTCTTATTTGATAAATTTATAGTTAAAATAAAATTTTGAAAAATGTTTTAATTATTAATCATTAACATGAAACATGTGTTAGACAAATTGCATTATAAAACAATAAAAATCTATTGGGTATTAAAAAACATTAACTGTCGAAGGGTTAAATAATTATCAAGAGAAGTATTTGATTTACGAGCAAAGAAGAGGATAATAGACTACTGATGTTAGATAAAGAACTTGACTTTGAAATAGTTTTAGGCAGTTGATAGAAGAAAAACACAACAGTGTAAATAAAAAAGCAGATGAAGAAAGTAACACCATATTTAAACAAATGTTATTGGACAATATTTTGAAAATAGTTGAGTCTTATAATTTAAATAAATGTTCATAGAAGTGACCAAGTCAAACATTTAGAAATAAATTGGAGATTAGTTACATACACTAGAAAATGAAAGAAAATTTATATATCAAAAAACTAGAACAAGACAAAATAAAATGTGAAAATTTGTATTCATTAAAAGGGAATTTTAATGAATACTTCCCTGGTTTTTAGCAGAGAACAAAATCAATATATTTTAATTAAAAAAAATAAAATAATTTTTTCCTATTCGATGATGAAAGATAATAAAGTATACTGCAAGGGGATTTTGTTTTTAATTCATCTAAATGAACTTTATAATAATTTGACATATATAATAATAAAGTTATAAATACAACGAAAAAACATCAAAATGTTTTTCTTCTTGGGAATATAGCAATGTTAGTAGATTTTATTTTTTACATTATTTATTGTGCATAATTTTTTATTTATTTGTAAATTGCTTATAATTGTTTTTAAACTTTTGGAATGTACATTTTATACATGAGTGAATTAATTTATACTGTAATGAAATTTTATTTCTCATGCTTCTTTTGCATAAGTTTGATCACTGTATAATTTATAAACAGTAATTTTTATTCTCATTTGCAGTGCTTGACATAATTTTGGTGTGTTTTCATACTATACTATTGTCGTTCAATTGAAAAATAATTTTATCTTACAAACAAGTAATAATAAATCCTCGAAATTCATTATACAAAAATTACTTAAGAAATGTATAATCTCTGCCAATTCCCTGATACCTCAATCTATTTTTTGAAGAAAATAATCCATTTAATATAAAAAACCTATTGAAATAGAATACATTTTATAGGTTAGTCAAATTAATTTATATGATTTTTTTGCCTAAAATTAATCAGATTCTTTAATTTACGTCATTACTTCCTTGTACGAAGTAAAGGAAGTAATCGCGAAAAATGTCTGTTGCCAGATTTCACTGGAAATATCCATTTTCATTATCCCTGAATCCATTTTGACTAGTTTCGGCGTGACGTCTGTACGTACGTATGTATGTGTATGTGTATGTATGTATGGATGTACGTATGTATCCCGCACAACTCAAAAACGATTAGCCATAGTGTTGAAATTTTGTATTTAGAACAGTTGTAACATCTACTTGTGCACATTGCAATTTTATTGCAAACCACTGAACCAAAAGTGTCCAAAAAGCCCAAAATCCAACAAAATTTGTATTTTTGACTTTTTATTAACTGCAGTAATACGCGCTCATTGAGAGGTTATCAAAGATAAATCATAAGTGGTACTTATTTTCATTAATTCCTGAGTTAAAATTGAATAAATTGTATATGTAATTTAATAGGTATTATTACATATGTTTATATGTAACAGATTTGGTAAAAAATTTGAATATATAATATTAATTGAAATTTAGAGTTTAGAATCATATTATTTTTGGATTTTCTAGTTTAATTTCTATTTTATTTCATTTAATTATTCTGGAATTTCTGTTAAATTTTTTCTTCATTAAACTTGACTTCAGAGTGACTGAAAAATAGACCCTCACAAAAACAATATATACACTGAGGCATACAAGCACAATCTTTTACAAATTGCAAAAAAAATCTTTTCGTTCTTTACTCCTCTGATATTGTCGGACAATAAACTCCCTAAGTCGGAGTTTATCATCATTTCGTTTATTTGTTTTTTTGTTGCCAGTCATTTAATCGCTCTTTAGTTTGATATAATTCTTGTGATCTTAATTTGTTTACATGTTCACCAGTTTTAAAATGTTCTCTCTCTTTATATTTATCATCCTCTCTTAATGTTTTTTATTTTTTCTTTGGTTTTTACATTTTCTTCCTCTTTACATCTTCTTTTAATGTTTTTATTTTTAGAAATGTTTCTTCATATTATTTTTCTTTTTCCTGTACGATTGTGTCTTTTTTCATTTTTGATTATTCACCAAACAATCCAATAACAAAAAATGAATATTTTACACCGTTAGGTGGAAATTAACACTTGTAACTAGTATATAGGAGTTCACTAAACGGAATAATTTAATTATTAATTTTTATTTATAGAACACACCAGAATTCTGAAACTTTTGTTAATCAGCAACTCACGAAGATACGAATAATATTGATCTAGTAATACGAGTAATAAAGGGACTTTTACTCTATCCTAATATTACAGGTAATATTGTTAAATTAATAATTGTACAAATATCTGATGTTAGTAAAAATTAGTATTTCAGCAATTGTGCAACTACCCACTTTATTAAAGATTTAGAGAAACAGATCTCACTTTCAAATGAAATAAGTTTAAATGAAGTGTAGCAAAAAATGTGTGCCTATATGTAATTTAATAGGCGTACAAGGAGGTCAAGGGGTGTCCATATCAGATTTTTTTACTTCCTTCTAAGAAGAAAAAGGAAGTATCGTGATCGTGAAAAATTTCCGTTTACAGATTTCAACAGAAATATCCATTTTGACTATCCCTAAATACATTTTGATTATTTTCGACGTGACGTCTGCACGTACGTATGTATCTCGCATAACTCAAAAACGATTAGCCGTAGAATGTTGAAATTTAGCATTTAGAACTGCTGTAACATCTAGTAATGCACCTGCTCTTTTGATTGCAATTGACTGGACCAAAAGTGTCCAAAATAAAAAAAAATTGATTTTGGAATTTTTCTTAACTGCAGTAATCATCTCTCATCGAGAGCTTTTCAACGATATATCATTGTGGTATAATAGGCCCAGCCAATTTTTGAGCTTGGGACGTCACGAGCAGACTGCATATTACTACTCGGCCTGAAAACATCAACTCCGCGTATCAAATCGAAGTATTACTTATTATTACATGTACGCGGTAGTAACTATCAAATTTACATTTACTAACAATATGCGAATGAATGAAGCAATTTACTTGAATGTATGTATGTATGACAGTGAAATCATTACGACTAGTATAATGCTAACTGACACCGATATACCAAACATGAACTCTATTTTACGTGATGTCACCGTCGACCATCCGATACCTGTTTATCAGTTGAAGCATAAAACAGCACTTTCCATCATCGTTATGAGAATAACCCTCTCCTCATCGATCGGGACGTCGCCCTCAGGTCCGCCTGGACCTGCTATATCAATTAATTATAATCCAAATATATATCAAGTAATGTGTACACGTATATAAAAATAATTTAAATAAAATCATTCTCATAAAATTCTACTTAACAGACCACATAAGCCGAAGGTAAACAGAGATCTAAGCTGTCTTTGATGAAATCAACACTGTGTAACCAAGCAAACAGTACTTGGTTACGGTAGGTAAACACCAGTATAAACAAAACAAATGGAGAAAAAAGAACAACAGCAAATAACAATATTAAAAAAAAGAAACAGAAATTTGAAAAATTTAAGCAAGAAAATCAAAACCTTTATGAAAGTTTTAACAAAAATATTCATAAAAAAGGTACTCATTTAATCATTTTTTTATCTATTTCAAAATATAAAAAACAAAATGTTTAAAAACGAAATAAGTTTATAAAATAAACGGTCAAAAATTATTAATAGCCGAAATTTGTTAAATTTAGCCATGAATTCTATGAAAATTTTATCAAAAAGAAAAAAGAATGTATTAAAAAAATGTATATACTTTTCATAATGTTACTTAATTCATCAAGTAATGTGTTAATGTTATTTAAAACACTTTTTTACAATTTAGAAACAGAATAGATATTAAAACTTCTCTAGAATACATTACAGGATAGTGTATTGTAAAAATTAACTTTAGTTTAGAAATGATAAGTTGCACATATATTTATACTGTAACGTATACCAGATTCTTTACGAAGTACAGAAGAAATTAAATATTTATTAATACATAATACTTTCTTTTATTGATTGAAATAATCAAAATCCACTCTATGTATTACTCTTAATTTTGTATACATTTTATCTTGTATGAAACAGTTTATATAATTGCAATCGACTGGACTAGAAGAGTCCAAAAAAAGCCCAAAATCCAAAAAAATTTGGATTATGAACTTTTTCTTAACTGCAGTAATAAGCCCTCATTGAGAGCTTTAGACGATATATAGTGGTATTTATTTTCATTGGTTCCAGAGGTATACCCAAATAAAATTTTAATTAATGAAATATTTGGATCTTACAAGGGGAAGACATCGGTTAGAATATCACTTCATTTCCATTTTTAACTTTTTTTAATTTAAGTATATTGATTTATTAATAATTATTAACCTTTGATTGTAAAAAAAAGTTTTACAATAAATAATAATTCAATAATAAAAAAAAAATAATAATTAAAAATAATCCCTTTTGGCACGCCTGAAGGCGGAGGTAAATTTCACCGTACTAAGTAGGGGATAAAAACGCTTTGTTATGGAATTTACCTAATATCAGAGCTATTATTGAAATAAAATTTTATGTGTGTATGTAATTTAATAGGTGTACAAGGAAGTTAGTTATGTGGTGTCCACGTCAGATTTTTTTAATTTGAAATTTTCAAGATTGTTCTTGTCGTAGATTAATTTTTTGAAAAACTAAATCTTTACGTCAACATATTTTTGTATATTCATACAAAAATTTCACTTGCTGTTATATATTGTTTATTTAGGTCGTATTTTCTTTTCAAAATTTTTATTTAATGTATGAACATATAAATAAATATTATACCCTAATGTAATATTTGAGAAAGAATTGAATAGTTATATTGACATTTTGAATGTACAAGAAACCTTGATATTAGAAAGGTCCCTGATCCCTTTATAATGGATTTTTTAAACGATTCCTGCTGGCTATTACATATATTTATTTCTGTCTGCAAGCTCCCACTCGAAGGTTATCCTGTGCGCTAAATCACAGTTTGGTCAGAATCAATTTCGCTAAATTTTTGTGTAAGCTGTCGAAAGAACCATCTCTCTATACTGTATTGATTAAATAGTCCTAATCGAAAGATATGTAACCTAACCTTTTTTTATTACTTTCATGTAGGTGTTTTATTTGCTTTCATGTAGGTGCTTTTTATGAACAAGTTAGACAATAATATTAATATTAACTTTTTAATAAAAAAGAATTCTCCTCAGTTTTTATCTTAGAGAATCTAATAATAATGAGTTCTCTTTTTATAAATTACAAAAAAATAAATAAAAAAATGATATAAAACTATTTTAATTTGCTTAAGTTTTCATTCAGATATATTAAACCGATATTTTCATTTAATTTTGTTTTTGTAAGTGATGATTTAATTCGCCACAAAATCAAAGATGCTTGTGCGTAGGGATATGAAAATTGGAATTTTTATCATATGAAAAATGCCATTCTTCACCGGGATTCGAATCCGGGACCTTCGGATGACAGGCCGAGATGTTACCACTACGCCACGGAGATCGAGTTTGAAAGTAAATTCATTAAATATAAACTATATTAGAGTTAATATGTAATAAGTAACATACAATATTGCAATGACTGATATTTTATTTTCCCTTTTGAACATTAACATAACACTCATCTGACAGTGGTTATATATTATCTCCTTGACAGACATCGCATCTTGTGTGAGTCCATATTGACATTCACAGACGTGAGGTTCCTACCCTAGTTTTAACTTCTTAGCTTCTAACCAGCCACAAGCCATAGCAGTTCACGGTCATAATCGTGCCTTGCGTCAGTCACATTACAAAGATATAAAGAAAGTGGTATACAAAGATTCATTTTTTATCTTAATCAGGTTTCGTATTAGAGCTGATCTTGATTAGGATATCGTGTAGTAATTTCATTTGTTTATTACTTAATATTTTCATCATGTAAAAAGTACATCTTCAAACGATTTTTATTATAAATAAATTTATAAATGTTTGTTACTTTTATATTAAATGCTTTTTGTAGTATTCATATCCTGTTATAGTGTTTTCTTATAACACAATTAATTACTACTTTTAGACTGTAAAAAAATTGAATATCCAACATCAGAGATGAAAATTATATAGATACTAAACAAAATATACCGTGAAGAAAAAGAATCGGTGAATTTTTTAATAAAAAGAATAGGAAAGAAACAACGCAGGGAAGTACTGCCTTTTTCTTAGAAATATCTGGAAGTAAATAAATGTTTTTCGTTAAACTAAAAAAATTACGTAATTAGATAATTAAAAAATCTTAAAATCAAATAAAATAATTAAATGAAACGGAACAAAGAAAAATAATTTATTTTTGAATAAAAATCCAAACTCTCTAGCAGAATAGGAGGAAATCGAGCTCCAATTCCATTCACGGATGACTTTTATCTCACAAAAAATTTCAAAAAAGGAATTTATGTTGTAAATAAGCTTCAGTAAGGGCTTCCTCCGATTAAATCCCGCCAATCCTTCTTCTTATTAAAGAACAATTTAGAAAAATGACCTTAAAACCCAACAAAACAATTATTTTAAAACATTAACGTTTAACTGTTTGTCTTACTGAGAAAAATTACTAAAATTAATGGAAAATAAATATAACAAAGAGAATGGTATCATAATAAACTGATATGTTACTTTGACATAATCGTAACCAACTGAAAAAAATCAGTGATTTCAGGAAAGTGAAATAAAATGTGACTATCATTCTATTCGACTTTTTTACTATCACTCGACTCATTTTTATTATTAGTTTAAATAACTCGTTTCATAATAAGAGTAAGATTCAAAGGTGGTCTTATGTTATTTCCAAATTATCTTCTTGCCAAGCTAATGAACTTCATTGCAGTATTGATTGTTTTTTTCGAAAAAAATTAAAGAAAATTATATTTTATTGATGAATGTTTAAAGCCTAACACAACTTTAAGATTATGTGTAATAGGAAACAAAAAACTACTACAGTATTACTACCGAGTAAGTAGGATTTTCTCATTGTTTTCCCAAATTTTTTCGTTCTGAACAGACGATTGTCTAGTCTTCATGCTGATGCAGGTATTGGCTTCCATCAACAAAAATGCAGGTATTGACCTGCATCAAGTGCGTTCTAAAACGTATTTGAAAACTGCTTTTATAGTATTTCCTCCAGTTCTTTTTAATGGAAACATTTATGTCACTGATAAAACTGGATAGATGACAAAAACTATTGAGGTATAAAATAAAACCTTTCTTTCTTTTAACAGTTATTATTTAGCGACTTAAGAGCTTCAAACTCAAAGATTGATAAAACTCACACGAATAGTTTACCCCAAAACTTTAAACCGATCCTTATATAAAAGATCATATGTCCGACAGTTCTTTGAACTTGGTAAGGTGTCGTGGTCACGCTAGAGGATTATTATAGGTTTAGCGTTACAGAATAATTACTCAAATATTTTATATATATATATATATATATATATATATATATTATAGAGCGACTATTTGATTCTGCACAAATAGGTAAAAATCTGATAAATTAATATATTGTCTTTTGAACTTTAGTCACCTTAGTAGTTGGCTGGAGAGGTATTATAAGAGACAAACAAAATAAATGGTTTCATAGCTATAAACGAGAAATGCATCCAGTTTTTTCCAGAATTATAATTATGTGCATTCTTACAATCCAATTGCTCGAAAATTAAATAATTGTTCTCCATCTTCTTTTAACAAATATTCTATTAAAAAAGATTGAATGCCATAGAATTGTTTATTTCTCAACCATTCTTCGCCTCAAAACTGATAAAAATCTGTAAATTTCAGAATCAGCAGGGAACTAAAGATGTTGTCTATCCGATTTTATTGTCACATTTTTCAATGATAATGATCATGTTGTTTTTACATATAATGGTCAGCGTAGATTTCATTGGGGTAGTTAAAAAAATAAATAACTTCCATATTTAAATCCCGTATTATGAAACCGTTTGTATTGAAGGAGAAAAGTTTCTCAGATAAGAGATAAAATATAGATAATACAAAGCGTATGTTGGTTAAAACAGTATTTCAATTTAGCTGTTATTTTTTAGTAGGAGATAATATTTTTATAAAACAAAATAAATTACCTAAATTTTTATAATTTCAAAAATTTAATGAATAAAGAAAGTAAACAAAGCTATAAGTTAAGAAAAGAAATATATTTGTAACATTAAAATAAATATTTTTTTTTTTTTAAATAGAAAAACAGTATTTCTGAGGATATATTTCTCATCGGATAAAAAAATTTATCGCGCTGAAATTTAATATTTTTTATTTTTACTTTCTTCATCCTTATATAGTGTTAAGTAAATTTTTGTTATTAAACTAATAAAACATGGTATGAACAAACTTAATATAATAAAACAGTGATATAAACAATATGTTTATTTACTGATGAAATAAATATATAGGTGATTCAGTAGGAAAAGCAGTAATCTGGGGAATGATTGTAGAGCTTGAAATAAGGAAAAACATTTACATAAATATATGTCATCTGCTGATGATATAGTAATTCTAGTCGAGAGTAAAAAGGATTTAGAAGAAACAATGAACGGCATAGATGAAGTCCTACGCAAGAACTATCGCATGAAAATAAAAAATAACAAAACAAAAGTAATGAAATGTAGTAGAAATAACAAAGATGGACCACTGAATGTGAAAATAGGAGGAGAAAAGATTATGGAGGTAGAAGAATTTTGTTATTTGGGAAGTAGAATTACTAAAGATGGACGAAGCAGGAGCGATATAAAATTCCGAATAGCACAAGCTAAACGAGCCTTCAGTAAGAAATATAATTTGATTATATCAAAAATTAATTTAAATGTCAGGAAATGATTTTTGAAAGTATATGTTTGGAGTGTCGCTTTAATGGAAGTGAAACTTGGACAATCAGAGTATCTGAGAAGAAAAGATTAGAAGCTTTTGAAATGTGGTGCTATAGGAGAATGTTAAAAATCAGATGGGTGGATAAAGTGACAAATGAAGAGGTATTGCGGCAAATAGATGAAGAAAGAAGCATTTGGAAAAATATAGTTAAAAGAAGAGACAGACTTATAGGCCACATACTAAGGCATCCTGGAATAGTCGCTTTAATATTGGAAGGACAGGTAGAAGGGAAAAATTGTGTAGGCAGGCCACGTTTGGAATATGTAAAACAAATTGTTAGGGATGTATGATGTAGAGGGTATACTGAAATAAAACGACTAGCACTAGATAGGGAATCTTGGAGAGCTGCATCAAACCAGTCAAATGACTGAAGACAAAAAAAAAAAATGTCCGAAAACTCTTTGTTATCCAGTTATTGCTAGCGAAAAATTTCATCCGGATTTCAGTTCCCTGGTAAAATATGTTAAAAATAAATTAAGGCGTAATACAACTACAATTTTATAACTACATTGAGTAATGTGTTGAAATTAATTTTGAAAGTTACATTTAGTGTTGTCAACCTAGTTATTCAAATATCTAAATTTATTGTACTAAAATCAGCTGCTATTATTTTTTACAAATTCCTAATATTTTTCTGTTAAGCCTGTTTTTTTTAATAATAATAGTTGATGGTTTTTTTGTTTCTGTGGATTTTATTACAACAATGATTTCAGTATTAAATTCTCTACAAGTTTTGTAATAAAATTTAGGAATTTATCAGTCATTTAACAATGTTATTGTACTTCAACCTAAAAAAAAAACGTGTTTTTCATCGTCGAATTTTTGTTTTACGGTGGATAAAAATTACAGGAGATACAGTTCTAGGGCATTTTTTATTGGATTTTTTCAGGTCAATAAACCATTATATTTATCCCTTATACAACGCCTTAAAAATTTCATTTTGACAATATATTTCTGGGGGAACTGTGATCCGAGCGAAGTTTTTGCTTGCTCCAACTCGATAATAAAGATTGTTTAGCGATTTAAGAGCTTCAAACTCAAACATATAACACTACACAAATAGTTTACCCTAAACTGATCTTTATATGAAAGTGATTATAAAGGTTCATATCTCCGACAGTTCTTTGAACGTGGTAAGGTGTCTTAGTCATGCTAAAGGATTATTATAGGTTTAGAGTTACAGGATAATGACTCTGATACTTTACATATATATATATATATATATATATATATATATTATAATAATAATTATAATTTAAAATTATATATATTATAATTATTATATATTAAATTATATAGTTAAATTAATATATTGTTTTTTGAACTTAGTTACCTTACTAGTTGGCTGGAGAGGTATGATAAGAGACATACAAAAACAAAATAAATGCTTTCACAGCTATAAACGAAAAATGTATCCAGTTTCTTCCAGTATTATAATTACGTGTATTCTTACAGTACGATTGCTCGAAAATAAAATAATCGTTCTCCATCTTTTAACAAATATTTTATTAAAAAAATAAAATTTTTATAAAACGTTTTCCTTATTTCAAGCGTTACAATCAGTTTCCAAATCATTTCCCTTTTCTCCTGAATTACTCTTTATGAATATACATAAACTTATATCAGATAAACTTCTTTTGTCAGTTCAGATAATTATTTATGTTATATATGAATTCAGATTTGATGATTTTATGTTAAATCAAATTAAGTTAAATTTGAATCTGTTTTTGAAAAATTTAATTACAGTACAGTGTAATTATATTTTAGCCTCCTATTTCTATGTTATTTGTTAACATATCATTTAAATGTTTTTTTCAGTTATTTTATGAACGGTTTTATTCAACTCTCCATTCCTTCTTCGGGAATCCTATATCCTCATTATTTTTTTTAATGTAATTTTTTCTCTAAGGTTTTGTTCTTCTACATATTCCTCTATTATCACATTAATTAAAACTGGACTCTTAATTAATGGTTATATAGTGTTTATTCGTTTAAGAACCAGACTTCATAACAATTTTTTAAACTAGGTAATTTTCAAAACAATAATTTCCTGTAAAATCACATTTCAATGCCTATTTGTTCTTTCGTTTTTTCTACTGCCTGTGTTTTAATAATTTAAATTTATGGTTCATCAAGATATTTTCAAGAACTCTTTTTTAGTGTTAGTTTGCATAGTGTACTTTATTTATATAAAAACAATTCTTGTGTAAGGTACTTTGCCTTTTTAAGAACAATTTTATTGATTATATTTTTTTTTTATTTATAACTTTCAATAAAATTTCTTATAAATATAACTAATCACTTCAATTATAATCTGAAAAATTAGGTAAAATAGATAGTAAGATAGACATATATATTTTTTTTTAATTAAAAAATGGTGAGTAAAAAAAATAAATAGAAAAAAGGAAAAAGGGAAGAAATAAAAAAAACAATAACAGTAATTATTTAAAAAATTTTAAAATAGAGTTATAAAAATATATATTTAAAAATGCGATGTGGACACTACATGACTTCCTTGTACGTCTATTAAATTACATATACACATTTTTTTTAACGAAAAGTACATAAAATTTTATTTCATTAATAGCTTCTGTTATTTTTTCACATTTTTTTTATTGTTATTATTCAATTATTTATTGTAAAACTTTTTTTTACAATCAGAGTTAATAATTATTAATAAATCAATATATTTAAATTAAGAAAAAGTAGATGAAGTCGGATTTGAACCGATCTGCCTTTCTCTTGTAAGATCCAAATATTTCATTAATTAGAATCTTATTTGGATATAACTCTGAAACCAATGAAAATAAGTACAGTATGATATATCTTTGAAAAAAATCTCAATGTGGGCTTATTACTGCAGTTAAGAAAAAGTCCATAATACATTTTTTTTTTTTGATTTTGGGTTTTTTGGACAATTTTTATCTAGTCTATTGCTTGAACTCTTGCTAAATGTCCCTAAAACATATTTTATAAGTCTAGATATAGCATTCAAACTATTAAATCATATAAATTTGGTAAAAACCAGCATTGATTGAAAATTCATCTCAAAAAGGGGAGACTTTTGAAACACCATTATCTTTGAAATTATTACACGTATAAAAAATGTGATTAATAGGTATAAAAAAATTACTCTTAGGATATTTTTTCGAGATTTATCCCTATTTCCGTATACTCCTTATCTTTCTTTTTATTTCTTCAAATGTTAATGGGATCGATGCGTTTTGATTCTAAAATTAACAGAGACTACCCTAAAAATTTCAAGTTTCTACATCAATTCGTTCCTGAGATATTAAAAGAAATAAAAGTGGAAACATATACTAGGTTTGAGAAAATTTTATCCGACTTTATTTTTTATTGCGGTAACCAGTTGTCACACGGAAGAAGAACCGTCGTGGAATAAGACCTTGATTCGTATTGGTTGTGATGAGTCACTACTCATTAAAGTTCAAAAGTTCTGTTAAAAGATCATTAAAGTCCTGTTCTCATTAAAGTTCAAAATGACTATACAGGTTGAGCAGAGAATATGAGTTAAATTTTGTCAGATAATTTACGTAAGTAGAGCAAATAAAGATTTAAACGCTTTCTATGATCAAGCAATTTTTTGAATAGATTATAAGAAATGGGACAAGAGGAATTATGGTGGTCACTAATAATTACTTCGAAAATTGTTTCCAACAATGGAATTATCGCTCGGTAAGTGTTATATTAGAAGGGGCCTAATTTATAGGAGACAGGTCATTGAATTGAATAGATTTAGTATTTTTGTTTTTATAAACCAAGGACGAATACATTTTGATCACATTTCCTACATAAACACATACATATGTTTAAAAGCATGTTTTTTGCAGGATCTTGATGTTTTATGATAACTTTTAAGTCTTTATGGCTCACCTTTTTTAATATTCTAAAATATAATAGTGTAAAAGAAAAATGTCAGAAGCTATATATATTAGTCACGAAATATTTTTAGTTTTTTAATTTCACTGACTGCTTAACTGGTGATTGGCATTCAAAGCTAAATTATTTATTTTTAAACTTAAACTATTTTCATTTACTTTAAAGATTTTTTTAATATTTTTAATTATTTACTTACATTCTAGAAAATTTTGATACGAGTTAACTATGTCTACAAGTTTTAAGAATATCTCATGAAACTATTAAAAAGTAGCGGCTATCCACGGCTTCGCGCGCGTACCTGACGTGTAGCTTAAGCTCTTTGACGCTCATTAGATCTTCAGTTTCAGAAGCTCTGGTTGCAGCTAGCGGATATTATCGCAGCTGAACACTAAGCAAGTGAGAGTAACAATGAGGTTTGAAATGGATGAAAAGGAGATAGCAGATGAAATGGTGGCTTACTCTCACAACAAGATAAAGAACAAAACAGTTGGCTATCAATTTTTTACTTCGGTATCAGAGACCAGGCAAATTGAATTTGTAGTAAATTGTATGGTTATTCAGAAAATTACCACCACGTTGATCAATTTTCTCACTCTTTTCGAAAAACCTCATAGCTGAGCGTTAAAATTTTGTTTCAGTGGGTTTTAAAAGGGAGTTGAGGGAGTTTATTCAAAATAAAATGTATATATAGCTTTTCTCCTGTTTTTGAGCTGTTAGGGTGCAAAATTTCATCACGCTCGGAATAAAACTGGATTTTTTTAAAAGACATAACAACATAAAACATGCTTCTTTATATATATAAATATCGCATCAAAATATATTAAATAATGTGGAAAAAATTACAATTAATACGATTACAAATATTTAAAAATTAATAGGTTTATCTAAAACTATTTGTCCTTTTATTAATGAAAAAAAATACGCATGCTTACTTTATCTCATTAAAAGAAAAATTTATTTTTAGTATTGCTGTTGTTATTATTATAATGGTTATTTATTATCTTTAGTCATTCGTAAAAATAGTTTTAAAAAATAAACTACCGTAAAATATGCAACAAATAAAATGATAAACATATAACTTAATTATAATTTTAAATAGAGGGTGATATTTTATATCACGTGAAGTAAAACATCTCAGAAGGGCTACAGTATATTTATGCTGATCAAATATATTTGCATATTTGACATTAGGCTCGGTTGCGTTCAGCTACAAAGACATGACACAAAATGTAGGTGGTGATATTAAATATATCATCATGTATTAAAAAAGATGTATATGTATGAATACTACAATAAGAATGATGAAAATTATTATATATCTTCATCATAACAGCAATCATTTATAATTTTCATGCTTAGAGATTCAAATAAGATAATTTATCAGTTACTTTTATTTATATGATTGCAATAAATGAACATTTATTCTGCAATTAATAAATTTTAATGGATTGAGTTGTGCATAATACGTACATAATTTCATCATTTCATTTATATATATATATATATATATTTGATACAAGCAGTATAATAAATCATAAAATGACGTATTTTACCTTAAAAAATAAGCGAGAAAGCAAGGAATAAATTTTCTTTGAGCAGCTGAACTTTTATACATAACTAAACTACACCATATTATAGAAATCCGTCCTACTGAAACACAGAGACCAATGTTTGACTGGAATTATTATGACTTTGATATCTTTTTACTTTATTGAAATTAAGTACCAAACACCATATTTTTAGCTACTGTTAATCATAAATATATATATATTATATTAATCCGATCAACCCAAGTACAGAGTTAATAAAATAAAATAAAAATAGGATGACACCTACCTTATTCCATAATCCAAGCAAAAGCTCTTTCGCGAGTACCTCGCGAAATCAGTTGCTCTATAATTTTTCTAATTTTTCGTGGCAAAATACGATTTTTTCTCTGTACAGAGACAGTTTGCGCGGCAATCTCTCGGGATTCTACACCCAAAAATGACAACAAAAGTTCATATAAACATAGATCAAAAAATGGTTCGTTAGCGAGTTTCCGACGCGAAACATTTAGCCCCTGTTTTTGTTCCTTCTGTGAAATTAAACCTTACCAAAATTTTAGGCCTTTAGCTTCCAACAATGACTCCTTCAAGGCGCTGAGCATCCACGACTACACTCGACATATAAGTGATTAGAGATTGGAGCCTGTCTGTCCAGTTGGGAGCACCAATTTACGAATAAATAATTTGGCGTTGAACATAAGCACAAACTAAACAAAATTTAAAAAGTCATCAGTGATAAGTTTTGAAAGGAAAATCTCGTTCCTTCCCGGGGATAAGTTAATAGATCTTTAAAATGTTACGTCAGATCTCTATGAAGTTAGTATAGCACCTTTAATAATTTTAATAGAAAAAAAAATTTAAATATTACATAACTATTATGATAAAAAAACTTCCTTACAAAACAGTTTAAAACAGTTTAACATTATACTACTTTTTCGAAGACTTAATCAGTTATAAAACTCTAGCTGATTCGAATTTTAAATAAATTTGTACATTACACTTTCAATTTATCAATTTAGATTTTTCAATTTCCACGTCAAATCTTAGAGTTTTTTGTCGAAAACTATCTCAAATATAGAAATTATTCAAATCTACTTAATTTTGGAATATTTTTGATATATTTTTCTAACTTCCATATTATGCAGTGTACAATAATTTAGTATAATAATTTTACACTCGTCAAATTTATGTTTTTATTCAAGGAATAATTCTCATATTCAGTCATACTTAGGAAAATATTAAATGTTAAAAATAGACTACATATTAAATATTAAACTGACTAGATAAAAATACTTTAAAATTATATATTATAAAGTTAGCTTACGGGTCAAGGTAATACATACTAATATAATATTAATAGTAGTAACCAATCAGAAAATTTTCTTTACTTTATGCCCACTCTTTGTACCACAGTGTACACTATAGTGTTGTTATAACAAATCACGGTACAGTTTACATTTTTGTTTTGTTTTAAGAAAAAATTCTCATTACTTCTAAATGAAAGTACTGTGTTTACAAACAAAACATAAGCGTTTAGACATTATAAAAAATTAATTTATGAGAAATAAAAAAAAAATATATATATATTTTTATTATACTCTTATATACACACACCATGTATGGTGTGTAGATCTATATAAAAATTATGTATTTCTGAAAATTAAATTAAATTGTTCTAATTAAAAAAAAAAAATTAGTTATTGTTTTTAATTATATTCATTACTTGATACGAAATGTGATTTCAAAATATTCATTTATTTATCTTTTATTATTTATAAACTAGTTCAAAAAGTGAAAAAAAAAAAATTAAATCAAAATACAGAAATGCTACCACCGCCTGTGATCGAAGTATAAAAAATATTATAGAACATCTGTTACCTTCATATGCTAGTATACGTGGTTATTGATGATCCCTATTATATAATATTGGCGACAGCATGTTATTCTCCTTTTAAAATCAATACAAGTATAACTAGAAAAATTTTGTAATCTTTTGGCACTTTTTAAAATTTAAATAAATTCGTTTTCATTAATTTACTAATTAATGATAAATACTTACTAATTTTCTTCATAATCAGTTTCACAAAAAAGATGAAAAAGCTTTCTCATTAAATTTGAGTACCTTGTTTTTCAATCTTTACGAATATAATTTATATCGAAGTAGTTAAAAATGTGTATTAACAATTCATATGAATGAAAGTAGATAATATTTTTTATTTTTAATGAAATTATCTAAAATAAGATCATACTGTTTTACGTTATGATTGTTTAGAAACTGCTTCGAAATATGCCTCTTGAAGATAATAAAAAGTGAATATATTTCTAATTTATATTATTATATTTACTTCAATTTATCTCTTAAACTACTGCTGAAATATAATTTTTAAACGTTGAGATCTTCAAAAAAACGTTGTTAATCATACTCTTTTCTGTTTACAATTGTTCAAAAATATAAACCGAAAATACTTTATAAAAAAAATCACGAATAAATCCAGTTCAATTTATCAAAATACTTATTTTATTGAAAATATCGTTAGGGTTACGATTAAAAATTGAACTCTTTTTTTCATTTGCGGCTAATTCGTCTGAATAATGGTAATCCTGCATATTGAATAAAAATGTATATTTAGTATCTTGTACTTTTTACTGGACTGAGATTCTTTCTTACAGTGAATTATTCTATGGTATTTCACTTATCTTTTAATTTCACAACATGACTACATATTTACATAAAAGTTCAGAATAGAATTTATTCTGTTCCACTTTTTGTTGGAGACAAGTTCTTTCTTTGTAGTTGGAGTTCAATCTTCACCCATCTTTAATGACGAATTATGCAAAATAATTAAAATTTTTATTCCATGTGTCAAAATTTCTCTGGACGGCTTATATTCTGCTTTGCGCTTTTCCTTCTATGTTCTCTGTAGGGTTCATCTCAGTGAAACATCCAACAATAGTCAGTCATAATCATAGCAGTCCATTTTCCTTGATATCTCCATTTCTTTCATGTCCGATGAAATCCCTCACGCATCTCTTCGCTAACGGCACACAGAATTTCAGGAAAATAGTTGACAAATGAATTTAGGAAGTGAATCTTCAAGCTCATGGAACAGCCTAAATTGTTGAACTTCTATAGGATGTTCCTAACTATTGATTTGATACTTCTTATTTTCCTGAAACTTGCTTATTACGCCTTTAACGGCACCACAGACTTCTTTTTCTGCAACTTCAATTTTCTTCTCAAAATTACTATCGATGATAAGTTTTCTAATGCCATGACCAATAAAGACACCCTCTTTTAGTTTAGGTTGATAAGACTGAAAATTTGTCACAGATGTATTTAAAACATTTACCTCCTTTTGCTAAGGCTTCCACAAATCACCTCATCAATCCTAACTTGATATGTAGAGGTGGAAGGAGAACTTTATACGGATCTATGATAGCTTTCCAGAGCACATTTTTGGTTCCAAATTCTAATAAAGCTCTTTTTTGCCAATCTTTACTTATCCAATGATGTTATTTGTCTCTGCTATCCGATTCACACAAAAAACAAGGAAACTTTGTGTGTCCTCCTTGCTGTCCTAGAAGTATCGATATTATTTTGAGATTGCCCCATGTAATCCTCTTATGATTGTCGTATTTAATTTTATCGATAACGATTTCCAAATTATCGTAACCCTCTTTTAAATAGATAGAATGTCCGACGACAGGTATTGACGGATCAGTACTCCCACTGTAAAGGATAACTTTGAGGCTTCTTTTCGACGAATCTATGAACAGTCTCAAATCAGTACTTTCATACGGAATGTTAAATCGAGTCAAAAATCAACGTACATCAGTGCAGAATACTAATTCACCTTGTTCCAAAAAATATGGAAGAAACTCCTGTTGTTTGTAACTGAACCAGAAAAATGAGGTACTAGCTGCTAGCAGATTCTTCTCTTTAAGCATGCAACCAAGCAATTATGAATTTCTTTTGGTCAGATGTAAGTCTCAAACCAAATCGTTTAGTTCTGATTGTGAATAAAGCTCTGGTTCACAGGTATCTCCGGGTTCGTACTCATCGATGGTATCTTCGTTTAAATTACTTGTGTCATGTAAATTTTTTGGTGGAATTGGCACTGATACGTCTGGACTATGAGGAACCGGGCGTATAGCGGATGGAATATTTGTATAGCCGATTTTTTTTATTCTTCAAATTGCAAACGTCACCAGTCGAACAAAAATAATAGTTATTAGTGTGATTTTGTGGCTCTCACCACACCATTGGAACTCTAAATTTGAACGCTTCTTGTTCACCCTATGACCACCGTCTAAGTCCTTCAACATATTTGTAGCATACGTAGTGGAATGCCCAAGTTTTGTCTTCATCTCCTATTTTCATTTCGAAATACGCGAGGGTCATTTGTCGAACGAAACTTGTTATATATATTTATTTTTGCCGTTCCACTATTAATTCGCCAAAAATGTAACAAAAAG
The DNA here is from genome assembly GCF_047948215.1 of Lycorma delicatula. Taxonomy (NCBI): domain Eukaryota; kingdom Metazoa; phylum Arthropoda; class Insecta; order Hemiptera; family Fulgoridae; genus Lycorma; species Lycorma delicatula. Next base: position 305,859,361 of record NC_134455.1, read on the forward strand.
AATGTGCAAAATTTTTGCAGCCTTTTAAAGCCATTTTGAAAACTGAATGTCTGCTGTATGGGCTGAAAATATTTTTTTCACCGATAAAAACGCATTTGATCAAGAAGGACGGAAAAAGATTTGATTTATGCACGCTGATGATTGAAACAGCACTGATAATTCTTGCACGTTGCATGAATGGCGCGGATAGCTGCCAATAAACATGTTACATCTTGTTAAGTCTCGTCACAACCTGTTGGCCAAGCTCTCCCACCGTTTCATCATCATCAACCAATTCCCTTCCACCCACCTCTTCGGATCATTAAACTGTTTAACTATAAGAATGTATAGTATAAGCCAAAAAAGTAAATATATTATATTTATAAATTTTTTAAAATAAAATGATTTATGACTATTTTATAATATCACATTTTCGCAATTTTTCCATTTTTTTACAAATTTTTAAATTTGCGATTGGCAAAAAATCCTGATATGATGGAAAAAGTGAAGGTTATTTTCGGATTCAGCGCTAAAATATACATAGGAATCAATTATCAAAAGTTAAAAAAAACATTCCATAACCCAAATTTCGCAAGTTTGTGATATCATGAACCTAACACTTATTTTAATTTTTGTAAATAACTTTCATCGGAGCAAAGAGAAAATGTTGATGCCACAAAAGATTGGAGAAAGGGCACTGCACGGTTGATAATGGCCACCATTGATAGTAAAGTTATTTAGTATAAATAACTTAAATTACATTGTAATAATCGCTCACTCAAATGTAGTTTGAGTGCATTTGAGTGTTTATGTTATGGTTATTGGGCTTCAGCCTTTTGCCAAATTATCTAATCTCAATATAAATTAAATATAAGGTAACCTGAGAGATAACACTAAACTGTTCAGTGTCCATTTTTAAATAGTTTTTAAGTTTTAAATAATGTATTGAAGTTATTAATTATATTATCTTCAAAATGTTGGTTGAATTCCCTATTGCTCTGTTTTAATACAAATTTTATAGATCGGGTTATAAAACATTTTTAAAGGAGTTCTCAGAAAAAGTATGATAAAATCCTAGTATCAGCTTAGAGTAAAAACGAGTAAAATTACAACAAAAAAAACCGTAAGTAATAATCATATTATATTTTCTTTGATCCATTTAAACTTTCATTTAAAATTCTCATTTTAACCAACTGGGGTATTGGCAATTCAACTCTAATACCTTAATTTTAAATGGAAAATGCATGAATAAGCAAAAACATCAATATTTTTTCTGTATACTCAAATAATAATCCTTTATAACCTGAATTACTCATATTCAAAAGAAAAGCTTGATATAAAGTTGTAAAGGTTCTTTACTTTGTATTATAATTAATGCAATATTTTATTATAGATTAGCGCAACAATCATTGGATATTTTTATAAATTGAAAAAAATATATATTACTTTTTTTTTTAATAACCAAGCAATCGAGTTTATGCCTCAAGATGTCTTATATCTCACCGTAATTAATATTTAAATATTTCCCTTTTTTGTTAAATTCAATAAGTATCACGGTTAACATGAGTCACAATACGTTTTATAAATGGAACCGCTATTCTCAAGTTAAAGAAACTTCTATGCCAGGCTGTCTTGCGATCGTAAAGAGTTAAGTGTTGCTTATTTTTGTTCATTGGCTCGAATAAACTATAATTTACCACTACTGTACATCAACATCATAAGCATTATTGCAGGCTTCGTAATATTCAACACTACAAATAAAAACTTCACCCTTCACCTTACAGGACACCTTGCCCTCCTATGCTTCACTGTAGGTATGAATTTTATATCATTACTCCCATAATAAGCAATTCTACTTAATTGATCCTATATTTAATCCGTCATAATCAGGAGAAAGTTTACAATAGCGCAAAGATACAAATTAACCAACACACTTTCTATTGTAAAATAATGAAATACTGACATTGCCTTAACTCATCTGTGGTAAAGAGTGCCACAAACGATTTGAAAAATTTCTGAAAGTTAATTAGTAATGATATAACTATTCACAATTACAGCGATCGATTGAAATCTTGATTCAGGTTTCACAGTTTAGATTAAACTTGTGAACCGTTGCAAAGTTAATTATTTACACATAACTTTGCATACAATTTTCTTTTTTATACTCTTTAAATAAAATTTCTTTTACAAAATATGTGTAGTCAACGTTTTAAAAACTATCCAAAATATTTTAAAGAAAAATATCCAAGAGGATTAAAGCTTTTTATGGGTTTAATAGAGTTCAAAATAATCCATGCATGGCTATTTATTTGTAACTGAATTTTATTAAGAAGATATTATTCTAGGCCAAGTTTTCAAATAGAAAAAACAAACCTTTCTTTTTTTCAAACTTCTCTTCTTAATATTTTATAACATATAGTAATGAAAAATGACAGTTCTGTTTGCTTATTTTCTATAGTAGCCTAGGGTGCAATACAACGTTTTTGATGACATTGGAGTTTAATAGCGACGTGAAAAAATTTAACAGAACTGGACTATACTATAGCATCAATCTCTTTTCGTAAAAAAGCGTAAAATAATATCGCTTGTGGGTCTTCTTTAATTTCGTACTTATAAAAATAAAAAAATTTAATTTTTAATTTTAATATTTAAAAATTAATATTTTTAATTTTTTTTTAAATCCTGTAATAATTTAAATTAAATTTTACCAAAAATCAGACATGTTGTCTAGTGGGTGCTGCTTTATAAGGTTTCTTATCATATCTATAAAGTACTGTCAAATTCTAATTCATTTCGTTATAAAAAATCCAAAAAAAACATTAAATTTAAACTAAAAATTTTCCATTGCTACCTTTGAGTATTTGTTAAAAGCAACGTATAAAAATATCTGGGTTTTCTTAAAATTTTGGTTGATCTGGTGCTTCTGAAAATTGTAACAGCAGTTAAAGAGCTATATAAAAGTGAAATTCTACCTAACTATTAACTTTTTGTAGACATTTAAATGTATTAAAAATTAAGATTCCATGGATTTGATTTTATTGTTTACACAGAGAGTTCGTAAAGTCGCTGTGCAGTATGCTTAAGAATAGTGTGGTGTATTCTATTTTTTCCCAAGCATTAGGTTGATTCCCCTGTGGGTTCGTGGGCGTTGTCAGTTATTGGGTTGTGATTGAAAGTGTTTCGTTTATCGGGATTAATATTTGCGAGAAACTTAATAGCTCTTTGTGTATAGAAACGGATTTTTCTCGTTGATCACGTCTTTCGTGAAGGTGACAAGTATACTGTTTAATGAAGCACAAGTTTTCTGAAAAGTCTCAAAAACTCCTATTCTTCACCGCAATGTAATTTGAATTCCATCGAAAAATTTAAAGCAACAGGCTCTCTTGAATTCGCTGATCGAAGTGGAAGATCACCTAAACTAAATGAACAGAAACTGCCAGATATTTTGGATGCTATGATCGAAAATACATCAAAGTCAATGTGCAAGTTAGCACAGCACGGACTTGCTACCGCACGTAAAGCTGTAAGAAAAGAACTGAAACTTTTCCCCTACGAAGTGATGTGTGTTCAAGAACTGAAACCTACAGATCATATCATGCCGAAAGACTAAATTATTGTCAATGGTTTAAACGTTTTATTGACCAAAATTCCGTAGGTACCCTCGACAATATGTTTTTACAGATGAAGGGTGCATTCATCTGGGAGGGTCTATCAATTCACATAATACATGCCTATAATCGACAGCTAACCCTCATCAAATACACAAACAATACATCTGTAAATCTTGTAAATCTTTACAGAAAAAGAAAATTAGAGTCTGGATAGTGTGAGTAGAACGCATATTGTGGGTCCAATCTTTTTTTTAAATACAGTAAATAGTGATCGTTGTTGTGCTGTTTTAACAAACTTTATTAGTCAGTTAACAGAAGTGGAAATCAATCACGACTGTTTAACAAAGTGGTCCACACCGCACACAGCTAATATGTCAATGACTTTTTTACGATATGTCTTTGGTTACGGAGTCATTTCAAAGGGTTGTGGCCTGTACGATTACTCGATCTGATTTCCCCCACATTACTTTCTACGGAGGGCAGTGAAGCAAGCAGTGTATCGCATCAGACCACGCACGATTATCTAACTAAAACTCGCAATTATAGCGTACATACGAAAAGTTCCAGTACATCAGCTGATTAACGTGTTTGAAAACACATTGAAATGTGTGCAGTTTTGTATTAATGTTGAAGTAGGTTATTTCCAATACTTTTTGTAAACTATTCTAGTTATTGTAATATCCGTTACTATAACGGAATTTTATTTTATTAGTTCCTAATAAAATAAAAATTCAAAGTAATAATTAAGTAAATTTCGTCATTATACTTAATAATTCCAGTGCTAAGCAAATCTCGAACGTATTGTATAAAATGAAAATAATATACGAGTATAATACATTATTATATCTATTAGAATAAATAATAATTTACTAGAAATATTACTACTGATTCTTCAATACATTTTTTTATAATTTAAGTAATAAATAATGTACTATGTTTACCAGATTTCAATATCTTCTATTGATTAGTGTTAGAAAATGGTTTTTGTGAACAGAAAATAATTTTGTTTCACCGCCCCTCCCTTGAACCTTCCCAGACGTTCTACAAAGTATGGCACATCGGCCTTCTTTTTAAAATAAACACCGTCTTCCTTATCATTATTTGAAAATTTTCATTTCCCTTTTAAGTAAGAGATATCTAAAGGCTAAATTCTGTATTGAATATTCTCAACTATTTTCTATAAATGCAGGCGTTTCTCAAAGAATTGTCCATCTCCGATCCTGCACTCTATATGAGTATTTACCTCCGATATACCTGTTTTTGCTGATTCCATATCGACCCAAGCAATTCACCGGTCAGCAGAAACCGCATCACAACACTTCAAGAACAGATATACAACATCGAAAAGCAGAAATGCAGGTGGCAGAAATTGTAGCTTATGAAGTTTAATGGAAATAAAATTACACTCTTGCGTTCAATCTTCGAAAATCTGTCCACCTGTTACACATAATAAAATTCAGGTACCAGGATCGGATTCGGCAAAATAATTAGATATTTATCTTGCCAAAATACTCACATGGAAAACTCACATTTGGATAAAAAAGAAACTTATAACATCCTGACCCCCGTATGGGAACGAACCTGGCTTGTGACGATCCCGGTCGTAACAATATCCCCTCCGTTTGTAGTTCTGATGGGCTTTACCGGGGGTCGACATTGAGACCGTCTAAACTTGATAATAAAACAGTCATCAGTTTGGTCTTTGTCAGGATGCCACCGATGCAAATGCCTCATAAAACAGAAACTTTTCTTTTTCTGTTTAGCTACAATAAATGCGGATGATACGAATGAGTGTAAATAAAATGTAGTCTTGTACAGTATCAGGTTGACCATTCCTGAGTTGTGTGGTTAAATGAAACCAAAGTACACCGGTATCCACGATCAAATATCAAATCCGTATAAAAGTATCTGCCTTTGCTAGGATTTAAACTTTGGAACTCACGACTTCGATACCAGCTGATTATCGATGACGAGTTCACCACTAGACCAACCCGATGGACTACATAATATTAAATTTCGTCAATGTACTGGATTCTAAATACAAACTCAAAATTATATCTAAAAAAGTCTTAATAATTTACAAAGTCATCCTTTAACCGATGTGCATCTATGGTATCCAATTATTATTCGGAACTTCAGCTAAATCCAAAGTTTTACGTAACAGCACAGATTTATCTTTATACATCGAGACCTCAACATACCTGCAGTTGAAGAAGGGATCTTAAGCTTTTCTTCGACGTACGATTCAAGACTCAATAACTATCCAAATGTTATGATAATTAACCTTTTGTAAAACAGTGACGATACTCGATATTTGCGGCGTTTACATCCTACTCACCGTTTTTTTAAATTTCAATACTTCTAAAAGCTAAATGCACTTGTAGGAGTTAATTGCTATTGAGCTTTGTCCTTTAATACATTCACCTCATCTATTCGTTATTCCGACGAAACGGATAATAGATATCTAATTTTATTTTAAAACCAATATACTATAGAAAGAGTTGGGTTGAAAGATACAAAAACCATTTTTAAACTAGTTAAAAACAGATTTCTTTTTATATAAATAATAATTTCTCTTACTTAAATCAAAGCATATTTAGAATTAATTATATTTTATTTTTTATCTGCTGAGCAACATGATTCAATTAATAAAATAAATTACATCCATTTCCATCAATCTTCGTTTAAATTAAACTTTACTTTTATTCGTTACGTATCCTGCTTTCAGATTGTATTGATAGACTAAAATTTTACGATCTTTTTTATTGTAATTTTTATTTATGTTGTTAAAAATATGTAGGTTAAAAAATATTTGCTTATTAAAAATTAATTGAATCTGTATTGGTTAAACAGAGTTTCTATGATATTTGTAATTGTGATGGAATTTTTAATTTATAATTTCGTAGCACATGATGTATTTTAAAAATAATTTATATTATAAAGGAAAGATTTACGTATAAATACCTACATCATTTTCTATCTTTCGTCAGTAGGAATAAAAATAATATTAATGAATACAGTATTAAAATATTTCATGACACAAATTAGTGCCAACATTTATAAAAACAAACAATAAAAATATAATTAAATAGTTTTTCTGGAGAAAATTTTTCAAAAATAAATTAATAGACAAAAAAATATAGAATATGAGTTTTTAAATATAGGTTAACTAATAATAATACATTAAAGTTATATACATCTGCAGTTGTTATATGAAGAATGATATTACTGGTATTTTGCCAGATCCTAGAATAAGCTTGTAAAGCATCCGCTGCCGAAATATTAACGATTAAAAAGGTTGAATATGAATGTCAATCTAATACTTTATAAACACACATAAAATAAATATTAATTGTGAACCACGAATTAGATTAAATTATCGATAAATTTTGCATGAAATAATTTTTCCTCCTCTACCAAATGATTTCATTTCTCGTTTTCTAACGGCCATATTTTTTAAACGTAAAAATAATTTCAATATAAAGTCTATAAGGCACTAAAATACATTATTATAAACTGATTCGTAGTGTGGTTTCATAAAAATTTTAAATAATTATAGTATTTTTACAACTTCTGAAAATTAAATGGAGAAATATATAAATTAATTTGTTTTCTTTAACAATAATGACTTTGTAACTTGCAAAATCCTTCACTAACAACATCTAGAACAATTAATAATAAAAACAGCTACTAATTGTATTCAAACTATCGCCTTGACATGGAATTCAAATATTTGGTATATAAATTAAACCGAAAATTCTACTGAAATCTCTACTGAAATTCTGAATAATTTTTAAATTAAGCCCCATTATATTACGTTCATTTTTATTATTATAATATTCTAATGTTCGTTTCAGTCTAATCCCACCATTTAGTTCCAAGATGAATCATCGATAGCAATCATAAATTATTATTCCTTACAAAGTGTTACATTCAGCTTTTTACTGGAGCCGTTTGTTTCACAACCTACGCTCCAGTCCAGCCTTCCTTTTCACTGATCTAACAAATGAGTAGTTTTTTGAAGCAAATAAATTTCATGCTGTTTCACTGTACCACTACCATATTTTTAATCGAAGCGTTTTATTTATAATATAATTATTTTTGTTAGTCATCTTCTACAATAATTTAATAATTTTTTTTAAACTTCAATTGTTTCCTAAGTATTTTACTGATACTTGTAAAATATTCTCAAATAACACCATTTTCTAAAATTAATCTCTGAATATTTTTTGTTTAACCTCCAGGACCACCATTAGGTATTGTTTCAAAGGATGAGATGAATGATTTGTATCGTGTGTGAAAATGCCATGCCTGACCGGGATTCGAACCCTGGATCTGGATGAAAAGCCGAGACGCTACCATTCGCACCACAGAGGCCGGGGCCGTTTTCTTTTTAGTTTTGTTACTATACATTTCCTAAAGTTTCATTTATATACCAATAGAAAGTACGATTACTGTTCTAGCAATTATCTTTTACCTAATCAATCCTTAAATTGTTTTCATCGTAGCGTATCGTTTTGAAATATATCAGATACAAAATTCCAAGATATTTGTTAAAAGAATATAACATTTCTCGAATAATTAGTATTATCTTTGTAAAACATTTTTAAAGTATAAAATGCATCGATATAACGATGAATTTAATTCTACATTTACATTTAATTTACAATTAATTCTAAATTCAATTTTAATTTACATCAAAATTCTACATTATCGTAATATTATAAAGACATATCATTATAAATAAATCAGTATGATCTTGAATGGAAAAAAATTGGCTTGAACCATTATGTGTTAAAAGTTTGTCCTTTTCTTAGTATTTTAAATGAAACTATTTTTTACTGTGAAATTATTGCAATAATTTAAATAATGATTAGAAATTTTCTAAAGTGGAGCCTAACCATCTTCCCAATTTTTATGCATTAATAATATTTTTATTAATTTTTTCTTTTATTTAGTTTTGTTTGCTTGATGTTAAGACCACGTAAGGCTTCATCACTAAGCTTTTGAGTGGCATATCAAAGTAATGGAATTTTTTAACGTATGAAAAATACCATGCCTGACTAGGATTCAAACCTGGGACCTCCGGATGAAAGGCCGAGACGCTACTACTCCACCATGAAGTTCGGCACAAACTAGTAATACTGAAATGATACATTGCTGTAGAGACTACTTATCTCTGTCGTATAGATATAATGGTCTTTGTTTTTTTTTCTTAAAAAAAAAAATTAGATTTGATGATTAAATAATACGTATTTTAATCAAGGATTATTACAATTATTATTTTTAAGTTTGACAGGTATGCAAAAAAATACAAATTAATAGATAAAACTTTCAGTTTTGTAAATTTAATTTTGTTTTAAAAATAATCTATTTTAAGAACGTATGAATAAGGTAGAACATTATAACTGTAATCGTGCTTAAGAAACCTGTTTGAGAAATAATAGATTTGTCAATCCAGAACCCGCTCCTGTCATGTCAAATCATTAATATGTATTACTGGAAAGATATTTCAATATAATAGTATAGATTTTTTAAAGGCTGTAATACGATCGATAATGATTATTAAATTGTATGCCCATTTAACCATCAATAATCATATTTATTGAACTGAATAAAAGAATTTTATTTTACACCTGTCATTTATTAGAAACCTGTTTTAGTGGAGATTACATTCTACTTTTCAATTCTGGTTTAAAAAAAATGTTGTAAAAAAGTCATAATTTAATCATTTAGTCTAAACAATTAAACTACACTGATTTTAATCACCTTAGAAATAAATTTTCGATTGGTAAATAGATAAAACGTACATTCGGAAGCATATTTTAACCAGAATCCAACATTTAAGGATTTAGCTCAGGTATTTCCGGTAGTATGCTATAGTATGTCATGTGTTAACACTTACAAGTGCCTAGTCAATTATGTATCCATGCATTTGTTGACAGTTATATGTCATTACGTTATATTCAAGAATTTTGTATAAATCTAAATTTATGACGTTAGTGAATCTTACGCCTTCGACTTAACCGAAAACTCATCTTCAATTTTTACAAATCATTGATAAACTTAAGTTTTTTAGTCCTTGTAGTTAAGGTTACATATTATTATTTTATTTTATATATGAAATCAAATGTGTTGAAATAGTGGTTATCAAAGGTAAGATTCTAGAAAATAATTACAGGGCAATTTTTTCTTTATTAATGTGACTTTAAATACAAGTTTAAGTAACATAAAACTGTACTAATAACAGTATTAAGTATTAATTATATTACTGTTTTTATTTTTATAATTCCATAAACTTGACACATTTAATTTTATACTCTTGGCACCATTAGGGAGTGTGCGGTTCAAGACAAAATTATATTGAGCTTCTTTTTTTAAGTTCAATAACCCAAAAAAATTATTTCATAGAACCGAAATGCTTAACCATAAAGATGTTAGGCATACTATCGTAATCAGTCGATCTGAATATTTAAAAAATTACGAAAATTTCAAGAATTAATATATCTTCCTTCTTTTATTTAATAAATAATTTACATCGAAATAAATATTATTATAGATTGAAAAAATATCATAAACAGCAAAAACAACTTCATCAGTCCGTATTAAAAACATTTTACATATAAATAATAACAATTTCTATAATAATTCACGTATTTTTTATTGTAAACAAGAAAGAATTTAACCGGAGTTAAAGTATTTATAGAATTTGCTCTTGGCGTTTAGCCAGCATTGCAAGGTAACAGTTAGTTATTTACCAGGCAATCGTATTTTCTGGTTAGACGCACATTAATTTGTGAAAAAATAATTAGGTGAATGTTTAAGTGTGGATAGATTTAAACATTTGCTTAGTATTTTTTATGCATACAGGTTTTATTTTGCATAAATAAAAATAATGCAGTGGGATTTAATAATTTTTAGCATCTTAAATACATGAAATTAACGGAGAAAATTAGAACGAATATTGATTGGTTTTTATCAATATGACTTCAAAATTTGGTTAATTATCAATGTCTTTGTATTGAATTTATAAAAAAAATGTGGTTATAATAGCTTCAAATATTTATTCTAATCTAACGTTTTATCTCAGCATATTTATCTCAGAAATTTAATAAAATTTATTTCCATAACATACTGTAAATGAAACCTTTAAAATTTGTGTACCTAACCTTTTATTTATATAAAATAGAATCCATTTATATGAATGTTTAACTAAAGAGCTTTAAACAAATTCTATTCAGTTACGTATTGCAATTATCTATTCATAACATACTTTCTTAACCACTACCAGTAATTTGAATTCATTTTTTCCTTTTTATGTGCGATTTTGTGTTTGTATATTTGTTTACTTGTAAAATAATTTTTCTTTCAGATATTGTTTAAAGTATCATGACCAGTGTTTTAAAGCCGCACACAATTTATATTAAATTATTTCATATAACTTCTATTACCAAGAAAGTATATAAATTTGTTAATAAAAAAAAAAAGTCTCAAAAATTCTACAATACGATCAACTTGAATTTTATACAATAAAACAGCTTTAAACAAATAATATGTTGTCTACTAGAAAATATTTGAAATTTAAAAAAAAAACAGAATATTAAAAACAATTAAATAAATAAAATTATAAATATTGAATTATTATATATAAAATTAGATTATTATTATATATAAAATTATATAAAAAAATTATTTATATTTTTTGTATTTTTTTAAACTATGAAGTGAAATATAAATTATATAAATGTTAAAGGAAAGCTACAAATTATATACATTAACAAGAAATAATAATTAAAGTTTAAAAAACATGACTGCGAAAAATAGCATTGCTGACAACAATACTGCTCTTTAATACTGGATAATTAAAGAGCGTGCTGGTGACAATTTTGTACAAAGTATTTGGATAAGGTATAATTTATTTTTCAAATTTATTTAAACACTCCCAGTAACATAAGGATTCCAACGCAGGGTCAAACATCTAAATCGGTTCAGCCATTGAGCTGCTGCGGTGGAACATACATGCATACACCCTAATAATACAATTTCACCATTTATTAGTCAACAAAGTTATTGTACTTCAAACCTAAAAAAAAATCTGCGTCACCGAATTTTTCGTTTTACGTTAGATATCATAAAAACTAAGGAAAATACATTTCTGAGACCTTATTTATTCGATTTTTCAAGTCAAAAACATAAGAAACCATAAAGTTTACCCCTAATATACTGTAATTTCACCGGGGGAACTGAAATCCGAGTGAAATTTTTTGCTAGCCGTTACTCGATAACAAAGCGTTTTCGGGAATGTGTTTGTATGAATTTTTTCCTTATTTCAAGCTGTATAATAGTTTCCAGTTTATTTCCCTTTCCTTATCAGTCACCTGCATATATAAATATATTTATTCAGTTTATGACAATCCCGGTAACATAAGGATTCCAAGGCGGGTCATAAATCAAAATCGGTTTAGCCGTTGAGCTACTACGGTAGAACAACATACATACATACTATAAATACATTACACTTCTTTTTGTTTTTGTCATTAAAAACAATCCAAAATATAATAAATAGAAGACAATTCTTTTTCCTTGAACTTGTGTGAATTTATACATTAAAAATAAATTTGTCTATGGATTTAAAAATAAATTAGCTTTTTTTCTTTCGTTACAAAGACCTGTTATTTTCACCAGCACTTTATTAATTCGCAGCTAATAAATATTTCAAAAAAACTTTTTAAATTTTACCGTTCAAAGAATTTTACCGTTCAAATTTATAAACAATTTTCTAAATAAAATAATTAAAATTAAAAGAGTTACATTATAAGTTACCTATTAAAAACTGAGTGAAGTGTATAATTTGAGTAAAATGTGAAACGAAAGATTAACGAGTAAAATTACAGTACTGTATCCAACAGAATAGATATTTTTGCCGTTTCCGTCAGAAAAGAGTAATACGCTCTGTTAGTCACAATTTTACGTATCGTTTAGTCGTTGTGCTGCTCTCTATTTTACGCTGGCGTCTTTAATTTCCTTAAAAAGGTTTACCCGTATTTTAAATAGTTCTAATATAAATTTAAACTTTAAGTCAAATCTTCGATATAAAGTTCAGTCTTAATTAAGATCTTCTTTGACAATAAGTTAAACATTTTTTGGAAAGAAGTTCTTAAAAAAGAGCCCACATTTTACGAAAACTTTATACATTTGTTTCATTACAAAGAAAATTCTAAATAAAATTAAATTTTTTCGTTAATAGTAAATGCATAAGTCCAGAACATTCATACTACACATACGATCTAGTTTAACTTACACCCTTGAATACTGGCTGACCGTTTGAAACGGCTAGTGCTAAGTGAAAGAGCAATGTCACTTTAGGAGTCGCTATTGTTCACTATAAAGTATTTTAATCTATTTCCAAGAACCACATGCATAATCTGATCAATTTTCAACTTTCTTTCTCTTTTTGAAAGACTGAGCTTATCCGACAGGCATAAGGCTTTTATTGTTTAACTTTATTCATCTGAATAAATACGGAAATGAAATAGCACTTATACATAATCATAAATACACAAGATTTACTGGTCCAAATAGTATACTCCAAGAAAGTTTCAGAAACTAATTAAAAATATTACAAGTTCGAAAACTTCAGTTCCTTTTTTAAAGAAACTTTTAAAAGGAACTGGATTTATAACTTATCTTAGAAACTAATATAAGATTAATTAAAATAAAAAATTTAATGGAACACTTAGTTTAATTAAAATATTAATAAATAATTTTATTAATATTAATGGTAAATATTTTATCAAAAAAACCCTCACTTTTTAATTTTTAGAAAATATATAGATATCTTTGTTTGTATATAACACGTTCTTTACGTTGTATTATTATTTAAAATTGATATATTAGTGAAAAGTACTTGATTTTTCTTAAAATTATTTGTTGTCCTTTAGAAAAGATTAATATTCAATGGTTAATCAAACAGCTAACTGTTTTATTAACTATTATATTTATTAGCTATTATATTTATTTTACAGTTAGCGGAGAGGAAACACTAATACACTTTTTCGGTTTTCATCAGATCTCACCAAAAATACACATCATAAATTCCGACATCTTCAGAACGGATTTTCAAAAATCAGACCTTTTCTTTTCTATTTCCTGTTTATCCTTAGGGAATTACCGTTCAGATATTACTTCAGAGGATAAATGAGGATGATATATATGAGTGTAAATGAAGTGTAGTCTTGTACAGTCTCAGTTTGACCATTCCGGAGATGTGTGGTTAATTGAAACCCAACCATAAAAGAACACCGGTATCCACGATCTAGTATTCAAATACGTTTAAATGTAACTGCCTTTACTAAGACTACAACGATAAAATCAGACCTAGAATCATAGAACCAAAAGTAGCAAAGAAATCAACAATGAAAATGAAAAAAAAACTGGTTAAGAAGGATTAGCTAACTGGATGAAATCGCAATGCAAGATGAACAAACCACCTACAGAAAAGTTCTAGATCCTTGCTCAAGGAAATAGGTGTCATCTCACCCATCATTTCCCAGAAGATCGAGAATCTCTATAAAAAAATAAGAGCACTTTTTTTCTAGAGAATTTTTTTCTACAAAAGATAACAACCAGCACTTATGGCCAAATTTAATAAAAACTGCAAAAAAGAATTTCCTTTCCATCCATAAATTTAATAATGATCAGGTAAAGAATTCCTAAATGAACAACCTCTTCCAGTAAACTGTGTATGTGGAAATGTAATCTTTCAACCAGACTTTCACTAAGGTGATTTAACTTTTATTTACTGTTGTTATTTGACAGAATAGTTCGTTATTCTTGTTTGTATATACGTAACGGTAACATAAGATTCGTTGAATACAGCGTGAGAAATTTTTAAAAACCACTGTGTTAGCATATTTAAAAATTTACTCCTACTAGTTTTTCAAAGTTGCATACTGTTACAGAATGTTGTTAAGTGATATTATTAAGACGTATCCAATTAGTAGTTAATATGCTTGCAAAGATCACCCTTTTAATTTTCTACAACTTCTGATCAATGTAGATTATCCTAATGGTAGATGTAAATTATAGCATTTTAAACAAATATATACTTATATAATATTTTTTAATTTTAATGTATACAAGAAGCTGAGAAAGTAATTTTATAATTTCGATTTATTCAAAAGGCCTTGAAAGGTATAAAAAATGTGTGTGTGTGTGTGTGTGTGTATGCATAGAACTGCTTAAAATAGCACAGAATAAGTCGCTAACTAACTGGAAAAACACATTGACACTGATTTTAAACAATCATTGATATTGGAATCTTACAGAATAGAAAAATTGGCTACGACAGAAAGTGTAAATCACTCATTGCCTAACATTAATGTCTCAAAAAACTAAACAAAAATGTGATGTGAAGTTAGCAACGCAATCTTTAAAAAACATATCTGGGCACAGAAAGAGTTACATACTATTTCTGAAAGGAAGAATCATTTTAGTATTAAAATAAAAAATAAAAATAAATTCAATATCTCATACAAATAATAAAAAATGGAATTTATAAATTCAATTACTTTTAAATTTTAAAAATAGTTTAAATTCAATTTCAGTTTTCTTTGCAATATATACAGGAGTACCTTCTTATAATTTTTGCTTTGTATTGTAATGATACACAACAAAAGCTAAAATGTAACAAAAGATGTTCGCAGACAGTTAAGTATTTGAACTTTATTTCTTAGATATTTTGATATCATTAATTTCCAATCTAATGATTGAAAGAATTAACATATTATGTTAAATTTTTTATTTACTACTGTATTTCTTTTATTATGTATCTAAAATATTAAAATAATTTCTATCATGAAATGAGTTCAATTGCATACCCGATTGAAATGAATATTCCGCAACACTGTATGATAATAATTTATCTTAGTGGAGGCTAAACTTATAAAAGTATGATCAGTGTATAAAGAAATATTTGTAGAAAACATGTTTTTTTTTTTTTCCTTTTCAGTTGACAATTTCCACGAAATTTGCCATTAAAATTTATATTAAGAACTGTAACCGGTGATTCAAAAGGACTTCCCAACTTTAAATGCATACAAAAACTTTCCTAGAAAACCCATCAAGTTTTTCACCAAATATTCACTTTGGTTCGATGTGGCTTCCATTTGTAATGTGACATACTTCTCACGTGAAGTCTGGATTTAATTCCAGACTGTAGCCAGCAGGTCGGGCGTGACCTCTGGTCTGCGAGATTAATTTGAAATCTTAGCTCAACAAGATCAGCAGGAAAATATATATATATATATATATATATATATATATATATATATTTTATATAAAATGTATATAGAACCTATTCTTAATAAAATCCCACAAGAAAAAATAAAAAAATTACATTGTCTAAAAATTTATCGATGTCTGAAATTTTATCCATAATTTTCATTAAAAAAAAACTGCAGCCGAGCAACTTTTTTGGCATCTATAATGTATTGAACAGTAGTTACTTTGTACGGCTTCAAGTTTAACAGTTAAAAAAAAAAATAAAAGTGTAATCGTTAACGTAATACAATCGTTTGTGGAATCTCAGTCTAATGTTACGCATGTTGACTTAATCTCTTTCTCCGAGTTGTTCCACAGCAGCTTCAGGGACGGGTGAGCGTCGTGGTGATTTGTATGTTTAACAGAACAACTTGTCTCAACCAAGGTTTGGAGTCAAGAGTAAATTTTATGCCTCCTAGCAGGCTCCCTACCATACTCTACGAAAATTAGGACTTCAGTTGCTGACTGCAAATCATTAAACCAAAACACACAGCGAGTACCTTCTGTCCCAGTAAATGTATAAATTTTTTATAACACTGGTGACAGCGCTGGTGACCAATTTCGTTACTAATGAACTAAGTCAGTCAAAACTTGAAGTGCTTTGCTATGAAATGAGACCTCAACCAATTCTGTAAGTTATCTGAATAAATTTTTATATGCTTTTAAATTCGTGAAGTTCTTTTTGAATCATCCGGTATTAACTCATTTTCATCAAGTTATAATTTAATCTTGAAATCTAATATTATGATTTTGAAACATATCTGTTATTGCATAGTTTCTACTTAAATATGTATTTAAAATGTAACATTATTAAAACTAAAAAAAATAAATTCATTTGTAGACTGTGGACTTTTTAGAGGGAAGTTAGTTTTGTGATTTAGTCTATTTCACTAACAAGGGTCAGCAACAGGAAATGTCTGGCTTTAAGTCAAATTGGAACATGTCCTAATCCTACACACCTCAACCCAGAAGTCATTAGTCAGTAACATTTAATTGCATTTCTCATGCCAACTGCTGAACTACTTCATTCAGATTTAAAGAGTAATTGTTTCCTTAACGAATATTTAAGGGAAATATTTACTATAAGATAATGAATAAAATTTCATACTGTACATTGAATTTTATATTAAAAAAAAAAAATCTAATATGTTTCTCTTAAAATTCCTTAAAAACATTTTAATAAAACTCATGTTTTAGCTACGGTTCGAAAATTTCAGACAAATAGTTAAAAACTCTTAAATTGTTTTGAAACTTTATGAACTTTTATTTTAATAGTTGTATATAATATTTATATACAAAAAAAAGCTACAGAAATGAACGGTCGTTGAATTAAAATTGAATGCAATAATGTATTTATCTGATTTCTCTCTACCCTAAAATGATTGTATTATACTTTTATAAATATTATCTGTTACGGGATCTGAAAAAAAAAGTTTTATAGTCCAGTTCGATACTTTCACAGCCAACAAATTTTGGAAGATTTTTCTAGTAATTTTGAGCGTTTCTTCCGGGTGATTCTTTAGTACCTGGTTTATTGCTGTATGTTCTATATGAAATCAAGTTATCGTGTATTACAATCGCCCTGGGTAAATATACTCTGATCTTCTAAGGAACTACGGACAGGAAAATAGGCACTTAATACCTAGAAAAATCTAGAAGCACTACCAGGGGAAGCTTTGTTTGTCACTGTAACTGTATGGGTAGTTTATCCTCTTCCCATTATTTACCCCTTTTTCAAAACTTAGATCCCTTCTTCCCCAAGCTTTTGTTGGGTTTTTTAATATCCAATCACTAGATCCCCAAACCACAGTTATGGGGAGTTGTATAGTATTGTGTTCTTGGTTTTTTAGTGGTTTGATAGTGGGCGGAGGAGTCTAAAACTATCCTGTAATGCTGATTCTAGTGACTTATACTCAAAGCCCATCTTTTGATCAGTCGCTCATCAGGTAAATCCATAATCCTTCCTAATGTATGAGTTTTCGTAGTTTTAAATCACCGAAAAAAAGCAGTAATACACCTACCACCAAAGCTCCCAGGTAACAAAGAGGATAACAGTATGAAAAAATTAAATACAATAATAAATACATGCAAGCACCCGTACACAAACACACACACAGATATACATCAAAGTTGAGTAAGATTTTGGGATTTTAGAGAGTGAAAATAACTGAGTTCCTAGTTCTAACAGATAAATAAGTATTCATACAGAATGAAGGATAATTAACGCTAATATAAGAAAATAAAAATTAAAAACATAGTTTAAAAATTAATTAGTTTGATATCCGGGTTTTTTTCAATTTAATATTTCAAGCTGTTCTTTTACATTTTTACATAAATCTTTTAACAATGAAATCTCGATTCTCTATGATTGTAAATTTCAGTGAAATATTATCACAATAATCCACGAATGTCTTCTACTTGGTACAGTACACAATATTTAACATAATTTCACCAAAAAGCATAACTTTTTAAATCATTTGAACAAGTAAATATCCAATTGTATTATTCCATATTCTGAAAATTTTAAATCAAGAAAGATCAGGTTAGAGTAGTGTAATGACTCTAATTCCGGTTGAAAATACTCGGATGTAGAGAAAAATAAAAGGGTACACTCAATACATAAGAATGAAATAAGAATAATCAAACATATTTTTATTTATATTAAACGTAATGCTTTCAAATGTTACGTTGAATATTCAATTAAAAGGTTTTACTTGAAAACAATTGACATAAAAAAATCATGATAGTAATTTTATATAATATAATTAATTACATTTCATTTATGTGTATTCTTTCCACAAAGAAAGAACTTTCAATATGACTAAAAGCTAGGTATGGTTGAGAAATGCGAAGTAATGGGTTTGAGTTTGAAAGGGGTTCGTAATTTAAAAACGGGAAAATGGGTTTGCAAAAGAAAAAACAATTTCAACTGAAATTGCTGGAAATCTCAACCATCTGCAAGAAAAGAACTGCATCATATAAGTGCAGGACTATCACCATAGTACACCTCTTTATACACCATAATGTACCTCTTTTACTTGCCGCTGTAAACAATTGTCACATTACAGAGCACGTTATAACAACATTTAATCAAAAATGCGGTAGCTGTAATGAAACTTTTATTAAAGTTTGTTATGAAACTCAGTATAAAAAGCTAACATCGAAAAAATTATTTTTAAGGAATTGTTTAAGATTTTGCATCTTTCCACAGTAAGTCTGTGTGTGCGCGTACTTGCTTGTAAATATAGAAGAAAACAGTTTAAATACATTATTTATTACTTTTCGTATTCTTCTTAAATATAATTAGTAGAAAGTAGAATTAATGAGAATCATAAACCAATCATAAAATTGAACAATCTGTTTAATTACAACTTAGGAATAAATATTAGTTAGCTAAGACAACAGAGACTCAAAAAGGCCTTAACCTCGAAAAAATTCACTACAGAAAATAAATTATAGGATGGGTTCGGAAAAGTATTTAGAGTAAAAGTGTGTTTTAATGGAAATGAGTGAATAACCATTTAATTTAATTTGTTTATTAACAAATTAAGGAAAAAAGTTATTTTTTTGCCAATAGCGGCTTTATTTTTGAACGCATGTAAAAATAAAAAGATAGTTGAAGAAATTTCGTATAAAAAACCTCCAGGGTACTTCGAGCAAAATTAAGGGCGCTAGTGAAATTTTAAAATAAGTACCAAAATCACGCAGTGGTAGAATAGCTTGGAAACTGGGTAAAAGACCATCCAAATTTCTTAATTTTGCTCTTAGAAAATATGTTAGACAGCTTTTATGTAAAATTTTCTTAGTTTTCTACTGGTAGTATTTATTTTTTCATACGATTAAAAATAAACAAAATATTGACGAAAAAATGTATATTTTTCCATATAACAATGTTCTCTTCCAGAAACAGCAAAAAAATTGCAAAATTTTATAAAAATCAATCAAATTTAACGTTAAATATTGAAAAATGACGTACTCCAAATAAATCTACGAAGTTGCATAAAAATATTTGTTTTTGTTGATTTTGTATAGCAATTTGTTTGTAGCGTCATTTTCATGTGTTTACGAAGTATACTAATATTTACTGCCTAAAACTTATTGAAAAATTAAAGTTTTTGAATAACTATTTCTGCCTTCTTGAAGTGTGTTTTGCCTTACAAATACCAGAAAATATTTTCATATTTGAAAAAAACAGAATTAATAATGATTTATTTTGAGCGTTAGCCAAGGTACCAAAATATGCTTTTTCTAAAAAAAAATGCAATTTTCAAATGTTGATAAACAAAGAATTAGATAGGATATAGATATCCCTTATGGAATAGGTAGGTAGAATAGCTTAAGAACAGATTGCTAAATTGACTTCTTATTTTTCGCAATTTGTTAATTGTTATAGGCGTTTTATCAACAACTTGCAAATTTTCATAGTAGATACGGACTAAAGGGGAAACAAAAATGAAAAATACTTTGAAAATTTTACTAATTTATAGCCTTCAGTCTTATAAATCCGTACCTTTTTGAGATGTTTAATTATTTCTAATACGAAAAGAGTTGTGGAAGTTTATTTATTGAGCGCCCTCCAGTTCGCTACTATGCATGAAACGATAACACGATTTTGGTGCTTATAGAAAAATTTGCTAGTGACCTTAATTCTGCTCGTAGAGAAAACTACCCTAGGGGTTTTTTATGAGACATTTCTTCAGCTGTCTATTGGTGCTTTATATTTTTACAAGCAATTACAAACAAAGCCGCTATTGGAGAAAAAATAAAAATTTTCCCTTCACAAATTAAATAGTTAATCGGTCGTATCCGCTAAGGCACACTTTTATTTCACATATTTCCTCGAACCTATTGCAATAATTTATTAGTTTTAGTTAATTTTTTTGAGGTTAAAATTTCTAATGACTCAGCTAATAAATAAAATTTCGTATATAAAAATATGATAGCGGGATAAATACATATAATTTAAAATATTTATAAATATATATACAAATATATTTACTTTATTAATTTGAAATTAATAAAATAGGCAGCATTTTTTCGTTCATCTTAGTTACTTACTCTAACTTCCACAGAAAGTCATCAAAATTTAAAGCTATTTTTCTTTCCAGTGAAACTATAAAGAAAATTAGGTAGGGTCGTTTGACCATCAAGTGGGAATAAGACAAGAAGAGAGGGAGAATGTCTACTGCGCAAAGAAACATTACGAGATGTACTATCCTATTATTAAAGCTTGACATTTTTATTTCATGGTATACGAATTCAAGATTGCAACCTACCATTCTCCCTTTTCTACAAACAGACTAATTAAATGTCACCTAACCTACAAAGACAATTCTCATAATAACAGAGGATTATTCTGAGTATAATTTACAAAAAATACTAAAATATGAATTTAAATCACATTTATTAAAAGTTCTTTCGATTTTTTGTACGTATTCCGTTACCCATAACTAATATTTTCTAATACTTACCCTGAATGGCGATTTATATATATATATATTTATGTAATACGTAATAGGCCTAATTGATAGATTATCATGATAAGACATTTCAACACAGTGTATTAATAATAATGATATATAATTGTTATATAAACAGTACATCTCATTCATTTAAAAATATTAAACAAACAGCTTTATATAGATATTTAATTCATTCACACATACATTCATAATAATCTGCCATTAGGGCAGGTCCTGCAATAGCTGCTTCACTCCACCTTGTTCCACCCTTTGCTAACCTCTTTTTTTCAGCATATTTCCCCTTTTCTATCCATCCATCATTTGAAATCTCTTCCTTCCTCTTCCTTTCCTTCTGTTCACCAAGCTTTCTAACGCATCCGCTAATAAACACCTTCTTTTCATACAATGTCCTAGCCACTTCCTTTTCCTACATTCAATCACATTTAGCATTTTTCAGTCCTCTCCGATTCTCTTCAAACTTCATTTGTTACATGGTATTGCCGTCTGATACTTATCAATCTGCGCCACGCTATACCGCATCTTGAAAGCCTCGATTCGTTTTCTGTCTGCATTTATCATCGTCCTTGTTTCAGCTCCATACAATATCACACTCCAAGTAAAACATTTCATTAATCTCTTCCTTAACGGTAAGTTTAACTTTCCACATAGCAGTCTTCCCTTCTTATTAAACGCTGCTTACTTCTTGATATTTTTTTTTTAAATTTCTACTGCGGAAGACAGGTCATCAGTTACAAAGGTCCCTAAGGATTGAAATTTCTTCAGCTGCTCTAAAATGTTATTTCCTATCTTAATCTCAATCCTGTCCTCTTTTCCATCTAATATCATACATTTTGTCTTCTTTTCGTTGATCCTCATCTCTGAATTTATAAGCTTCAATCAAGTCATCGAGCATTTAATTTAGTTTACATGGGCTCTCCGCCACTAAAAAAAAACCACACCATGTCATCGGCAAAACGTATACATTCTATTCTTCTTCCACCGATCTTTATTATTCTTTTCCCTTTCACATATCATTTAATTATTTTTTCCAGATGCATACTATCAGTGTTGGCGGCATGCTGGATCTCTGCTTCACTCCCCTTCCAATTCCTGTTCTTCCTGTCTTTTCGTCTCCTACCCTTACTTATTCTCTGATTATAATACAGCTCTTTTTTTAGGCGCCTCTCACTCCAGGTAATTTCCTTCTTTTCCAGAATTAGCAGTAATTTATCCCATCTAACTCTGTCAAACGCCTTTTCTAGTTCGACAAATGCAACATCCATTCTTCGCCTCCTTTCTATGTATCTCTAAGATACAAATAAATAGAAAGAAGTGTGAAGAACATAGAACGATTACGTTTTATGTTTTTCACACTTATTTATATTTCTTTTTTTTTCAGTTGGTACCATTATTGTATCCCGGAAGTCCTCCTGCCTCTTTCCTTCTTCAGCTATTCCATTGCATAAATCTAGTAATAACAATTCTCCTGTCTCTCCAAGTGCATTGAACAGTTCAACTAGTATTTCATCACATCCCTCGGCTTTTCCTTTTTTCATCATTTTAATTAACTCTTTTATTTAACATTTAATGCGTTGTACCCTTTTTGTTCTTCATAAATTTTGTACTTTACTTCCATTCCGATATCTATTTCTCTTGGCCTTTCGCCATACTGAATTAGTAAAAATTTAAAAAAATTAGAAAGTGGAATTTTTGAGAGCAGATCTTGAAAATAATCTTATTGTAAAAGGAAAATCTAAGCACTGTTTCTAGAAACACCAGACATCATTAATTGATGAATCTAAAAGAGAAATTAACTGAATAAGCAAGATAACAAAAAAGTTTGAAGTACGTTCTAACCAACTAAAAAAAAAATACTTGTTCTCAATTTGATCCGAATGTCAACGACATTAATAGTTTTTTTTTTAATACATGTATGTTCAAGTTTTAGTCTTTAGCAGATAAAATAATTTCAACGGCTTACTTACTATCCTAGCATCATAGCTCTAGATTCTATTCTGGAAGAAGGAAAGTATGATAATCAGTAAAAAAATGATGTTTTTGTTTCATTCCTTGAAGTTTTGTGATTCAGGGATCCCAAAAAAACAAAAAAAGGGAGGGATAATATTCTACAGGAACTTACATATGGAAAAAATTTTAATTTTCTTGAAATGCTGTGAACATAATCTCACTTTATACTAATCTCAGTGCATGCTTATCATACCATTTAAAAATATTTCTCTAAAATTCCTACTTTTACAAAAATAAAAAAACGTATATTTTTAATTATGGCATATCTATTTGCCGTTTCTTTTTTTTTAATGTCTTCTTCCTAGGCATATCAATAGTATCAGTACCTGCAAAAAATACACTGGGGCAATATTGGAGATGGGAGAGCCGATCAAAGTTTAAAAATATCGATTGTTTTTAAATTTTTCCAAACTTTTTTGAAATTTTTAGTAATATTACAATGAAATTTCATCATAATTCACCTCCTACTTATGAAGCCTCTTATGAATCTTAAGTAACATTTTATTGGTTGTACATTTTTTAATTACTTTCATTTAAAATAGTAAACATAAAAAAATAAAAAACCTTTCTTGGAAGGTGATCCTGAAGCAGACGAAATAAAAATACTGATTTTTTTAATTTTTAAAATTTTTTGGTTTGTTTAAACATATAATGATAATTTTACAATAAAACTTCATCATAAATTATCCCACCCTACAAAAAAGATATAAATCTTAGGTAGCTGTTTCATATTTAATTATTTTTCCACATGTCTGAATAACCAATGCTAGGAAAATATTACAAATTTTTTATCAGATTATTTTGATTTTTTTATAGAAAATTTCTCTGGTGATTCTATTGTAAATTTTTTCATATCAATTAAGCAAACATTTTTAAATCGACTTTTTTACATAGAAAATTTGAAGATATTTTTCCTCTTTTTAATTTATTACTATTGAATCGTTATATTGTAAAGATATGCTGCCCAATATCAATCTGATATTAAAATAATTTTCTAGTTAAAATTCAAAAAAATTACATGAAAGTACAGAGGATAGAAATCTAATAATACTTGTTACAGGTGTACAAAAAATTATAACTCATATTTATAGTAGAGCATTATAGTAATTCGATAGATTTCTTTGTAACTTGTAAACATTGTACAACCCTATCAACAAAGGTTGTTGATAAATATTCCGTTATATATAAATTTTTTTAATTTAACCTAAAAATCAAAACCTTTAAAGAATTAATTAATTAAATATTATTTTTTCAACTTTAAAATTCGGTTTTAAAAAACTTATTTTATTATCTTTCCTTAGTATATTTATATAAAAAGTAGAATTCTTATTCTGTAAACGATATAAGCTATGGGCCTCCGTGGCGCGAATGGTAGCACCTCGGCCTTTCATTCGGAGGTTCGAATACCGGTCAAGCATGGCGATTTCACACGCTACTTGCCATCCTCTCATCCTCTGAAGCAATATCTAACGGTGGTTCCGAAGGTAAAATAAAAAACGATATAAGCTATATTAAAATAAGAAAAAAAACCAGAATTCATAAATTGTTTGAAGGAAACAAACAATATAATTAATTTATAATTTAAAAAATCAATTTATAAAATATTAAATATAACCTCATTTTGGAAAGAACAAAATTTCCCGTAACATTATAATTAAATTATTATATATATTCCGGTAAGTCTCTATTAACAATAAAATATTTCCATTGTTTGACGGTAAACTAGATAATGTATCGTTAACTTCACGAAACGTGGTATACGTGAGCAACGCCAGACTTCATTCCATCGATTTTAGATTCGATTAGTTTTAAATGCACGCAAACACAAATACCAATGAAGTATAAGAGACGAATAAACTCTAGTTAAAAGCAGAATCCGATTTTTTTTCTAACAAACTTAAAAGAGTCCGATGAAATGATTTTAAAAATAAAACCTTAATTTTAATTTTAATTTTATTAAATGTGTAAGTTTTGTTAAAGAAATTAGTAAAATGAAAAACATATAATTATCTTTATTTTATTATGAAGAATTATGAGATAATTACGAGCCTATATTAAAGGAGAAATGAAGTGAAAAATATTACAGTGGATGGAGGAAAAAGTTTAACTATCCATAATATAAAATTTATTTCAAGGAAAAGAAGTTACATCAAACAACTTGAAAAAATAAGTTTTTCTTTAAAAATACCAAGAGGATTCATTAAAATGTAAAAAAAAATTGTAATTTTATTAACGTTTTTTTTTTTTTTTTTAATAAAAACAAAAGCAAACAACAAACCAATATGGAATCAGTTTTGTCTGCAAAATAAATGATAAAAAACGTAACTGTAAATATTATTCCATCAAATTTCGTTAAGAACTGTTGAAACTTCTTAAATTATCCAAGAAATATTTTAAAATCTCTTAAACATCAAGAAAAACACTACACAATTAGAGATAAAAAAAAGAAATTTACGTTTCAAGAGATTATTATTTCTTATCTAGAAATCATTAAAAACAATTTTTTGTTTAATATAGATTTAAGAAAACTTTAACTGCTTTATAAAATAATTAATTCTTTATTAAGTGATTTATAATAATGTATTTATTCATTTATATATCTGTTTTCATTTAAGAAAAAAAAATCTAAAATCTTGGATCTTTTTATACCTAAATAATCATCTTTAGGTGAATGAAATTAAAATTTATTAATTAAAAATAAAATTCGTTATTATTGTCGTATGAAAATAAATACCTAAGCTTAAAATACTTAGCTCAAGGTAACTATTTTTAAACTGATAGCCTATCACATACTACTATTCTACTAGTGGCAGTATAAAAAATTTATACATTAACCAAACAGAAAAGATTACTTTATACAAAAAATATAAATATTATGGTACACTATAAAATCTGGGTGAATTCATTTATTTTTTATTCTTTTAGACCAAGTTACGGTTAATAATAAAGCCAAATTCATTCATTTTGGAGAAAATAAACGTGTTTTTAGTCTAACTTCTACACAATAACTTACATTAATTACCAATAAGTATAACATAGGAGAACATTATAAAACCGTAAACATTTGAAAAGACGTAGCATTAATATTGTTTTGAATGAGATAGTTTGCTCAAATATCTATATATACAAATTTTAATGATTCTTAACTAATTTCTTTTAAAAATATTGGAAGAAATAATTCATAAATGCAAATATTTTGTTAGTTTTAATGAATATATTTTAATATTAATCTATATAATAAACTTATTCTAAACATTAAAGATATTATTAAAACTTTGGCTTAGAGTTTAAAATAAATTCACAAAAATTACTTCATGTTTAAATACCAGTTTTTTTTATATAAACGCGCGCGCGCGCGCACACACACACAAGTAAATAAATAAATATATATATATATATATATGTACCTATAAAGCAACTTCTTCAGACTGACTGATTCATCAACGCCCACCAAAAACTGCTGAAGATAAGTTGATGAAAATTTGTATAAATATTCTTCTTCCAGTGTAAGTGCACACTAAGAAAGGAGTTTTTGAATTCCGATTTTAAAGGGTTAAAATATCTCGGCAATACCTAACGGTGGTAGCATATGCTAAAAAAAAAAAATAAAAATAAAAAAGTAACCACATAGCTCGAGCGAAGTCGTATTTTGTAATTTCCGAAGCTATTTAAGTTTTGAATTTTTTCTAATATTAAAACTTTATTCTCAAGACGTTTACCAAATATTAATGTATTTTGTTTATCCGAACTTGTTCTTAAGTCACGAACCGTTCGGCAGGAAATCTGTCTGATCAGCCTACGGTATCATAATCGTTTGGATTGGCACTCCAATTATTTGGCGGTCAATTTATTGGATAACATGATCAGTGATTTTTCAAGATTGCTAAGGAATAATATCGTTGGTTTGCCTTATCGTTTCAATTAGGTGACTTTATGGTCTGGCTGTATGGAGTGTTCTTTTATTTCATTTCTTTCATTTCGTGTTACCGTTAAGTCACTAGCCGTTGGGTCTGTGAATACTTAATATTAGTCAAATATAGATCTTATTTTTACTTATTGTTCAATTATCTTGTTTTACAGATTGTAAAGTTCCTGTGTCGTTATAATAAAAAAAAAACTTTTAAAACTTTTTTAGAATATTATACTTGAGAGAATATTAATTATTTAAATAAAGATAACAACTTAGTTAAGAATGATTTCAGAGAGAAAAAATCTATGAAGAATGCATTTGTTTCTTTCAAAGAAAAACAAAGTTAGAAGTTTAAATAGTGATGAAAGAAGAGTCTCCATATTTTTTAATCTTATTAAAGTCTTTTACTTTGTAAATTCAGGTGTTATAGAGCAATTAAAAGTACTTTGAGTTATAAATCATACGCTTAATTAGTTATAGTGTTACTTAAATAACAAAAAAAAAATTTTATGAAAGATGTAGTCGCTAAAGTTGAAAATACAACAGATTTAGTTTCTTAGAATGAAATTAGATTTTCCACAACAATGATCGTTGTTGGGTTCAATTTTATTTTTTATTTACAACAATGATTTAGGGTGTAGTCTAATACCGTGCGGCTTGATGTATGCACATCAATGTTACTTTATTAATTATTCAGATAAAATTTGCATTAGCTATTACAAACTCGGATCTAAGTAATATGAACTGATAAAAGAAAAAATAATACTGAATTTCAATATAAATATTTAAGCCAAATTAAATATACAAGCCAATTAAAAATCTAATGAATATTTCATCATAAATTTTAGTAGTATCGTTAAACAACATTTATCACAGGATAAATGTACTGAATTACGATAAGTATGAGTAGTATCTGGTGTAAATCCTTTACAGAGGATTGTTATTATGAACGGTACATGATTATATATCGAAGTCATTACATCAAAATTTGATAAGAAATTATTGAATGAATTTACAAAATATTTTAAAAATCAGAAAATTGCCATTAGGTCTCTATGAATTTCGAAAGATAGAATCATAAGCTAAGTTTTAAATCACTGTATATTTACTGATAGTTAAAAAGTCGTACAAGTACAAAATCGTTATATTTGCATAATCTTTTGCCAAAAAAATAATATAGAATCCATGATCGTAACACGATATGTATATATAAGCCATCTTCACGTTGCAGTACATAATTTAAAGTTACTACTTTAAAATATTCCATAATAGACGCAGTTAATACAAAACTTCCATGTATAAAAAGAGATTACATGAATGAAAAATCATTCAAACTTCCATTAAAGAAAGTTTATATTGAACGCAAATTCTATTCAACTGATGAGTTCCTTTCCTTATAAAATTCTGTTTCCTTCGTCAAATTTAATTATGTTTGTTATATATATTTCATAATTATTATATTTGATAATTATATTTGGTTATATTTGATGTCTAATACTAGTAATATAACTAATATTTTGGTAGTAAAAGGTAAATGTACTTTGGCTGTAAGATTTTTTATTTAAATTATATTCCTATGATTTTCTTTTAAAAATTCATGCATTTATTCGATTCAAACAATTTATTCTTAAAATTATTTATTTAAATCAATGCAAGACTTGTGAAAAATAGTTCCTTATTATCATTCTGTAAATATTTAAATAAAATCATCTTTTAAGAAATAATTTTTATTACTACAGAGTCATTTAATAAAAGTAAAGTAGTTTTCTAGTTTTCATCTACACATTTTTTTCAAAGATTCTTCACGATGATGTCAGAAAATATTACATAAATGTACAACCTCAATAATACCTCCAAATTTCAAAAGAAACGATAGAAAAGTGCCTGTAAAAAAGAATAAGTAATATCTTTTTAAAAGAAGAATTTACATAATTATTTCAAGATCATTTCAGTCACTCGGTGAACATTTTACACTCTCATTAATTTTTTATTGTCACTGTTTTGGGTATTGAAGAAATATTTATGTACTCTGTTCTGTTAATTTAAATCATATTGCATGTAGGAGTTTTGTTTTCACATGTTACATCATGTTTAATTACCCAAATTTACGTATCCCAATCTTTATTTTTTTTTCGTAGGAATCTGTATCCTCTCTAAGATAAATTATCTCCTTATTAAGAAAGTAATTAAATTATTTCCTTTTACAACTATTAGTATATTTACTCGTATTACGGAAATTAATAAAAATATCTGATGTGGACACACATGACTTCCATGTATGCCTATTAAATTACATATACACATTTTTAAAAGTACATAAAACTTTATTTCACTAATAACTTCTGATTTTTTTTTTTTATTGTTATTATTGAATTATTACTTATTGTACATTTTTTTACAATCACAGGTTAATAATTATTAAACTATCAATATATTTGAATATATTGATAGTTATATATATTTAAATTTAAAAAAAAGTTAAAAAAAGGAAACGATGTCGAATTCGAACCGATGTGCCTTCTCCCCTTGTAACATAAAAATATTTCATTAATTAAAATTTTATTTGGCCATTACTCTGGAAATAATGAAAATAAGTACCACTTACGATACATTGTTGAAAAGTTCTCTATGAGGTCTTATTACTGCAGTTAAGAAGTCCAAAATCCAAATTTTTGGATTTTGAGCATTTTTGGACACTTTTTGTCAAAAACGTTTTGTTACGGCTATTCGTTTTTGAGTTATGCAAGATATATATGTACAGACGTCACGTCGAAACCATCCAAAATGAATTCAGGGATGGTCAAAATGGATATTTCCGTTGAAATTTAAAAACCCGAAATATTTGCGATTACAATACCTCCTTTACTTCGTACAAGGAAGTAAAAACAATTAAAATTAAATGTACTGGTAATTAGCCGTCAATACCCTTTTATGCCATTTGTCAGAATGTAAAAAAAACCAACAATCACTCCGTGCAATGTTAAGTCTCCATGTAAAAAAATGTTGGTTTGTGTAGTGTAATCATGATCGTGGAATAACCAAGCAGACTTTTCACCGTACCAGCTGTTTGTAGGTGGACAGCTTCTTTATTTACAATTATTTGTGCTTATCTGTTTTTTATCAGTTAAAGTTAACGGTTACTTTTGAAGTCACGTATATAACCTCATTCATTATTGTTGTATGAAACCTACACCTGACAACAATCTTTTATTATCTAGTTGCTTTACTAAAATTTGTGCCTTAACATAGTATATATTTAGTGAAATAGATAAGCAATAAATTATTTAAATTTTTAATTAAATATAAA
Source organism: Lycorma delicatula (assembly GCF_047948215.1). Taxonomy (NCBI): domain Eukaryota; kingdom Metazoa; phylum Arthropoda; class Insecta; order Hemiptera; family Fulgoridae; genus Lycorma; species Lycorma delicatula. The sequence goes on from NC_134455.1 coordinate 305,889,979, forward strand.
AGTAAAAAAAAAAAAAAAAATACGAATGCTTATGTAGGAGTTACGTGATTAAAGAGCATTTGATCTCACTTCTCAGGGGTTCTGAAACAATTTATAAATCATAGATCAAATACAATATTTATGTCTTTAAAAACAAAACTTAAAGTTTTATTATTAATATTATACACCAAATAATTAAAATAACAAAACGTTTCAAATAACAAAAAACTGGTAAATTACTAAAACGTTTCATTGTGCTGTTGGATTATTTTAAAATAAACTGGAGTTATGGGTTGGATTCCATGTCTTTGCCTGTTTCTTTAATTAATTGAAGCTAACGATTTTTGATCACTCTTGCTTGCATCCTTTGTTGATGACACGGCGATTATTGCAGTTGATGCTAACCCAACATTAGCGTCTGAGAAATTGCAATCGGAGTTAGACCTTCTCAGTGAATGATTAGTCGAATGGATGGTATATATTAATGCTGCAAGTCGAGTCATGTGACGATTGCGATGTGGAGGGGAGTCTGCCTAGATGGAGTTCATATCCCAAATTTTGACTACGAATACCTTTTTAGACGGCGGTCCAAATGATCACCGTCTAGCTTGAAAAAATCACGTGAGAGAAAAGAGAAAGCGATTAAATATTAGGCTTAGGCTGTTGAACTGGTTACAAGAAACGAGGTCCTTGTTGCCGTTAAACAAAGTGTTGTTTTGTAGACTTTTTAAAGCCAATATGAATCTCCGGGATACAAGTTTGGGGTACGATAAGCATTAGAGACATCGAAATTAAACAAATGGTCCTAGTCAAAGTGCTGATAAACATATCGGAGGCACCATGATTTGCGAAGAACAAGGAGATACACGATTACCTAGGGATACCATCTTTCGTGAAGAAATTAACGTGTTCTTTAGCGGCTACGTCTGCGAGAGATGAACTATCCAACTCAAGGTGGAGGACATGAATGTGTGGTTATTTTTCTGAAGGAAATCGTATTAACCATGCGGAATCCGCTGGCTACAAACGTCCTCACAAACATCCCGACTAAGATAAAATTATGTACTTAAGCTTATCGCGCACGAAAATCAACCATCTGGATGTTAACCTTTCGGATAATAGTGAAGATGTGAGACGACTGAAAAAGCTGCATGTATTGCATCTAATGAACTGAATATAAATTTTGCTCATAATTTATGAATAATTTTATATTATTAATATGAATTATTTTGTTTCGTTGTTTATGAATCATGAATTGTTTAAGTTTACAGAATTAGTTTGTTTTGTAGTTTTGACTTTATTTCTTATATGTAACTAGTATTAATTTGTAATATGTCTTCTTTGATTCTCATATATGACTTGTAACAATTTGTTGTTCTGAATTACTTGTTCTCTTTTGCTAACTACATAACTTTATTATATTCTCTACAGCTTTGTTATATTATGTCACTACTAAACTTTGTGGGTTTTTATAGTTAATTCTCGAATCGTTTGTACTTTGTTACGCTTAGTTATATTTTTATTCGTTATACACTTTAATGTACTGTACTTTGTTTAAAGCGTTGTATTGTCTTGGGAAGTATCACTGGATGCCTCCCTTTCACGTCATTATTACTGTGTACAATTTATTTAAAGTTTCATTTATTCAGGTAACTGATTGTAAATAAAGCAGCATACAAATAAAAGAGAAAAAAGTTTCTTCATTATTTTCTACATTTATAAAATTAAAAAAAAAATTAAAATATAGTTAAAGTAAGGTAAATAACACTACAATTTTTTCTCGTCCGTTAAATAATTTTATTTCTAGTAAACAAATTTACTTTACCCAAATGATCTCAAATGTATTAAAGAGGTTATTTGTTTTTTTTTCTTATATCAGGTAACCTGTTTTGTTACTGCAATCAAAACAATTCTGTTTACTATATCCTTTGTAGAAAAAGGAAAGAGCTGGTATCCAGGACCAGTATTCGATTTAAATTATTTACTAAGTATTACAGTGGTATAGGACAGTTTGCTCCAATTGATAAAGTTCGGTGTTCAGTTCGGCCAACTAGCTGTAGCGGTTACACAGATCGATTTAAGGTTTACTTTTGTTTTTAATTATTATTGGTAATGATTCTTATTTGTCATATTTGTTTAGATTTAGACTTACAATAGCATTTACTTATGATGAGCATTTTGCTTCATCGATAATAACGTATTTATAATAGTACAATTTAATCATAAATACTTGTAGTTTAGGTACCATAAATTAGATTTAAATTCAAGTAAATTAAGGAACTTAAATTTTGTTTTGCGTAAGTATTTTAATTTCCTTCGGACCTTAAAATTTGATTTATCTTATTTGAATGTTTGCAATTCAGATTTAGTCTATACTCTGATTAGGATCAATACCTGGGTATGATGTTTAATAATAAAATCGTGTGGATAAAATGTGTTTAAACATGGGACAATAAAAAAAATTATAAAAATTACTGATACATTGAAGCAAGCTTCAATGTATCAGTAATTTTTATCATCACGTCATGAAACGAACTCTTCTGCGAAATTATTATTTGGCCTTGGTTCATTCAAAATTTAAATAAAGGACACATTTTGAATAAGTAACCCGTTTTAAACAAAAATCAAATCTATTTAAAATTTATGAATGATTTAATTTTCTTTTTTTTTTAAAGTAAAAGTGGTTATCCACTCTTTTCAGCTAAATATAACGTATCATTCATTTTTTTTATTTATTATTGTAGTGGAGTCAATTAATATAATAAAGTTAAATTGTATATGTAAGGAATGGAGTTAGTTAGTTATATAACATTTTATTATTTGTCATATATTTTGTGTTCAAATTATGATTACAATTGTCTAAATCGATCTCAGAGGTCTTTAAAGTCGTCTGTGTCCTTTATGAGCAAGTCCTTTACGCCCCTACCGGCCGTAACTGTCGTGCCCTCTACGTTATCCAAAATTTTCCGCCGTAGCTGCTCAGCAACACCTCCAGTGTCCGTATCTCTGTTGTGAAAGTCCTCTCCTTGACCTCGACGCGCCGTGAATATACCTGCTTCGCCCGGTGACTCGAAGTCCTTTATAGTGCGTCCATACCCTTCATAGTCTGCCCCCTTCACCAACCCTGTCGCGGTTGGGGGCCCTGCCGGTTTCTTCCCCGAGACCCTACTCACTGTGGTATCCAGTGAAGAGATATATGTGTGCGGCCGAAACTTACAAGAGCGCTTCCGAGCCACATACTCAGTCATTCGATAGAAAAGATGCCGCACCCTTCCTTGAGGTCCACAAAAACAGGCACTGACATTCTCACCCAACACCAACCGAATTGATTCTATCAAGCGATTGACCAAATGTTCCTCACCCTCTAATGAGTCCACTATCACCAAATAATTCAATCCGTTTCGTGACCCATTGGACAATTCCATCGCACGAGAATTGCCAGCAACAATTTTACCAGCCCGCAGTGAGCCCGATCTAAGCATCGGGCCCGCCCAGGGCATCTCCTCTAACAACGCCGAGGTGGCACAATAATCTCCTCCCCGTGACAGATTGACCACCCATGCAAGGGCATCAGCCCCATTGACATTCTCCAGTAACACAGTTTACGTAAATATTTCCTTGGGCCACCTCTGAAAGATCAGCCGGAAAATTCGCCGTCAACAATCCTACTCTCTAGTGCCTTCCGTACATCTATCTCAGAAGTACCTCCATCCGTCGATTGAGTGGCCATATTAGAAACAATAGATTTGCGTGGGTTCATTCACTAGATCCAACTGAGTCGACTCTTTGGCTCCTCAGATGTATCCTCCAACACCTCTCCTCGGAATACTTCCATCATCCGAGCACTACCATACTCCTTATATCCTTAATACTCCTTAATCTCTGCATTCGTATCTACATGTTGACTAACTAGAGAACTAAGCTACCTAACATAACGGAGGAGAATAATCGTATTATTAGCAAGACACCACCCCCACTTACCAGGATCAGAAGTCACACCACTTGTCACCCGCTCCTCCTTGAGCTCTCACTCTTCATCGGGGAGGCATTCTCCCGATCCAGATTTGAGGCCTCATTCCATGAGTAGAAGGAACTCCTACTGCCCGCCTTTGATTTCTTTTTCTCCTCCTTGCCGAGGGGGAAAGACGCAGTCGTCGTTTCCGGGTCGGCTTCAAAAATTTCAGTTCAACACCCACAACAGCACGAGAGCTCGCTGCAGAGGGACATCCCCGAGAATGCCAATCGTGGTCGCCTTCGGTTTATAAAGCCATCTATCAAAACAGCAATTGTTGTCACAGAGGACTGATTTGACCAAACTGACGCCTGGCGTCGAGAATGGACCACAAAGGAGAATAACCAAATCCCATATATTACTCAAAGCCCGACGGGTTTTGACTTGCACGTAAGACAAGGTCAACGCTAAACAGAATACGGACTCAGTACGATAAGTGCAATTATTTCCTGTATAAATGGGGTAAAACACCGACGCCCCTTTGTGAATGTAGTGAAAATGAAACTATCAGACACATCACAGAAATTTTCCCTAGGACAGCTTATGAAGGGAATCCTGAGATTTCCTGATGGCGACTCCAGAATCGATAGCATGTATTAGTTTGTTAAATCTTTGTTTATAATTTGACTGTAATTGGTGTTATGTTTTAGTGCCACACGCTACATAAAATAAATAAATCTCAAAATTTCCCTGCTTGAAACTGGTGATAGAAAAAATAAAATTTTCCTAAGTCTATTAACATGTAAAGTTCAAGTTAGGTAACTCTTTAGCTCGAACGTAAACAAACCGAAACAAATAATATAACCAGCTGGGTAATTATTTAACAAGCCTTAGTTATCCTATGCCAAATTATTAAAATAAAGTTTAATATCACAAAAAACACTAAATTAAACCACAAAACGGCAAATAACGCCAAAACAATAGTTAATATGAAATTACAGGGCCAATCATACGGCACAAGTCACTAATTAGCCCGTAAAGAAAAATTGTCAGTACGGCACTAACACAAAGTAACCAAAATAAAAAAATACACACAAGAACGAAGTAACCAAACAAAACATCACAAAACAAATAACGAATAACAGAAAGAACAACAAGAAACGTGAAAAAAGATACAGTGGGCATCCAAAGACAGAGCAAAAATAACACGTCTGTACTCTCACGATTTCAACCTGCCCTGATGAAGATGGGCTCTTGTTTTTGTTTTTTTATACAACTGTAGTTTCCCCGCCCCCCGGTGCCGAGCACGCAATTAAGCATAAACTCAGCTCCGGGAGATGCCTTCGCCTCAAACTACCTCCGAAGGACGCCAGGCCCCGGCGAGGTAACCGAGATTCGGTCTTTTTGCATGCCACGCCTCAAATGAGGAGATATCAAAAGGGAGTTCTCCACCGGGACTCCGGTCTTGATTCCTAGCCTCTAATGTGGAACCCCCAAAGGATTCCCTACCGGGACTACGGTCTACATTGCCCCCAAAGGCATCTCAAAGGAATCCCCACCAGATCATTGAAGGTGGAAAGACCGAAGCCTCCCACCACTCCCGGGTGGAGCTGGCCCTTAAAGACACCATGATGTTACTGTGAAAAAATAACTCCTGTCGCAGATGGACCCGTCTTGCATACTCGACCTCCGGGCGCATGACAGTACAATTTGCAGGATGTACATCGAGGCTCCTGCTTACAATTTTTAAGTATGGCCGGTATATTTTTACGTATACGTGGCTTACCACAAGTAAAAGAATGGCCAGTTCTATCTGCGCCATGAACACGGGTTAAGTTGCTATTTAGTTACGGTCAATTTGATGTCGAAAATATCTTAGTGCAGCAAATTAGAAACGCAGTTCCTCATGATGTTGCAAGTTCGAACGTTAACGTTTATTTATCTTCGATATTTATTATTAGAATTATTAAACCAAATTAAAAAAGAATATTATAACCAAATTAAATTAAAAAAATGTCGGTATTCTTGCGCAGAACTGCACAACAGTTTTCTTTGTGTATTCCAGTACTAATTTCGTAGAATTATTTCAACAATCCTACTCTCTAGTGCCTTCCGTACATCTATCTCAGGAGTACCTCCATCCGTCGATTGAGTGGCCATATTAGAAAAAAATAGATTTGCGTGGGTTCATTCACTAGATCCAACTGAGTCGACCGTCCCCTCTTTGGCTCCTCAGATGTATCCTCCAACACCTCTCCTCGGAACACTTCCATCATCCGAGCACTACCATCCATGTTATGGAATACTCCTTAATCTCTGCATTCGTATCTACATGTTGACTAACTAGAGAATTATTGAAAAATAATACAGATATACATTTATTCAATAAATTTAATTTTTTTTTAAACACAGTATATACGTAACCTATAATTGTTTATTATATTTTTTCTTTTAAATAATTTTAATTTTTTATTTTTTTTAATTTCCGAATATTCAGTAAAATTTTAAATTTTATGGACTTTCAAAACTTATAGTGGTGTAAACAAGACGAATAAACATTTAAAAAATATATATAAAAATTTTAAATTAATATAAATATAATTAATATTATTAATAAATAACGCCCCCGAAGGGGAGTCTTATTCTTTAAGACTTTGTGGGTTGGCGTCCCCACGGGCTTAGCCTCTGCAGCTTTTCTTCTCACTACACACTTAGCTGCAGAATACTTTTCACTATGCACGTCATACTACACCAGGTACACTACATGAATTACAACATATACATTTACTCGACTACGCAACGACATCCAACACAGTTTTCTCTTTCACTTACTCTTGGTCGTGTTGCAACATCGTACGAAATGCAACCGTAACCCAAGGTGGGAACTATCGTGCCGATGGGTGAATGGCTCTACGTAGTGATTCTCGAACGATGTTCTCTGGGCACCAGAGAAAACCCAGTTGTTAGCTCTAGGTCCAGTACACGTGCGCTCTGCTGGAGTGGTCTATTTTATCGCCGGTTCTCGTGGGACCAAAATTTCAGTTCCTACAACCAATTCTATTATGGTTGGTGGTCCATCTGAAAAAACCACCACTTTAAGTCTGGTGAAAAGGCCTCGGTCAGCTTCGTCTGACGAGGATAGTTTTGCCACAGCCAATGAAGATGGTGTTAGGTGCAAGAATGTTCGCTTTGTTGTTGTTAAGAATAATCAGGAGGGTGGCTCCCTTCAAAAGGTCTCACCTTTCTTGATTAGTAAATGCATCACAGGATATATTGGTTCTCCGAGGAACATTAAAAAATTACGTGACGGGACAATTCTGGTAGAGACATATAACGACGAGCAGAGTCGATCTTTGTTACGTCTGACCAATATGGGGAGCATAAACGTAAGTACGGCATACCACAAGACCCTGAATACCAGTTGAGGAGTGATTTTTTGTCGTGACCTTCTAGAAATGAATTTGAAGGAAATTGCTGATGAACTTTGTACTCAAGATGTTGTAGAGGTGAAACGTATGATGAAACGGCAGAACGGGACAGAAGACGCCGTCCCTTATACTGACGTTCAGTCTTCCTGTTCCTCCAGAGAGGATTAGAGTGGGTTAACTCTCCGTTCGGGTACGCCAGTTCATTCCCAACCCACGGCGGTGTTTCAGGTGCCAAAGGTACGGTCACACTACAACATCTTGCTCGAGGTTGGAGGTCTGTGGTCGATGTGCTACCGAAGGTCACAGTGACGCTAACTGCGAGGAAAGAGAACAATTTGCGAACTGAAATGGTTCTCATACGGCTCGCTCCCGAGATTGCCCAACCTTTAAGGAAGAGAAGGTGATTCTCGAGATCTGTACTGAGCAGAAACTATCTTTTCCGGCTGCACGCAGGGAGTATAGGAAGTTAGTTAACTCACGGAACCTCGTTCAACCTGATGTGTCCTTCCCCACTGCTGCGTCAAAAGAGACTGCTTCACCTGTTCATACTCTACAGTGCGGATCCTGCACGGAACTTAAGAAACTCGTTCAGATGCTTTCTGATCAGGTTACTTCGCTTAAGGCCACTATTTCCGGGCTGACAAGGATGAGTGAAAAGTCCTGCGTTGCAACAACTGATCCCAACAGTGTGCTCCGTACAAAAGTTCCCACACCCAAAGTGGTGCCGACAGCCACTATTTCCGGGCTGACAAGGGTGAGTGAAAAGTCCTGTGTCGCAATAACAGAATCCAACAGTGTCGTCCATACAAAGGTTCCTGCTCCCTACGTGCTGCCGGTACGGACAGAGGCTACCACAGACGGCGGTAAGCCATCTAACAAGGCCCCCACGAAAGTAACCCGCATGACCACCCCCTCCGGGATGTCAGGGCGTCGGAGTTATCTAAGTTGAAGCACACAAAAAAGAAAAATAGAATCACGTACAACTGAATTCTATGTGGTTTCCTGAGTATATTTATTATTTATTATATGTTTTATTATTTATTGTTATTATACTTGTATTTTTTACTTTATTTTAATTTTATGAACATTATTCAGTGGAATGTTCTGGTTGTACGGTCCCGCATTGCAGATATTGGAGTACTGGCGCGGCTACATGATCCGATTGTCATGTGTTTCCAAGAGACTCATCTTCTGCGACATGACTCAATCGCACTCAGGGGATACTTTTGTGAGAGATTCGACTGTGTAGTGGACGGTAGAGAGAGTTGTGGAGTGGCTATTTTCATGAGGGACTAGGTATCAGCTACAAGGATTCAGCTGACCACACTCGTTCCTGCTGTTGCAGTGAAGATCTCTGTCCCCTTCAACCTGCATTTCCATAATCTATATCTCTCGCGGAACACTGAGTTCAGTGCTCTGGATATCTCAAACCTCCTCGCACAAATACCGTCTCCATCATTAATAGTAGGAGATTTCAATGCCTACCATTTTTCTTGGGTCTCGACTTTCTGCTCCACTCGGGGAAATATAGTATACAATGTAAGACAGAACTTGGACCTTTGTTTGCTGAATGATGGATCTCATACATTCATGTCTTTATCATCTGGTACTATGTCTAATACCGATCTCTCCATATGCTCGCCGGCTTTACTCCCTCGTTTTGGTTTGTCTGTTTGTCACGATTTTCATGGCAGCGACCATAAACCAATTGTTCTTCGTTTCCGTGAGGACCACAAGATTCGGAGAAGGCCACGGAGGTGGATTGTTGAAAAGGCGAATTGGGATGGTTATCGTAAGGCCTTCCAATCGCAGTATGACGTCGGTGCGGGCGTCCTTGAGCAACTTTCCTCTCTTACGTCCAAAATACTTGAAACTGCCAGCAGATATTTCCCACAAACATTGGGCAATCCTAAACATCCTTCCGTTCCGTGGTGGAATGATGATTGCAAGTGTAATATTCGGAATCGACGGCGTGCACTACCCAAATTCAATAATATACCTAAAACTGAACATCTAGATATGTACCGCAGAGTTAGAGCGGTGTGCCGTCGGGTCTTCTTAACCGCAGAGAAGAATTAATGGACGAAGTATATGAACACCATCTCACGTACTACTCCCACATCTACTGTGTGGAGAAAAATCCATGCAATTTTCAGGTCGCCAGGGCATTCTATTCTCGGTCTCGTCGATGAGGGAGAACTTACATCATCTTCGACTGTAGCAAATGCTTTAGCGAAATCTTTCCGTTCGGTGTCTCTCACCTCGTCATATAGTAACGACTTTCAGAGGTACAAAGCATGATGGAAGTAATGGCGTTGATGATTGGTGTTTCGGTTGGTGAATTGAACACTCCATTCTTACTTAAAGAATTGTTACACGCACTTAGGAACTCACGTGACACTCCCTGGACCAGACAACGTTCGCCTTTGTATGCTTTCGCACCTTCCTGACTCAGCACTACAACATCTTTTGAGTATTTACAATGGTTTATTCTCCGGGCAAGTATTTCTGCCCGACTGGTCAGAAGCATTTATTATACCAGTACTAAAGCCTGGCAAAGAGAAAACCGATCCCTTAAGCTACCGCCCTATTTCTTTAACAAGCGTACTGTGTAAAGTAATGGAGAGGATGGTGAACCGCAGGCTTGCATGGTACTTGGAGAAACATGGCTTTCTTTCATCGGAGCAGTGTGGTTTCCGAAAGGGGAGATCTTCTATTGACCATTTATTATCGATGGAGGCAGCCATACAAAACGCCTTCCTGAACCGCCAACACCTCGTTGCTATCTTCTTCGATATAAAAAAGGAGTACGACACGGCCTGGCGACGTGGCATCCTTAACACCCTTAGGAGGTGGTGGATCACTGGCAATATGCTTGCTTTTATCCGGCCGGGGATTCTTGGATCACCGGACCTTTCGTGTTCGTGTAGACGATTCACTTTCAGACAGTGTCGTCTCCGAAAATGGGGTACCTCAAGGTAGTGTATGAAGTGGCACCTTGTTTTCTGTGGCATAAATAGCATTACCGATTGTGTAAAGGCTCCTGTCTCTTGTTGTCTTTTCGTTGATGGTTTTGTTATTTACGTTGCGAGCCGCTCTACACTCACTGCCGAGCGACTGATACAGAACAGTATATTTCGCCTTGAGGCTTGGTCAGGGACTACTGGTTTTACATTTTCACCCGACAAGAAGAAATGTGTAGTCTTTTCTCGGCTACGGAAACCTTCTAATCCGCGGGTTTTACTGAACAGAGAGCTTATTGCTGTCTCTACTTACGTCAGGTTTCTGGGTTTGATTTTTGATAGCCGTCTTACCTGGGTCACACATATAAGGGAATTGAGGACAAAGTGCTCCAAACTTTTGGGTATGATGCGGGTCCTTAGTAACACCAACTGGGTGGCCGATCGGTCATGTATGTTGCGTTTTTACTACTCTCTTGTTCGTTCCCGTTTGGATTATGGTTGTGTCGCCTATTCTTCAGCTCGTCAAACCGTACTTAAGATGCTGGACGGTGTGCATCATTCTTTTTTGGCTTGCCACAGGTGCGTTTAGATCGAGCCCTATCGCAGGCTTACTTGTAGACACTGGCGAGCCATCACTGTGGAATAGACGTGACCAGCTTTTGTTGTCTTGTTTGCCCATCTCAGCGGACAACTGAATCAACCAGCTTTTGACCCTGTTAATAGGGATCCTAATTTGAGGAAATATGAGGACCGTCCACGTTGTATTGCGCCTGTGGGTGTCCGTGCAGAACGTCTGCTGCAGCGTATGAATGTTGGCAATCCCCCGTTGCTTCCATAATGTCCGTGCTCGAATCCCCCGTGGGGAATAAACCATGTGGATTTTAAATTTGATCTTACAACGTATGATAAACGATCAACGTCTCCTATTGTTTTCCAGGCGATATTTCAGTTTCTCCTCACCAAGTCGAACCCAGACGTGGTGGTATACACTGATGGGTCGAAACATGACGGTAACGTTGGTTGTTCTTTTGTTTTCGATGAACAGACTTATATTTTGGCCTACCTGGTGTTACGAGTGTGCTCACCGCGGAACTACTCGCTGTGGATGGGGCTCTAACTATCGTTGGCCCTAAATATAGGTGCATTCTTATTTGCAGTGATTCGAACAGTGCTCTCCAGGCGTTGGAAAACCTTTATTCTGGACATCCTGTCGTCGTTGGCATTTATGATAAAATCGCTGAATTAGATAAACGAAACGTGGTGGGGGTGGGGGTTCGGTTTTTGCTGGATCCCTAGTCAGTTGGAATTCTAGGTAACGAGAGGCCAGATTCTGCTGCGAAAGAAGCATGTATTCAGCCTCCTTTCACCACCCGAGTTGCTACCTTTGATTTTATCAATTATATAAAACAATCACTACGAGCGAGGTGGCAAAGTGGCTGGACGGCTGCCGTCGAAAATAAACTTCGACGGATTAAACATTCAGTGTTGCCGTGGTGCTCCTCTTGCAGTAACTCTCGTCGTGAGGAAGTGGTCCTCTGCCTGTTACGGTTGGGGCATACGAGGATCACGCACGAATATCTAATTTCAGGAGGAGACCCACCCCTGTGCACACGATGCAACTGCCGCATGACTGTGCACCACATTCTCGTGGACTGCGTATGTTATGCGGCGTTGCGTCGTCAGTTTAATATACCCAGCAACATTCGTGATATCTTGTGCATTGATAACAGGATTTTGGAACGGATGTTTCTCTTTTTAAATGGTACTGGGTTACTGCAAAGGATTTAATATGCTCATATATGTTTTTCTATAAGGAGAGTTTTTTAAATAATTTTAACCTTTATTTTCGATTTGATGTTTTAGTTCTGTGTTTAATTTTACTATCCGGGGAGGGGATTTTTGCACAACCTATCAGAGTTAGGTAAGTTTTTATACTTTCTTTGTTCTATTATTTAAGCTTTTATATTGTATCAACTTTGTCTGTGGTATTAGTTTTGGGTTTTGTTTTGCTTTCTTAGCTTGTTTTAGTAAATTTTTATTATATGGTTAATATTACGTTTACACCCTGTGTGGTTTATTATTTTGAAGTTATTTCACCCTTTTAATAATAACTACCGGGCGTAGATAACGCCCAGCGTTTTTCGCCCACAAACAACAAAAATAAATAAATAAAATAAATAAATAATGCATGATTCCGCTAAAATAATTTCATTGCAGAGAAATATTTTCCATTATTTTTTTGTGTATTCTTCATAATATAGAATATTTTCCATCCATTTGGAGCAATAATATTTGCTTTTTATGAATAATTTTGTATACATAGCTATGTATGGAAAAATATTTCAGTTAATTAAATATTGAATTGTATTTTAGGGTTAAGTATGATATCTGTAATGGAAAATTGAAGAATAAATATTAGATGTGAATAAACAAACATTATCGAACTAATAGTGGTATAAATTGCAACTAACTTCGAGCATTATTTTTTAAAACAAAAGTCTTTTTAAGTAAAACATTCAAAGCGTAAAATGCTTCTATCAATATTTTACTTTATTTATATGCATTTAACAGGTTGCAAATGAAGTTTTACTTTGCAAAACAACTTTTTAAAATTAAAGTGTGTTACAAAATAAAATTAACAAGCAGAAAAATAGGAAAAGTTTGAACGTTTTTTTTTTGCTTTCAATAAAAGTAATTATTTCATCGAAAATCTGTTTATCACAAGTTTATACCAATACATTTTTACCGAAAAGTTGCATTTTACATAGATGTAGAATTTATAAACAAAATAATTCAAATAAAAAAACTCACTAAAATACAAATGAAAAAAGTCAATTTCATAATAAGCACTGAATTCTTACCTAAACCAAATAGAAAAAAACAAGTAATACATTTACAAAAATAATGTGTTTTGTCGCTAATCAAATTTATTAATGAAGAATTTTTTTTCGTGCTCTTTTTGAAGTTGAATCTATCTGCAGCTACGTAAATAATATTAAAGAAATACTAAAAAAATTTTACTACGACTACTGAAATGTTAATAGTAAATATTATTTATTAAAAAATTAATCGACTTGATGAAAAGTATCAAAGTCAAATAATTTGCTGTCAGTAAATATATTAAATAAGGAAATTACCTCGTAAAATTTTGAGTCCAAAAAGCTTTATTTAGGTAATTGTTGTAAAGTCCAAGTGAGGGATCTTATTAGGATCCGACGACCAATAAGGTAGGCTGCATTCCGGAGATCGCATTCAAATGCATCCTAATAACTCGGTCCTTCAGAGCCCTGTCTTTAAAGAAATTAGTGGAGATCCCTGAAGAGGATGTTTAGCATTTCAATCACCGCCCAAAATGAAATGTGAACCAAAATTGATAAGAAATCAGAGAAAGTTGCAACTGTCGTCAACTATCAAGGACAAGTACACTACAGCACTCTAGGCCGCACAAGCCAATCCTGGATCACTACTGAGCTCGCCTGAATGTGATCTGTTCTATTCTCCAGCAGGTTATGATAATGTTTTATGACGTTTTTAACCGTAATAACAGTGCCTCCTTGTACTCTGTCATCGGGATGACTAATACAGTAGGTAGAATAATATCGAACAGGAAGGAAAGTGAAATGCGTTTTCGGAAGTAAGGCAATGAATGTCTCAGGATTCACTATTCAATAAACCTTTTAGTACCTTCTCTCCGACCTGCTAGTCCATTAATATTCCACGTCGCCAGTCTCAGGAACTTAGCCTTAACAGAGTTTTGTAAATAAATTCGTAGGAAATTAACAGAGTTTTGAAAATATTTTTGTAAGAAGTCCTATTAGATCTCCTTTTTAGCTTACCTAGCTTATTCTCAGAAATATTCTGGACATTGTGATCAACAGCTGCAGCGTAAGATCTTGAACGAGCAGAAAAATTCGTGCGCGGAATTCTCATTCGTTTTCCGACTCAATGGGAAGGATATATTATCCAAATTGAAAGAAGTAGCCTGCCGACCTTGATTTCCAATAGAAGTATTTAGTCTCCTACACAACGTGGCCCCGATAAAGCTGCGTACTGCTATTTCTCTTTTGACAGCGCATACATTGCGCCACTCTTGTGATCGTCTTAAGATCTCAATGACAACCACAGAATTGGCGATATGTTTTAACCCATACAGCTCCTTATTGTTATCTCTCAGCTCAAGATTTACAAAGAAATTTTATATTGGCTCTTTCGTAATTCGGTGCCTCGCATTGATAATGGTAAGGACTGCATGACTGTGACTCTCAAGTTCTTCTCTGTTGAGCTCCACTTGAATAAAGAATAATTTTAGGTTCCTCACTACTATTCGAAAGGCTCTTTCATCCTTCCTGTTGAAACTGTAGCCGATTAGTTGGTGTTTCCTAATCAAGTCAAATATCTTTTTTTAGACTACCATATACTTTGAAACAATGCGCAATCGTTTAGTGCTGAATGTTCTATTATTGCAGTCGCATTTACCAACAACTGTTTCAGTTAATTCGTGCAGTCTCATAATATCAGTGATGTCATACAGGACTATAGGTAGTGGCTTAATTGCGTCCTTCCGATCGGTTTCCACGTTGGTTTTCTCTATAGGGAGATCTTGAAAACAATTCGATAAAGGTAAATTATCTGCTGGTAAGTGGGACTAAGATTTACGTCCCCTCGAACCCAGCACACTCTGCCATAGTACATGTGTTTCATGCGGGTTTGTGTTGTAAGTTTCAGTTTCGCTGTCATCAGATACATCAAATATAATATCGTCCATGATATGTCTACGTTGACACTGTTTTCTAGGATCTCTACTACAGGCTGACAAGGATCCACGTTTTCTGGATGACGTTGCACCGGAAGTATTAGTTCCTGACCCATTTTCATCGATGAACACAGCCAAAGGCTGATCTATACTTGAAGCCTTTACCCATTAGGTTAACCCAAAGATCGATTTCCCACTGGTGAAGATAAAATGTTTACAAATAATGAAAATTAAGTATGCAGATTAATACCATTTTATTAAGTGATTCAAAAACTTACATGCTATAGAATAATACTCTTAAATAAAAACAACTAAAAAAATTAAATATGAAAGTGTAAACAATCTTGTTACTTAAAATAGCTGATTCAGACTAATGTGAGTAACACAAAATTTCTAGAGCTTCTTCTATTATCCGTAAAACGAAAATTATAAAATATGGCTTATTACAAATGTTTTTTAACAGGCCGTGGAGAAATAAAATTTCATAGACGAACGACTACAGAATTTGCATAAAGTTGGTAACAAAAATTCTTCAAAAATTAATTTATGTATACAAAAACATTCGGGCTGAAGACAGGTTGGTATTTTCCAAATAAAAAGGTTATTTATAATTTAATAGCAAAACAACAATTTAATTTTTAACTAATTGTTTTATAATTGTTTTCCATTGCAAATTTTATTACAGTGTTTGAGTTATTACTCGTATTTTACTTGTTAAAGGATATTTGATGAAGAAGGAAATTTAAAAACCAAATTTTAATTATCTAATGACTTTTAAAACTCACTTAATAAAAGTTATTTATTTTTTATATACCACAATGTATTTTTAACACTATTTTTTTCCCCGAACAGGCCTGCAGTGAACCGTGGAAAATTTATCTCAATTCCTTCGGTTCTGATTTTCCCTCTTACTCCTCCAGAATTCTTTCATTCTTTCACTATGCTGTGTTTTTCGTTGTTCTGTGTAGCACATGTGCTCTCTTTTCTTTTTTGCATTCCTATTTTATGGATTTTTTTCACTAGATTTTTTCTATCTTGACAATCTTCTTTTTCTATATTTGCTTTATTTAGGTCTTCCTTTACTTATTTTATGTACGAGGATGGAGTTTTATATTTCAAAAATTCATCAAATTGTTTTTGTTCAATCTATCTGAATCTATTTGAATCGTATGTACCACGAATTTTAGTATTCTTTAATATCTGTATAGAATATATTTTTATATATAATCCTTTTTTTTCAATAATTAAATAGATACATATTTAGTTATTCAAATTTTTTCAGGAGTTTCTGTACGAATGTTTAATTATAGCAACATATAAATAAGAATGTTCAAATGAAAAAGAAGATTACATTAAAAAACATTATGCATACATTAAATTAAGAATCAAAATCTTTATGTGAGATTGACTGTTGTGGTTTTTCGTTGTTGAAAAGAATATTTACAAACGTCATAAAAGATTGTGCTTTTCAATTTAATTCCTAACTTATGTAAGAGATCAAAAACACCTATCTATATAAATCGTGTAAAACGCTATTGGGGATTTAACTGACAACTTAATGCGATTAATATTGGACGAAGAGATTTCAGTTGATAAATATGTCGTCTCAATCATTAAATTTTTATTATTTTCTTTTATATTTGTCTTCAAAGGTAGGCGGAATAAAATCTTTTAAGTGAAATAGATAGATCTAAATTATATCGAAATACGTAGGTGCCATAACTTAAATTTTTAACAACAATTTGATATAACAACAGATATTTTAATATGAAGAATAGCTTGATAAAATAAGATCTTTCAAAACTTTAAATTTGTAAACGCCTTACAAAAAAAAAAAATAATAATAATAATAATAAACAAAATTTGTAATTAAGAATTCATGCTTTTGATTCACTTGTGGAAATGGAACGTATCAAAAATGTCAATTATACATTTTTTATTTTACAATACAAATTCCTATTTTAAAAGTGACAGAAAGTATATGCATAACCTGCTCACAATTCAAATCAGCGACAAATATTATGTAATTAGGACATAATACAAACGAGAATATAAAATATTTTTTGTTTTGTAAGATAAATAGTAAGACAAAGGAAGTCTAAGAAATAAAATTTCTTTAAAAATTCAAAATACAGAAGCTTATCTTGTTATCGACATCTCCTGATAATGTGTGCAATTCATTTTTAAAAATAATGGCAAAAAGTTAATTTGATAAAAAAAATCACTTATGTATAATAAAGGCGATATTAAAAAATTGTCGTATTTAGATGTAACATCTTTAATATTAAATAAAATACAAGGAAGGCAAATATATTTAAACTACAGAATTTTTAACAAATTAAGTAGATATGGTTGCCAAAATTTCAGAAGAGTATATTTTTAAATTTATAATATAGTTTATGACTAAAAGTTCAATAAACAAATAGGTAAATTCTTAAGAATTAAAAGACACGACTGCCAAAAAAAAACCATTGCTGACAAACATTGCTCTTTAATATAGGATAATTAAAGAGCTTGCGCGAGACAATTTTGTATATAGTATAATTTTATTATCAATTTTTTTAAATTTATTTATATATATTTATTTATAATAGCCTATGACACTTCCCGTAATGTATGGATTCCAACGCTGGATCATACTTCAAAATTGGTTTTGCTGTTGAGCTGCTACAGTAGAACATACATACATTCACTCTAAATATATTATACTTCTCTTTGAGCAGTTGTGTAATTATTGTTATAATTTTCTGTGACTTTTTTATCGTAACTAAATCTATGGATTTTATTTTTATCTTAGAATAAAAGTCGCGGGTTCATACATCTGAATAGAATCAGTGGTTGAGCTATTAAGCTGTTATGGTGTAACAAACATGCATGCATACATGCATACACCCTAAATGAATTGCACTCCTTTTTGGGCAGTCGTGTAATTACGAATAATTAAAGAACTTTTTTTTAGTTATAAATAAATTGTATAAAGATTATATTCTGAAATGAAATGTATTTGAGGGATTAAATTAATTTATCTTATTTAACGGCTCGAAATGCTACAATTTTTATTCCAAATAACATTTCAGATCAATCTATTACCAATATCTACAGTGATGTTACCATTAGCGTTTTTTTAAGAACGTAACGTCTGTAATGTTTTTAACATACAGCGTTAACAATGCTACTAGTAATCCCCGTACAAAAAGATAAATAACTCTAAAAGATAATATTTAAGAAACAAAATTCTATATTTTAATATAAAAATCGAGTCGATTAATATTTAATAATTTTGAATTCATTTCCGTTTTCACATATTGTTTAACAAATATACTTTACACATATTTTCCACTTTATTTTGGTTGATTAAAACGACATTGTGTCGTATAAAAAAGGTTCAAAATAAAATAAAAGGTAAAATTATTTTGAAATTTCATCACATTTCTTAATTAAAAATAAATTACTTCAATGGTAGCTTCCTGACATTGTTTATTCATAACCATTTCTTTAATTTTTATAAAAAATACCATACAGCTTTTTTGTAGTTTTGAAAAATCAAATAATCAAATATTATTTATTATTATAATTAAAACGGCTGTGCTTATATATCTATTTAAAAAATATGTTTTATATTAATATTATAAATACATTTTTAGCTGTTCTAAATATTATAACAAATATGTACATATTTTACATTGTGAAAGATCCTACTGAATATTAATGAGTAAATATCCTCGGGAACAAGTTGAAAGGGAGATTCTCTCAGATAGGAATCTGATTTGAATAAACACGATTACAAATGCAATCGATAAAGATAGTGATACTGATAAAACAGTTTGTTCTCGCATTGAATTAAAACATTTTTATAAATTTTGTTTTTTGCATAAACTAACAAAGAAGAAACATAACGGTTTATTTGCGTTTAAAGGAACAATAAGCATATAGATTAATAAAAACCTTCAACGTCAAAAAAAAAAAGTAAAGTAATCTTTCTTCCTTCTCTTTATCAAGAATATTAAAAAAATTCAAAAATGATAACAATAAAAGAGCTTAAAAAATATAACAATGCTCAGAGAATTTCAAGTTATAAAGAATAAATAAATAAATAAAATTTTTCTGCGTAAAATTGAGTTGACTAAAATGTTAAATTAAGTAAATAATTGTGAAAAAAAATAAGGATAAATGCGACTCACGAATCCATATAAACTTCATTTATCTTTACGTCTGTTTACTGTAATACAGAGAGTTTAACTGAAAAGAGGCCCTATCACTCAGTAATTTATACTAAATGCATATTTTTTTTTTAAATGAATAAACTGGTGTGAGATGGGTATAATAATGTGGAAGATGTTGGTACGACTGGAGCTTAAGTTGGAGGATGTTTATTGTCTGTGCATTTGAGTACTGCCAGCCTGTGTCGGGCATTGGCTTTTGAACAAGGTTGCGTAATCGTATTTTGTTTTTTGTTAAAATGCGGTTTACTACTGAAGATCGTATATTCGTGATGGAAACTTATTTAGAGACAAAATCTCATGTTGTGTGTCGACAAAAATTCAGGGAGAAGTTTTAAAAGGAAGTGTTATTCAGAGGTTAGTTGAAAAATCTCGTGAAACAGGTTAGGTGTTCGACCAAAAACGCAGTCGGCACAGGACATTAAAGCGGTAGTTACAAGACCTCCAAATAAATCTTTGATGAGACTAACCCGGAAAAATAATATTTCGTTAGATTCAGCCCATACTGCAGTAAGAAGAATGCTGAAATGTTATCCATATAGAAAAGAGTTTTGAATGAGTTTTGAACTGACGCTGATTATGCTAAAAGGGTTCACAACTAACAGTGGTATAAGAACTTCATCGTAGACTACATTGTCACTTTAAATCAAGCATTTTTCACAGAAGAAGCGCGGTTTCATCTTGGTTGATATGTTAATAGTCAGAACTACCGAATCTGGTGGTACTGAAGACATGCACGTTTTCTTTGAATCCACTCTACACCCAAAAAATATAGACTATGGTGTGCGGTTTTAAAACGAAAAATTATTAGAACCTTTGTTTTTTGAAAAAACTGTGGATGCTGGCGTCTACCAAAAAATTATCCAACAGTTTACAGCCTTACTGCAAGAGGATGAGTGTGACTGCTGGTTCAACAGGACAGCGCGCCATTTGCCGTATAGCTCTCTCTGCCACGGAGATGTTACAAGATTTTTTCGGTGGAAGATTCATTTCTAAAGGATTTTGGCCTTGTGATCCCCTGATCTGACTAGTTCAGACTTCTTTCTGTGGGTTCACTTAAAGAAATTAATAGGAGCAATTCACACACCCTGCACGAATAGAAGACAAACATTAACAATGTCAACAAGGAAATAGACAGGGTACAGCTAACAATAGTAGCCAGGAATATAGTCAAACGTGTTGACAATAGCATAGAAGCAGACGGAAACATTTTTAACACCTTCCGTAAATTATTATGTAAGTTTTATCAATAAAATATTATTTGTAAACTAAATTACGTGATGAGGTCTTTTTTAAGTATTTATCCGGCTAAGGTGAGAAGGTTTCAAATGATTTTTTAGACTAGATAGAAATCGAATTGAAGATTATAAATTGTATATTGCATACATGAACGGCTGTTTATATACTAATCATGTTCATTGTTCCTTAATTTCAATATTCAGTTCTGGGAATCCATATATTAATCAGCACAGCAAACCACTAACTTAAGTCTCCCTTCAGAAGAAAAAAAAATAAAAAAATAAAATAAAATAAAAATAAAAGAGATTCATTACACAGTTTTATCAGATATTCAGAAAAATGATTATTCACCTTCCCGCTTCGATTTTAGAGAATAATATTAGTATAAAGATTAAATCTAAACTTGGAATCTGATTGTTCACTATTATCTTCGATTAACAAAATAGTAACGATTATTAATAGAGAATCCAGGCTTTTTTTTTGATTGATGATATCACCACATAAGCCTGAAACTTTTGCGTGAGATATGGAAATGAAACTTTGTAGTGTATGAAAAATGGAATGCTTGATCTGCATTCGAACCCGAAACCTCCGGATGAAAGTCCGAGACGCTATCACTCCGCGAAGGAGACTGGCAATTTTAAAAATTTAGTAAATAGTAAATAGTAAATAGTAAATAGTAAATAGTAAATAGTAAATAGTAAATAGTAAATAGTAAATAGTAAATAGTAAATAGTTAAATTATTCTAAACAAAATTATTGTTTAGTAATGCGCTATTACCACCCCAAGTCTTAACCTAAGGTATCTTTTTATCCTGATCTTCCTGATTTTCACTGATTAAAGGTAGTATTTATAGTTAATATACAAAAAACCGCTTACCAACAATTAAATTCGAAACATTCAAGCGCTTTCGGAATTAAATTCCATCTTCAGGAACTCTCATATCCTATTTATATTAATTAAAACTTCACATATAAAATTATAAAAAATCGTGATATTTGCTTAAAACATAACAGTTGGTCATCATATGTTTTAAAATTATATCAACGTGAACGTCCTGTCAATTTGGTGGTCTCAACTGTCAATCTTAATAGGAAAGAGGATCAGTTTGGCTAACATAATCTATTATTACTATTTAATAACTGCTTGTATAAAACGTCTTTATCAAATTTTGCCTGTTCGTTTATTTGTTAATTTATTATTGTTTGAATGTATACGGTACTTTTCTAAAACATTAGTATTATATATATTATTAGAGAAATCGAGTATGTTAATATATTTGTTTAGGTCATAATTATGGTTATTATTTCTAGTACGTTTAAAAAAATTTGATTTATCTGTATGACCTTTGCTTATACAATTTAGATGCTCTTTCATTTTTACTGAAAGTCATCGATTGGTCATTCCGATGTATTTTAAATCGCAATCTGTGCATTACGAATTATATATTCCATGTTTTTCTAAAGGGTAATATATTTAAGAATCATATGAACTTATTGGGTTTTTAAAAATTAATAATTTTTTGTTCTCGTAAAAAAAAAAATATTTTATTCAGATTGTTACAAAATTACGCATAAAAATGTGTAAAACTTTTATGCGTATTTTAGCGGAATTTTAGTGGGAAACTTTAAACCAGAAAACATTTTTACTTCATAGTTTTAAATGAAGATTTTTTTTAACTTCATTATTAAAATATTAAGAGAAGAAAGAGGTACATGTATATATTAATAAATGTGAATAATATATATGCGAAATAATAATAAGTATACGTGTGAAGATTATGAATAGTTAAGTCATTACATAATAAGTTATCTAATTTAACCTGTAAATTGATATTATGCAAGTATGTACACGTTAAAAGAAGATGCAAGAAATTATTTTCTGTTTTTTTCTGAGTTGTTTTTAATAATTTTTTATTTTAAGAATCTATTTACAAATAGATGGAAAATTTGTAAAAAGAGAATATTTGATCTAAATTTTAAATAAATTAATGTGAAGACATTTAAATGGGTCGATAATTTAATTAAGATGTCAACGCATGAATTTAATAGCCCTTCTTGTAGGCTGAAAATAGTTTGTTGTCTAATTTAATAGAGGTTGATGTTACTATATTTTTCGAATAAACGACTGTTTTGTTTTTCTTTTAGCATAAATATAACATTCGTATATACTAGTATTCACGCATGGAAAATGTGATCAATTGATACTATTTTTTTTTTCCAACATTTTGATTTTTTAAATTGTTTATGAAGAAATGCTTATTGTTAATTAAAACAAAAAATAAATTAGTATAAATAAAATTTGCAAAGTTTTAGAAAAGTCTGCACACGGCTTTATATTACAAAATTGAGTACTATAGAATAGAAATCAAAAAATAAAGTGAATGGTATACATCATTTAATTCTATAATAATCTTGAAATGTAATAATAATGATAATAATGTATAATGTTGCTAATTTACTAAATAAAATATTAAAGAGTTGTAATAATGCTTAACGTTTGTTATCAATGTAAATTTTATAAGTTATTAAATGCAGTCTGAAGTAAAATGTAATAAAAAAAAAATCTGCAAGACGTCGCGGCGTCGTTTCATTTTTTATCATTTTGAAATTTTAGTAGTTAATTTATCAAATCATAAGTACTTCACTGCTGGTTTGAGTAAACAATTGTGCACCCAAATCATATATTATCCGACCATTTTACTTTTTAATAACTGTAATTCAAGATGGCGGATAGAAAGTTCTGTAAAACTATGGTACTTCTGTAGATTTAAAAAATTATACTATTAAAATCCAAAGAAAAGTATTAATATGGGTACCTTTAATTGAAAAATATAATTTGGCTAATATTCTTTTTTTCTTAAAAATATACGTGTATTAAATAAATAGACATGAAGAAGTTAATTTTTTAATGTACCATTCTTGTCTGTTTGGCATAGTAGAACTCTATTATTTGTGGAGAGATTAATTGATAAAATAATTCTTCAAAACGCCGTAAATAGTATACAGCCCATAATAATTGTCTTTGTCAATAGTTGAAATTTGATGGTTTAAAGTCGTCTTCCATTAAGATAAATAATAATGGTTATTAATAGAGACTGGGATTATAAAATTCCGAAAATTTAGTTTTCTTCAGCGAAAGAAACTTATTAAAGTATATAATTAAATTATTCTATATAAAATCATACTACACAATGATTTTATGCAATGAGCTGCTTCCATACTTGGTCTTAACCTGAGTTATCTTTATACCCTGACCCTCAAAGGGATTATAGGAGGAATGTATGCCTTCAGTTTGAATGGACCTGAGATACTTTAATGGGCAAGGCTGTTTATCAGTTTCACTATCACTCTGTGGGTAGATTGTCGCCTTTTTTTTAACATAAACATTTACTTTATCTTTGATCCTTTCATTTCCTGTGATTTCCCTAGGGGTTTGGTTGACTTCCACCGGATCTGTATTAATTGTGTTAACATTTCTTTAAATTATTGTTTCTTTGTAATATTGGTGGTTAGACGCGGGGTACTCAGCTTATAAAACTGTTCAGAGACTGTAGTTTCTTATTCAGTGGCCGTAAAATACCGATACATTTATGGGGTAAAGCCTAATTGTTCCTAATAAAACATAATAGAAAGTAATAAGTACATAGAACAATTACGAAACAGTGTATGGTAGAAAGAATTTTAAAAACGATTTCTCTAGAAATATCATATTTTTAGTTTAATAAATTAATTCTTAAATCAGAATACTATTTAAATAACTTTTCAACAGGAATGAAAAATTCTTATTTATAGTTTCAGAACAAAACTTTGAAATAAATCAACTGATAGTATTATTATAACTTTGATAAATATTAAGAAAAAAAAATAACATCATGTTCACCTCATAAAAAATAAGCAAACCGTACAATATAATAATTCAGTAATAATAAAATGTGACATTGTTACATATGTAACTTTCTTACCAAGTTAAATTTAACTTAAGAATACGTGATTCAGTGGTACGTTAGATGCATATTTCTGATGCATTTCTTGAGATCTATGATGTATGGTTGCCTAGTTTCTCTTAACTGATGTAATATGCTACTTATCCATGTACCATTTACTTTAAGACCGGTTCTCAGAAATAACTTTACTTGTCTCTCTTGGTGCTATCGTGAATTAAATTTACATATTTATTTTTTAACTACCGATAAGAGAGCAGTATAACTATTTACAATTGTAATTTTTCATGTCTTTAATTTTGTTAAAGATAATTAAGCTAACTTTTCCCTAGATAATATCTGAATAAATGGAATTAGTTCAGTTTGAAAAGCATACAATGAATGATTAAATAATAAAATTAAAGATATTAATATAGGAAATGAATAATTTTTACCGTTCAACGTTTCCTTTCCTTCCATATCCCATTACTGGAGTATTGTTATGAAAAATAAAATAGTTTTATGGAATTAAAAATATTAAATTCAATTTACGTATATTATTACTACTACAGTGTTGTTTTTTTTTTCTTTTTTTTCTAGTAAATTTTAAGATGGATTTTTAGGTGCGGGGAATTTGAGACATTGTTTAAACAGTATCGTTTTGTAATAAATGCAATGCAAATAAAATTTTTATTGTTTATATAAACGTTAACATCCATTTGTCCCTGTTGTCTTTATAAGCTCCTGAATTTTTTTTTTTTATTTAACTATAATAGCTAACAAATCTGATACGGATGCGCAAATAAAATAGCAAAAAATTGCCATATGCATTTAAAATAAACCGGAAGTTCAACTGATGTCAAATCGTGTTCTTAATATAAAATAGTACCATTTCTTTGACGTCATCTCAATGATTTAGTTTGATTTACATCTGTATTTCTTCCTGTTCTGAACTAATCTTATAATCTTAATTTATTTGCTACACTCCACTTCTACTCTGATTCAATTTTCAGCTTCATGTAACTTATCGTCTATATATAGTTTTATACTCTACGCTTTTATCTGCCGAATAAAATAATATACGATAAGATCCTACGTATAACTTGGTATTACATTTTACAAATTTCTTTACTGGAATTTTTTATTGGTTTTCTTTGAAATTTTTATTTTTAACTTTCTTTTCTGAGAGATTTTTAAAAATTATACTACAAAAAAAATGTCTCTAGCATTTCCCTTTTAAGTATTTCTATTAATTTATAATTAAACCGGTTATGTTAAGTTTAATAATTAACAAAGTTATCAGAAAGTTGTTATTCAGATATTGTTAAATGTATCGGAGGATCAAATGTAATTATTTTTTGATTAAATGTTTTACAGGTATCAAATGTTCTTACAGGTTCTTCAGATGATCAAATCTTAAATAATTTAGAAGTAAATTTACTGAAATTGAATAGCAGTTTAAATGTTTTACATCGATCGCTAGGGGTAAATTAACATCATTGGACTGAGGAGTAGTTAAAAAAAACTAGCTAGACAATATCAAATAAAATACTGTAATGGGACTAGTAGATTTTTCTGATGAAAAAATAATACAACACTAGCCAAATAATAATATTACAAATATGTATGTATGTGTTCATATAAATCATAGTTCATTGTAATGAGATGTGATAAAATTTACTAGGGTTTGTATAAAATTAACCGATTGTAAATAATCTTTGAAATTAAAAAAATATATATATATTATTACATTGTAATTACTTGTTAAAAATTGAACGTGTACGCTTAATATTGTTAATTTTTTTGTTATTTATTTCATAATTATGGGGTTAGATAGATATATGTTTTCATAAATTTTAACGTGAAAAACATGAAATGATAGGTTAAAAAATGCCAGAAATTTTAACTAATTATTGAGTGATTTAAATGAGATCGAGGTTACAGTTATAGCTGTAAGTATTGTACACAATTGCCTATGCTAAACGGATATTGAAATAAATTTAAAAAAAGAAGAGATCAAGAAAAAACAATTTATAAAATTTTTCTTAACTCTAAAACTAGATGGCCATTCCTATTATTACAAGCAGATTATCATTAATGACAGATTCTAAGGAAATAATGTGTGTGCGTGTGTGTATGTGTATATATATATATATATATATACATAAGAAAATAAATGAAAAAAGAAGATATAAATTTAAAAAAATTGATACACAAATAGTACTTAGCAAAACGTTATAAAATTATTATTTTCAATAATCCATTTAGAATAAGAGTAAAAATACAATAGCCTAAACAATTATCGTTTTAGTCAATCCCAATAGAAAATGTAAATTTAGCTTGAAACATAAAAACTTAAAACTTCTAACTCAGCCTTATGAAAAAGTTATTTAGTTAATTGATTAAATATCCTGAAATTTTTTTGGCCTTTTTCACTTTTTTTGTTTTTCTAATTTACTAAGTATGATCATTAAGTTTGTACTACGTGTATTTAAGTATTAGATTGTCTTTAATGTTAATTCATTTCTTTTTTCTTGCAAATCAAATAAGCAATTGTCCTAATTTTTATCTTACTCTAATTGATAAATATATGTTCAAGAGAGATAAATACTTTATCTCTTGGCAGCAGAATTAATTAATAAATATTTTATAATAGTAGCTTTACTTTTTATTTTTTTATTTTTTTGTTATGAGCGCATTGCAGTGTGCTACGAAATAAATATTTCTAATGATAAATGTTTTATTGCGAGCAAGTTTGCTCTATCTGCAATTTGAAATAAATAATCTATTGAACTGTGCGCTAGCAAAGCATGAAATAAGAGTACACTATAAAAATGCTTACAACAAGATTGTTACAGGAGAATATAAAACACTGTCGTAACTTATTATTTAAAAATTTGTATTAAAAAATAACCTTCATATATATAATATATATTAATTAATCCCATAGTCACATTTGGGAAATAAATTTGACTGAATTTTTCTTACATAAACCAGATAATAAAAAGCTAGTGAATGTTTGTACATAGTTAAACATCAACGTTGAGAAGTCCTTAAGTGCTGTTTAAGTTGGGAGTGTTAGATAAGAGATATGCTGTTTCCGAGTAGCAAAGTACGTTACCGTTGCTCGTACATTGGCCACGATTCATGAGAGAGGTCGCTCTTTGTACTGGAACCTCCTACTTACTCGTAGATTCCCACTTCGTGGGAGGGATAACCGCTGTGATCCGCTGCTCAGCCAAAAGTTTCCTGTATGTCCTTGACCTCCATCGGCATGATATTTTACCTTTAACAATAAGAATATTTTCATTTCCATTGTAGTGTATTTCTTTTGTTTTCTTTTCGCTTTTGTTGTGCCGCGTATTTATATTTACAATTTCCTGTTCGCTTTGTTATTATGTATCCAGATTTAGTAGGATTTTTTCCCTACGAATTTTCCTTCTCCAAAAGCACAGCTTTTATTAAAAAGATCGTTTTAAAATAAAATTATTTTTATAACAAAAAACTTGAAATATTTTTAGGATACATACTCCCGTATGTATTATGAAAGATTGTCTGCAATACTAATTAAATTTATAGTAAAATAAATTAAAAATTTAATCCTAAATAAATTTTTTTTTATAATGTTATTTATAGTGGCATAAACAATTAAAGTCATTAGCGACTTATCGTTGTAATTTAACTGTACCGGTAAGTGTGTGGTCTTGAACAAACTCAGGCCGACCATTCCAGAGACGTGTGGTTAATTGAAACTCAACTATCAGAAAATACCGGTATCCACGATCTACTATTCAAATCCGAATAAAAACAACAATCTTTACTAGGTTTTGAATCTAAGAACATTGATTCGAAATCAGCTGATTTGCGAAGACGAATTTACCACTAGACTGGTCTAAAAATAAGAGTCTAATAAAAATTTTTTTGTACGAAACTCTCATTACAAATAATTCAATGATATTTCGATTTATCATGATTAGGTGAATCTACATTCGTTAAAAGTTAGTTGTTAGGTTTTAAAAGTTATATATAACTTTTAAAACAACTCATAAGTTCTGAGTTACAAAGTAATTCTAATTTATTTTATAATATACAATAAAAAGTTTAATTTTGTTCATTCCTTAATATGTCGCTAATATCTATAACCGCCATAGCGTTAGACCGTCCTTTTCAATAGTTTTATGTAAGATTATTTTTGAAAATTATATAGAAGTTACGGATATGTGCACCCAGAAAAATATTACTATGCCTACTATAAATGTTATAATACGGAGAGAAAATAATGAGCTCATGGTTTTTAGTTGCATTCGCTGATGTTAGCAGAAGTTTATAAACTGTGTAATGAATTGTAACCTATCAATTTATTTTATTTTCTTATTAAAAGGTTTTTTTTGTTCACATTATAATTTTAAAAAACGAGTTTTTTTTCAATTTGATTAATATAAGTGTCCTGTATAGGGTTGGAAATTTTGTTACCTTGAATAAACTAAGCGATTAATATCATATGTATTTAAAATGGAACAGATAAAAACATTATTTAAATGATTCTATTATTAAATAAAATACTGTAAGAACAATATTTATTTCAACAACAATTAAACAAAGAACAATTATTTATTTTCAAGAATAAATATTCTTAGGTAAAACAAAGATACTGAATGTAAAAATAGTCTAAATTATCAGATTTTTTCTTGGTTCCTTTATATTTAAAATTTATTTTCGAAAAGAAAAATATCAGATAGTTTTTTCATGTGGTTTTCGCAATGAAAATGTAATACATACGTACATATATATATATATATATATATATGTATATATATATGTTTTATTCATTATATAATATATATATTATTAAACATATATGTTTCATTAATCTAAAAACTGAATTAAGTCATGGTTAGTTATAAAAATCATTGTTTTTTTTTTTTTTCATTTAACTAGCTCACGGTTTGACACCCAGAATGAGCCCTGCATTTCTTAATAATTCTTTTAACATTATTCCTAAAAATATATACGTCTCTATATATACGTCTATATATAAGTCTCTATAACTGGGTAACTCATGTTGAAAATTAACAAGAAATAATCTTGGTATCACCTTAACCGTGTGATTCTAGGTGTCAAAATACGAAAATCTAATCACTTTTAAAAATAGTAAAGCCAGAATTCAAAAATAAAAAAATAATTAAATATGATGTAGATTAAACGAATTGAGGAGTAGTTGATTGTTCTTAGTTTTTTAAATGGAAAACGACTGCATAATATCATATCAAGTTCGTTCAAATTTCAGGTTATATTCAGCTAATAAAAAATTAACTCACTTGTGAGAATGATTGGTCGTAGAAAAGAAAAACTATGTCTGATACTTTAGAAATTTAAAAAAAAGTTAGACAAAAACTCATAAGACTGTGGAAAATGGAATAATGATATACAAATATACTCCTTCATTTTTAAAACAGGAACATAATTTTATAGTTCGTGGGGAGAATTTACAATCCTGTAAGTATTAAATGAAAATAAAAAGTATTTTTCAAAATAAGTTTTGTGTAAGATTATTTAGTTATAGAATATATAATTTTTTTTTCGCTGGAAATGAGCTAGCTACCCTTGTCAGATTGCAAAATTCTAATCTTTGCTTTAAATAGATTTCTATTTTAAATGTGCATATTACTACTGATTAATTATTTAATTATCGAACAAAAAACGGAGTAAATAAAATTTTATTTACTACTAAGTCATTAAAAATGTACGTAATAGATTTACAAATATCTGCAAAACAATTAGGAGGTAATAGTTTTCATGAGAATAAACGTCGTCTTTTTAGCACCTTTGCAGGATGTCTGAAATAAAATTTCATTTTATATATATATAAAGATTAGTGTACTCTTTAAATAATTTTATTACTTCTTGTTATATATATAATTATTTTATATATATTTTATAGCCAATAAGATTCATTGTACCAATAGTCATTAATAATTTCAATAATTGCCATCTTATTTCATTTATATTTTCAGAAGTAACTTTTGCCTGGATAATTTCTACGGTTTTAAAGGAGTAAAATCAATTACATTTAAAAATAATTCCTTTATAATTAAAACTTGTAAGTCCAGAAACTATAAGATGAATAATGAAATAAGTGATTAATAGTCATAGCAACTGTTAGCGCTATTTTTTTTTTTATATTGTCAATCTGTGGAAAGATGTAAAGTTCGAGCATAACATAGAAAATATCCGCATTAACTGTGCTTTCTACAAAATGAAGGGCCCATAATAAGGCTATTCATCAGTCCACATCAGATATTGACTTTGGGAAAGTCACGCTGATGTTCGATTTCATACAGTGGTTCTGATCCCCAAATCCTGTAGTCGTTTCGATTCACTGACCCACTAATGTGAAATGTCACCTCATTTGAAAGCATGCCATTTTTCAGGCGGTGCTCATTTTCATCAACGTCGTTAAGCAATAAAGATGCAAATTCCATATCTTTCACTTTATCACTGGGTTTTATTAAATGTAAAAGTTGTATTTTACACGCATGTAGTCTAAGCCTCTCACACATCACGTTGTACACTACAAATTTAGCTATTCCTAACTGTAAGCTGTGTCTTGCGAATGATTTTATTCGGCCTATGCGTACAGGTTGCTCGGATCAGTACCACATTTTATTCATATACGGACGGTGTGACTGGTTAGACCCCTTTAAGACACCGCCTGTTTCCTTATAGTGGTTAAATCACAGGCTATTATTTTATTCGTAGGCGCGGCACCGTAATTTTTACATCGATAATTACGTTTAATTGTGGTAATCGATCTTTTTTCGATAAACCAAATCAAGCACTGAGCTTTCTGCTGCGGTGTCATCAGACCAAGAGCAAGATTGCCGACCAGGTGGCCAGTAAAGGTAACAAATACCTTATTTTTTTTATTATACGGTATTTTTTTATACGGTGTATTTTTTTATTATACGGTTTATTTTTTTTTTTATACGGTACATTCTGAGTGGTACCAACCGTGACGAATATTTGCGATGAAAAGTTTAATAATATAACGAATATAAGTATGAAAACCGGATGTAAAGTAAATGGTACTTTATGTTTTCTCTAGCTATTCAAACATAAATTACATTAATGATATGAAATCGTACATCGGTTTACCGAAATATAATCCGAAGCAAATATAAGACCAATCTTAAAATTTTGCGTTGTTATTACGAGCAATTTTTTAAGATTCAAACCTATTTAAAAATGTATTCTTCCATTTAAATAGGCAGATTGGATTAATTAAACTAATGCCATAAAATAATATTAACAGTAATTATTATCACTAAAAGGGATTGTTAAAATAATTTACGTCATATGAAACTAATTTTAATAGATGCATGGATTAAATTTCCTTCATATCATACATTTTATAACGGAAGCCCATGTTACAATCTAATTATTTTAACTAATTAATTTAAATTGATTCCTGCAGTTAAATACCGAAATGCTTTTTGGCCTAATTGGTTGATGAAACCAATCGCATATGTTGATAATTTAATATGTATTTAATGAAAAATTTATTTTAATAGATAATAACATATTATTTTATTAAACAAGTATTAATTACTTGATAGATAAGAAAAAAAAAAAAAAATATATATATATATATATAAATATAAAATTTTTAAACGATGGGAAGTAAAAAAATATTTGATGTTACTTTTTAGACATGATTAATTATAAAAATATAAGGAAATGTTTAATGAACTTGAAAAAGAGTCAGGAGTAGTAAAGGTTGAATAAAAGTTACAATGAAAGACAGAAATGTGTATTTAGGATTAACTTGGCAGACAGCTAAATAAATGTGATAAATGAAGACCACAAATGAACCGAACATAAGAATTATGAAGTTGTTACGTCTTTCTGCTCTATCTTTCTCTGTTTAGTTCCCATCTAAATTCTTTTTCTTTGCCCTTTTTAATGATGGAATAATCCGGTAGTCACGAAGATAATTATTCATATTTATATATTATTTTTTTAATATTATATTATAAATACAAATAATGTATTAATTAATAGATTATTACGGTAAAATCAATATTCGGTGTATTCATTCAACCACAAACATTAATTTTATATGTAAGTTATTCTATTGAAAAAACTTATTAATATTATTCAAGTAAATAGGTTAATAGGTTAAGTCCATTAATTTGTAAATAGATTATTATTTACAAATACGAATCATAATTTCTATGAATTTTTGTTTTTCATTTAAATATGAATTACAACAATAGAATATTACAAGAACAAAAAGGATTTGACTATTGTATACGTTATTATAGCGTAGTTGGAATTTACCTTGCACTCTTTCAAAGATATCGAATAATTTAAAAAATGTTTTTATAGTTCCTGAATGATTAGGGGATTTAAGACATAAAGTTATCCAGGTTTTGAAAATTTGTATCATTTTTTTAGTCAATATACTCTTTTAGTAATGTGACAGTTATTTTTAAT
Organism: Lycorma delicatula; assembly: GCF_047948215.1. NCBI lineage: Eukaryota > Metazoa > Arthropoda > Insecta > Hemiptera > Fulgoridae > Lycorma > Lycorma delicatula. Next base: position 305,922,932 of record NC_134455.1, read on the forward strand.
ATTAAATACAGTTAAACTACCTAATATCGGACACAGCTCGGGAACAACAATCTATTATTTAGAAGCGTCCACTATTCAGAAGATTGCGGATACAGTTTTATGTTTGGTTATTGTACAGAAAAAAATACTCTGAATAAAACAACAGTATTGTGTGTTTATTTCATTTAAATTAAAAATAAAAAAAAAGATTAGATGCTAATTAATACAACTTTCTAAAATTTAAGTTTTTTTAATTATTTTTCTGAAAATTAACACTGTCCTGAACGTTCATATTTGGTAATAATATTTTACTACTGCAATCAACCAATAGAGTAAGAAAATAGCATTACTGTACTATACTAAAATGGAATAAAAACAATATAAGCTACAAAAATATTAATCAAAGAAGCTGCAGTATACAATAATATTAATAAAATAAATGTACAAAAAATAATGAAAAACCAAATTCGGATACGGACAATTTATTTACACGTAGATGGTTTAATATCTATCTGCCTATTTTAGTTTAAAGTAAGTCCTGGTACACAATTTTTTCAATAGGCGACTACACTTCCGATATTAAAATAATGCCTTCTTATCCATTTAGTAAGAAATATTGATTTAATATTCTAACCTCCTCTCTTGCTTCCTTATTCGTGATAGTAAATTCGGGTTCATTTCATTATCATCGTCGTCAGACTCATTGTGATTCGTTTTGAAAGTAGTCAAGTCTGAGGCAGCAACAAGATCACGGATGTCAGTCTATACGTCTTCTGCGTTGAGCGCGTCGTCAATGTTCGGACTCTTTGTACTCTTTGTAATTTCCAAATGGTTCAATAAGTTCCTGTAATTCACTATGTTTCATTGAATTTTCATTTAGTTCAATAAGATTTAGTTCAATGTCAAAATTGAAGTTAGTTTGTGGAAGTTTAATACAGGCTTTTATAAACAATTTTTTCATTGCCGTAGTAGTAACCTGCTTTATAGCCATACAAATCCATAAAACAGCATTCAACACACTAATGATTTTAGAAAACTCATCCATATCTGTAACATTGATTGTTGACAATAAGAACCGTAACCCCTTTTCTCTGCTCTGAATTTTAAAATTCAGCGGTTGACATACTGAAGTAATATTTGGGGGAAGAAATATCAATTTTACATTTTCGAAGCTAACATTAGGGTGGGATTTTGTATTGTTCAAGAATAGTATGATTTTCCTATTTTACCTTCCCATTCTGCGATCTAAACTTAGCAATCTCTCCATCTCAGTCTTTCTTTTGATATTTTCCTCCTGTACATTTTTTCTCTTTCAAACACACTGTTTCACTGAGCAAAGCCCAGAAACAAAAGATCAGTCTCATCAGTGACAGAAACATCTTTAAATTTAATTAAAAATGTTTCTTTCATTATAACTCGCGCGTATTTCACTTAACCTTTCCTTTCACTCATACGCCAAATTTTCATCTACAGCACCTGCATCACCACAAATATTTTTATAAGAAACGTTATGTCGAATTCAGAATTTACCTAATCAACCCCCTGATGTTTTAAACTCACCGTAACGGAGTTCTTTAGCAATTTCTAGGGCTTTCTCACGTATCAAAGTTCTAGAGACCGGATTGTTATCTGCACGAACCTTGAAAAACCACTCATAAGTCAAAGTCAACCATTAGTCCTGGTGATTTAGAAAATGCACGTTTTCTGAACTGATTGTTATTTTCAGTCCGCGACCTTAGGATATCTATTTGCTTTTTAAAATACCGCTTATCTGAGGTTTCCCTTATATCAGAACGTTTTGTCGCATCACACACACCGAGTTTTTTTTTTCGTAGGCATTTATAACTGATACATTTTTCTTTTAATATCAAGCGTTTAAAATTTTGAGATATTTAAGTTGCTATAACGATGGTTGTAACGATTTTTATAATATACACAATACTGAACGTACAGTAAACGTACGTATAGAAAATGTACTATAAGAAAAATTACAGTAACAAAAATATTATTTTTGTTCCATGTACAGTACACACTTGCATAGTAACTGTGACGAATCACGATGGCTGGTGATTTGATTGATATCAGAAGATCAACGTCTAGGAGGGAAATGATGCAATTCACAACAGGCAAATTAATCGCACTGAATATGAAATAAAACCACGAAAATTATAATTATTTTTATTCCTATAGTCGTTTTTTCAGAACTGATTGATTGATCGATTGTTTTTATTGGAAATTCAATGTCCATGTCCGTTTTTACTATTTTATTTATCCACTCTAAAACTTCCGAGGAATCTAAAAGTGTCCGTTAAGGGAAGTTTCACTGTGTATGTACACACACACACACACACACACACACACAGTATATATTTATTAAAATATTTATCATTTATTACAAAGGAGGTAGAACAGAATTTATAAGGAAAATTCTTTAAAGTAATAACACCAATGCAAAACTGGTGTTCAAAACCAAAGTGCTGTAGCTATATTATTTTATTTTGAGAAAAGAATTGATCTTTCTTCATACTCAGCTATTCCTCATTTGTACGTATAACAGTCATGTTGATTCACCATCGATATCAAATTCAAATAAAACGCAAACAAGAAATGACAGAGTGCACTTTCTCCCACAACTATACACGTACAGCAGGAATGATTTATTTGCTGTTAGATAAGAACAGGCAAAAAGTAAACTTCCCAGTTTTTGTTAAATCTTAACTTTCATAGCTATTAATTCTTTTTTACTGCAAGCATTAGTTAACAAAGGACAAAAAAATAATAAAATCTACTTAAAGAATGAGTAAAATAAGGCCTAATGATATTTCACTTGGCCTTATGGTTTCATTTTATTTTATATATAACTCCTCAATTTTAACGGTTAAGACTGTCCAATAATAATTTCAGCTATTATATTTATTTTATCCATGAATTTTTTTTAATCGATATGAAATATGTATTTTGTAATAGGTATTTTGTTTAACAATAAGAAAAGATATATATACATGTATTTATATGTACCATAGAGTTTTCATATAACTAATGTAATGTATTAGAACATACATTTTAAAAAGGAATAAAATAAAATTGTAAATCTCATTATGATAATTACCAATTTTTATATACCTTTTTGTAAAAACAAAGGTAGTTTCATTATTTATCTTTTTTTGCAATTTCTTATGATGATCTTCTCTTTTGATAATTTGTTTTTTTTTTTTAACTAAAATTACTTTATAGAAACAAATGACAATAAGGAATCCCCAGATTAATCTTATTTTTATTTTACACAGAGCAACTACTGAGTTCTTAATAGATTTTACTTTAGTTTTTGTTTGAATTTAACAATAAAAGAATATTCCCCAGATTTAATTGAAAATTAATTGTTCAATTTTTCAGAAAGAACAACCTCGGGGATCCAGTACTTTTCAATTACTACCACGATTTTTCCAAAAGAAATTCCAATCCATTTATCTTTTTTTCTGCTTGTTATTATGATTTTCACATTCACTCTTTTTTTTTAATAAAAATAATTTTATTTTTTTACATTTTAATGTGATATTATACATTAAAAACTATAAAAATTATAATTAATTTTTCTTTTAAATCAGTGATAATAGTTAGAATACACGATGGTAATTTGGTGGAAGTAGTAATTACAAGTGATTTACAAAGAGATGATAGAGAGAAAAATAGACTGTAGACATACAGAAATAGACTGTAAGAAAGACAGTTATTTGTGAGATGCGGGTCTTGCATGAGAGCTAGGATTAAAAGGGTTTGAAAATTTTAGTTAAAACGCGTAGGGAAGAATTTTGCATATCAGCATGCGTGTAAGTAAATATTACTATACTTGAATATTAGGATTACGAGTTAGTCATCCCTCAGGTTAAGATAAATAGCCAAAAACATGTTTTAAATCTTTATAAAAAAACAAAAATTCTGGCAAAGTACTGAATGACTTTTAGTCATATGATTAAGTCATATAATAACTTGCACACCTTTTTCATTGCATTTCAAATATGAAGGTTCTGATTTTTATGTCTCTAATAAAATAATCTAATCTTTTTATAAAACAATAACAAAAAAAGTAAAAATATCAGAATATTTAAAATTTGAGGACTCAAATATTACGGGGCTTTTTCTACTGATTTAAGCATCAAAATTCCAAAATTTTGAATAAAAAGTATTTGATTTTAAGTGCGTCCTTAATCAGTGGCTAAAATTTATTTATAAAAACGTGTACCCAACAAAAAAAAAATTGTTTAAAATATTAAAATAATGAATTATACATTTTAAGAAATTATTTTTTTTGCCAGTAAAATTATTTATATTTACAATCAGGGTCGCTTAGCTGGAACCATTAGTAAAATTGATTACAATAAATAAATGACATGCAAAAATAGGTCTACATTGAAATCTCTGAAGAATTATAATTGTATGTACATGTATGCATTTATATATATATATATATATTATACAGTATATGTAGGTATACAATAAAGTTAAACAAGTATATGCAGTGATCAGTCCAAAGAATATGCAGAGTATATGCAGTGATCAAATACAAAATATAAAAATAAAACATGAAGAAGTATTTCTTACAATCACACAACGGATTACAAAAAAACAAAACAAACGAGGATAAATACTCAAAATAAAAAAATGATAAAAATAAAATTAAATGGCGATGCAAGACGAAACATTTTATTGAAACATTAATAAGTCTCAATGTAGCCGGTTAACCAAATTCTCGAAGAAGTTCACAAATCCTAGAAATCGGTTTAGTCAATCCCGAGATAAAAGGCCAAAAGCAGGTGACACGCATATGTATATACGCACGTACATGTTTTTTTTTTTTTTTTTTTTTTTGGTTTAGATGGATTAGTTGTATACTAAATCGTAAATATTTGCAAAAATCTCGATACTCGATTTTTGTCATGAACGTTGTAATTTCTCCTTTAATTTCTATTTTACTTATATTCACTGGGAAAGTAAAAGAAAAATGTTATATATAAAATTTGAAAACTTTGCTTTGGAAAACCGATTGAAATCAACTTTTACGCTAACAAAATATCTAGTTTTAATTTTCTTTTCCGCAACATAATTTAATTTCATTTAATGTACTCAAGAAAACCTTGCTGAATTTAAAATACAAAGAAAACAAACAGAAAAACTCCTTAAGAGCGCGAAGAAAAACTATGGAAACGGTCTCCTTAGCCAAATTAGCCAAGGCTTACAAAAAAAATGACTATAAGAACTAACATAGAATTTTTAAGAAAAGTTTAACATATGCACTCCTCCATGTCTGTGCTTTAAAAAAAAGAAAGGAGAGATGTCAACTTACAACAAAGAGCACTGTGAATCCTGACATAATATTTTAGAAAACAACTAAATTGTGAAGAACCAGAAGAAAAATTCTTAGAAATAGAAATAAAACAGTGGTTCTCAGAATCAGTACCATTAATTCTGGAAGAAAAAACATAATAATACATAGACTCAAAATTAACAAAGCGTGCGGCGAAGTCTTCATCATAGCAGAAAAGTGGACATATACTAATGAGAGTACAACCTAGTGGCAGTATAGGGTACTTAAAGAGATTTGAGAAAAAGAACTTACAGAAGAGTGTAAAACATCCACTACACAAAAAAAGGATAAACGGAGATCAACAAATATCAAGAAGTATCTCTTCTGCCAGTTACATACAAAATTCTTTTTATCCTTGACAAATTAGAAGAACAAATTGATCCACAAATTGGAGAGTATCAAGGTGAATTCAAGAAAGGAAGATAACACAGAGTAGATGTTTTACCTAAAACAGTCATCAAGAAATACAACTTGTTTTGAATAGGAAAACGGTAATCACCTTTGTGGATTTTAAAAATGCCTATGATTTAGGTAACCAAAAAACATTGTTTAATGTTCTTAAAAAATATGGAATAGAACTGAACTAACAAATATGATCAAGTAGACTCTTACGTAGAAAAAGTCCAAAAATAAATCTGAGAGTAAATCCCTTCCTTTCCTTTCCTTGTTAGTATAGTCTTAAAAAAATGTCATAAGAGAATGGTAGAAACCTTGCCAACATATAGGCCTCAAGCAAGTCAAATTGGGATGTGCTAGGAAGAATCTGAATATTGGTTGTCTGGCCTTTACAGATGATCTCGCACTCTTGGCAGAAGATATAGAAACGGCAGAACAACAAATAAATGTTCTACACGGAATACCCAAAAAGGTAGGCTTATAAATTTCTGTACAAAAAACAGAGTATATGACGAATATTAAGAACGCACAAATATTGTTACAGACAGAGTTTGGAAAAATTAAGAAGACGAGAAAATTTAGGTACTTGGATGAAGTTATCTAACCAAATGGAACAGACAAGGAAGCAAACACTGACCAGATCAACAAGATTCTAAAATCGTATGACGTAACAATTGACATGTACAATAAGAAATGGATCTCAAGGATGGGCAAGATCAGGATTACAACGGTAAACCGCTCAAGAGTTTTATACGGCAGAATGTACAGCTCTGAACTAAGAGGAAATAGATGAATTGAATCTTGCTGAAAGATGGATATTTAGGAGAATCCTAGGGCCCAGAAAAACTAACGATGTTTAAAAAATAACGAAGAATGAGGAACTTTACCGAAAGATAGATAGAATCACAAAAGCAATACATAAGCATCGTTTTTGGAAGATTCGTTCCGTCAGTAACGGACATCTGACAAGAATGAATCCAAACAGGCTTATGAAGAGAATCTTTGACAAGTGTAATAGAGGCAAGACGAACAGTAAATGGTTCAAGAAAGTAAAAGAGGACCTAATGGTAGCAAACATAAACGTGACCGATTTAAAAGAAGTTTATTTAGTGAAAGATTTTAGAATTCAAAGAGATCCAGAAGGAGAAGATAGAATATCCTAACCTAAAGTGGTCGGATGAAAGTAGGAAGCGGCACAGTGAATGAATGAAGGAGTGTTGGATAGCTAAAAAACTAACGAGAAGTAAAATATTATATGTGATCCTACAGTAGCGCCGGTGTCGAAAAAGAAAAATCTGAAATCGTTTCGATTTTTAATATAATTTCAATGTGAAACATCATTATCAATTTATGTTGACTTTAAATATATAGTTTAAAAATATTTTTATTAACCTTTGGCAGAACATCGCTATACGTAGATATCTCCAATAAAATTAAACACAGAATTACTTCATAGAATCTGTAAAGTGGAAGTAGATCGAAATTTTATTGTTATCAGAATTCAATCGGAGATGGCCAAGCGGTTTACATGCGAGAATTTTTATAAATTTTTTTTTTTCTTATACATAAGAGGGAAGATCACGAAGCGTATATTAATAAAAAGCGTATTTTATTGGTAAAGGGTTTATAATTTCTGAAAAGGGTTTACTGGAAATTATCTCGAGAACTATTTGTGTGCGAGTGTATACGTGTGTTGGGAGGGGTTGCGTGCGCCCTTCTTTCCAGGTTAGTGTAAACATATACTTACTATATTTATATATTATGGAATCTTATTCGAGTGTTCTCTCTCTACTCCAAGAGTTTAACATTATATCATACAAATTCTATATTTTAACAATAAAATCATTTAGAAGCAGGCAAATTATTATCCTCTACATATATATATTTATACATATTATATATATATATGAGAGAGAGAGAGTGTGAAAGAGATGATTAATCTTAATTTTGAGTTGGAATTGATACATGAATTTTTCAGCTAAATTTATTTAGTTAAAAAAAAAAATAATAATTTACATCAGTTGCCGATTCATACCAAAATTGTAACATATCATATTTTCTTTTAAATTATTTATTTTATTTAAAATTTTTATTTTAAAGAATTAATTTCATTTTACCCCAGCAAACAATAGTTTTAGTAGATTATATTTGCATTGATGTATAAATTTCAGACTATCCACTACAGTGTAGATATTTTATTATGTTTACGCTCTCTTGCTCCACGTATATTTTTGTTGCGTGAGTGGGAGTGCTGGTTTTCTACATTATTATTTCAGTCTGTATATATATATATATATACATATATGTGCATCAGACGTCAACCAAAGAGAACATCATGCTTACCTAACTTGTAAGCAATGATATAAAGTCTACATACTTGACAATTCTTACGAATTCACTCAAGCAGTATAAGTTAACGTAAAAAATACACACACCAACAAACAAACAATCACACGCGCGTGTGTGTGTGTGTACGCGTGCGTGCGTGAGTATATATAAATATATACATACATATATACACAAAGAACATACAGAAATATTTATAAACCTGTTAAATTTTATAAAAGTATATCATTTGAACCCCTGAAACTCTAGCGGTCCTTGCTTTAGAAGACTGAATATAACAGACGTTTTTAAAAATATGAGAAATTACTTTTTATGAAGGAGCAGTCACCGAACGAACATTTCGTTATGGGAAATCAATATGCTTGTGTTTATGTGTGAATATATATGAAAACAATTTTTTCTGTGATCTTGATTTTGATTTCGAATTCGGATTAAGCATCGTTAGATGATTAAAAAAAGTACACGAATGTTCACGATCGGCCATCGGGTTCACCTCAAAATGGCCGCCAATATTAAAAGTTGCAATAATCAATCATTAAGCAACAACAGTATAAGTAATGAAGTTGGTTCAAACGCGCTACTGTAAGGTTTATTAAAATGAAAAAAGGATCAGTTTTATAAATCAAGTGTAATACCCTAAAATGGTGGAAAAATAACTTTAATAATTAGAAAAATAATGCCATAAAACCCGCAAAACACGAGGTAAATAAATTATATTAATTTAGCACATGTAGCAGTAATTGAATTATTTCGTAAGCTAAATTTAATTTTGGTTCGTGAGATTGCACGACAGCGCAATGTCAAATACCTGCAGAGGCTTGAGAAACATCTGAACCAATTTGCAATTAATCTACTCGATAACAGCAGGGACCTCCGACGGTTGAAACGAGCCCATGTACTCGATTTAGGATATGCGTAACAGTTTGGTATCTAACACCATCAAGTTCAGTGGTGTCGTATCTAATTTCTTGTTACTTCTTTCTTTTATTTGTTATTAATGTTTGTTTTATGGAGTATATGGTGCTGAAATTAATGTTTTGTGATTTATGACTGAGCTTGAAATTTCATATTTGACTTTCAAGTTTGCTCGCAACTATTTATTGTGTATTATTTATTTTGGGGGTTCCTTAAGGACCTTCTTATCACGTGTTTTTGTGAGGAAACTTAGTTATGGCTCTGCAGACGAGCCGATTGTAATTATAATTATTATTGAGCAAAAAAACAACTTTATTTTAAGTAGTCCTTTACTTTTGAAAATATTAATATATCTCTTTTATTATATAATATTAAAATTTGGTTTAAATTTAATACCTGAGGTTTTAATACTAAAATTTTACAAATATGTTACTATATAAGTTAATTTATAAATTACATTAAAACTAAAACGTTGTTATCATAGTGAACAGTTACGTTTTTTACAGTAACAAAACAGGCAGTTACTTTTATACGGATCTGAATACTAGATCGTGGATACCGCTATTCTTTGCTGGTTGAGTTTCAGTTAACCACACATCTCAGGAATGATCGAACTGAGACTGTAAAAGAGTACACTTTATTTACATTCATACATATTATCTTCTGAAATAATACATTACGGTGGTTGAGGAAGCTAATCAGAAAAAGAAAGAACTCCGAATACTACAGAACAAGAAGTATGTGATAATTTTAACGTATAAAAAAATGTTAGCGTAAGATTATAATTTAAAATATTAAATTTCTTTTTATTATTATTTTTACAACACATAATAATATAAAAATAATTTTCAACCCTTAAAATATGAAAACCTATTAAAAATAAATCTCTAAATATATTCATTTAAAAAAGGTATTAAAAGATATGAAGGGAAAATTATAGCTTAATTTTTCACTTGCAGAAGCGTTAAAACTTAATAGCTTGACAAGAAGCAATTTATTGGCATAAGATAAAATCCATCACCAAAAAAATTAAAATTGATTAGTCAAGCCTTACTGGCCAAAGTAGATTATATTATATTAAGTACACTTCTTTTAAATAATGTTTAAAAATTTAATCTTGAAAAAATTCTCAAGAGCAGTATTTTTTTATCTTGAATAGACATTGAGTCTAATAGTATTAAGTACTAATAATAATATTAAATCGATTAAAAATAATTTACAATGCATCTCTCTAGACCATTTAATTCTTCTCATTTTTTGTTTTTTTTTTGCAATTTGTTGTAAACTTTAATAAAAAACGAAACATATGAACGCTCATAAAATGATAATCAGTTTAAATTATGCAATAAATATGAATGATAATATTATGATAGGATATTTCTATATTTTTCAGCATTTTCTCTATAAATTTTTCGAATTAAAATAGATCAAATAGGTGATTTCTCTGATTTTTTTTGATTTTAGTTACCTGAGAGAATTTTTATGCAAATTATTACAAATTTAACGTTTTTGGAGGAAAGGTTTCATACCGTATATCACAAGTTGTGAAAAGTGTTAGGAAGTCGAAGATGGATAGTTAAGTGTACCTGTAGAGGTTTCTAAGTAGTTTAATATTCTACTCATTGTCATTTCCATGAGGATAAAATGGACGAATGTATATAGACAGTGAAAATTTAGTTTAGGAAGAAACTGTAATTTATGTTAAAGCAAGTAAAATCAGCTTGTATTCTTTCAAATTAGATAGCTTTTTATTCACAGTCAAAAGTTTCCCCAAAAATTATCTTTAGTAAGAAAATAGTTTCAAATTCTACTTTGTTATTATTATTCCTACACATTGAACATGATTAGCAAAATAAATAATCAGTGTCTTTCTTAAGTAAGTAAAAAATGCTTGATCATCGGGATTCGAACCCAAGACCAACTATTTTACAAGTTAGCACCGTTATTATTACCATAAGTGGGGACTTGTAGTGAATAAATTATTTTCTGTGGATTTCATTACACAAAGGTCAACATAAGTAAATAAATAAGACAATAGTTTATTTACAACTTATGTCATTTTTCTGAGAAAAATGACGTAGTGTTTCCTTTCCAAGTAGGAAACACATTATGAATCGTAATAAATTGCTTTTAGGATATTTTATTTTATATTAAAGAAAAAATACATTGCTATTGATAAGATTTAAATCATCACAAATAAAAATTACATCTTTATAGTTTACTAGTTAACAAACTGGCGTTTTTTAGATTGCAGATATTATATATATTATATATTACCGGGAAAGGTAACGTCAATTCAAACTCCATAAAATGTCTCATACGAAAGTCTTTTGAAATTTTATTTTTTCTTTCCTTATCCTTTCTTTTCCTGAAATCTTTTTAAAATATTCATCCAAAGCGTGTAAATCACATAACTGTAACCCCTCAGATCAGAAAAAGGAAATTCTATTTAAAATTTCAAAAAAAATTCTCTTATATTTCATAGTTGTATATAATATGAATTTATGTAAATTTAAATGATAGAAATCTTTATAATAAAATTCATCCTCAGCTAGAAAATTAATAAATGTTTTACCGTAAAAGGAGTGGATTTAATTTTTTGTCTTATTTCTTTTTTTGTACGTACAAGTTAATAAATTTTAAAAAATTTTTCGTCGAGAGTGCAGCCGACAGATAAATCCTTAAAATAAAGAAATAACATAAATTGTTAAGATTTCATTCGTTAGTTTGGTAATTGTCTTTTTTCTTTTCTTTTCTTTTTTTTAACCACACAAGGCCAACCGGTAACCGCCTAGAAGATGTTGCCTCGGTTGACCTTATGTGACGCAGCGATGTCTAGTCACCACCGTTCAGTATTGTCCACCCGCAAGATCATCCCGACGGGGTCCCTCCTGGTTCATTGAAGAAATACGACCTCCGCTTCTGGATGCCGTGATATGCCTTTCCGAGGGCTACCCTCACAGTCCATACTCTTAGTCGGGGTCAGAGTATGCCCCCATTCATACCTCCGACCATCGAGCGCCCAGCCCTCAAACTTCGAGGGTCCTTAATGCTTCATCAGAGCGTCCCGACCCAGTTAGTCTTAGGTGTGACCGGGCCAAGACGTCCTGAGCAAAAGGACTACCTCCCTGTCCCTGCATGGTTCCGCGCTTCGACCCCACTGGCTACATTATTATTTTAGCCATCTCCCAGTTTTTTTTTTTGTTTTTTTTTTATGTAAATCAACAGCACCAGCCTCTCGTATGAGGCATACAGCAGCCCACCTAAACACCTCTAACGAAAAGCGCTTACAGGGTTGCACCTTTAGATGGCAAATATTAGGAAAGCAAAACATGTGGTAAGAAAACACAATTATAATAAGGAGAAACATATAAAACCAAGACAATAAATAAACAAGAAAGTAGTACAAAATAGCAAAATAAAATAATATAAGACAAGTATGTCATCAATTACGGTGAGACATTGTTATGTTACAGGCACTAAGCTTTTAATAAAAATTTAACTAAATATTAGGAAATATATTTATGCTTGAACAAAGATTTAAACGATCCACTTATGATTCAAATTACATTATAGTTTAATATTAGAAATAACAACGATTATTCCTACATGCTAATTTTTTTTTAAATTTATATTATTACACAGAACGAGTCAAAACTATGAAAACCCTTTAAAATCGTTCCAGTTAGAATACTGTAAATTTCAAGATAAGATAAATGTCGATTATTTTACTTTCCAAGAAATAGAATTTCAACCCTTATTAGGGGGTGGCCAGGGGTTGTAATTCCCCACAAAAACCCCACAATTGTGGTGGTCAGGGAGTGGTAGTGTGTGATATCGTTTTAAACGTCTTGAAGACAAGAAAAATCGTATATATGAAATGCTGGTACGACGTCTGTAACCAAAATAGCAGTGCGATAAATTTTGGGTTTAAAAAAAGACATTGATAATTTAAAGAACTGTTATCGCAAATAAATGAATTTGTGCGTGTGTATATCATATAGTACTACTGTGTGTGTATATCATACAAAATTTTTAATTTTTAACGTTTCTTTTGTTTTTGTAACTTTCTGCACGTAATTTTGGTAAATATAAAATATTGCAAATAAATTGATTTGAAGAATTTTAATCCATATATATTGGATTTTATTAGATTATTTCAAATTTAAATTTCATGTTAGTTATTTCTAAGTGAAAATTTAATACAAGATTAAAAATTACAAATTTCTCTCTTTTATCCATAGTATGTTATTAAAATTTTTGTAGATATATTTATTTTTTCGCTAAATTAAAAAAATCTGGCTTGTTAATTATTTTTTGTCGATTGTTTATTTCGTAAACTATATTTATTTTCTATGTTAGATTTTTTAATAATATTTCCACATTTTCACTTAACGAAATAGATTATAAGTTAAAATTTATATCTTTTATTTATGATTATTATTAAATTCTTTGATTGATTTTGCTAGATTTATAAATTTTTGCTTATTTATTTATTTTTATTTTCATTATTTACTTTATATACTTTATTTGTTCTATATACTAAATGTTTTTCTTTTTAATCAGGATTGTATTACACCACCTTCCGCCTAGCCAGGATGTGTCATTGACTTTTAATATGATAGGTTATTGAGTATAGTTCTTTAAATATGCTTATAATTTATGTATTTTTTATAGCTTAATAAAATAAAGATATATAGCATTTTCTCCAAGATATTTTCTTTAAGTAATTTATTTATAATAAAATATTTATTATACCTATCAATAAAATCTGAAAGAAAGAAATTATTGAGAACTGAAATTGACATTTTAAGTATATCAAGAGAAGAAAATTTATTTATACACCATATACGAATAAGCCGGTCTAATTATTTAAGTTTAATTAGACAGAGCCCGTTTTGTCTGACAACAATCTTAATTAAATATGATTTTTTTTCAAAAAATAGTAAAAATAATGCAATGAAAAACATATTTTATAACATATCATAAATATCACGGATGAGTACTATCATACAGACGTACTATTTTTTCCCTTCATACTATTTTTTCCAGTGAGTTATAAGCATAATAATTCACTTTATTTTCAATTTTCTTCTTCAAATAATGAAGGATAGTAAAATAATGTTCTTTTGTTTTAGTACTTTAAATCTGATTCGATGAAACGAAGATGCAGATGTTTTTTTAATTCTGAAAAAATATACATTCTTGCCTCAAATAGCAATATTTATTTTATGGCTAAGATTCCAAAATTATTGAAAATTCAAAAACTATTGAAAGAAAAGCGATCTAGTTGAGCAAGGATAGTGAGAAACCTCTTACTATCGGCAAATTAATAGATTTTTTGTGAGTTTTTCTCTGCATAATATCGAGTTTTGATTATTTTTTGGTTTATTTTTGTAGGAGAATTACATAAATGTAATAAAATTTCATTAATCAAATAAAAAGCGATTTAGGTCATAAATTTTCGTGACAAAGGTCAACGTTGTCTGAAATAATCATGAATTTAGTGAATTTTTTCCAGTAAGAGAGTAAGCTAATCTTAAAAGTTGTCCAGTAAAGAGCTTAATTTAGTTTTTAATAAAAGAAATTTATTTAACATGTACAAATTTTTCTAGCAGACGACATTTATTATAGTCTGTAATACCAATCTAAGAATAATAAATTACTTTGATTGATGCATTTTATAACCTGATTTTCTTTAAAAATCCGTTTTATGTTAAAGGAATGTACTTTGTACAGGCTAGGTTAGAAGTAAGTAAGTAAACATTTTCGTTCTTGACGGGGTTAGATTGAGGTCGCCTTTACTCAAACTCATACTCTTGTAATTGAAGTAGACTCGAGCTTGTATAATTCCCATCCGTAACCGCATCAGGGTGCTGTGACGTAACACCGTTACTCAACCCTGTAGGGATGATATCGGAGAGAAGCATTAACATAACTCGGCCAAACATAACTAACATCCTTCCTTCGTACAATATGGCGTTACTATATTACTACAAAATATGTCTTTATCATATAACGCAATTTATCTTTTAATTAATTATATTGTAATTTATTCTCCAGAAATATTTCAACAACTTCGCTGCCGTAATTTATTATAAATAACAGAGAAAGTAAGTAATTAAAAAGTTCATTATAGGTTCGATCCATTTATTTTACGAAAATTATTTTATATATATTATAAATTACACTGATTAAGGAAAAGCCTTATGTTTATATTGTATTAACAGTCAGTCTCCGGCTGACTGGAAAATGACTTCGTTAATAGTTTCTGACATCAGGAGTATCTAAGTCTAGACACAGGATAAGACTCAGAACATCTCAGGATACGTTTAGTCTCAGGAGGCATATCAGTTAATCTAATATAAAAAAAAATTATAAAAAATGTAAACATTGATTAATCATTAATAATGATCGATCTATACAATTCTAAAAAGTTGCAGTATTTGAACCAAAGTCTGGAGCGTTTAACATGACCAAACAATTTTGAAATATGGATTACATCTTATTAATTCCAACCTCATGAGTTATTTAAAAATTTTTTTTTTTTTTTTTAACAATTACATACAAATTATCTTCAGAATATCTACATACAACAGTACAAAATCAAATTATTATCAATGTTAACTAAAACTTAATAAATATTACATAACTTTAAAACCAGATATCATTTTGAAAATCATGATTAATTGGAGTATTCTATTACATAATTTTTTTTTCTTAAAAAAAGCATATACTTTTTTTATAAAGTACATAAAATTATTATTATATATATATTTTTTTTTTAAATTATCCTCTTCAAAAGAAATGTAGAACACATTTAACCAACAACTTCTTTATGATTACTCATTTTGCTGTGTTAAATTTATTTATTATTTTAATACATACACTCAATCATGTAAATGTAACCGACAATTTCCCTTTTACAAATATATTTAAAAAAATAATAATTTAAACAATTTTTATATTTTCTCTAATTTTGCTGATAAAAACAATAAAATACCTTACAAATTAATTTTATTTTGTCAGACAAAATTGTGTCTACTTACTTATAAAGCAAAACTGTACCTCAGTACATTTTTTGGGGTGCCTCAGACTGATATAGCAAAATATCTCCTAAATGTACATCGATAAACGTTTGATTTGGGATTAAAAAATTTACAAAACATAAAAAATTGGACAACATCAGCCAAATATCATTCCTTAATTAACTCCTTAATTTTATTCCTTAATTAGCAGATCCTCAGAACTTTCATTTTATCTAGAGTTGCCTAATAATTTCTTTAAAACCCGTTTGGATATACGGTAGCCAAATTTATCGTGGTTGAAAATTGTATATAATGTCTGTTCAATCATAACTATTAAAATAATTAACTAAAAAAAATTTAAATAATTAACTAATGCATTTTTTTGTAAAACAATGCTACATTGTATTTACACTTATAGATTCCATTTGTCCAAGATAAATGTTGCCGTAAGTTATGTAACTACGATTTAAAGATGAACTAAATCGTAATCTCAATTGACGAATTATCGATCTAGATTCAACAAACCCTCCCACCAAACCGACATTGCAGTAGTGACATAAGTTATGTGTAGTTAAAATATGTGTTCATTACTCTAAATGAATTAATTCTTAATCCCAGTACTCTCTGTTGGTTGGAATATCTCTAATACCATTTTTAATTGTATGTTATTAAATTCACTTTTACTTTTACATTTGTAAATAAATCAAAGAAAGTTTTGATAAATGATGAAAATTATTTGCTAGGTAAGGTTTCGCTTAACAATTGAAGTTTTTAAACCGATTGTGAGAGCTAATTTAAAAGATTTTTTAATTCAGAGATTAGAATTATAAAAAGAAAACGATGTAAGGGAAGTTATTAAAACCACGTTAACTGCTAGAAAATAGAACTGAATTAAATTAGAGAAAAAAAATTAATTATTTATTGTTAGGATTATATATATTTTTTTTTTAATTGTAACGTCATAACAACTTTACAATCTGTTCAGTAAGTGAATTGAAAAATAAGTAAATAAAATCTACTTGAACCAACATTAAGAAGCCACAGATCCAGTGGTTTGTGACTTAATAATAATAACGAAATAAAAAAACTTAAATAGAAGAGCACCCCGTAAGACCGGACTATAAAGTCATCTAACTGAAACGAGAAATCAAATCAAAAACATTGTTTCTCATCAATCTTGAAAAATCACTAATACTGTTATCCAATAGATTGACTGCCACATAATTTCGGTGCCGATCCAAACGATTTTGATATCGTAGACTGGCCAGAGAGATTTTCTGCCGAACGGTTTGCAATTTAAAATCATTATATATAAGATATCGCTTATGTACCAGGGTAGCATTTTTCGCAGTGTTTTGTCTGGTAGCGTTCAAGTATGCCAATACTGGAATTGCTTGGTGTACCTCACAATTCAAGCCCATAAGTCCAAATAGGCTTCAATATGGATTTATAAATCAATATTTTTTATCTACTGAAAGCCGAGATCTATGGCCTATTACCCTATTATAAATTAGAAAGAATTTATTTTTAAATTAAATAAATTTTATTGATTTATTATAGTAAAATTTGGATCACAGGAAAACAAAAGAAAAATATAGAATGGAGATTTTATGAGTAGGCTGTATTTAGAAGAAAATTGAAAAAATAAGTAGTTTGATAAGTTTTGATATGAAAGACTAAAAAACGTCTGTGAGAATCCTTACTAGAAGAATTATTTAATTACTTGATATATACAAGTATAATAATGAGTTCATTATAATCACAACAAAGTAAGCAGAATTCAAAATAACGGAGAGTGGATTTAACCAGTCAAGTGACTGATGACAGAAAAAAATTATAGTGGCTTTTAATTCAAGTTTACTGTAAGAAATAACTAAAAAATAAACAAGTAAATAAACAAAAACATCATTGGCATCATTACATAGCCCATCTTGTCTCTTGAAAAAACCCCCAGGTGCTTCTAATGTACAAAACTGACTTGCGTAGCTAAAATCCTATCAAGTGATTGACTGACTGACATATTCAGTTTGCCAAAATTAACATTAATGTCAAACAGAACGTGGAATTGCCTGCGAATACTACAAGCCGTGTTATGTGTAGATCTATTAATAGATTTGAATGAGAACTTGTTCTCATTCACAAATCTGCAGTACTTTTTTTTAGAGTGAAATAAGTATACTACATCTAATCCGTCTTAAAATGTGAATAAAAGTATTTTAATGTTAAGTTTTACAATGTGATTTAATTAGCTCACTGATATGATAATTATTTAATTATACACTCTTTCATAAAGATTTAAAATGAAAAAATAATTTTAAAATATTTTTGTGAACTTGCCTTGTAAACACTTATGAAAAACGTTTTTAAAATTATCGTAAACATGAAACAACCTGTCATATCAAACAATGATTTCATGCTACAAAAAGCTTCTCTTTTTTGTAGATAGCTCATTTTCTATTTCATTCGTAAATTTGTTACCAGTTGATACTGCTAATTAAACTGAGTATTCGTGTGACTTATTTTTAAAAATAAATATCAATGTATAAAAACCATTTATTGTAGTTTAAACGTTCATTGTAATTTTAGAAATGTTAAATGTTTTCAGCGTTTTGACGTTCTTAATGGATAATATTTCCGAATAAAACTTTAGTATTCCATGTGTATTTGTTTCTTGTAGTAACCTCATAAAACTGATTTGAGCAACAATAACACAATCAAATAAATAATTCAAGAAAGCATGTAATATGTAATTGATTTTGATCATAATCTAATAAATATTATTTCCAGTATAACAAATGTAAATTAAAGTATTATAATCAAAGATTTTTTTTATATAACAAAAAACTGATCATTATATACTGTCTCTGAGTCTCAGGATGTTTTTTCTTAATCATCTAATGCATCGTTAACTTGGGCTCCAGTTACCTATTGCGCTGGTAATATTGATAGCTTTGTCAAATCAAGTAAATATGACTACATTTCTCTGAATTATTACAAAAATATGCTCATAATTGCTTATCAATAATAACAACATACGCTATTGATGGGATAAATAATTAACTATCAGAAGTACATCAAAATTAGAGGAATTTTGTAACGTTCAGGGTGATTTTAATACGACTTATAAAATTATGTACACAAAACCTTCTACAGGTTTCACTCAGAAAATTGATCATCTTTGATTTACCACTTTCATGACAGCTCTTGAAAGTAAAGTTCAGTCTCAAAATTTTCAATTAAATTTTATTATGTTAATTTATTTTGTATAATAATTTTATTAAATAATTTATATAAATCCGTTGTATTTTGTATCTCCAACGAGGGTCTAGTTAAATAGTTTATCATTCTATTGGGTACCTAACACTGGATTGAAAAAAGTTTTCCTTTGCTTTTGTTTGATCTAAGTAGATGTTTAATTACCTGGAGGAAAATTAATTTTCTGAAGCAGGAGTACTAAATTTAGTCGACATAAAAATCATCGGACTTCTGTTATAACCTTTTACTTACATCATAGAATAGCTGTGAAACTTGATATTGTAAGAAGACAGCATAATGACGGCGGAGATATATTTCAGCGTAGATCAGGATTTGTCAAACTGTAGCTTTCTCAAGACAATAAAATGGCTGCTGACAAAAATCTTTAGCTTAGAAGCAGCTGAAACATATGGATATCGGATTACCAACAGTAATTTTTTCAAGATGTTCCCATTAAATGTAAAAAACGTTTGATCTTCCCTTAAAAAGCGGATGAAATATCCATAATTGCCATAACTACCACACTGTCAGTAGGTATATTATTGTCTGAAGGTGGCCTTAAAGAGCTCCTTTTTTTGTATTAGTTCTTTCTGATATTACCAAGTCCTTCGTGCGCATGAGAATGTTTGGGAAGGCTCATTTATTAACTTACCGGAAAATTCTTTTTCCTATCCGATATTTTTAGAAAAACCTTGACTTGAGATTGATGAGTTATCTGGAAAAGTCAGTTCTTCTAATAAAAAACACCTGTTTACTTAAGTCCTTGGAATTCAAATAACACCTTCTGAAATGTGAGACGGGCTAAAACTGAACAACATATTAGTTAATAAAAGTCTTATGAGATAGTTCATTAAAAATGTTCGGGGGGGGGAGAATATTATGGCATATGATATAAATAAATCTTTTGGTTGAAGAAATTTATAAAAATAAAGAAATAAGAAAACTAACATAAAGTAAAAGAACCATATTTAAGAAAATTTGAAGTTGTATTTTTGAAAAAGTTTTTATGAAGATAATTTGTTCTTTAATATATTTCGGTAATCTTAAAAAAATGTCTGATATTTGTTTTCAACTTCATTATTTGAGGTTTATTGTCACGTTAGTAATAACATTTTTACTATCCCGCAAAATATAACTAGAATAGCTTTATTAAAGGGAAAATTTTGGTGATTAGTAAAAAATGGGAAACCTGGTTTTTTGCGAATCTTTGTTTTACAGTCTAACTAGTTCATCTAGACCAAAAAACCATTAACAATGAATATGTCTTATTGCCATTACTTTAAATCTCAGGATTGATCTAATAAATTTTATTTGAATTTGACCCAAATATTTTTATATATGGAACTTTAATATATTAATTTTTTCCAACATTTTTTAAGGGGATGGGGAAAAACCAATTTCGATTTTTTTCAGAGGCTTTTTGGGGAAAACTTAATTTAAACAAAATTGTAACCGCAATGCAGAAATAAATAAATAACTAAAAAATTATTTTCTCCAAAAAATCAATTCCCAACTCTTAAAATTGGAACATATATTTTTTGTTCATTTGCTAAATCTCCTTTCCATTTTAATATTTTTTTAAACTTTTTGAAAGTTTATATACTTCATATATAGATCTATCAAGAAATATGTACAATTTTTTATTTTTTGAAAATATTTTTTGAAAATTCTCATTTCCTTATTTTAACTTTTATCGAAAGGGATACTGGATTTAGAGAAAAATTTAACCATGAAAATTTGTTAAACTTAACCTGTGTACTGAATTTAAAAAGATTTTCTTAAAAATTATTTTTCACCACTAGAATATATATATATATATATATATATATATATATATAACGTCGTTTGATAATTAAATAATACATTTTTTTTTTTCGGTATTTACCCTAATATATTAATAATTTTTTATTTGTATAATGTTTAAATCAATCATAAAATAATGCATAATTTTTTATCGGTGCGTTAACAAGCAAACATAATAACAAAAGGCTAAAACATAAACGCAAATGTAATTCATCCGTATAGTAAATATTTGTGTTTTGAATGTTATGAGTAACAAAAAAAATTGAAGTCATTCAGCTATAATTTAAATGTTTTACAATGATAGCCAAGCTGTCATCAGGTAGACCGGTGGCTGGACGCGGTAACATATTTGTAAAAGTTAATGTACCTGTCCATCAGTTATAGAAATTTTCAAAGTGCTTTTTTTAATCTGTCTTCAAAGCCATCAGTCATTTTAGTGTTATATATTCATCATGAGTGAAACCATAGAAGAGTTTCAATATTTAAATATATTTTAATATTTCTAATAATGAACAAAAACAGTTTTTTTTTATCTTTATTTTTAAATGACGGACTTTGGTATTAGTAAAAAATGGATTTTTGCAGACGTTTACATTTTAGGGTCCAACTAGTTTATCTAGATCAAACAAACATTCCGACTGCTTTGGCCATTTTGCCCTATGAGAATGGAAATTTGTAGCGCATGAAAAATGCCATACCTGTCTGGTATTCAAACCCAGGACCTTCGAATGAAAGGCAGATACGCTACCCCTCTGTCACGGAAATTGAGTTTCTATTAAAATGAAAGTAATAATCCCTCAATCGTTCTTAATTACAATTAAAAACGATTAAATATTTTTAAAAAGTTTATTTTTATCTTTCTGATTAATCGGTAAACAAAAATTGTTAAAAAAACATTACAAAACATGTTAACTTTTACTTTGTGTTCAGAACCAAATGGAAATGTAGCTATGTTAGGAAAAATTTGATTTGAAAGTATTACGAGATAAATTTATTTCAGAGGTACTGCTACGAATCTCAATTTCAAATTAAAATAAAGCAACAGTTTATAAATATATATAATTTCCTATTTGTATGAGTACGAGTAACTTTTATATCATTTCATTAATAGTAATGAAGAAAATAAAAAAAGCATAGTATAAAGTACAACTTAATTCTGAAAATATAAGGTCTAAAAGAGTTAGATTTCAAGCCAAAATTTATACTGTTTCTAACAGTAAATTATGAATAAAACGTTTTAATATTTTGGTTTTTATTAAATTGTTCAAATAATTGAGATCGATATTATTAATCGGATTCGGACCTTCAACTTTTGGGATGAAAGATTACCATTATTATAATAATTATTATTATTATTTTCGAAAATTCTATTAAGCGCTTACGCAGATGTCTCTGCTTCTTCAGAACTATTTACCCGTATATTTTAATAAAACAATTAAAATTTTATTACACAGTTTTCTCTTACTTCAATGACTGTAATATAAAAAACATATAACCCTAGGTCTTAAATATTTTTAATTATTTGTTCTAAAATATCTATACTAAAAAAGCAAAAAATCTCTCCCATAAAACAGACAATAAAAAGCACAACAAAGGTTAAAGGACTTTTATAAAAAAGCAGTAAATGAAAAAAAATTGCTTTTAAAGAAATAACAATATTCTGTTTCTATGTAGAAAATTGTGAAATCTATATCCCCTGTCATCGATTTTATTATAGCAAATTAATATCTTAAAATCTGTTTTTTTTTTAATGTATTAGTTTCTGAATCTATCACTATAGCCCTTGAAAAGTCCTGTACAACATTCCTCCAACAATCTGTCTCTCTCCTTCCCTTCCATCTTCTATCACCATTTTTCAAATATCCTAATAATTCTATTTTTCAGTTCAAATTCCGTTTTACCTGTTCAATCCCGAGGCTGTCTTTTCGGGTTTACAAAGGGTAAATATTTTTATGAGGTTGGGATATTAACCTAACATTCTATCCTCAATCTGAAGGACTAGGAACCCTCATGTTGGAGATATCATTGTCTAGCTGATAAACCCAGACTTAAGGCGTCAGCTGCTAACTCTTCCTTTATTTTAGTAGGGTTTACTGGTCTCGCTAGCAGACAAATTTACCAATTAGAGCAATTTTTGGCATTCAGTAAATATATATTTCCATATCAGTACCCAGATTAGTCTTAAAAACGACCAGCCATTTCCCTCATTCATTCTGAACACCGACTTGAAATTGCTTTGGCAGTTTTCAATGTACAAAAGTAATGAAAATATTGTAATAGAATAATAATAACAATTACAATTCCAATATATATATATATATTGTCGCGTGTTCGTGGTACGACCAGGATATTGAGAGACTAAAAATTAAAAATCTCTTACAAATTCAATTTATTACACTAAAGTCATATAAATATAATAAATAATAACAATAGAAACAGTAATGATAAAAATAATAATAATACTAATAACAAAAATAAAAATACGTGTAAATAACATACAAAATAGTAATTCAAATAAAAAGGACAAGATTTGTTTGATGACAGTTTAATTATAAAAACCAGAATACAGTCCGATTTACTGAAAAAGTTAAAATGACTGATAAAAGCTAATATTCTGTTAACAGGAAGATAACAATAGAGAGTCTAAAGTTCATACCATTCACTTTTTTCAAATATTAGATTTTAATAAAACTTTTACTGTAGTATATGAATGAATATAATACTGTCACTTTCACTACTTCTTTTCTTTTTTCTGTTTAGCCTCCGGGAATTACATTCAAGAATAACTTCAGAGGATGAATGAGGATAATATGTATGAGTGTAAATGAAGTGTAGTCTTGTACAGTCTCAGTTCGACCATTCCTGAGATGTGGGGTTAATGAAATCCAACCACCAAAGAACACCATATCCGTATAACGTAACTACCTTTACTATGACTTAAACGCTGGAACTCTCGACTTTCTAATCAGGCGATTTGGGAAGACGCGTTCACCACTAGATCAACCCGGTGGGTCACTCCCTACTGTTTACCAATAACTCACCAAACAACTTCCTGGCATTCACCACTGTCCACGCTGAAATACTGGTGACGTACTCTTCACTCGTTATTATCACGCGCTTACTGATGTCGCTGTCACCGCAACCGCGTCGAACTCGGGTTTCCAAAATTACTCTGTTATCACTTGTTATCTGAGCCGAACACGGCCTCGCAGAAGTACTGACTGTTGGTAGTACCAACAGGATATTTATTATATCCTCTGGGCTGCAGAACCAGTATCCGCCTCATTCCTTTAATTATTTAAGCTTAATAATTTTCATAGTCCGCGTCCTTACGTTCTTTTATAAATTCTTATTCCGCTCCTGTAACCCTTGTCGAACTACAGCTTTTGGAGATTTCATTATCTGTATTACAAAGAACAGCAGATTGTTAA
This sequence comes from Lycorma delicatula, assembly GCF_047948215.1. Classification (NCBI taxonomy): domain Eukaryota; kingdom Metazoa; phylum Arthropoda; class Insecta; order Hemiptera; family Fulgoridae; genus Lycorma; species Lycorma delicatula. The sequence goes on from NC_134455.1 coordinate 305,947,447, forward strand.
ACGGACCTGTTAGTCTGATAAAAGGATCTCTTTTAGTTCCTTATGGATTCTTTTTTCATTATTTTCTATTTCTTTCTTCTTAATTGGAAGCAATACCTTACCCTTATCCGTTATACCAGTCCTTTTAAAACATATGTACCTTAGAATAATAGAATGTTGATAGAAATTAAGGAAAAATCGAATATAGGAATTTAATCTTATATTAATTTTATAACAATAACAATTTTTCTGGTAAACCAAGTATAAACGGACTAAATCCGTTGAATGAGCGACCAATTGTAAATAAAATAACAGTAATTTAAGATAACTAGAGAGATTAAAATTAGAATAAAGAAGTGTTTAGCTCATTGCCAAAATAATAAGAAACAGAAGTCTGTTATTGTCCAGTATTCCCTTAACCCACAAATTGCTTTATTAGAAATTATGATTTAACAAAAAAAGTATACAGAAAACAGGAAAAGTACTACTGGGTAAACTACTTTATCAAAGTGAAACAGATATTTCATTGTTGGAAAACGATAGAGAAAAACAAAAATGAGCAGACTATAATAACCTCTTTGAAAGTTAAATTTTTAAAAATAGTTCTGCAAAAGTTTTCAATCATAAGAACATCAACTGTAATCGTCTAACTTAAAATTTTGTTCAAAGGTGAGGTTATATTTTTGATTATTTATAATTGTTTTATCTTTATTAAGAGAAGGTTTCTCCATGTTTTAAAAAAATATTTAGGTTGTGGGCTGTCTAAAATGAAAGTTAAAAACACGTAAATGGTTAAAATAATTATTAACTAAACTTACGCATTCTATTCTGTTTGTTAAAAACGACAAAAAATATTTAATTGTATATTTTTTTATTTTTTTTTTTATTCTTTCACTCTAAAAACACTTTCTGGTTTTGTTGTTCTGTGTTTATATATTTTATTTTTTCTTTCTGTTTAGCCTCCGGGAATCACCGTCAGGTATTACTGCAGAGGATGAATGAGGATGATATGTACGAGTGTAAGTGAAGTGTGCTTGTACAGTCTCAGGTCGATCATCTCTGAGATGTGTGGTTAATTGAAACCCAACCACCAAAGAACACCGGTATCCACGATCTAGTATTCAAATCCTTATAAAAGTAACTGCCTTTATTAGGATTTGAACGTTGGAACTCTCGACTCCTAAATCGGCTGATTTGCGAGACGCGTTCACTACTAGACCAATCCAGTGAGTTTCTCTGTTTATTTGTCAATTAATAACTTCTTTTTTTTTATTTAAAAATTATGTATCAGAATACATAATTTTCCTGTAATTTCTCCTGATGATGACTATTTAGCAATCGAAATTGCCAATTAGATTTAAATGCTAAATAATTTTTTTTTAAACGGTTTTATAAGCGTAATTCTATTTGAATATTATTTTAATAACCGTATATCGTATTTCTTTTTTCGTAAACTACTTTATCTTGTGTTTCACTAGTTTAATTTTTTATCTTTTCTGTAGAACCCCATTGTCATACTCCTCCTAAACCTTATTTCTCTCTTATTTAAATGTAAGTATTAAAAAAAAAATTAATTATAATTTGTATTATTTTAATAAGATAACATAAGCAATAATAAATTATTGAACTGTTTTTAATTATTCATTACTCGTATTTTAAAATTATAATCTTAGTAGACAAACTGGTTTTACTCTCAGAGAAGCTCTCCTCTTATTACATATATTAATTTTGTAATTCAGAACCTTTTATTAATTAGTTACTTTTTTTAAATTCAATTTACCTTCATTAAAAGATAAATTTATTGATCATTAAGGCTATGTATGATATTACTTTTTTATAATTAATGTTTGTTAAAAATTGGTTTTTCTAAAAATACATTTACTGTATTGTTTACATATTTCATAAATTTGATGATGATATGGCTAAAGCTTTGAAATGAAGCCAATTGTTTTGTCTGGTAAACAAACAAAATAACAGTGGAAGTATTTTTACGTAACTTTTACAGTAAATTAATATTCTGTTTGTTTGGGTTTACGGTACAAATAACATCTATCTATCTTTGACTTAAATAAAAATAATAAATTTCACCAACAAAAAATGTATTTTTTAACAGAAGCAACATTAATTAATGATTTTAACAATTCTCCAAATTGACAACTTAGTGCTGTTTAATGTTATAAATTTACTAGACTACTTGGAATGCTTGTTACCAATGAATCAAAAGCAATTGCCCCAGCTTGAATGTTTACTTAAAAAAAAAGTGTCTGAATGATTGTAATAAAATAAATCAAACTTTTGCATATTCCACAATTAACGTTAATCTAGTAGTTTGTTTGTAAGTTTACTTTGCTTAACTAAATAAAAACTAAAGTTTATCTTTTTGGATTTTTTTTTTTTTTTTGTAAAAATAACTTAAGAAAATAATTAAAATTAGACTGTAATGTAAAATAGATCATTGTGCGAATAGTTGAATTTAATTATTTTAATAATTTGATGTTAATATTATTTTAATCTAACGATGGGTTATAACCTCAAAACTAATTTTATAACGAAAAAAGTTACAAAAAGGATTCCAAAAGATAAGCTAAGTGTAGGAATAGTTGTATACTAAATTAAATTGATCCTATAATTATCATTACAAATCCTACAAATAACTTTATAGCGGATTTTTAAATAATCTGGAAATCGCTACTGTACCTGATCATGTTTATGTGCATATGTATATATTATAAATATAAGATTTCTTCATCCACTCTACCTTTTTTTTTTTACTCTTTTTTTTTTTTTTTTCAAAGTTAATCACAAAGTTAATCCAAAGTTTTAATCGCAAAGTTAATCCACTTTTGATGAAACTTGATGGAATAATGTAAACCTATTGGGACTAGAGCCCTACTAATTTTCAAGCGAATCGCTTCACAGGAACCGGAGTAAGAACCAAAAAACTGGTGTTTGGTGTATATTTTCATGATTTTTACGTTCTACCGGGTGTAATTTTTAAACTATTACGATGAAACTTGGTAGGATGGTGTAAAACTAATAAAAATAGAATACTACTGAATATCAAGCGAATAGGTTCACAGGAACCGGAGTTGTAACAAACTTTCTTTTTAATTAAAACCGGAATTCCGCCCTTACGAAGCACTTACTGCAATAGTTTTATATATTATTCTATATTATGTCTACGAACACTTGAAAATAGTATTATAAGATTTCAACATTAACGTGAACGGAAAATATAAAGGTAATAGAGAAAATAATGATTTTTATTTTATTTATGTTATTTGATTTATCTATGACACCCTCTCAAGAGTAAACAAGCCAGTGTTGTTAGTATGAGTTCGAGCCATTACGGCAACATCGGGAACGAACGCGCTTATGAGGATGCCAAAATAGCGGAAGCAAATAGCCTCCGATTAGGATTAATATGCGAGAGCGATTTCACAAGACAATCCGTGTCAAAACGTGTACTCATGAAATAAGTTCTGGATGCTAAGTTCTCCCACGGTTTTACGTGGCATCTTGGCGAACATCTTCAAAAAACCTTTTATCCCAAAAAACAGAAGAGACCACACATCTAAACTCGGCTGAGGACTGGGCACACAAAGCTAACTCACGTTCATCTGTTTCTCCTCAGCAGAACTGTGATATATGCAATGTAAAATGGTCCGTTAACCACTTACTCATAAATTGTCCAATTTTTGGGTCTATTCGTCGACAATTAAATCTGTGTTGGTGCAGATGTGAAGGGTTACTCAACCGGAAGATAAATCAAAAATCTGTTGTGGTTCGTGATAGTGGGATGAAGAACTTTATTTAACGGTTTCGCATACGTGATATCCCTTACGGATTACTGTGTGCGCAGAGAAAATAGGCTAGTGGTGATATTCCAATATTTATTATTCATATTCCAGTTTCGTAACCAATGTTTCGTGTTTATCGTCTAATTATTTTTGATTACTTACTTTTAAGTCGTTAAGGAATTTTATCGTTGATGCCACTATAAACAAACGATTGAAAAAACAGAAAAAAAGAAAATTATTTGAGAATAAAAATTTTTTTCTCAGTTTCGCCTCCAGGAATTACCGCCAGATATTACTTCAGAGGATGAATGAGTATGATATGTATGAGTGTAAGTGAAGTGTAGTCTTGTAAAGTCTCAGATCGACCATTTCTGAGAAGTGTGGTTAATTGAAACCCAACCACCAAAGAACACCGGTGTTCACCGGCCTTTACTAGAATTTGAACTTTGAAACTCTTTCTTTTCGAAATCAGCTGATTTGCGAAGACGAGTTCACCACTCAACCAACCTGGTGAGATGAGTATACAAAAAGAGATGAATAAAACATTTTAATTTAAAAAAAAATATTAGATCGTTTGTTAGCAACGACGCTGAGGCTTTTTTTTTATTATTTCATTTTTCTTAAATTAACGTACGGTTGAATTAACGTCACTTATCATAACATAATTTGAAGTTCCTTGTAGCAGGATTCGTACTAATTTGCTATTTTTTACGTTCAAAAAACAATTTTTTGTTCAGAATTCAATGATTCAATTTAATAACCCCTTATTTATGCGTTCGTTTAACCTGTTTAATGAAGAAAATGAGGACTTAAACCCATTCTTAATTTATTACTCGAGATTAATATATTTATATGAGTAATGGTTTTAAAGTAATAACATGATACAAAGTAGTGGATGATGCTATCATATTTTCTTTACAATCATTTCTTAATAATTTAACCTTAGAATTTAATTTTAGTTGTTTTGTAAATGTAACTGTTTTGTAACTTTCTGTAAACAGTTGCAAGTATGTACATCAATAAATTAAAATCACTGTATTAAAATAAGTGATCAAGTAATGAACTTTAAATATACATTTTCAAAATCATTAAATTTCGTTAAAAGAAAATTCAAAACAGTTTTTTGGTGCTGCATGTGTTATAAAATTCTATCAAAAAGTTGAATTAGACATTAACGTTATCGGGGTACCATGATTAGTTTATAAATATAAATTTCCTAAAAATGAAGTAGGTTATTAAATATGGGCTTGTAGAATTTCAACAAAAAAAGTGGGCATTCACAAAAAAATTAATTTAATATTTTGTTAACTACTTAAAATACCGGTAGTTATTTTCTGAGAAGTCGCTCTAGCTAAATGGATAATTTTCATATTAGTATTTTACCATACAAAAATTATTTAAAAAAAGATGTTATTTTTTGAGCATTTGAACTACGTACGTCATTTACTGAGGAATTAAGAAAATTCTACAATATTTCATTTTTATTTACATTTAACGTACTAAATTAAATGAATACGGGATATGTTGAATCAATTTCCAATAAAACGCATCAACTTTTAACTTAATTTTGTTTTTAATATCTATAAGTTCAGGTAATTATCTATAAATGATAATTCATTGTCAAATATCCTAAGTGAATTAATAAATTACCAGATATATACTCACCAATTGACATAATACTCACCACTGACAAGTTGTTCAAAATTTTTTTTAGCTAGCCATACAGCGGAAATTTTAATATTCAGTTTAATCAAAATTGAAAAGAAGTCAACGTTATTATCAACATGAATTAAAGTCGCTACATCAAACATTTAAACAGTTCTGTGTGTGTGAAACCCACTTGATTTTTTTTAGTTTTTAAACAATATATTCTTGAAAATGCGATATATAACAGTTGGAAAAACTTTCTCAAATTGTTATAAATATACTGCTATGTTATGGATAATTCAATATTTATAGATTAGAATAACTCAAAAATACTAAACATCATGTCTAGGTAGTTCGAGATTATAAAAAATAAACATGAATAAATAATTTTATTAATAAGAGATAAAGAAAGAGAGAGTGTATGTGAGATAGTGAAGACCAAATTATATAACAACCAATAATTTTATAGTATCCGTTTGTGTGAAGGGCTTAATGTGAAGCCAGAATCTTGCTGTGAAGAGGAAGCTTTAGATACATCAAATCACATTCACTATAGGAGGTCATAATCTAATTAAATACCACCCCTATTATTGTACAAATACAAGACCTCAATCAGAATCAACTAATTACAAACCCTTTTCTTAATAATGTCTCAAGGATACGACATACTCTGATTTGAAACATATTATTCACCGACAATATCTAATTTTCATATATATTTAATTTTTTTCCAAAATTAAAAAGTATAAAAAACCATTTATTTATAAAAACAAATAAATTATTTTCTTTCGAGTATATTAATGTTATAAATTTAAGTTTGTGTACTGTGCCAATCAAATATTCCATTAGTCACTAGAGATACTTTATAAGCTCCGTTTACTGTGACAAAAACTCAATTCTGTATCTAGCAAACCCCATAGTCTTTCACAGAGGTTTATCCTATTCTTTAAATATACGGCTTCTGTCAGTGTTTCTTAAAGATAAATTTAATGAATAAATTATTTTCAATAATCCTCTGGTATTATATATATATATATACTACTAGAGGACCCAACAGACGTTGTCCTGACGTGGCATTGTTCTGTAATAAATACACAACACATAAATAAAAGTAACTTATTTAAGTTAAAATTAGCAGGAATTTGGACGAAATTTCATTAATATGACTATTAGCAGTTTGTGATGGTTGTATTATTGTAATGGGTTTATTGATTAATTATGTTAATATTTATTTATTGATTAACCATACTACGTTAATATTTATTTTCACTAAATATTGAGATAACGAAAATTGAATTAAAAAATCGAAACGTCGTAAAATTAATAATTAGTGTAATTAATACATTTTCATCCACGTTACTTCTAATTTTCACTAAAGATCATTTTAAAAAAGTACCTCCTGCATTTTTTTTTAATTTAATAATTTTTAAGTTTAATAACCATGTGATAGCTTAATTAATCAATTAATAAAAAAAATAAAGCACTGTAAAAAAAGCAACGTAGTTAAAATTTTAGTACAAATTTTTATAATTTTTCAAATGATAAATCAAATTAAAAACCATTTTAGAAAATTTTTTATAAAATTAATCAGCTATAAAAATTATAACTTCAATTTTTTAGATATACTTTAAACTATATTTATTTTACAAACTGACATTTTTATTTTTCAAAGAGCCGTTCAATACTTCATAAGTTGCATAGAATCAAATGAGAACTGACAATTTAAATTTCTAGGTTAAGTTGATTGTTATTGAATGTACAATGAATGATGTGTATACATCATTAAAATTCATGTAAAATACTCACTTCAATACTGTATCTTACAAATCTGCATAATGTATATTTTTTAATTATACTTTAAAACGTTATTTCAATAAATAATAATATAATATTCTCAATAATCGCACAATTCTAGCACGCTCGGCAATGCTTAGTTATTTGCTAGATTTGAGTATACATACAGATTAAATGAACACAATTGAAAGTTTCATAAAACCTTAAAAAAACAGAACATTAGGAACTTCACAAAATTTAACCTTTCACAGAATGTAAATAAATCCAAATGGCAAAACAACAGCATTACCTTTCGGATAAAATTCACACCACTCTCTAATCACAGTATTCGGTGGAAAATAATTTTTTAACGAAAAGGGTTGTGGCTGCAAAAGCGTTACAATTAATACTGAACATTACGAAATTTACAAATTTACATAAATAAATAAATTAATTAAACAAAAAAAAACATTTTCTATCGGATCAAATTCTCAATCTAAACCATTCTCGAATCAACTTAGTCACACACACAAAATTTCATCAAAGTCAGTCCAGCCGTTTAGGAGGAGTTTAGTTTCATACACACGCACAGAAGAAATATATTTATAAAGATATATATTTCTATCAAAACTAATAAATTTATTAATAAATAAGATTAATAAGATATCTTTCCTTTCTTGTTGTGAATGAGCGGGCATCAACAGTTATGGTCAATAGACTTGTGGAAATTGGTAACCTATGAAAAAATGCCTTGCCTGACCGGTATTCGAACCCGGGACGTCCACACGAAATGCCGAGAATACCTACTCAGCCCCGAAATGTACTACCTACTCAGGCAGTGGATCGACAGTAATATCTTCATTACATTTCATATCATCATCATCATATAAATTTTAAAACAATGCAAAATTATTAAAAAGAGGTTGTTTTATTTTTGTTTAAGGGTTGTACAATAATAAGTTTGAAGAATTCTTATAGAAATATAAAAAAGATCGCACAAATAATATTATTATATCTGAACATACTTTACCGCAATATTTTTCTAAACAAGAAAGGTAAATATGAGACAGAAAAATAAAAATAAAAAAGTGTACTCTAAACGGTTGAAAAATGGTTTGCATTTTATGTTTCTTTAAAGAAATTTTAATAAATAATAACTGTTAAAGTAAAGGAGATGCATTTCTTGAGAATTTTTTTTTGTCACTGTAGTTGTTATATACAATAAAAGTAAATAAAAGAACACAATTGAAAATATAGAGAACTACTCTACTATTGCTAAAAGGCGAAAACTTTCTAAAGAAAAGAAAAAAAGGAAGATACATGTCAATACAACACATAAAACTTAAAGAAACTTAAGTAAAAATTGATTCGGTGCGGAAAAAAATTAATGCTATAACGTCTTCAACTGTGTAACATCAATCAAATAAATAAAAACCAATCGATCTAATAGAATATTTCCCCTTATTTTAATAGAATATTTTCCCTGATTTTTAAAAATCGGTGGTAAATATTATATGAATGTTCCGTTCTTTAAATTTCTGAATGTTTTTAAAACATCATTTGAAAAAATAATTTTTCTTGATAATTCTAAATAAGTACAGTACAAACTCATACAAAAGGGTATGGGAAAATAATATTGATGACAGTATTTTTTTCATATAAAAAGGTTTACCACAATTACAAGAATGATTCTTTCTATATTTCATGGATGAATTTTGACTATATGAACTCAACAGTAGGTACAAAAATGTTGCCCGGATTATCAGTTGGCTCAGGATTGGGTCTCCGACCCCAGATCATCGTCTAGAAACAGAGACCTGGACGACTGCTGCAAAAATTAAATATATCAGGCAGGAATGGCTGGATAACAAATAATTAATTTTCATAATATAAATAAACGAATACTTTTTTATTTTGATGATCAGCAATATTTACAAAGAAGGCTTACTACTGGAAATTATTAAATTTTAATTCTGAGCGCTTGATCTAAGTGTTACAAAGCCAAACAACGTGTCTATAAAGCGATCATATAAAAGTTAAAAAAAGTATTTTTATTTGAATTCAAGAAACCAAGATGATTTTTCTATAAAGATGAATTATAAAAGGATGAGGTGTAATTCCAATGAATTCAAAAATGTTCTGAAAAATGTAACATTTCAAAAACATTTTACAAAAGTGAAAATTATATGATTTTGCTAAAAAAGTGACAGACAAAAAGGAAAGGAAAAGAAAAGAAAAAGATGATAACAAGTTTAGTACATGAAATGATCAAAATATTTATGTTTTAACATATTCTCAGTATGCATAAAATTGGTAAATATGTTATTAAATTATTCATTTATTTACTCAAAAAACAAGAGGCTAACAGTTTCATGATGTTTAATGAATTTTTTAGCGTATGGAAAATGCCAAGCCTGATTAGGTTCGAATCAAGAAACTTCCGGATGAAAGGCAGAAATGCTACCACTTCGCCAAGAGGGTCGGGAATTGATTTTAATTTAATTAAAATGAATTTTTATTCATTAATTTTCATTCAACAAATTTTTGTATCTTTCCCAGTTTTTCAGTCTTAGAAATACGATGCGGTTATTGCACAGTCATTGACTCTCAACCTTTTTAGTTACACCACCATCAAAAAGCAAAAAAATTATATTATAAATATTTCACGACCTTCCCCAATCCCAACCCAATGAAACCTAGTTATAACTATTTAGCTGCGTTACAGCGATGGGTGTAGTTTGTATAAAATGTACAAACACAAGCAATTTACAGGTTCTAACTTGATGTATACGTGCTCCTTGCAATTTGGTCTGCTTGCATATTCACTGTAAGAGTGCCATATTTGAACTTAAAAAAAAAATCAATTGATGGAGTATATCCTGGAAGATTAAAATGATTTCTCGATTAGATAGGTACCGAATCCATTTAGTAAAAATGTTGTGTCAGCTGCTAGGTTACCACTCGACCAGCTTATCGAAACGTTATAACTACAATTCATATCTGAAGATTTAGATATGTTTTGGCTTGCTCGTCGAAGAAAATATGGAAATTTACTCGCAGAAGCATTTAAAATATTAATCTCCTTCGCCAGATCTTACCTCTGTAAAAAGGGTTTTTCGTCTATGGTTTCGCTAAAAACTAAATATGGAATCGTCTTTTATCACTTGAAAACAATTTGCTTTGGTATGTTTCTAACACAAATACACGTATGGATACAATTTAAAATGAAAAACAAACGTAATTAACTCATTAATCTTTTTTTACGTGTGCATTAATAAATGTAACTTTATAATAAATGATTTAATTAATGTTTACGTGTAACATTTTAGGCTAATTTCGTGACCTCTCTTTAAAACCACCGTGACCCCCGTGAGGGTCGTGACCACAGGTTGCAAAACGATACACTAAGTTTAATAACTGTATAAGGTAATTACCACAAAATTAATATAAGTATTCATTTTATTTAACAAATTATAACCCTAAAATTTAAAAAAAAATCAACCCAAGACCGAGTCTGCTTATCCATGTGTTCGTGAATAAATTATAAAAAACTGATATTTATTGGTAAATAAAATTAATTTACCCTATGTTAACATAAATAGCATTATTTTTATTTGTAATTAACTTCTTTTGTAAGCTTTTATACAGTTTAAATGATTATATATTGCTCGAAACCAAGTTAATTACTCTCTAAAAACTGTTTTTTTTTAGTTCAATAAGTTTGTAAACACAGAATAAAAATAACAATTATTTGTTACTCTAGTATTTAAATTTAGTATTAATAAATCAATAAAAAACCTTGACTGATTTAACAAGAAAATAAATTAGTATTAAACAACTTATATTTATAAATTATTTTAAAATGATGAATCAACGATTACATAAAAGATTACACTGACAAACAAAAAAACGTGTTTTTAATATTTCTCTAATTGTGATACTATTTCTTTAATTGTTTTTTTGCGTACATTACAGATCTGTAAATACAATTTTTCTATCATTTTACTTTCAAATAAACTACGCTTCAAAAGAAATTAAGGGAAAATGTAGTTAACATCTGTAAAATAAATAATTTTGCATGGCCATGCCTGTGTTAGAATGATTTTGCTGATGCTTTTCTTTTATAAATAGTCTCAGGCACATCCCAAATTAATGTGCAACATTAATCGGCTAGCATGTTAGTATTCGATTTATCTTTATACAGGCATTCCATCACCGAAATGTCTTGGTGAAAACGTTCACCGTGTTCGTCACTTCCCTCGAAGACGTAAGGCACGTAAGACATGTGGATTTGAAAAAATCCACATGTGAGTGAAGGAAATGTATTTTCAAAGACATATACATCCCATATCTCTGTATGAAGTAAGAAGTTCATTATAATTGTCGGATTTTTGTTTGCCAAGAAAACGTTTCCAAACATCTTTAAATGAAGCCCAAGCTGAACTTTCTACATTATTTAACATTGAGTTAAATACATCATCTTTGACCAACTCTCTTATTTGAGGACCAACAAGTATTCCTTCTTTAATTTTTCCTTCAGTTACATTCGTAAATTTCTGCCTGATGTACAAAAGTCCGGGACTATCCTTCTTCATTGCTTTTATAAAATGTTTCATTAGTCTAGTCCTAGCTTGATATGGTGAGGGGGTAAAAATATGTTTTTGGGTTCAACTAAGGGCTCTTAGAAAATATTTTCCCATTTGGAGTTAAGTTGTCTCAATTCTTTCACTCCTTGGTATCATAATGTTTATCCCTGGTTCGTCTGTTCCATTCGCAAAGAAAATATACGTAATTAGTATAGCCTAACTGCATGTATAACAAAATAGCTATAACTTGCAAATCACCACGTATGTTCCAGCTATATTTTTTATAATTTATTTTTTCATCACATGGTATGTCTTTTTAAAATTAATACCATACGCGATTGGTATCGAAGGATATTTGTTACCGTTGTGTAGTGGAACCCTTTTAAACTACACTTGGACGAATCTATGAAAAGGCGCCAGTTCTCAGGTTTATGAACTTGTCGTAAGTGCAACATGAGCTCATCAATATTTGGGCAATAAACCAAATTATTTTCATCAATAAAGTACTGAGAAAGTTCTTTTTGTAGGCTTCGAAAGCCCGAAATTTTTGTATTTTTTTAAAGTAAATTCGAACCTTGCAGTCTTGATCCTGACAGTTGAGCTTGATTTTTTGATAAATTAAAATCCCTAACCAAGTCATTTAATTCACCTTCTGATATAAGATGTGGCTTACTGGAAGATAATTCAAAATCAAAATCTTTGTCGTCTTCTTCAGTACTGCCTGATTCTTTATCGCTGCTTTCGAAACATACATTCACAGGTGTCTCAGTAACTGGAATAATTATACTATGAGATACAGGCCTGATTGCAGGTTGCAATGAAATATATTTTATAGTATGTTTATATTTTTTTAGAAATTCCAGACACACTTGTTAAACAAAAGTAACAAATGGTTACGTGATCCTTTGGTTCACCAAACCATAGGTTCACCAAATGGCAAAGCCTTCCATGTACCTTTAGCTATCCTCAATAATATATACAGAAAGTTTAGTGCATACTGTATGAGGAGCCCACGTCTTATCCTGATCACCAATTTTACACTGAAAGTACAAATGATATGCTTTTTAAATTAAAGGTGTAATGTTTTTTTCTATTTGATTTTACTTCAAATCACAAGGCATCCACATCATTTACACCACTTCGAGACATTATGACACTTCACCGTTAACAAACTTAAGACAGCAATAAGACTGAACAAAATTAATTCCTTCCTAAATCTAGTGCTTAGTACAAACAACACAGCGGTGTTTTCAGCTACATGTTTTGACCTGCACAGACATGATTAATCTTGTCCATGAAGGCCCACTCTTCAATATTAAATATGATGTCATATGTGACTATGAAATGATGTAATTCTTTGTCTGGTATTATTTATTTCTAGCTTACAAATTATTTTACCAAACTTAAACGATAAACAATGAGCTAACAAAATAAAATATAGTAGCTTAAAATGCTAACTATACGTTGCAAAATGAAAACAATCCTTTAATTAAAGCTTAAAGACTTTAAAAAAATGGTGGGTGATAGAAAGAGTCTAAGTTCATATTCGTTTACAGCATCAAAAAACAGACTAAAATCATGTATCGTATTTTAAGAAACAAAAATTATGTTTATCAGTGTTATTAGATATTTCTAACTGATATCTCTTTTAATTGTTTAAATAAAATTTTGTTTACACGTTACTTTTTTGTCTTTCTTTTTATTTTATTTATATTTTTAGTTATCCCATATTTATTTTAAGTAGAATTTGGGTTACTGATGTGACGTGCAAGATACCTCTTACTAGTTTATCTTTAGTGAAATGTGGGTTGTGTTTCTGTTTTATGTATTTATAAATAAAATAGAAAATGTAAATCCATCACAAAAAGATTATTTTATATTACAATTTTTTTAGTTTTCTTGCGTGCATGTTTATTTTATTGATGTGATTTGACAGAAAAAAATAACAAATGTGACTTTTAACGGACTCTTTATGATTTATTTTTCATATACTGGTTATAATAAAAAAAACTATGAAATATATGAATTCATCAGGGTTGTTTTAATTCATAAATAGCTTAATCAGGTTGCATTATTTTCCATAAAAGTAACGATGGCCCATATTTTTCTTCAAAGTAATATTTACAATCAAGTTGTTTAAATTAATTTATTGCTTCATTAAAATATAATTGAAAAAAAAGAATGGTAGCAAACGAACACAAGTTATGTATCTTTAGATGTTATTCTTCCAGATTTTTGTAATGATGTCTCTGCTGTGTAGGCTAATCAAGTTCTACTGCTTTTTTAAATTTTTCTGTCAGGGTACAGAATAGCGGCAACAGCATAAAACAGGTTAATAGCCCACGTTTAAAATCTTAATATTTTGTTTGGATAGAAGGAAATTTTATTTTTTACGTTTTGAATTTATTTCATTTTGTTTTAAATAGTAAATTACACTTTACTTTAAAAATCTGAATCTGTATTTATTTTAAAAAACTTTAGCTACTAATTTAAGATCTTTTTCATAATGAAAACTGATTAAAATATTTGAGATATTCTTTTCTTCTTATTAAAACTAAGCTCAAAGCCTTCGTTACAATTTACCTAACGTCACGTAGTTAATTTTATTCAAATCAGGTTATCTACGTACACGTTTGTTTGATAAAAATAGAACTTAAAAAAGCAAATATTAACTTGTCAAATCTCAACCTGAAAATGGACGTAGCAGACTGTCATGTAGTGGTAATTTTTGCAGCCTGTTGCAAAATATTAATTTTTGAAGAACTGGATAATTAAATTTATTACTAAAATATATCTTAAAAGAAATAAAGAAAAATGCTATTTTTGACTACTTATTTAATCTAATAAAATTTTATTCCAGAGCTAACCGAGCAAAGTATTCTACAAATATGACTAATACTGTCCTTCAAATGAAATTTTGTCCTAATCAGGAGGGGGTTCCAGTAATGTTTTCTATTTTACGCTTTTAAAAAAAACTTGTAACTTATGGTTTTTATAAACTAAACAAAAAATTGTGTCAAAAGTTAGTTTAACAAAAAGTATATAAAAAGTAGCCTTTTTAGGAGGGGGTTTGTGCAATATAGGCAATATATATATACATAAATACATTTTTTAATAACTGTTATACAGAGGACAAAGTACTGTAATAATAACATCGTACAATTGAATACTAGTTATTTTTTATACGACTGCCCAAAAAGGAGTGTAATATATTTAGGGGTATGCATATATGTTTGTTCCACGTAACTGCTCAACGGCGACCGATTTAAATGTATGATCATGTTAAAAATTAAACGTATGTGTTTTTTAATGTATTATGATTTAAATGTATGACCACGTTGGAATTATTACGTTACTGAGAATGTCATAGGCTATAAATATAATTTAATTTTTTATATAATATATATATATCATCTATACGAGTATATATGTGTTTAAATAAATTTAAAAAATAAGTGATATATATATACATAATACAAATACATATACTATATACAAATACTGAATACAAAATTATACTAATAATTATACTAATATAATACTATATACAAATACTGAATACAAAATTGTCACCCGCAAGCTCTTTAATTATCTTATATTAAATATCAATATATCAGCAATGTATTTTTTTGTTAATCATCTTTTTTCAATCTTTAATATTAACTCTTGTATAAACATTATGAAAAAAAACCTAATGGCTAATCATTTTTTAATGAATTATACGTGTCTCATACTGATGAGAAATATTTAAACAAATTTTTATTAATTAAAGTAAATTAATCCTTGATTTAATAATAGCTGTTTTTAATTAATAAAAATATTTTTTTACTAAACGTTTGCAACTGAAATAGATATTACTTGGAAAATGTAGCATAAATAGAAAGCTACTGATGATAGAATATAAAAATTTGGATAGGACAATGAAAAATATCCTTAAATAGGTAATTTTAAAATAAATTTAAAAAAAAATTGTAATTGTATTAAATATCAAATTATCAAAATAAGTTAATGTATTTCTAAATATAAAAAAAAAAAACTGAAGTGATTGTATTACTGTATTGCTAAATATATGCATGGATTGAATCCAACAGCAAGGGAGAATATAAAATTTATTTTTGAAGTAAATAGAATTTTGTTTTTTTCACTTATAATTTTATAACTTATTCTACAAAAAACAAAATTCTTTCGCTTAGCTCAGTAACTATCTAAATGTTATTAAAAATGATCATTGTTTCATTTCTCGCATTCGTTAAGGATGTAAAGTTGTTAGGTAAAAAGTAGTCAGGAAAGGATACATCCTTATTTTGATTTTTAATGATAAATATCAGTAATGAAACAAACTTCCATTAACTTGCCATAAACTGATTGAAAAATAAAACAGGATAAGCTAATAGTTTAACATTATTATGAAAACAGATATTAAGCTTAAAATGTATCAGCCAGGCCGGCCCCCGTGGTGCGAGTGATAGTGACTCGACCTTTCATCCGGAGGTACCGGGTTCGAATCCCAGTCAGGCATGGAATTTCACAAAACTTTTCAGAAAAAAAAATCGTCATTTCATCTCATCTTCTAAAGCATTACTTCCGGGGAGACTAAAAAAAATCAGCCAATATATAGCACATGTAGGTTTATTTCTTCCGTAAATAATATCATTTATAAAATAATTATTATACGAATATATTACTGTGAAATTAAACCCGGGTATTAATTTCAATAATGTAATTTGTTCGTTATTTCATATACCAATGAATTTTAATATTCATAATTTCATATATATATAAATTAAACTCGTGGTAATAGAAAAATAATTATGATAATTAAAAGAAATACATGATAATTATTTAAATTCTATTACGACTATTGTAAAAAGAAGTTATATTATACTAATTGTTAGTCATACGGTTTTTATTGTTTTATTGTTCAAGATCGTTTATTATAAAAGTTTACAACCTTAATTTTTTCACATTTTTTACATATTTCGTTCCCTTTGCTTTTCAAAACAAGAACAGAAAAAACTTTTCAATTTACATGAAAATGAATATTTGATAACTTTATTTAATTGAGTAAAAGATCTGAAGAAAAAAATTAAGAAAATTTTCAACAGTTTTAAAAGGAAAGAATATTTCATAATGAACTTAATTATTTACACCAAAACTTTAGTGTTATTCTATCCCACATTTAATTTATAAAGTTGAAATAAGAAGTGATGACGAATTATTTTCGATTTAAATTGATGGACTGATAAAAATAAGTTACATATTTCAAATAATTTCTTAAGAGATAACCAATGTGTTGGTATAGTAGTAAACTTGACATTGCAAATTAGCTAATTTCGAAGTCGAGAGCTCTCAGGTTCAAATCCTAATAAAGGTAGTTCCTTTTATATGGATTTGAAATACTAGGCCATGGATATCGGTATTCTTTGGTGGTTGGGTTTCAATTAACCGCACATCTCATGAATGGACCGCTGGAGTGTGGTCAAGACTACACATTTACCGGTCCAGTTACATTACACTGATAACTCGCTAATAAATTAATTTGTTAATACGACTATAAATAGAAATAATAATAAAAAAAACTTAAGAATCTTAAATTTAAAAGAAATCTGTTGTTTTCATATACATAAAATCTTCTCATGTTTTTCTTTTATTGTTTTATTCGAGTTCTCTTTAATCATATAAATACTTATTTTTTAATTAATTTTAATTTTTTGTTAAATTTCTAAAGCTCAAGTGGTGAAAAAAATTATCAATATGTAATACTTTTTAATTTAAATCTGATTTTGTCAACGGTCAACAAAATCATATATGTGTTTTTTTAACAAAGTTTAAAGCGTACAGTTATGCCTACAACTGTTATTTAAACTATTTTTTTTTCTAAATCTAATTTATTTTTTTATCTCTGGTAATTCAATAGCCATTATAATGTCACATACATCCACAATGGTTTAAGTACATCATACTTATAAAAATATTTGAGATAACGTAAAGCCACTAATTAATGTAGCACATATGTAGAAAAACTGTAGAAAAAATTAACATAAATCAAACCTGAAAAGTATAGAATATCAGCCAGTATTTTAAATGGTAATTATATACAATTAAGGTCTCACCTTCAGTTTTGATAAAATTTGGAACATACGGTATTAAGACCTAAGTTATTCGTTACAATTGAAATTTTTTGTCGTAAACGCCTTTCACCCGAGTTACGTCCTTCGTAAATTACACAGTTTCCTCATCAAAAATCGTTTAATTTAAAATTGTACAAGTATATAATAACTCAAATAAATCTCATTCAAACCAAGTTATTTACACCGTAAATATTGTATATGCACTTAACCTAACTTAATTAGTCTTAAGAGAATCTATTCTCATTCTTAACTAAATTAACAAACTTAACCAAATTATTTAGTCCAAAAATAATATATTTTACACTTGTGCAGTGTTGAATTACGAAATTTTTGTGAGGGTACCCTGTTATTTACGAAGGGCATAACTCGAGTTAAAAGCATTTCCGACGAAAAAATCTCAATTGTAAATAATTTAGATCATAAATAAGGTATATTACAATTTCATCACAATCGGACGTGAGTCACTAATTTTATATAATTCCTGTTTAATTAATTGACCTATAGAGACTAATATTTAAATCTAGAGAGCTTAACAATATCTAAAATATTATTAATAATTATGTGTCCTTCGTTTTACAATTTTATCCTAGTCATGAGTTACACTCTATAAAATTATCTAAAAAATAAGGAAGCTTGCTTAAAATTAAAAAAAAATGTAGTTCCTGGAACATAACTAGCATCTACGGAACAAGTACATTAAACTAGTTCGAATTTATTAACAAATGCATCTCAAACTCAAAATAAAAGTTCATTAAAAAATGATTCTCTTTATAAAGACATTTTAGAATTTATTTTTTAAAACCGCTTGATAAGATATCTAAAATTTAAAAACAAGTAATTTTAATTTTAATTTCTAAAACTTGTTTACTCATGTTAAAAAAGTAATTTTCTTACCTTGAATTATTGTTTATTGAATAATATATTGTATAAAAAAAAATATCCCAATATTTTTAACTCAAAATAGAATTTCTTTCGTAGATTATTTCCTTAAAACTTATTTTTAAATTTCATTTGAATCACACATTTGTTTGTTTTTAAGGAATAAATAAAATATTGAAATGATTTTTTTTAATGCTTAATTATGAGTAAATATGAGTAGGAGTGTTGCTTCACACGATACACGTGTATAGACTATTATTATTTTAAGATAAATAGGTAAGGTTAACGGCTGATTTACAAACAAGTATAGAAACCAGCTGTGCATATTTGGAGAAGTTCATTTTGACTTCTTTATTTTTAAATATTATTTCTTACTTAAGCTCTTAGTTGTGCCGGTTTAAAAAATTTATTGTAGTCGTGATGCAGTGATGATGATGATCATCATCATGATGACAAGCTGTTGATTCAGCCGTTTCGTGAGTGACACACTCAAGTGCGTGTGTCAAGGTTTCTAGAGGTGGAAAGCCAAAGCAAGACGGTCCATCCATTAATAACAGATTGGATAACAATCGTTTTTTTCACCCTTTACTTTTTATATACTGCATCCACTTAAAAATTTCTTTGATTACGATTCATGGTCTAACGTGTTTTTACAGCACTTGAGATAAATTTCATTTCAAAAATTAAGCGATAATTTTTTACTTATTTTAGATTATTAACTGGATTAGTTACAGCAACTAAACATGCATAATTAATAATCTTTTAGTTATAAGTTAATTGATTTATAAAAAATAATTATTCTGTTTCCTGTTCACTTAAAATTTGTTGAAACCAAAACATTTTTAAATTATGATTAATAAAACAGAACTTATAATAAAAAACTACTTAAAGTGCTTTCCCACCTAAAAAAAAAAAAAACTGGCGTGGAAGACAACAAATTAATAGAATCCATTCTGTAGTAAAAATTAAAAAATGCATCACATTCATTGTATTGCACTAGAGTAAAAGATAGAAAATATTCTGCAGAACAAGAGTAAAAATATTACTTAAAAAACAAGAGTGTAGCTACATTAAATTTTTAGAAGTGTTATCATGATAGCTTTACAAGATTATTATAATAAAGTTATTTAAGCCTATAGTTTTATGGTTACTTGACTTACAATTTATGAAAGTAATCTAACTCATTTATGAGGCTTACATAACGTAACAGAGTTCAATGACTTATGAGAATAATCATTGATATGCTGGATTAAAGTAAGATTAGTTTAATTCATAAGAAATGAAAAAAAATTACCTTTTTTTAAAAAAAAATACCTATTAGTTTTTATAAATAAGCTAGAAACCGTAACTCATACAAAGAAAACGACTTTTTTGTCTCATAAAATACGAAACACAATTTCAATATTAAAAAATTAAAATTTTTTTCTTTTATCTTGGAAGTCTTAAAAAATTTTTATATTATATTCTTAAAAAATAATTACTATCCATCTTTATTTATTTTTCACATAACATTTACAGAATATTAGTTGAATTAGAAAATGTATTTTTTTATTATTATTGCAATGAAAAAACCAAATAAATATTAATAAAAGATGAAAACTAAAAAAAAAAGAAATAATCACTTAGAATGATAAAACTATATTTAAATAAGAAAATAATTAAATATATATATGCTAACTCTTTTCTTGTTTGGTGTAATATTACACAGAAAACATCAGGGAACAAAACATCTAATGACGTAATAATTTTCCTGCTTATTTGCATCCAAATACACGAATATATTCCATGGATTCAGGATTTAAAATCGCATGATTTTGCTACAAAAAAAATACAAAATGAAGAAAAGGAATTGATTTTATTATTATATTTGATTGTTTTTATTTCATTTACTCATTATCTTTAATAAAACTGAGGAAGAAAAATAATTTAAAATATGTAAATGAACATTTCATTTTAAAAATTAGTTTTTTTCACTTTTGTTTTTTCTTTTCTCCCACTTTTAGATCTCTTTCAAAGATATCTGTGTAAAAGGAACAAAAAAAAAACAAAGCAGTATTATAAAAACAGGAATACTAAATTCCTTATCAAAGAAATACCTTCTATTTTGTTTTTTCTTTATAAATGAATGCATGAATTTTAAATCCTTTCATTGCATGGTTTATATGAAACTTAATTATTAATTTTATTATTACTATAGAATAAAAGACGGGAAAGTAAAAATATATTTATAAATTATGCAATCTATGTTTAGATTCTAAACAAAATATTTTTTCTATTAAGATTCAATTGTCCACTGGAAGGGGTAAAAGAAAGATAGGGTGGTGGAACTTACCTCAAAAAAATCTTAGAATTTTTATTCTGCTTTGAATTTAAGTTTTAAATAAATAAAAAGATAAATTATTTTTCAATGATCATTGAATTTTTTATAAGTCTTTTGAAAAGAATACGTGTGTAAAGTTTTAAACTACTGAATGTGTAAATAAGCACAGTACTAAATTTGTTTAACTGTGAATTTTATCTCTAGAAAGAATAAAAGATATTAAGCATTTTTTTTAACAATGTAGTCGTATCATCCTAACAGAGTATTAATTGTAATTAATGCAGTTAGCATTATAGTTTTTAACATTATTCAAATCATAATTTAATTCTGTAAATAAGTTCACAATCTTAAAAAATATATAAAATATAAAATTAATGCTAGCTTGTATAACAATATTTTTAATATCTCAGCTGACAACATGAAATAAAATATAATTCTCTTTTGACATTTAGATTTTTACTTTTTAAATTAGTATAAAACATTAATTATTTTTGTTAAGATACTACATAAACTTTTGTACTATCTAAACTTTTACTGTATTTATCACATAGAAAGTTTTATTATATGTATGAACTGCGGTTGAAGTTGCAAAAAGTAACAATTGTAAACGTTCTTTATATATTTCAGTCTTTTGAATACAATTTATGCATTTACAAAGTCTGTTTCTCTTGTGTATTTTCTTAATTTAAAATCGTTCTGTTTTAGTCTATATTACTGTGATTTCCTTCTTTGTAGATAATAACTTAATTTAAACCTTTGATTCAGAAATGGAGTGAAAGTCTGAAATATAAAGCTAGATACAAATTCAAATTCTCAAGTAACACAAAATATAAAAAAAATTAAGTATAAATCCACAAAAGATTTCCCCCAAATATCAAATATAGAAAAAAGGTGATATGATTATTAAAGTGCATTGTTAAATAACTCAAGTTGAATCATTATTACAAAGATATCATATATTTTATTCAAAGGTTACATGTTTTAATTATTTATCTTCCCTAAAAGTGTAGCTTTTTGTTCTTTTTCCCCATTTCAACAATTCTTTCTGATAATTAACTTTTTTTGTTTTTTCGCTTGGTGAAAACATCAAGCAAAAAAACGTACAAGTTAATTATCAGAAAAGAATTGCATTGGACTGAAAATAATTATCAGAATTTGAATTGTCTTAGTTACAATTGTCTGAAAAGAAAAATAAAGTGGGTTGAACGAAATTGTATCTAATAAAACATTTATTTTCCAAAAGGTTCAAAGTGCATGTAAATAGTATATCTACTTTATAATACTTTCAATAATAAATAAATTGTAAACATTTAAAATATAATTAGAATTAATATAATAAAATAATCTTATATTAGTATAATGATATAGAAAATGTTTAAGAATTTTGATTGCGTCATTTTTATTTCACAGAAGTAAACGTATGTAAAATATGTAACGAATTAGTGCCACTTTTAAAAACAGTTGACTCTTGAAAAGTAATATAAATTATAAAGTGAATTCTGAGTTGTATTATTTAATAATTTCAACAGGTCTCTAAACCCAGGTGAGGGCAAAATTAAGTAAAAATGGTATAAATATTATTAATCGAAAATAACTAATAAAATATAGCAACTGGATTATTGTGTTTTGATAAAATTAATGCCTCTTTATCTGTAAAGCAAGGGTAATTATGTGCAAATATTTGGTTCTGTAAGGTGTAAGTTTGAATAATTTAGCTCTGGGAACAGTTCACTCGATCTTGCATTAATTATCGAAAAGTAATTTATCAACGAGAGTTAGCGTACAAGTTACTCAAGTTACTCGTAGTTCATCATAACAGTAATGAATATATATTTTCATTTAGAAGAAATATAAAAGTAAAAATTTAAATATATAGTAATAGAGGTTTAAAATGTTACCTTCATTGTGGTTATCAACCTGCTGTAAAAATACTTTCTCCAGTTTAAAATATAACATCAGTTAAATATTTGTATTTGGTATAAACTTCAGTTTCAACAACTAGATCCACATCTTCCAAGAAAAGCCATCAAATATTAAAACCCATCTACAAAAGTTAGAACCTTCTTTAAATACCGATTCAAAAACGGCTGAGCAATGGGGAAGGAATAACATATTTCTAAATATTTGATTTATTAAATTACTAAAAATACTTTCAAATCCGTATGTATTATACACAAATTTCGTTTTAATTATAGTTACCACAAACATTTTAAAAGCGATTAGCTCAATAATATATTATATTACAACATATTTATGTAACTATAAATAATCTTTATAATTAAATAGTTAATTTTCGTCTTTGAGCAGTAACTAAGACTATAGTTACAGCCTAAAAAATTTAAGTTAAACCGTATTATAATCCTGCATTTTTCGGTTTCAGAAATCATTTATGTTATTAACATGATGCTTCTAACCAATATGCAAATATTTTAAAATTATTGTTTAAATATTAAATTTGTGGTCATTAAAATGAACAAAAATTGCCAGATTTGTCTGTGTTTTTTTTTTCTATGGACTATTAAAGAGATATATACTCCCACAGTTAAAGTACAGATATAGCTTTAAAGAGTGTCATTGAAGAAGAT